>NC_040908.2:87700823-88300823 GCF_004126475.2 Phyllostomus discolor | reverse complement strand
AAGGACATAGAAACTATCAATAAGATCCAAGAGGAAATAAATAACACGATTTCTGAATTGAAGAACAGTAGAAGGAATCAAACTCAGGCTAGATGAAGCAGAGGATCAAATCAGTGAGCTGGAGTACAAAGTAGAAAAAATTATCAGACAAGCAACAAATCAAAAAAGACTAAAAAAATTAAGAAGGTTTAAAAAAGAAGCACCTAAAATGGAGAGACAAAGAAAGAACTCCCAATTGAAAGGGAGGAATCTCCAGAAAAAAAAGAGCTAAATGAAGTTGAGGGAAGCAATCAGATATAGAATTCAAATAAATGGTTATTAGGATGCTCAAGGAACTCAGTGACAATACAAGGAACTCTGTGGGAACAACAGCAGCATGAAAAAGGAAATAGAAACTATGAACAAGAACCAAGAAGAAATGAGGAATACAATATCTGAAATGAACCCCACCAGCAGGAATCTATCTCACCCCACCCTGTAGAGTGAAAGCTCTGCTGAGGAGTACAGCTGGAGGCTATTTCAGTGATTATGCCTATCAATAGCTTGTAGGCAGAGACAGATTTCTGGCAGCTTTGAGACTTTAGCTGAACCTCCCCCAACCTTGGTGCTGGTGAAAACCAACCTTGGTGCAGCAACTGGTTTTTTGTGCATGCACTGAGGCCCATCAGAGGGAGCCACAAGCTGTGGATTGCTGATAGCTCCAAACAGGTTATCCAGGGGAAGTCACAGACAGTGACTGACATAGGTCTGAATGACAGTCTTGTAGATCTATATAATACATAGAAACAAACACAAAGAGGCAGCCAAAATGGTATTACAAAAAAAAACAGACCTCAGATGAAAGAACAGGAGAATTCTCCAGAACACAAACTAAATGAAATGGCAGTAAGAAATTTTTTCAGATATAGAGTTCAAAGTAATGATTATAGGGATGCTCAACTGCATTAAAAATGACATAGAAACTATAAAAAGGACCAGTCAGAAATAAAGAATGCAATATCTGAAATAATACACTGGAAGGAATAAATAATAGGTTAGATAAAAAAGACGGTCAAATCAGCTATTTGGAAGACAAGGTAGAAAAAAACACCCAAGCAGAGCAGCAAAAAGAAAAAAAGAATTTAAAAAAATGAGGATAGTTCAAGAGACCTTTGGGAGAACCCGAAGGATAATATCTGCCTTAAAGGGATACCAGAAGAAGAGAGAGTGCAAGGGATAGAGAACCTATTTGAAGAACTAATGGCTGAAAACTTCCCTAACCTGGTGAAGGAAAAAGACATAAAGTCCAAAAAATAAACAAGATTTACCCAAAGAGGCCCACACCAAGACACATCATAATTAAATGGCAAAGCTTAAAGACAAGGTGAGTATCTTAAAAGCCACAAGAGAAAAACAGTTGCCTACAAGGGAGCTCCCATAAGATTGTCATCTTATTTCTCAACAGAACCATTTCAGCCAGAAAAGATTGACATGACTTATTCAAAGTGATAAAAAGCAAGGGCCTACAACCAAGATTACTTTTCCTAGCAAGGCTGTCATTTAAAATAGAAGGAGAAATAAAGAGCTTCCTAGATAAGAAAAAACTGAGTTGTTTGTTTTTTTACCACTAAACCAATATTGCAACAAATATTAACAGGCTTGCTTTAAGAAGAAAGAAGATGAATAAGAAGGAGGAGCAGGAGCAGGAACAGAGGAAGATAGTTAAAAAAATCAAATGACAACAAATATGTATCTATCAATAATCAGTTTAAATGTAAATGGTTTAAATGCTCCAATCAAAAGACATAGGGTAGCTGAATGGATAAGAAAACCAGAGCCATGTATATGCTGTGTATAAGAGCCCTACCTCAGAATGAAAGATACACGTAGACTAAAAGTAAAGGGGTGGAAATTGGTGTTTCATACAAATGGAAAGGGAAAAAAAAGCTATGATATCAATACTTATATCTGACAAAATAGACCTTTAAAACCAAAGCTAAAGTAAGAGATAAGGACATTACATAATGATAAAGGGAACAATCCAACAAAAGCATATAACCCTAGTAAATATTTATGCACCCAACACAGGAGCAGCTAAATATATAAAGCAAATCTTGATGGACACAAAGGGAGATTTTAACACACAATTGACTTCTACAGATAGATCTTCCAGACAGAAAATCAACAAGGATATGGCAGCCTCAAATGACATACTAGATGAAATGGACTTAATTGACACCTTCAAAGCATTTCATTTCAAAGCAGCAGAATGTACATTCTTTTCAAGCACACATGGGGCATTTTCTAGGATACAGCACATGTTAAGACAAAAAATAAGTCAAGAAATTTTAAAAGATTAAAATCATATCAAGGGTCTTCTCTGACCATAATGGTTTGAAACTAGAAATCAATCACAGGAAGAACACTGAAAAATACACAAACACATGGAGACTAAGTAATATGTTATTAAACAATTGATAGGTTAACAATGAGATCATGGAAGAAATCAAAAGATACCTGGAAACAAATGAAAATGAGAACACAGTAACCCAAAAACTGTGGGACACATCAAAACTAGTCTTACAGGGAAATTCATACAGGCCTATCTTAAGAAATAAGAAAAAGTTCATCTTAAGAAATGAGAAAAAGCTCAAATAATCTTACACTTAAAAGAATCTGAAAAAGAATAATAATTCTAAATAGTTCTAGAGTCTAAAAATATATAATTAATATCCTCAAAGATATTACTCCTGGAAATTAAAGAATATGATAACTAAAATAAAAATTACCTGAGTAGATATTTTTTCAAAAATATACAAATGGCCAACAGGTACATGAAAAGCTGCTTTACATCATTAATTTAAGAGAAATGTAAATCAAAACTACAAGGAGATATCTCGTCACTCCTGTTAGAATAACTATTAACAAAAAGATAAGAGATAATTATTGGTGATAATGCAGAGAAAAAGGAACCTTTGTGCACTACTGGTGAGATTGTAATTTGGTACAGCCACTATGGAAAACAGTATGGAGCTCCCTTAAAAAAATGAAACATAGAACTAATTTATGATCCAGCAATCCCACTTCTGGGAATATATCCAGAGAAAATAAAAACACTATGTCAAAGAGATATCCATACCCTCATGTTCATAGCATTATTTACAAACATGTGTCATTGGTTGCATAAAGAAATTGTGATACATACACATACATACACAGTGAGGTGTAAGTAGGTTTACAGTGGTAAGTACATAAAACAGAGTTTATTCTTGTATTATTATTTGTTAATCATTTCAGTAGTTAATAAATAATAATATAAGAATTCAATAATTAATAAATAATAATATGAGAATAAACTTTCATGTATTTATAACTGTGAACCTACTTGTGCCCCACCTTGTATATATAATATATAATTGAATACTATTCAACCATAAAAAAGATAGCAATCTTGCCATTTGTGACAACGTGCATGGACCTTAAGGGAATTATGTTAAATTAAATAAGGCAGAGAAAGACAAATATTGCATATCACTTAATATGTGGAATCTAAAAAAGAAAAGAAAAATCAAACTCATAGAAAGATATCAGATTGTGTGGTTACTAGAAGTGGGGGTGTAGTAAGGGGGTTAGATGAAGGTAGTCAAAGGTACAAACTTCCAGTTATAAGTTCCACAAGTAGTGTGGATGTAATGTACAACATGAGGACAATAATTTGGCACTGTTGTATGGTGTACATAAAAGTTGTTGAAAGATTAGACCCTAAGAGTTATTATCACAAGGAAAAATACATTTTTTTTCTTTTTCCCTCTTTTGTATATATATGAGATGATGGATGTTAACTAAACTTACTGTTGTAGTCATTTCACAACATATGTTAAGAAAGATAATTATTCTATACACCTTAAATTTATACAGTGATGTATATCAATTACTTCTCAAAAATTTAAAAATATCTGACAATATTTTAAAAATAAATAAATGATCACTGGGTCATATACTTTCAGAGAACTTACATACAAAAGAACACATACTTGTTTAACAAATATTTGCTGTGATGTGCCTGGAATTTGTTTTTCTGTTTCCTTCACATCTGAAAGTTCATCTTTTTCCTGTAGTAAACTTGATTTTGTTACTCCTTTGTAGAGAATCTGTTTTTGTTTTATTGCTAAGAGTTTGTTTCTCTATTCTTGGGTGTTTATAACATTTCACTAAACTATGTCTAGGAATGGATTTCTTCTCATACATTTTTCTTGATATCCCAACAACTTGGCAAGAAAGAAATATAATCTAAAATTACTGAATACATACAATGGACAAACCACAAGAATTTGTTAAACTTATACTCTCACAATCCTCAACTGCCCTCTGCTATCTCTCATGGCACTCACATGGCAAATCTTTAACCCCACATAAAACCCCGTGGGCAAGAGAGAATTCTAATCTACTCTGTGTCTGTAACCCAAGCTTTTTTCTGCTTCAGATGGATCTCCCACATAAGCAGACCCACAACATTCCATGGTGTCCTCCAGGAAATGCTGTGTCGCAGGTAAGAATCAGGTTTCATTGGTTTCTTTCTTTCCAGTCTCTCATTGACCAGCACCTTGCATAGTATGTCAATAAATATTTTCTGAGTTGGAGAATAAAGCAACTCTAAGTTATTTGCAGCATTACATTATTAAGCATTACTTTTTGATGTAGCCCCTGAGGCTTGACTATTTTATGGTTTCCATTTCTGGTCTCTAACAGCTTTGCTTAATCTAAGGAAATGTTGAGCAAAGACCAACTAAGGTCATTGTTCACAATTCCTTGGGAGAATGGAGAATATATCATATATTTGAATATAACTTTTTATGAGTTCTTTATTAATTCAAGAAACATCAGTATAAACCAAGAAACCAGCAGTATAGCTTTGTGCTCAGAGTTCCAACTTTGACCTGGGTACAGACTGTACCTCTGCCATTCACTGTGTGACTTGAGACAAATTATCTTCTCCAGCCTCATTTAAATCATTTGTAAATGGGCATAAGAGTATTATTTACTTGAAAGAGTTCTTGAAAGCAGGGTATTGCTAGGATGAACCTAGTGAGTCATTTGGGATATAAAATTTAAAGTTACACAGGAATTAGCTTCAAAGGATCATAAACCTAAATGTAAGTAATAAAACTATATAACTCTAAGAAGGAAATATAACAGTAAGTCATTACTTTGGGTTAGGCAAAACCTCATACCAAAAGCATGACTGACAGAAAAAAAATATACTGGACTTCATCAAAATTAAAAACTTCCATGCTTCAAAGGACACTACCCAAAAAAATGAAAACACACCCACAGAATGGCTGAAAATATTTGCAAATAGGAGTAGTATCCAAAATGTATAAACTTACAATTCATTAATAAAAAGATAAATAACCCAATTAAAAATTGACCCCAAAATTAAATATGTAAGGTGATAGATGTGCTAATTAACTCAATGGAAGAGATCCTTTCACATGTATACTCATATCAAATCACCACCATAAACACTTTAAATATTTTACATACCTTAAATTTGTATTTGTCAATTAAATCTCAGTAAAAGTGAAATTTTTTAAAGGGGCAAAAGACCTAAATAAACGTTTCTCCAAAGAAGATATATAAATGGCTAATAAAGGCATAAAAAGACGCTCAGAATCATGTGTCATTAGAGAAATGCAAGTTAAATCCACATGTCCAGTGGAGTAACTACGAGTTTAAAAAAGAAGGAAAATAACAATTGTGGTGAGGATATAAAAAAATATGGAGCCCTGCTGGTGGGAGCATAAAATGATGTAACCACTTTAGAAAATAGCCTGGTAGCTCCTCAAAATGTTGAACATAGAGATACCTTTTCACCCAGTAATTTCACTCCTATATTTATGCACACACACAATTGAAAACATGTTCACACAGTTGTTTAGAAGACAATTATTCCTGTACATTCTGAGTAGCAAAAAAAAAAAGGGAAAAAATAAAGAAGACCATTATTCATAACAATCAAAAAGTGGAAACAACTAAAAAATTATCAACTGATGAATGGATAAATAAAATGTGGAATAGCTATACAATGAAATGTCATTCAGTAATATAAAGATTGAAATACTAATAGATGCTTCATGGATAAGCCTAGAAAACATCATGGCAAGTGAAAGAAGCCAGTTACAAATGACCACATATTATATGATTCTATTCATATAAAATGTCTAAAATAGGCAAATCTACGGAGACAAAACATGGATTAGTGGTTGCCTGGTGCTCAGGATTTTAGAGGGAAGTGAAATGTAACTGCTAATGGGTATGGGCTTTTTGAGGGTAGTGGAAATACTCTAAAATTGATTGTGATGGTTGCATAGTTCTGTGAATATACTAAAAGCCATGAAATTACACTTCAGAAATGGGCAAGTTGTATGGCATGTAAATTTTATCTCAATAAAGCTATTAAACAATTTAAGGACACAATTCCCAGGACATGCAAGTACACAGTCTACAGAAGGCACTGCAAACTCTGAGAGGGAGAATTTCCTTCAGTTTTGTGCTCTAGATGCCTTGCTAGTCTCACTAGTCTTGGCTTTGGTTGAGTGAGTTAATTAGGTATTATTATATGGAAATACTTACCACTAGTATATAACAAGTGCTTAGCTTTTGCTATTGTAGGGGAGGAAAAATAACTTTACCTCTAGTCTTCTGAGATTTTGGTTGAGACCCCTATGATGAAAGACAGATTAACAACAGAAAAACACGTAGAAGTTTTTGACATGTGTACCTCCTATATACATGGGAGATACCCAGGGGAATATGAGTAGCTCCCTGAGGTGGCCTAAGACACTGGCTTAAATATTTCCTTCAGCTAAAGACAAAATCAAGAAAGGTGTGGAGAGACTCATTATGGGATATTTAGCAGGAAATGTGCGGTGAACAGGGTGAGATTTGTTATACATGGTAAAGTTGGTGCTTTCTCCATTGATAAGATTTTCTTATGACTTAGAGACATCTTCTCTTCCTAATACAGAGTGAGAAGGAGTACAGAGGAGACATCCTTACAAATTGAGATTTTTAAAATAAATGTAAATTTCCTAACAAAAGGAAACTTCTCTATTTTCAGAGGTTTTCCTATATCTGCTTCTCAAAATAATCCTGATGCCAAAGAGGCATATTTTTCAGGTGGCATATTTTGCTAACTTTTAGTGTAATGATTATTAAATATTGTCAGGCTCAGAGCATATAAAGATAATAACAATAGCTGAAATATGTTAAGTGCATGGAGCAGGTCATATTTCTACCACTTTCTGTGAAGCTTAGGTATTTCAGCTAAGTCTACATACTCACAGATGGCAGAGTTTATAGAAAAGTACAGGCAATCCTGCTCCAGGACCACTAGAGTAAATTGAATCATTGATAAAAGCATAAGAATGGATAAGATATTATTTGTTTTAGTTAATAATCAAAGATGAGCCATAAATATATTCATCAAGACTATAACAACATATCATAAATATGCAAAATGTCACTGGTACACAAAGAATGATAATTCCATCTAGGGATTTGTGTAAGACTTCAGGAAGGGTTAAATCCTTCCCCTTGAGCACCACCACCACCTTAAGTTTTGAAGATGAAAGGAACTTGCTGGATGGCGAAGGTGAAAGAGAGCATTCCAGACAGAATGAAAATGAGCATAAGCAAAGAACTGGTTAGCCTGGCAGGTTCAGAAAATAGTGAGAGTTTTGCTGTGGGGCATGTGGACTGGAAGATGCTGATGCTGAGAGTTATTCTAGGGTGGACCTGGTGTGAAAGGCTATATGGACCACACAAGAGTCTGAGCCTCTTCCAAAAGAGAAGTGGAAACCAGTACAACCCCTTAGGGAAGGGTACAACATAGTTGGTAGGAGGTTGGGAGATCTTCTAAAAATAAATCTGAGTGGTTTGACAATAAAAATAGACAATAGGGTGCTCTTCAAACCAAAGTTTAAGTTCCTTAAGTTTCTTATCTGAGGCTGTTCCGAAATTACTAACCACAGAAATTTACTGACTCTAAGCCTCCCTTCATTGAAGATCCCACAAGAAGCTCAAGCTTTCCCTTTACAAATTCTTGACAAGTTCTTTATGATCATTTTTTAAATCTTCACCCAAGGATATAATTATTGATTTTTAGAGGGGGAAAAGGGAGAATGATAAAGGGAGATCAATGTGTGAGAGAAGCATCAATAGGTTGTCTCCCATAGAGCCCTGACCAGGGATTGAAGCAGTAGGTATATGCACTGAAGAGGGATGGAACTCACACCTTTTGGTGCATGGGCTGATGTTCCAACCAAGTGAGCCACCCACCTGGGGCATTTTATGATTTCTTTATATAAGTGGGAGAGGAAAAACATTTCCTCTATCCTCAAGATTCTTTTAGTTGGTCTAATAGTGAAATAGACACAAGACAGATTAGCAAAAGAAAATAACCACGTTTATTTATATACATATGTATGGGAACCCCACATATATGAGTGGGTCAGAGACCCCAAAAGAGATTTAAAGCCAAAAAAGAAAAATGGGTATATATGACATCCTGAACAAGGGATGAGACAAGGCACTTTGGGGCTTCAGAAGGTCGCTGCAGGGGAAGCACATGTTTAGTAATTTGTAGTTATCCCTGTTGCATATGTATGTCCAAAGAAGCTATCACTGATAATCTTTTATCATGGGCAAGTCCCCTTATTTAAATTCTTCTAGGTAGTTAAGGGGGGCAGCTAAAGTTGCCTTTAGCTCAAAACAATCCTCATACCACAGAGGCACATCCTCGGGTGACTCATTCTGAACCCCCAACAATAGTTAACATAATATTGTATTTTTTAAATTTAGAAATATAACAGAAATGCAACAAAATGAAAAGTTTATCTTTTCATGTGCCATTTGATTGTGGTCCATTTCATCCACTCTCTCTTACCCCAGATTTTGTTTGAAGTATTACTTAAATTAAATGAGCTCAATGTCAGCAACACTCTAGTATTTTACTTTAAATCTTTCAGATGAAAGACTTTGGCAGAATTAGGAGACTTCCTGAAGAGCACCTCAGGTTGGAATACTTGTTTACCTGTTTTGATTTTCTGGCCCACACACTTGGCCTCAGGTCAGACAGGAAAGGAATAACTACTGTGAAAACCACTAACAAACAACAGCTCAATCCCCAGGATATAGAGCACCATCTCCTAACAGTCTCCAGTACTATCCATGACATATTCTCCTACTTCTAATACTGCTCCCTGCCTCTGGGCCACTAGCACTGAGGTTAAGCATGGAAGTGGACTATGCAACCAAATGTTGAAAGGAAAATTGTGGTACTTATTCTCCTGCTGGTATTGCTGGGTCTGATGTTCTTTCATTGTTAAGCCCTCAAGATCTTTACCTGAAATTTGTATCAGAGTTTCTCCTTAAAGTCTACCTGAGATAGAGAAGGGAGCTATTCAAGACATAGTGACTTATTTCTCCCTGATTCCTAGTGGCTCTATTTTCATTCCTGAAGGATTTGAAATATTCTTTAGAATGAGAAATATAATGTATTTTATGGATTCATAGGTCACTGGCTTTAAAGGATATCTGGAGACTCCCCTATGGCAGCCCCTCTGTGACAAGTTTGGCTGGAGGCCAAAAGTCCAGTCTTTGCTATACCATTTCTCATGAACAGTTCCTCCCAAGGTGGCTTGGTCCATTATTGAATGATCTAATTATTAAAAATATATTCCTTGTTCTATTTGTTGGAATTAAATCTGTCCTTTTGACTGCCCTTAACATATCAAAATACTTTGTATTACCTCCCTAAGTCTTTCATTTTTCCTAAATTTAGGGTCTCAGTTGAATCTGTACTCTCTGTGAGATTACTATTTTGTCCTTAAAGTACTGACACTTTACTTCTTGGCAAATAACACATTTCCAAGCTTAAAAAAATGACATAATAATGATATACTTTTCATGCTGTGTTATGAGTCTAATAAAAATGAAATTACTATAAAGAAAAATGGCATTCTACAAATGTCATATATATGCTGTTAGTATTAGTAGAACTATAAATACTTCTGTAGGTATAGAATCCCAGTGAAGACATCCTATCACTTACAGAAAAGTACTGATCAAAGTTACCCCAAAAGACTGAACTTAACAACTGTTTTTTTTTATTTTATTTTAATCATTGTTCAAGTACAGTTTTCTCCCTTTTACTCCCATTCCAGCCCACCCACCCAACCCTCCCTACTTCCCTCCCATTACCCCCCACTCCTAGTTTTTGTCCATGTGTCCTTTAAATTTGTTCCTGTAAACCCTACCCATTCTCCCCTGAAATTCCCTCTTCTCTCCTCTCAGACATCTCAGTCTTTAACATTAGGAAAGAAGCCACACTGCTCCATACCCTCAATCACCTCAATTTCTTGTATTTAAAAAATGCGTTATTGAGCCCCTACTCTGTGTCAGGCATTGTTCTAGTAATTAAAGATGTAGAAATAAGCAGAGCAGACAAAGGCACTACCCTCTCTCAAGAAATTTGTATTTTAATCTGGGAGCCTAGAAATATAAATATAAACATATATATATATATATATATATATACACACACACACACACACACACACAAACACACATATATACATATATATGTGTGTGTCAGCAATATGTATGTGTGTGTGTCTCAACATTTATGTTGGTGAATACTATGGGACAAATGAAGCAGGATGACACTGTTCATAGATAAAGAGAGAGATATTACTTTGAATACATAGGGATAGTGAAAGCCTCCTTGACAAGGTGACAGGCAAGGCCAGAGAGATTAGTCATGTGCATAAGTGAGTGAAGCATATTCAGGAAGAGAAGGCAGTATGAGCAAAGGTCCTCACACAGAGGAAAAGTGCAGCCACCAGTGTGGTGGAAGCTGAGTGTACTAGGGGGAGAATAGTAGGAGTTCTAGGGCTATTGTGGGGACTCTGGGTGTTGTCTTAAGTGAGTTGGAGGCCATTGGAGGACTTTAATCAGAGGAATGATGTGACCTGACTTGGGCTTTAAGAGAATCATCATCCCACTCTCTGATACATAGACAACAAGGAAACAAGTTAGAAAGTATTCCAATAAACCATACAAGAGATGTAATCCCAAACTGGATGGATGTGTGCATATATTTTGGAAGTATAGCCATCAGGATTTGCTGATGGATTCAATGTGGAATATAAGGAAAATCAAGAAGTCAAGGTTTGGGGCCTGAGAATAAGTTGACTGCATATTACAGAGCATTTGGAAACACACACAGAGAGGTTGAAAATGTTGAAAAGGTACGCCATGGTCAATTGTGGAGGATCTTGTACCTCTTGCCAAAGAACTTGGACTTTAGCCTCTAGGCAGTAGGCAGGAAGTTATGTGACAAGCTTTGCATTTTCTAAAAACAACTCCTGAGGCACATGCAGGATGGAGGAAAGGGGAAGGAGTTAAGAAGGTGGAAGTTTATTTAGAACAATATAGTAGTTAGTCCAGGTGAGAAATAATGAGAGCCAGAACAAGGTCTTGACAGGCTCTGATCTTAGTGTAAGCTGGCCTAAAAGTGAGGTTACTATAGATTCTCTGAAGAAAGGAGATAAACAAACATAAGAAGTATTTTCACTAAGAAAGAATGAGCAAACTCCAGTATATTCTGATTTATCACCTGATCAGTGCACCTTTTACCCAGACAGTTCTAAAGATATATCGATAAATTCACATTCTTCCAGCTCATCCAACATTACTCCAGGAAGTGTTCATTTGAGTATCTACCACTAGCTAGGTCAAGGCCTATCAGTGGCTTAAAGAAAAAAAAAGTAGTTGGGACTGGGATCAAAATAGCTGAGTGTTAGTCCTTGTTGTGTCACTGGCTAAATCATTTCACTGTTTTTGACCCTGGGGTGATCATCTCAAAGTCAGAAAAATTGATTAGATGACCCATTCCTACCAAGTACCGGAATTATCCAACACCCAACTGTGCAGAATAAAAAATTCCATTTGAAGTATTTATTGGTTGCTATTTATATGCATTATCTTCACATCCATGTTTCTATTAGGTAAGCATTTTGAAGCATATGGTATATGTCAAGATTGAATAGACTTGATCTGAACCTTTTGTGTAAGGGTGATGAGGTGGTAAATTGCTTTCATGTTGCAACTCAGCCCAAGATATTTTTTCTCTTGCTTTTTGCTAAACAAGCAAAATATGAACTAATCATGCAGACAACCCTTAACATTTCATCAGCAGCCTTGTGTTTTGATAATTTTTCATTTTTCAATTACAGGTGACACATAATATTATATTAGTTTCAGGTGTACACCCCAGTGATTAGACATTGTATAATTTACTAAGTGATCATACTGATAAATCTAGTACCCACTTAACACCATACATAGTTATTATGATGTTATTGACTCTATTCACTATGCCAATCTTTACAACCCTGTGACCATTCTATAACCACCAATTTGTACTTCTTAATCCCTTCACCTTTTTTCACCCATTCCTCCAAACCCTCTCCCACCCAAATGTTCTCTGTATCTGTGACTTGTTTCTGTTCTGCTTGTTTGTTTATTTTGTTTTTTAAATTCAACTGTTGATAGATACATATCTATTGTCATTTCATTATTCATATTTTTAATCTTTTTCCCCTCTTCTTAAAGACCCTTTAACATTTCATGTAATACTGGTTTTGTGGTTATATAGTCCTTTAGTTTTTGCTTGTTTGGGAAGCTCTTTACCTGTCCTTCAATTCTAAATGATAGCTTTGCTGGATAGAGTAATCTTGGTTGTATGTGCTTGCTTTTTAGAAGTTTGAATATTTCTTGCTACTCTATTCTGGCCGACTGACAAATCGGCTGACAGTCTTATGTGAGCTCCCTTGTAGGTAACTAATAGCTTTTCTCTTGCTGCTTTTAAGATTCTCTCTTTGTCTTTAACTTTTGGCATTTTAATTATGATGTCTCTTTGTGTAGGCCTCTTTAGGTTCATCTTCTTTGGGACTCTCTGTGCGTCCTGGATTTATATGTCTATTTCTTTCACCAAGTTAAGGAAGTTTTCTGTCATTTTTTCAAATAGGTTTTTTTTTCTTGTTTTCTCTCTCCTCCTTCTGACAACCTCATGATGCAAATGTTGGTACTCTTAAAGTTGTTCTGGAGGCTCTTTGCACTATCTTCATTTTGGGGGTTATTTTTTCTTTTTCCCTTATATTCTAAATCACTGATGTGATTCTCAGCTTCATCTACTGTTGATTCCCTGTAAATTGTTCTTCATTTCAGTTAATGTACCCTTTACTTCTGAGTGGTCATTTCTTATTTTTTCATGTCTTTTTTATGCTTATTATATCTTTGTTGAAGTTCTTGTTAAATTCATTGAGTATCCTTTTAACCAGTGTTTTGAACTTTGCATCTATCTAGTAGATTGTTTCTCTCCATTTTGTTTAGTTCTGTTTTGGGAGTTTTGTTCCATTCTTTCATTTGGACCATTTTCCTTTGTCTCCCATTTGGCAGCTTCCCTGTGGTTGTTTCTGTGTATTAGGTAGAGCTGCTGCATCTCCCAGGTTTGCTAGAATGGCCTTATGCAATAGGTGCTCTATAGGGTTCAGCGGCACATCCTCCCTGATTACACAAGCTGGGAACTTCAGGTGAGCCACCTCCAGCCCTTGTGGGCTGTGAAACCTGCCTGTTGTAGTTGAGCCTTGATTACTATTGGCAGATCAATGGGAGAGATTTGCTTCCAGACCAATTGGCTGCAAGGATTGATTGTGACTACCAACCACCAAGGAGGATTAGCTGTGCAGGGGCCCACCCCACAGACCAGGAAATACTTTGATGGGGCTATGGTGCCCGATTAGTGAACTTCTTGAGAGTGACACTTGTGGAGGTAATTGGGTGGTGCTTTAAAGTGGTCTGAAGCTGTCCACCACATACACTGGCTATGGAGCCTCCTGGGAGGTGAAAGGCAAGATCAATTAGTGCCTGTGTTCTGTCCAGGGCCACCTGGCATGGGCTACAAAGCAATCTGAAGATGGCAGCTACTTATGCTGGGCTTGGAGGTACCCAGGAGAGGCCAAGCTGTGAACCAAAACTGGCTGCTGCTAGTGATGGTCTGGAGCCACATAGCAACAGGTACAGATCAACTGAGGCCAGATGCTGCTTGTCTGAGAGATTTTAGGAAAGTCTGAAGCATGAGCCAAGACTGGCCATTTGTATGAATAAACCACTGGAAACAGCTTGGGTGGCCCTCAAGTTGTGTGGGGCAGGGTCTCAGGGGATCTCCACAGCAGGGCAAATAATGTGAACCAGGTTGATGGAGACTCAAATATGAAGCTCACCTGCTGGCCCTATAGGGGAACTGGGGACCTTAGAAAATATACAATGGCTTCTGCCAACATGTTTGTTTCACAAAAAGTGGCCCCCAAGCTCTTGACCTGATGCCAGATAATTCAGTTCTTCCCCATATGTCTCTGGTTCCTTTCAAGCTGCTACCCTATCCCTGGAACTCAGAGGGAGTGGAATCCAAGTAAGTTCAGGCTTCGGTTATTTAAGAGGAACTGCCTGGTACTCCAAAAGCCCTTTGTCTCATTCAGCCACAATCCCCACTGGTTTTTAGAGACAGAGGTTAAAAGGACTGCTCTTCCTGGCACTGGAACCCTGGGCTGGGAGGCTTGGTGTGTGGCTGGGACCTGTTGCTTTGCAGGGGAGACCTCTGTAGCTGAGATATCCCTCCACATTTTTATTCATCACATGTGAGTATGGGACCAGCCTTTTCCATGTCTCACAGCTCCTACCAGACTAGATGTGGCTTCTTCTTTAAATTCCTAGTTATAGGACATCCACTCATCTAGACTTCAGGTGGTTCTGAATGATGGTTGTACTGTAGTTTAGTTGTAATTTTGATGTGGGAGGATTTGAGTACTGTATTTACCTACAATGCCATCTTTTGTTATTAATTTTTAAAAGATTTTTCTTATTTATTTTTAGAGAGGGGGGTAGGGAGAGAGAAAGAGAGGGAGAGAAACATCGACATGTGAGAGAAACATTGATCAGCCTCTCTTGTATGTGCCCCAGCTGGGGCCTGGGCCTCAACCTAGGTATCTGCCCTGACCAGGAATCCAAACAGCAGCATTTTGCTTTGTGGGATGATGCTCAACCAGCTGAACCATGCTGGTCAGGGCCTTACAATGCCATCTTGACCAGAATCATCAGTAGTCTTACATTAACAAGTAATGTCAATGATGTATATTTTTAGCAGCAACAATTCTTGATGTGTTAACAGTTTATGTATATTTACCTCATCTTTCCTGCCACAGACTAAGCAAAAGAGCCTGCTTAATTTTTAATTGGATTTTAGACTTTTTTAATAGAATTTAGTTTAAAGGAAGTTTTAGATCCACAGCAAAATTAAGTAGTAGCTACAAAGATTTCCCATGTCTCCTGCCTCCACAAACACAGCCTCTTCCACTATGAACATCCTTCACCTAAGTGGTACAGCTGTAACAATCAATAAGCCTATATTGACACATTATCATCAACCAAAACCCAAAGTTTATATTAGGGTTCAATCTTTAAGTTGTGTATTCAGTAGGTTTGATAAGTATATAGTGACATAAATTTACCATTTTAATATTACACAGAATAGTTTCACTACCAAAAACAATTCTGTTTTCTAGTTTTTCACCATAAAGCATTATGTTAGTGGGAGGTTTTTCTAGATGTTCTTTTTTTATTATTGTTCAAGTACAATT
This sequence comes from Phyllostomus discolor, assembly GCF_004126475.2. Lineage (NCBI taxonomy): Eukaryota > Metazoa > Chordata > Mammalia > Chiroptera > Phyllostomidae > Phyllostomus > Phyllostomus discolor. The sequence continues at coordinate 88,285,083 of NC_040908.2, read as the reverse complement.
GTCTCCATTTTTACCCCACCATGCCCCCCCTACCCTACCTCCTACCCTAGAACCCACCCTCTTTGGCTTTGTCCACGTGTCCTTCATATGTTCCTCGATGCCTCCCAATTATCCCCTATTTGGTTACTCCCCCCTCCTCTATGGTTACTGTCAGATTGTTCTTTATTTCATGCAGACTTGTGAAGCCACTGTGGAAAACAGTATAGAATTTCCTTAGAAAACTAAAATTGGAACTGCCTTTTGACCCAGCAATTCTGCTGCTGGGATTATATCCTAAGAATCCCAAAACACCAATTTAAAAGAACCTCATGCATTCCAACGTTCATAGATGTTCTTTATCAAGCTGAGGAAGTTTCTTTCTATTCTTAGTTTTCTGAGAATTTTCATAAATGGGTGTTGGGCTTTTTCAAATACTTTTTCTGCATCTATTGATACAATCATGTGTTCTTTCTTCTTTAGTCTGTTGATATTATGGATTACATTAATTGATTTTGTAATGTTGAATCAGCCTTTGCATACCTAGAATAAACACTACTAGGTTATGGTGTACAGTTCTTTGTACTTGTTGGATTTAGTTTGCTAGCAATTTGTTGAAAACTTTCACATCTATGCTTATAAAAGATATTGGTCTGTAGTTTTCTTGCAACATCTTTTTCTGATTTAGGTATTAGAGTAATGATAGCCTCATAGAATGAATTAGGAAGTATTCCCTCACCTTCTATATACTGGAAGAGTTATTAGAGAATTGGTATAATTTCTTACTTAAAAATTTTGTAGCATTCACTTAGAACCACATCTGGACTTGTTGCTTTCTATTTGTGAAAGTCATTAATTATTGATTTAATTTCTTTAATACATACAGACTGTCTTAGTCCATTCAGGCTGCTATAACAAAAATACCATAGTTTATAAACAACAGAATTTGTTAATTGGCTTACAAACAACAGAGATTTATTTCTTACAGTTTTGAAGCCTGGGAAGTGTCAGTATGTGGTAAGGACTGATTTTCTGATTCAGAGACAGCCACCTTCTTCTTGTGTCCTTACATGGCAGAAGGGTCAAGGGAGCTCTCTATGGCCCTTCATAAGAACACCAATCCCATTTATGAGGGCTTTTTCCTCAGTATCTAATCTCCTCTCAAAAGCCTGCTTCCTAATACCATTACAATGGGGGTTAGAATTTCAATATGTGAATTTGTGTGGGGGAGACACAAACATTCGTTCTATAGCATAGGCCTATTCAGATAGTTAATTTATTATTGTATGATTTATTCCAAGATTCTGTCTTTCAAGAAATTTATCCATCTTCTAGGTTATCAAATTTGTTAACATATGGCTGTTCGTAATATTCTTTTATTATCCTTTTATGTCCATTGGATCTGTAGTGATGTTTCTTTGTACATTTTTAATATTAGTAATTTGCATCTCTGTCTTTTTTCTTAGGAAGGCTAGCTAAAAATTTGTCAATTTTATTGATCTTTTTTAAGAACCAGTTTTTCTTTTATAATTTTTTTCTCTATTAATTTCCTGTTTTCAACTTCACTGATCTCTGCTCTAATTTTATTATATCTTTTTTTCTGCTTACTTTGAATTTAATTTGCTCTGCTTTTTCTAATTTCCTAAAATGGAAACTCAAATAATTAATTTTAGATCTATCTTCTTTTCCAATATATGGATTCAGTACCATACATTTCCTTCTAAGCACTATTTTCACTGCACCCCACATATTTAAAAAATTTGTATTTTCATTTTCACTTAGTTCAAGGTATTTTTAATATCACTTGAGAGTTATTCTTTACCTATGTGTTATTAGAAGTATTTTGTATAATGTCCAAGCATTCAGGGATTTTCCAGCTATCTTTCTGGTTATTTTAATTTCTAGTTTAATTTCATTGTGGGCTGAGAGCAGGCATTGTGTAACATATAATTTTATATTTGTTATGGTGTGTCTTATGGTCCAAAATGTGGTATATAGTGGTGAATGTTTCAATGTAAACTTGAGAAGAATATACGTTCTGTTTTTTTAAATGAAGTGGTTGATTCTACCCATTATATCCAATTGACTGATGGTGCTGTTGAGTTGAGCTATAGTGGATTCATCTATTCACCTTATATTTCTGTTATGTTTTGCCTCATATATTTTGATGCCCTATTGTTAAGCACATAGCTCTATTTTCTCTGGTTTATTTCAAGATTTTTTATCTTTGATTTTCCATAGAGTATATATGATACACCTAAGTGTAGTTTTGGTTTCGGTTTTTGCTATGCATGTGTATGTTTGACATTTATCCTACTTAGTGTTCTCTCAACTTCCTAGAGCTGTAGTTTGATGTCTGACATTTTTGTAGGGAGATTCTCAGTCTTCAAATATTTGTTCTTTTCTCTCTTCTCCTTCTGGTATTCTTATTATACACATCACACCTTTTGTAGTTGTCCACAGTTCTTGGATATTCTATTGCATTTTTTTTCTGTATTTTCCTGTTTGTTTTTCTTTTCTGTTTTGTAAGTTTCTTTTATATAACCTCAATCTCAGAGTTTCTTTTCTCAGTTCTGCCTAGCCTACTAATAAGCAAATTAAAGACATTCTTCTTTTCTGTTACAGTTCTCTTGATTTCTAGCATTTCTGTTTAATTCTTTCTGAGGATTTCCATCTTTCTGCTTACATTGACCATCTATCCTTGCATGCCACCTACTTTATCCATTAGAGTCCTTAGCATACTAATCATAATTGTTTTAAATTTCTAGTCCAATAATTCCAACATCCCTGCCAAATCTGTGTCTAATTCTAATGCTTGCTCTCTCTTCAAATTGTACTTTTTGCCTTTTAGGATGTCTTATAATTTATCCTTAGGAATCAGATATAATGGACTGGATAAAAGGCACTGTGGTAAGTAAACCTTTAGTAATGTGGTAGTAAGGAGTGGGAAGCACTCTGCAGTCCTATATATAGGTTTTAGTCTTTTAGTGATCTTATGCCCCTGAACTGTAAACTTCATTAGTGCTTCTAAGCCTACCCCTACTCCCCACCCTAGGTGGGCCAGGTTGCCTAGAGCAAATGAGAGTTGGATATTTTTCTTCCTGCACATGGAAGGATAGAAGGGACTGCAGTGGATATTTCCTGTCTCCCATGTGAAAGCCTAGAAAGAGCCAGTGTTGGGAATTTCCTGTCCCCCAGATATTTAGGCTCTGATAAAATCCCAATATAGATTAGTCTCTGGTAAAAAAGATTTTCTAGAGTGTAGGCCTTGTTGTGAACATGCTGTTCTGGCATATTTCAATAGAAGTACTATTTCCTTCTCCTGCTGGAAGCATGAGAGCATTTTTCTCCTATGTTCACAGTGAGAACCTATAAGAGCTCTTGGCAGTAAAACTCACTAAAGTGTGGAGACCCACTATAGATGGCTCACCCTGCAGCTTTTAAGTCTCAGACTTGTCTTCTCTGAGCCCTCCAGCAATCCTTCCATTATAGTTCAGCTTTCCCTACCCTGGTACTGATTCTCATGGAGGCTTTTACTCATAGATTGCTGCTCAGGTAAGTTGTGATTCTCTGTATTTCCCTGTTTGTCTCTTCAATTTGAGGCACAGTGGTTTACCATATTAACACATTTCTTTGACATATCTAAGAACTGTTCTTGATTTTCCAGCTTGTATAGCTTTTTACTTGTTGTCAGGGTCTAGTGACAACTTCCAAGCTCCTTACATGCCAGACCAGAAACCGATTTTATTTTTTCCTTTTCTTTTCTTTGTTAAAACCCAAATGGCTCAGTCCAAAATAAGGCAATACATTTTCTTAATTGGCATTCCAACAAGATCTTTACTCTAAACCTGCTCATTTACTGATGACTATAGTGCACATAATTGGAACCAATGATATAATAGATTGGAACTCTTGACTAGATTATGGTTCTTATTCTAACTTTAACTTACTATATGATCCTGACTGGTCAATTCACATTTCCATACTTCAGGGTCTCGCTCACCTGTAATTCAACAATAAAGTAAATATTAACTGAGCATTTACTCTAATTCAAACACTGGACTAGACAAACAAGGTAGATATAATCCCTGCCCTTAGAGCTCTGAGACTAATGAAGAAGGCAGACAATAAACAGGAGAAGGTGATTCAATAAGTATTGCAGTAGGAGTGTAAGCTGCTATAGGAACACATGACGAGGGCATCTAACCCATAATGAGGCTTCCCTGAGGGATGGACTAGATAATCTATAAGGTTTCATTTAATTCTTTTTAAAAGTGCATTAATGTATACAAGGTTTTCCCAACTGTAATCTAGTAAAATATACCAAATTAGCTGATTTTCCACATGGGTGTCAATGGGAGGGAAATAGTCTTTTCAACAAATCTTGTTGGGACAAATGAGTATCTTACACACAAGAGAATCTTTCTTCATGCCATACATAAAAATGAACTCAAAACTGAGCATAGACATAAATATAAGAGCTTAAACTATAAAACATAGGAGTAAGTATAAATATTCATGACCTTGAGTTAGGCAAAGACTTTTTAAATACAGTACTGAAATCAACAAAAACAAAAAATAAAACAAATAAAGCAACAAAACAAAAAATAAATAATTAGACTATTACATAAATGGGAAACTTTTGTGTTTCAAAAATTCTTTAAAAAAGTGAAGTGACAACCCTGAGAATGGGAAAAAAATTTGCAAATCATACAGCTGGTAAGAGACTTGTACCCAGAATATATAAAGAACTATTATAGCTCAATAATAAAAAATGAATAACATAGTTTTTTAATAGGCAAAAGATCTCAATAGACATTTTTCTAAGGAGAATTTAGAAATGATTCACAATCACATGAAAAGATGATAAAAATTATTCTCCATTTAGGCAATGCAAATCAAATCCATAGTGTGTACAAAGTGATGCACACACTAAAATACCTACAGTATTGTAATTAAAATGACAGTCAATACATATGTTAGTGTGGAGGTAGAGAAATTGGAACCCTCTCATAGTGCTGGTCATAATGTAAAATTGTGCAGCCTCTTTGGAAAATAGTTAGGCAGTTAATCAAAATGTTGAATGTAGATGTACCACATCCAAGAGAAACACAAACAAATGTCCACATAAAATCTTCTACATGGGTATTCATAGCAACGTAATTCATAGTTGCCAAATGGAAGAAACAACCCAATTGTCACATCAACTGCTGAATGAATAAATGAATGTAATGTTTCCATCAGTGGAATGTCATTTGCCAATAAAAGAAATTAAACATTGATACATGCTATAACATAGATGAACCTTAAGAATGTACTAAATAAAACAAGCCAATCACAAAAGACCACATATTGTATGACCTCATTATATGAAATGTTTAGAATAGGTAAATCTGTGCAGACCAAAAGTAGATTATGAAGAAGACAGTGATGATAGATGATAAATAACTGTTCATCGTTAAGGGCTTTTTTTTTGAGGCAATGAATATATTTTAAATTGATTATAGCAAAGGTTACATAACTTGCTAAATATACTAAAAGACATCGAATTTTACTCTCTAAATGAATAAACTATATAGCATGTGGTTAATATCTCTATGAATGTGTTCTCTAAGAAACAAAAAATATATATAACATAGTCTCTCTCACATCTCTAGATTTGTATTTTTCTTTCTCTGACACACACATACACAATATAATTTTTTTAGAAAACAACAATTATCCTTTATATCCCTCTATTATTTCCAATTCCATCGTTTTCTATTTCACTGAAAAATTATCTTGTATTATGGTTATCTTTTTGCTGCATAACAAAGCACATTAACATTTAAGGCTTAAAAACAACATTATTATTTCAAGGGATTCTATGGGTTGAATGGGCTCCACTGGTTAGTTCTTGCCTGCAGCTTTGAATATAGTTGCAGTCAAATGCAGGCTGGGGCTGCAGACTTCTGGTGGTTCAGCTGTGTTGGATATTCCAAAGTACTCATGTGCATGGCTGGCAGTGGATACTCTCAGTGGGAGCTCAACTCTGGGTGTGAACTAAGCAGTTACCCTTGGCTTCTCATGTGATCTGGGTTCCAAAACTGAGTATTCTATAAGACCTGAGTGGAAGCTGCACGGTTTTCTATGACCTAACCTCTGAAGTCCTAGAATGACACTTCTGATGTCTTCTACTAGTCAAACAAGTTACTAAGGCAATCCAGATTCAAAAGTAAGAGACACAGACTCCTTTTCTTAACAATAGCAGAATCAGAGAATTTGTGACCATATTTAATCTATCATAATTCATTAGATTGATTTTACCTCTCACTAATAAGTCATAACTTGTAATTTGAAAAATATTGCTCTTTTCTAGCCCTGGCTGGTGTAGCTCAGTGAATTGAGCCTGGGCTGGGAACCAAAGTGTTCCAGGTTCGATTCCCAGCCAGGGTACATTCCTGGGTTGCAGGCCAAAACCCCCAGCAACCGCACATTGATGTGTTTCTCTCTCTCTCCCTCCCTCCCTCCCTCCCTCCCTTCCCTCTCTAAAAAAATAAATAAATAAAATCTAAAAAAAAAAAGAAAAATATTGTTCTTTTCAGATGAGATAATGTCTCTTCCAGTACTAACATTTCTTGAACCTGTACATTAATTTGATCTCATGTCAAGTTACAGAGGCTACTAATTTCTTCTACTTGGAAATAGGCAGAAGGAAAAGCAAGACTACATGCAGGAGGTGCCCCAAGGTTGATGACTGTGGTCAAGTTCTTTCCTAGAAGGACATCACAATGACTATTCCCATTGGGTCAAGGTAAATTTAGGGTAAATAACTTATTATAGAGCTACGCACAGTGTGATGAGAATGTGTGAAAGTTAGCAGTGACCAACCTATGCAATGATGCATTGTGGTGAAATGGAATTTACAGATCTGTCAATGGGGCTAAGAAAGTATAAGACTCAGGAAGAGACACCATATTCTTTAATGTTTCTGGACTTGGATAGCTATGGAAATGACATTCTTAGTAAAATTTGTCACTTACATGGTATTGAAAAGAAGCATTTTTATACTTCCTGTGCTACAGTATCAATATGTAGTATATCTTAATTTTTAGAGTACTCTTTCTTTACTAAAATTCCAAGAGTGCCATGACCAGCATGGCTCAGTTGGTTGAGTGTTGTCCCACAAAGCAAAAGGTCACCAGTTTGATTCCCAGTCAGGGCACATGCCTGGGTTGTGGGCCCAGGCCTGGATGGGGCACATGCAATAGGCAAATAATCAATGTTTCTCTCCCTCTCTTTTACCCTCTCTTCCCCTCCCTCTAAAATAAATAAATAAATTCTTTATAAAAACTGCAAGAATACTTGTTACAAATAGATTTTTTCAATTTCCTTAGCTTATCAATGCAGAACTAAACAGAAGGCAACAGGTTCATTAAGAATGAACAAATAAAGAGGTAGACATGAACAATCAGAATTTGTGAACCAACTGGAATTTTACTGAGCCAGATCATTTGGAGAACTGATTTGCAAGCTGAGGTAAGCTGTTCTAAGGAGTCTTAGTTAATCTGAATTGTACGCATATGGTTAACTACAATGTGAACATAATCTCTGAAAAAAAAGATGAAAAATGTTCTCCATCTGTAACTGCATTCTTTTTAGTGTTATGAGGTGTTCCTAAATGGACAGTCAAACTTCTAAATGACCATGTAATTCCCCATCTCTGCATGGCAGGAAGAAGAAGAAGAATATAAATATGCGAAAGCTGTTCTATTTCATGGTTGCATGGATACCAAACAGATGGGTAGATGAACATGAAACTACTCATTACAAACAAAGAGAACCCTTGTGAATCCAAGCTGCATCCATTTGCCTATACAGCTGCAACACTGCTTTATCCAAGAGAGAGTAGAAGAGAGAAAGCTGTTTGAGCTTTAGAATAAAATTAATATTAAAAGAATAAAATAGCCTCAATTATAGACACTTTGGCTTATAGACTCCTGTGAATGTACTTTGAAGACTGAAGATCTTTAGACAAGATTTTTAAGTGGCCCATTTAAGAAGTGGAGACTTTTTACTCACAAGCTACTAAATCACTCAAAGACTTTATTTTCTTATCTATAAAATATGAGGGTTGATGCTGATACTACTTCCTAGGGTTTTTGTGAGTTAAATGAAACAATGTTTGCAACTTTTTGCATGGAACCTGACACATACTAAATGGTCAATAACTATTAAAAAATGTATTAGTGATGTTAATACAATTGTTGTCTTCACAATTCCCAGCTCTTCCTGGGAAAGAATTTCTATTCCTTTTTCCCTTTCTTTCCTTCCTATATCTTGTCAAGCATTGTATGCTTTTCATTGCTCTTTGTTTTTCAATCATAAAAATGCAAATTTCTTCCATGAAATCTCACTGTTGTTGGGAACTGCCCTGCCTTGTTTCAGAAGCTGTAACCCCCCATGGCTAAGGCTGAGTAAAGGACCGTGGGACCATAAGCTACTAAGGAGGCAAAGCTTATCTTGCCAGTAGGGGTGCTGCCTCTGCCCTCTTCGCTTCACCCTGCTTGGCCCAGGGCAGATGACTGGTTAGCCAATGATGGGTAAGATTCCTCAAGGGAGGGATGACCTAAGACAGGCATGATGTTGAAGGGTCCCTCAAGAAAGGACTCAAGGGACTATAGATAAAGGGGGTGGTGGACCCTCTCCCCTTGGCTTTGATGTAGCCTGAGTCCTCACTCTGTCTGTAAGAAGTATCCTAATATCTTGGCTGCCCTACTTCCCCTGCCTGACTTAAGCCTGAAATAATGCCACAGGTGAGTGCAGCCCTGTGCTGGAAAGGGCAGGTTCCCCAGGGTGATCAGGTCTAAGAAAGAATGCATAAAATCCTGGGAAACCTGCTTTGCTAAGAATGCCCTCAATTTTCTGATAAGGGTCAAAGCATAAAATGAGTTTCCCAAAGTTTTATGACCCTTTAGCTAACTGACCCTGACTCAGAATAAGCCCTGATAGTTCTTTGAATGTTATCTATTGTTTGATCATTACTGCCTGACAGTGACTGATGAGCTTTACCTGTATTCTGTGCAAGTTGAACCCAGTAAAAGCCCATTGAGGAATGGGCTCAGGGCCCTTCTCCTTTGAGAGACTGGCCACCTTTCCTCCTAAAGCAGATCAGCTCTTGGTAGACTTATTCTTATCCACAGCAGATGGTGGGGGCAGGGGGGAAGGCTCTGTGGGCAGAGCCCCCCAACACACTGTCACCCAGTAGGCACCAAGAAGGAAAACTCGGATGTCAAAGGAGAGAGTGTGTCTGAAAGTTACTTTGTAAGGAGACTGCCTTCTCTCCCTTCTCATCTCTAATCTATCAGAAGTTGTTGTGGCTTCAAGAGTCCATTGACCATTACTTTCTTCCAATAATTTAATTTAATTTATTTAAAAATTAAGGCAGTGATATTTAATTATGTGCTATTGCATATGCTCAGAATTTAATATAACTCAGTTCAAAGGGCTCATTCCTCTTCCACCTTTCTGTTATTCATCACCTGCTTCTAGCCTCTGCCCCCAACTTCCATGTAGAATTCCCTCTACAGAGCTTCTGGCAGATGGTTGCCCAGCTTTTGTCTTAATGTTCTTCAGCCTTATGAGGCAGGTGGGTCCGCTTTACACAGCTGTAATTGTTACTCCCTCGTTTTTTAAGCTGAACCCAAATCTAACTCTTTCCCAATGGTCTTTTTTCTGACATCTGGAATACGAGGAAGTAAATGTAACTACTCTTTCACATGCTGGCCTTTCAAATATTTGAAAACCTATTTCTATCTTCTGTTAATTCACTTGAATCAGTGCCATGCTCTGATCCTTCCTCTTACATGGAAAATCATTCTCTAGCATTTTCTTATCCTCTCACCCTTCTCCTAAATGCCCTTTTACTTTAGCTACATGTTTTTTGTTTGTTTTTTAAATGTGGTACCTGAGGGTTCAAGCAGTATTCTATTTATAGCTCAAGCAGAAAAGAGCAGTTTCCTTTCCTGGGGGAACATGGTACTTCTGTCCTCTCAACCAAAAAAGACTTTTGAGGTTAAGGCAGCTACTTTGTTAGTATACATTAACAGATTGCCAGGGTCCCACATATAAACTGCTTGAGGTCAGGTGACTCTCACTTATCCTGTTTAATTGTACAGTTGAATTTAAGTATGGCTCTTGGCAGAGAAGTCCATCTAAATTTTCACACATGTATTAACAAATTTTATATAGCTAAGTTTTTACTATTTCTTGGTTGGAGGTTTACATCAGCCTCCTAATTATTTTTTCTTCTTTCATTTTAATCTCCCCTAACTTGTGCTCCATGCTACTGACAAAGTTAGCTCTTTTTAAAGTACAACTCTCATTATATCATTGTATCAATTAAATTTTCCTTTTCTCCCCATAACTTGAACCTATAGAAATCCTATGATTTGGGCTCCTGTAGGATTGATCTCATATTTAGGAGATCCTCTATAGGATAGAAGGTTGAAGATAAATAGGTTGAAGGTAAATAGGTTGAAGATATACAAGGGTGGGCAAAAGTACGTTTGTAGTTGTTCATGTGGAAATAATATAATAATTAATAATAATACAAAAATTAACTCTATTTAGCATACTCACAACTGTAGGCCTACTTTTGCCCACTCTTGTACATGCAAAATATTGTGTGAGAAGCAAATCCCATACTTTTCAACAGTTTAAGAACCAAGGACTTTTAAAATCCAAACATTTATGGCCAGAACAACTAAAAGTGAGTTGGGACCTGGGTGGAAAAAAAATCAGAGGAAGTGAATCTCAGGAAAGTCACTGATTAAAAATCTTTACATTAGATTCTTTCAGACATAAAACACAGTTGGGCCCTACATGTGCTGAGCCTGGTCATCATTTGTACCAGCTTCTCCTCCTTATAGCCTAAAACTTCACTACCTTTCCATTATCATCTCCTCCTTCTTTTTCCCAATGATCTTGAAAACAGTCCTTTCTGGATTTTGCCAGAGGTTGCCTCCTCTGTGATTCAGAACATGGTCTATAGTCCACTGACAATGCACAAGTTCAGGAGGCAGACAGACTTCAGTTCCCTGTTCTACTGCTTCCTAGCTTTGAAGGCTTGGTCATACTCTTAGACTGCTTAAATCCTAGTTTACTTATCTTAAAATTTGAAAAAATGTAATTCATCATAGGGTTGTCATAAGGATTAAATGATATAACATATGTGTGGTGGATAATTCTCAGGTTTTCTGGTTACTGACTATATTTTGAACACCATGTTCTATAATGGAGAGTGTCCAGTCTTATGAATTTTATCTACTCAAAGCAAAAACCCACCTCATTACACACAGGGTGTGGGCATGTGACCCAGCCTATACCAAACACATCAAGACTCTCCCACCCAAGACTTCAATCCCAAAGAAATAGCTTGAAGAAGGCCTTGCGTGGCAATCACTTTGCTGATGATGCTAGTTGCATAAATGTGGAGTTTTATGAGCCAAGTGGTAGCAAAGTTGAATCTTGATGCAGCAGAGTCAGCCACAGTGATTGCTCTATTCACTGGAGCCACCTCCACAGCAAAGTTTCGGAAACTGTTCCTTGAAACTATCTCGAACCTGTTTCTCCAAGCTGACAACTATACAATATCTTTTTAATAAAACTCCTATTTCTGCATAATTAGCCACCACTGGCCTCTGTTGCTTGCAGCTATGACTCCTGACTGGTACAACAAAGTAAAGTGCTGAGAATGCTGCTTACCCTAAAGAAAGTGTTCATATAAATTATCTTCTCTGTGATGTTGCCCCAAGGGCAGTCATTCCTCAATGTTCCTGGCATGCCTGCAGTGGGTGTGTATCACTATGGAACCATGATTATTTGCACTCAGGCTTGTTCTTCCCTGAACTTAGCATCTTTAAAGTCAGGAACCCTGTCTTATCCATTTTACATTTTCAGGGCCCAGGAAATCATCATTGCTCAATAAATGTGGTAACTGAGTGAACTGCTCAACCAACAGTGACTCTCCCTATGTTTCACCCAGCCCACAATCTATTGTTTTTTCTAATAAAATATGAAAAACTTAGTTAATCACTGGGCTCAAATAAGATTGGTAAGAAGGGCCATAGCCATTTCCACTAACCCACAAATATATTAAAAAAAATTAAATAAGGTCTGTTTGGAAAGACAGATTTTAAACACACACAAACACACACATACAAGGGGGTGACCCAAAAAACTCAGAATGTATTTATAAAAAATTGTGTATTTATTCTTAGACGTTTAAACTTCAGTCACTTTCAAAGTGCTCTCCATTTGATGCAATACACCTATCAAGACTTATTCCACTTCTCAAAACAGTTTTCGAACTTGTCAATTTTGATACTTTTTAGTGCTTCTTCCATTTTTTGTTTCACTTTTTCAACATTGGCAAAATGTTTCTCTTTGAGGACTTTTTTTCATCCAGGGAAACAGAAAAAATAGTCACTCAGGGTGAAATTAGGTGAATAGGGAGGGTGGAGCATGGGGGTCATGTTGTTTTTGGTCAAAAACTGCTGAACACTCAGCACAATGTGGGTGGGTGTTATCTGTAAATCACCCCTCAAGAAATAGGCAAACATGTTTAAAGAGTCTTCAAAAAAATTCAGTGAGGTCTTATGCTACTTCCCACAACAATGCCAGCTGGTACCCTGATACAGATGGGTTCCTAGAGCAGTCACTAGGTGGAGGAATCCTGTGCTACAAAGGGCTAGCTCTCCAGAAGATAATTCGGGTTTTTTGAGGGGGTTTCCCGTCATATACACACACTTTTTTCCTCAATATAAAAACAATACACTCTTTTCATTAAAAGGTTGAAATTTTCAAAAAGTATAAAGTGAAACTAAAATTATTCATAATCTTACTGCCCAGATATCATAACTTTTTTCATTTTTTACAAAAGTATTCATATTCATTTATTATTTTTCCATCCTTTCTTTCCAGATATAGTTCACATAGTTGAGATCCTAAAATTACATTTACAATTTTGTATTCTATATTTTGTTTAAAATTTGTCATAAAGATTTTCTCATACCTCCAAATATTCTTTGCAAATAACATATGTCATTGTATAGATTGCAGTGACTAGTTCAACTGAACGATTTTTCAAACTGTGCTCCCAAAGTCATAGGTTTCCAAATTCCCTCTGCAAAACCCACTGCCAAGTGCCAAAAACAGTTGGGGTAGGCAGACACAGTCCAGATTTTGCCATCTACAGAACAGATCTACTATTATGTATCTTAATTACTGAGATTCTAAGTAAGATTTAGTTTGATTAAAGGAGACCATAGGGAGGAACATCTCAGATATTCGACACAGCAATATTTTCACTGATATGTCCCCTACAGCAAGGGACATAAAGGAAAGAATAAACAAATGGGACTTCATCAAATAAAAAGCTTCTGCATGGCTAAAGAAAACATCAGCAAAATGAAAAGGGAATCAACCATATGTGAAAATATATTTGTCAATGATATTTCAGACAAGTGTTTGATCTCTGAGATACATAAAGAACTCACACAACTCCACTCTAAGAAGACAAACAACCCAATTAAAAAAATGGACAAAGGACCTAAACAGACACTTCTCCAAGGAGAACATACAGAGGACCCAGAGACATATGAAATTGTGCTCAGTATCATTAACCATCAAAGAGATGCAATTAAAACCACAATGAGATACCACTTCTCACCAGTCAGAATGACCATCATAAACAAATCAACAACCAACATGTAATGGCAAGGCTGTGGGGAAAAGGGAACCCTAGTGCACTGTTGGTGGGAATGCAGACTGGTGCAGCCACTGTGGAAAACATGCAATTTCCTCAGAAAATGAAAATGGAACTGCCTTTTGACCTGGCAATTCCACTGATGGGAATATACCCTAAGAATCCTAAAACACGAATTTAAAAGAACCTAAGCACCAATGTTCACAGCAGCACATTTTGCAATAGCAAAGTTCCAGAAGTAACCTAAGTGCCCATCAGTAAATTAGTGGATAAAAAACTATGGTACATTTACATGATGGAATACTACACAGCAGAAAGAAAAAAGGAGCTCCAACCTTTCCAAACAGCACTATGCTAAGTGAAATAAGCCAGGCAGTGAAAGACAAATACCATATGATCTCACCTATAAGTGGAACCTAATTAACAAAACAAGCAAGCAAAATATAACCAGAGACATTGAAATAAAGAACTGACAGTAACTAGAGGGGAGGTGGAAAGGGATAATGGGAAGAAAAGGGGAAGGGTTGTCAGAAACATGTATAAAGGACACATAGACAAAGTCAAAGTGGGGGTGGCATCAAGGGTGGGAGGTGGAGATGGTTGGGGAGGAAGTGGTGGGAGGAAAATGGAGACAACTGTACTTGAACAACAATAAAAAAAATATAGATGATTTTAAATTTAAAAGAAAAAGAAAAGGAAAGGAAAGGAAAAAAAGACATCCACTTGGTTTTCTCAAAATTTTGAAAAATAACTAATTTAACATTCATATAATATTTGAAACTGAGGCTATATGGAAGTATACAGTGTTTATGCTTTCGTGTCTGGCTTCTGGTACTCAGCATATTTTTGAGATTCATACACATCATTGCATGTGTCCATCACTCATGTTTTTATTGCTGAGTAGTATGACATTGTGCAAATGTATCAAAATTTATCCATTTACCTGTTTAATGACATTAGGTTTGTTTTAGTTTGGGGTTACTATGAAGAGTTGTTATGAGAGTTTGTATACAAGTTTGTTATCATATGTTTTTATTTCTGTTGGGTATTTAAATACCTGAAATGGGAATGGTGCATCACATGGTAAGTACATACTCAACTTTATAAGTAACTATCAAACTTTTTACCAACTTGTACCATTTTACACTCATACCACCAACATATGAAAGTTCCAGTTATTTCTTTTTATTAACATGTGCTATCATTACAGTATTTTAAAATTTAGACATTCTAACATGTATAGTGGCATCAGACTATAGTTTTATCTCACATTACCCTGATAACCATAATGTTGAATTCCTTTTCACATTTTTAATAACCATTTGTATACATTCTTTAATGAAGTATCTGTTCAAATCTTTTCTCTATTTTATTTATTTATTTAACTTTAATACGATGTAAAGCTTTTTTATACATTCTATATATGTCCCATACCAGGTATATCACCAATATTTCTCCAAAAGACTTGCCCTTCTAATTTCTTAAGTTTGTCTTTCAATTAACAAGTTTTTTTATTTTTATAAAGTCCAATTCTTCCTTTGTTCCTTTTATGTTTATGTATATTATGTCCCCTCTAAGAAACCTACATTTATCCAAAGGTTATAAAAACTTTGTTATTTTGGGGGAAAGTTTTGTGGTTTTAGTTGTTATATTTAGTACTATGATTCATTTTGTGTTATCTAAATGGCAAGAAATAAGAATCAACTTTTTAAATGAAGATAAACAATTGTCCTGGCAATATTTTTTCATAAGGCTATGCTTTCCCCCATGTCACTTTTACAGAACATTAACTACCATATATGTGTTATCATATTTCTGAATATCACTGTTCTGTTCCATTGACCTTTATGTCTGTACTTAGACAAAACTGCACTCTTGATAACTGTAGCTTCAGTAAATTCAAAGTCCCAACTTTGCTCTTTGTTGAAGTTGTTTTAAATACCATAGGTCTTCTGCATTTCCATACAAACTTTGAAATCATTTGGCGATTTCTATCACATGCCAGAAAAATTCTACTGCAATTTTTATTGAGATTGAATTATAAGTATAGGTTAATTTGGGGATAATTTATATTTTTAAAATATGGAGCCTTTTAATCCATTAACATGCTGTCTCTCTATCTTGGCCTCATAAAACTGAATTATGGGCTATGTCTGCTGATTTTCCATCTGAAAGAATTCACATAAAATTGGTATTTTTAATTCCTTAAATAATTGGTGGGATTGACCAGTAAGAGCTATATCAACTAGACATTTTTTATGCAATTTTTATGAAGATTTTTTAAGTAAAAATTCCATTTTTAAAAAATTCCATTTTTCAAATAGATATAAAAGTTATTAAAATTTTCAACTTCTTATTGAGTCTATTTTGGTAATTTGTTGCTTTCAGAAATTGTCCATTTTACCTAAGTTGTCAAATTTATTGTCATAATTTTACTCATAATATTTTCTTATGTTAATGTTTTTTAAAGATTTTATTTTTTTAGAGAGAGGAGAAGGGAAGGAGAAAGAGAGGGAGAGAAATACCAATGTGTGGTTGCCTCTCATGCATCCCCCATTAGGGACCTGGCCTGCAACTGAGGCATGTGCCCTGACTGGGAATCAAACCAGTGATCCTTTGATTTGCAGGCCGGCACTCAGTCCACTGAGCCACACCAGCCAGGCTTATGTTAATGTTTATAGGATCTATAGTGACAGCTCATTTTTTTTGTTTCTTATAATGATAATTTGTAACTTTCTTCTTTTATTCTTTATCATTACTAGCTACAGATTTACCAAGCTTATTGATTTTATCTATTTTTTATCTTTATTATCTCTATATTTCTTTTCTGAATTCTATTTTCATATTAATATAGCAATACTTGGTCTCTTTTCATTAGTATTTGCATGGTATATCTTTTCTCAGTTCTTTAACTTCTATTGTCCTTCTCTTTATATTTAAAATATGCTTCTTACAGACAGCATAAAGTTGGTTCTTCCTTCACACACAATCTGGCATTCTCTGTCCTTTCATTGGAATGTGATTATGAGGTATGATGTGGATCTATTTACTCCAAATAGAGTACATCAAGGTGTACTCATGAATCAAGAATTTAACTTAATCATATTTATCCAAAAGAATACATACTTTATAAATTGGCACATTGTATGTACATATTTACATAATTCATTTCAATAAATTAAGATAGTATCTACTAAAATGTAGGTACTACCAAGAACCATTACAAATTATACATTTTGTAAAATCACCAACCAGTTTTTTCTAACCCTATAATTCATAGCTTATACATTATAACAAGTCTTTCTTCAATAATTACAACTGTGTAATTTTAAGACCAATAATCACATTGAAAATAACTATTATATGAAATCTTCTTGTATTTAGATGCTTTGGTAAATAAGCTTATATTGGCCAAAATATTTGCCAGTATCATTTACAGAATAAACAATTTTTTCACGTTAATATTCCATGACTTGTTATTTATGAAGTAAATTTTATTTCTGAGTTCTTTATAACATTCCAGTGATCTTTGTGTCCAATTTTTTTTCTGGTACCACACTATTTCAGTTATCATAGCTTTGTAATATCTTATGATACTAAGAAAAATGGTCCTCACCAGGTTTTGCTATATTTTTTTAATTGGCTTTGGATAGTTTTAATTTTTTTCAGATTTTATTTATTTATTTTTAGACAGAGGGGAAGAGAGGGAGAAAGAGAGGGAGAGAAACATCACTATGTGGTTGCCTCTCATGAGCCCCTTACTGAGGACCTGGCTGGTAATCCAGACATGTGTCCTGGCTGGGAATCAAACCAATGAACCTTTGGTTCACAGGCCAGTGCTCAATCTACTGATCTAACCAGCCAAGGCATCTTTGGATATTTTTAGCCTACTACTTCTCCAGAAGAAGTTTAAACTTTTTCTTCCTGCATAGAAAAAAGAAACATCATTGAGCTTGTCATTGAAATAACATTAAAATACTAAATATAAAAATAAGTAAGTGAAACGCTAAATACACTGTAAAAATTGACATCTTTTAAATGTTAAGTGTTCAAGCCCAATGGCAAGGCATGATTTTTCAAATATTCAAGCCATCTTTTATATCACTTATCAATATTTTGTTTTACTCCTCTAGGTTCTAAGTAATTTTTTATAAGCTTGCACATATCTAGATTATGCTTTGTTAGTATTAGGAAGGACATTATTTCTGTCATAGTTTCTAGTTGTTCATGTCTGGCATATATAAAAGCTATTGATTTGTATAGATTTTATATCATAAATAGCATAAATTGCGGCTATTGAAAAACTTCTTTATGAATGTAATTTTATTCATCCAATACTTATTGAACATTCCTCTGTGCCAGACACTACCGGTTCTCACACACATCACTATATTCTTATCCATCACTACATTTTTTTTCTGCGCATTAGTAAACCACATGTTTTTAAAATAAGCTCTAAAATTTTGTACAAGGTCAATCTCTTATGGCTCCTAGGCCAGATCCTTTGGGGGCTTATCCCAGGTCCTTTTCTTCCATACATCCTCTGCCCCAGCCACTCAAACAGGCATTGTGACCCTCTGATGACTCAATTATGCATTTCTGCAGGTTTGTGATGCTCTTTCCTATTTTATTACTGGGGAATTCTTATTCATCATTTAAAGAGCAACTGAAATGCCACTTTCCTGACCACATGCTCTGACACAATTAATTTCTCTCTCATTTATATTACAAACCAGTATATATACACTGCTATTATAACAAAGATCACATTGTATCTTTTTTCATGCCTGTGTCTCCCTTCAAGAGTCTGAGACTTCCTTCTTACTCATCTTTGTATCCTCAGCAGTCAATATATTTTCAAAGAATAAATAAATGGGGGTAATTAATAAATTTATTTCTGCAATTTAAATAAAAATTGGTTATTTGTTTGTTGAACCTACCATTCTTTCTTAATTAGAATTATGGCATTCTCTTATTTACATCGATTTGAGATTACTGATGCTCTATATGACTTCTAAAAGATTATTATTAATAGTTCTAAGATCACAGCTAACGTCGTTTCACTGGTCTCTAAAGTAACAGGTCTGGAACTCAAATTTAAATTGTTTTAGATAAGAGCACTTTGTGGCTCCTAATCCCCTCCTCTTCCCGTCTTTGGCTTAAGTTTCTTATGTACAATGTCTAAATTTCCCTTTTTAAATTGGAAAACCATCTTACTTTCAGTGAAATGAAAGGAAAGTGGGAATACAAACCTATCAATTCAAGTATTCATTCAGTCTATGTTTATTCAAGTGTAATTCAAGAGGATTATAGTCTGATCAAGGCAGTAGATACAAATCCAAAAGTAACAGCAGAGTGTGACAACAGCTAAACCAAAGGTGTAGAGGTGGAGAACAAAGGAAGGACAGACTTCCAGCAGGAAAAATAAAAGGGATTTCTTGGAGGAGACAGATTAAGCTTAGGTTTGTGATGGGAAAAGACTGGAAGAATAGTACTTCAGGCAAGAGTGTAGCCTTTTTGAACTGCAGTTTTAAACTACAAAAGAAATTCTATTAACAGGGATTTTTATTGATTAATTAGATGGTAGTCAAATGACATCTCAGGAAAAAATCAGATGTTCTACCAGTATTTTCTGTTTTAGTAAATAACACCTCTGTTACCATAGATAGTCAGTTGGAGTGCTGGCAGCTGGCAGCAGGGTGGGCTTGGGGCTGGCCACTTAGGAGGGGCAGGCCTCAGGATGTGAGGGCCACAAGAAGACCTCAGAGAGGACGTAGGTGCTCTGGTATCCAGGGGTGCCCTGGGGATTCCAACCAGCTCCCCAGGATGTGTGATGCTATGTCCAGCACCCAGAGGCAGACTGAAGGCGGCAAGGTATCTCCAGGCTTCCAGATGGCAGGACCTGCAGCAACCCCTTCCCACATGGTAGATAGTCAGGAAGCACCAGGGAGGGATGGTTATTACTCTGAGTGGCCAAAAGCTAAAAGGATACATGGGTAGGTTCCCAGTGTGTCAAAAACAAACAAGATATTTGGGTAGGGAAAAAAAGAACTCTCCCCTCCCTATCCCAATAAAAACAACGGGCTTAGGGAGGAAGTGGAAATGGTCTTTGAGAGGGAGCCTGCCATTCTCCCAGGTCACAGCACCCAAATAAACTATTTTGCACCAGCACTTATCTCATGATGGTTTTCGTTGCAGTAGGCACTAGAAGCTGAGTTTTGGTTTCATAACCACCCATCTGCTCTTAAAATCCCCAATCTATAGCCAGTCATGAAGTCTTGCTCATTCTAACTGCTGAATATCTCTCAAATCTGCCCATTTTTCATGAAGCCCTTTGCCACCAACCAAAGCCACCTCTTTCTCCTGAAATGTTGTTATCGCCACCCAACCAATCTCCCCACAGCCACTCCTGTGGACTCCATATCATTTCCCACACTGTAACCAGGGTTGTTTTTCATAAAAAGCAAATCATGTACCGTGTTGGTTTAAAACATTTCCATGGCTTCCTGTCACTTAAAAGTAGTCCCTCTTCTATGGTTTATAAGGCCCTCTATAATCTGGCTCTCCCCTGTCTTCAATGAGCCATCCACAATGGGCCATTATTTTTTCTTCTTCTTTTTTTTTTTATTTATTTTTTAGAGAGGGAAGGGAGGGAGAAAGAGAGAGAGAAAGAAACATCAATGTGCGGTTGCTGGGGGTCATGGCCTGCAACCCAGGCATGTACCCTGGCTGGGAATCGAACCTGAGGCACTTTGGTTTGCAGCCCGTGCTCAATCCACTGAGCTACACCAGCCAGGGTTGGCCATTGTTTTTTCTTCTTTATATGTATCTGTTCAGTTTCTGGTTCTTAAGTGAATGTAATTATTTAAATATGGCAGTTGGGAGTCAGTGAGTAGTAATAGAAAGATCCTATGAGTTAGATGCAAACAAACCCTAAGTTCATTTTAAAGTTCTGTTATTTAAAACATGTTACCTAATCTTTTTGTAGTTCATAAGCATGATGATTGCATAGTCACACTCTTGTGTGAGATATGCCTCCCTCAACCTTGTTATAACATTGGGCCATTACCTGACTGATGTGGAAAAAAAAAGTGTGTGACATGCTGCCTACGAGAGACCCAGCTCAGAACAAAAGACTTACACAGACTGAAAGTAAAGGGCTGCAAAGAAAAATTCCATGCAAATGGAGAGGTAAAAAAAAAGGCCAGGGTAGCAATACTTATATCTTACAAAATAGAATCAAAACAAAGGCCATAAAAAGAGACCCAGAAAGACACTCCATAATACTCAAGGGCAGAATCCATCAAGAAGACATAAACATTATAAATATATATGCACCCAATATAGGAGCACCCAAATACATAAGGAAAATTTTAGAGGACTTGAGGAAAGATATACACTACAACTCACTTATACGAGGAGATTTTAATACCCTACTATCAAAAATGGATAGATCTTCCAAACAAAATATCAACACAGATATTGTGTCATTGAATAATACCCTGGATGAAATGGACTTAACTGATTTATATAGAGCCTTTCATCCGAAAGAAGCAAAATACACATTCTTTTCAATAGCACAAGGAGCATCTTCAAAGATAGACCACATGATAGGACACAAGACAAGCCTTAACAAATTTAAGAAAATTGAAATCACATCAAGCATTTTCTCTGAACACAAGGAACTGAAACTAGAAACCAACCTCAGGGAAAAAAAAACTAAAAAACACTCAAATTCACAGAGATTGAATAGCATGCTATTAAACAATCAATGGGTCAAGAATGAGAACAAGGAAGAAATCAAAAAGTTTCTGAAAACAAATGAAAATGAACTCATAACAATCTAAAACTTATGGGACACAGTAAAGGCAGTCCTGAGAGGAAAGTTCATAGCGATACAGGCCTACCTAAAGAAGGTAGAAGTATTTCAAACAAACATCTACAAGAACTGGAGGAACAACAACAAAGACAGCCCAGAGCAAGTAGAAGGAAGGAAATAACCAAGATCAGAGCAGAATTAAATGACATAGAGACTAAAAGCACAATTCTAAGGATCAATGAATCCAGGAGCTGATTCTTTGAAAACAAAATCAATAAGCCTTTAAGCAGGCATCTCAAGAAAAAAAGAGAGAGAACCCAAATAAACATAATCAGAAATGAAAGAGGAGAGATTACAGCTGATACCACAGAAATACAAAGGATTTTAAGAAATTACTATGAAGAACTATATGCCAAGAAATTTGAAAACATAGATGAAATGGAGATATATCTAGAAAAATATAATCTTCCAAAACTGTATGAAGAAGCAGACAGCCTGAACAGAACAAAAACAGCTGACAAAATTGAAGCAGTAATCAAAAAACTCCCAGTGCACAAAAGCCCTGGACCAGATAGTTTCACAGAATTTTACAAAACATTTAAGGAAGAGTTAACAGGGCCCTATCCTTCACAGAGGTTTCCAAAAAGTCCAAGAAGACAGAAGGCTCCCAAACTCTTTTTATGAAACCAGCATCATCCTAATCCCAAAACCACATAAAGACACAACAAAGAAAACTTCACGCCAATATCACTGATGAACATAGATGCTAAAATCCTCCATAAAATATTGGCAAACCACATCCAGCAATACATTAAAAAGATCATACACCATGACCAAGTGGGATTCATTCCAGGGATACAAGGATAGTATAATATTCCCACATCAATAAACATAATACATCACATAAACAAAAGGAAATATAAAAATCACATGATCATATCAATAGATATGGAAAAAGCACTTGATAAGGTACAGCACCCATTAATGATAAAAACACTCAGCAAAGTGGAAATAGAGGGAGCATTCCTCAACATAATAAAGGCCATATATGAGAGACCAAGAGCCAACATAATACTCAATGGGCAAAAACTAAAAACTTTCCCACCAAAATCAGGAAAAAGACAAGGGGGCCCACATTCATCACTCCTATGCAACATAGTATTGGAGTCCTAGCCACAGCAGTCAAACAAGAAGAAGAAATAAAAGGCATCCAAATTGGAAAAGAGGAAGTAAAACTGTCATTGTTTACAGATGACATGATAGTGTACATAGAAAACCCTACAGACTCAACTAAAAATTATTCAACCTAATAAGTGAATTTTCCAAAACAGCAGGATACAAAGTCAATATTCAGAAATTGATGACATTTTTGTACAACAGCAATGAAATACCAGAAATAGAAATCAGGAAAAAAAATCCCATTTGCTATAGCAACAAGAAAAATGAGGTGCCTAGAAATAAACCTAACCAAGGAGGTAAAAGACCTGTACTCAGAAAACTACACAATACTGAAGAAAGAAATTAAGGAAGACATAAATCAATGGAAGCATGTACCATGTTCATGGATCAGAAGAATTAACATCATCAAAATGTCTATACTACCCAAAGCAATTTACAGATTCAATGCAATCTCTATTAAAATACCAATGACATATTTCACAGATATAGAACAAACACTTCAAAAATTTATATGGAATGCTAAACAACCCCGAATCGCTGCAGCAATTTTGAGAAAGAAGAACAAAGTAGGTACCTGACATTTACCGATGGGTAAATGTCATTAAATTATATTAAACGAGATCTAAGATGGCGTCGGAGTAGGAAGGAGCAGATTCAGCTTTCCTCTGCTCAGGGGAGAAAATCCTGACTGATCTATGGAGTAGAAAGGCAAGCAACCAACATATTTCAGCATTTTTGAAAACAGAGGACCAAGGATTGTGGCAGAACTGAAAGAACAAAGAACGGATCCTAAGGGGAGTGCTGCAACAAGGTAGGGTCCCAGGACAAGCATGTGGTCCCGGGGCTGCAGCCCCAGGCCCGGGGCCACTGCTGAGAGTACCATAGGGTCCTTGGGAGAGAGCCAGGACAATTGCTCCCTCCCCAGCCGAGCAAGGTCTGAGCGGCTCTGGGAGGAATCCAGGTGCTGGCAAACACACGGTGGCTGTGAACACCTTTGGAGGTGGTGGACACCGGAGGGGCTGGGTCGCACAGTGGACCCGGACTCCCATGGTCACCAGTCTGGCTGGAGCATTTGGTGGTGAGACAGGCCAGGCCACTGTGGGGAGGGGCAGGCTTGAACAGGAGGAATTTCTCAAGAGGAAGGAGTGAATGGACACAGACACTGTTTGGGGAATTCTCCTAAAGTGATCGGTGGCTCCAGCCTCCCTACAGCTGTGGGCGCACCTGCAGGGGCACGCCAGCCCACCCGCACACCAACACACCAGCAGACAGGCGCACCAGCGCACAGGCGCGCCTGCAAGGAGAGCATCCCCGCACACCAGCCCACAGCAGTAACCCTGGGGAAAGACCTGATTCCCACACCCAGGGCCCAAGGCTGAGGAGCCAGTGCGAGCTCCACTGGCCAAGGAAGAAAAGCCAAACAAATCATCCTTCAGTCTGCCTCAACCAGCAAGAGCAGAAAAACCGGTTGGGCCACTTTGAAATCAAGAGACTTTTTAATTTGATTCTATTTTTTATAACAATTTTTAATCTTTTAAGTTTTATTGTTTTTATTCTCTTTTGATTTCTTTTTCCTCTCTTACCTGATCTCTTGTTTTATTCCTTCCTCCTTCCTGTCCTCCAATTTTATCTCTTTTTCCTTCCTTCGTCTGCCTTTTCTATTTTTTACTTTCTTAAATTTTTTCCTAAATACCTACAAGTGAGACAAAATCCTGGATCAGTGAAAAGACCAAAGTTGAACCCAAAGAAGGGGCATCACAACAGCTGGGACAGTGAGATAAATGTCACTCTGCTATTACAGAGAACCTGCAAGTTATTGCATATTTGTATTATTATTATTTTTCCAGTGTTCCTACATCTTTTTTTAATAGTATTTTTATATCCCTCTTCTTTTTGTATAGCCTGCTTTGCTAGGCTGGATATATTGTATGACCTGACAGCTTTCCCCTGATATCTCTTTCTATACTGTATTACTAATCTACTGTCCTTTAACTCACCTGTGTCCCATCAACACACTACTCGATGTTCTGTACTTCCTATTCTTGTTACATAGATCTCATAGACTCTGTCATATGAATGTTGCCATAAGATTATTGTAAATAACTGCTGTTCCATGCAATTGTAATTACTTCACAACACCCCCCCCCCCTCAAATCTTAGCCCATTTCAAAGTTTCCTGAACTCTATTACTGTAGTGGTTAACTCTATTCTCTCACACACTACACCTATTTACTAACCTTGACTCTCACCTTACCCCAGAATCTGACCGCCCACAACCTCCCTCTTTATAGATCCAACTCACAATCCTTCCTCCCCCAACAAGAGTCTTATCTTCTTTCCATCCTTTCTAAAAATCAGCTAGCTGGCTGGAAGATCACGGTTAACACTATACATAGTGAAAGGATCTCCTATATCTTCCCTACTTACTACTACTGTAAATAGCATAGAATTCTCTGTTGCTGTCTTAAACCATTTTGCCTTCACCCTCCAACTGATGACAAAAAATAATAGGTGGAGGAGGTGAACAACAGGATACCCACTGGAAGAGGAAACCCAACAACAAAGGAACCACTAACAGATAACAGCAGAAGAAGGTGAAGGAGGGAGTAGTAACCACACAAACCTCAATCCAGAACTTATCTGGAAATACAACTAAACAGTAGAGACAGTACCCAATACAAACAACTGAACAAGGTTTCTTTAAACCTTGTACACACAGAAGAGCCAGCTTCAACACAACCTGCCCTCACCAGCACAACAAAATACAGAAGGTGGTGGACAGAGTGGCCCTCATTTAACCAGCTGGTGGGAAGGAACCACCAAAGAAGGACTCAACAACAACCAAAACTCAAAGGCAAGCACAAAGCCAACTTAAACGACAGCCCAAGGCCAGGGAGCTTGGGAGATGAAGGAAACTGCACCACTGAAACTCACTGCTATTCTACCACAGAAGTTCACAACATAAACCCAGGGAGGCAGAACAGATCAATATAAGAAGCTGAGGCGAACAGGAAGTGTCTCACAAACAATGGGAAGACAAAGAAATAATCCCCAAATGAAAGGAAAGGAGGAAGCCTCAGGAAGAATGCTAAATGAACTACAGGCAATTCAACTATCAGATATTGAGTTCAAAGGAGTGATTGTCAGGAAGCTCAATGAGCTCACAATGAGCTACGAGAAACTACAGGGAAGCTACATTGAACTCAATGAAAACTACACCAGCATAAAAAAGGAAATAGAAACTCTCAACAAGGGCCGAGAGGAAATGAAGAATACAATTTCTGAACTGAAGAACACAGTAGAAGGAATGAAAAGCAGGATCGATGAAGCAGAAAATCGGATCAGCAAGCTAGAGGACAAAGTAGAAGAAAACACCCAGAAAGAGCAAGAAAAGGAAAAGAGGCTCAAAAAATATGAAGAGGGATTAAGAGAAATGCAAGACAATATGAAACATAATAATATCCATATAATAGGGATACCAGAAGGAGAAGAAGAAGAACAAGGGATAGAAAACCTATTTGAAAAAGTAATGATGGAAAACTTCCCTAATTTGATGAGAGAAAAAGTCACACAAATCCAGGAAACACAGAGAGTCCCAATCAAGAGGATTCCAAAGAGGCCCACCTCAAGACACATCATAATCAAAATGGCAAAATTTCAAGACAAAGAGAGAATCTTAAAGGCAGCAAGGGAGAAAAAGGAAGTAACATACAAGGGAGCCCCAATAAGGCTAACAGCTGACTTCTCAATGGAAACACTCCAAGCCAGAAGAGAATGGCAAGAAATAATCCAAGTAATGAGAACCAGAGGACTGCAACCACGGCTACTTTACCCAGCAAGGCTCTCAATCAAGATAGAAGGCCAAATAAGAAGCTTCTCAGGCAAAAGAAGTCTAAAAGAATACACCTCCACTAAACCAGCTCTACAAGAGATGCTAAAGGGACTGCTTTAAGGAAAGAAAGGAAAAGAGAGAGAGAGAGAGGAACACACGTACATAAAAGGCAATGAATAAGTACCTATCAATAATAACCCTAAACGTAAATGGATTAAATGCTCCAATCAAAAGATATAGAATAGCTGATTGGATAAGAAAACATGAACCACACATATGCTGTCTACAAGAGACCCACCTTAGGATAAAAGACCTGCACAGGTTGAAAGTGAAGGGCTGGAAACAAATTTTCCAAGCAAATGGACAGGAAAAAAAAGCCAGGGTAGCAATGCTCATATCTGACAAAATAGACTTCCAAAGAAGGGCGATAAAGAGAGGCCCAGAAGGTCATTTCATAATACTCAACGGAAGAATTCACCAAGAAGACATAAATATTATAAATATGTATGCACCCAACATAGGAGCACCCAAATACATAAAGAAAATCTTAGAGGACTTCAAGAAAGATATGGACAGCAACACAATTATTGTGGGGGATTTTAACACCCCACTATCAAAAATGGACAGATATTCCAAACAAAATATCAACAAAGATATTGTGGCATTAAACAATACCCTAGAGGAAATGGGCTTTACTGATATTTACAGAACCCTCCATCCCAAAGTAGCTAAATAGACATTTTTTTCAAATGTACATGGAACATTTTCAAAGATTGACCACATGATAGGACACAAAACAAGCATCAAAAATTTCAAAAAAAATTGAAATTATACCAAGCGTTTTCTCAGATCACAAGGGGCTGAAACTAGAAACCAACCCCAGGAAAAAAACCAAAAACACTCAAATTCATGGAGATTAAACAGCATGCTATTAAACAATGAATGGGTCAAAAATGATATTAGGGAAGAAATCAAACGGTTTTTGGAAACAAATGAAAACGAACTCACAACAACCCAAAACTTATGGGACACAGCCAAGGCAGTCCTGAGAGGGAAGATCATAGCAATACAGGCCCACCTAAAAAAGTTAGAAACATTTCAAACAAACAACCTAACCCTACGTCTACAAGAACTCGAGGAACAACAACAAAGACAGCCCAGAGCAAGCAGAAGGAAGGAAATAACCAAGATCAGAGCAGAATTAAATGACATAGAGACCAAAAGCACAATTCTAAAGATCAATGAATCCAAGAGTTGGTTCTTTGAAAAGATAAACAAAATCGACAAGCCTTTAAGCAGACTCATTAAGAAAAAAAGAGAGAAAACCCAAATAAACACAATCAGAAATGAAAGAGGAGAGATTACAACAGATACCACAGAAATACAAAGGATTGTAACAAATTACTACAAAGAGCTGTATGCCAAGAAATTTGAAAGCCTAGATGAAATGGACAAATTTCTAGAAAAATATAATCTTCCAAAACTCAATAAAATGGAAGCAGAAAGCCTGAAAAGACCAATAACAGTAAAAGAAATTGAAGCAGTAATAAAAAAACTCCTAACACACAAAAGCCCTGGACCAGATGGTTTCACAGGAGAATTCTACAAAGCATTTAAGGAAGAACTAACACCTATCCTTCACAGACTATTTCAAAAAATCCAAAAAGATGGAAGACTCCCAAATTCTTTTTATGAGGCCAACATCATCTTAATTCCAAAACCAGATAAAGACACAACAAAGAAAGGAAACTACAGGCCAATATTGCTGATGAACATTGACGCTAATATCCTCAACAAGATACTGGCACACCGCATCCAACAGTACATTAAGAAGATCATACACCATGACCAAGTGGGATTCATTCCAGGGATGCAAGGATGGTACAATATTCGCAAATCAGTAAATGTAATACATCACATAAAGAAAAGCAAAGACAAAAACCACATGATCATATCAATTGATGCAGAAAAGGCATTTAATAAGGTACAGCACCCATTTATGATAAAAACACTCAGAAAAGTGGGAATAGAGGGAGCATTCCTCAACATAATAAAGGCCATATATGAGAAACCTACAGCCAACATTATACTCAATGGACAAAAATTAAAATCTTCCACTAAGAACAGGAACAAGACAAGGATGTCCACTTTTACCACTTCTATTCAATATAGTACTGGAAGTTCTAGCCACAGCAATCAGACAAGAAAAAGAAATAAAAGGAATCCAAATCGGAAAGGAGGAAACAAAACTGTCACTGTTTGCAGATGATATGATAGTATACTTAGAAAATCCTATAGACTCCACCAAAAAACTGCTTGACCTAATAAATGAATTTGGCAAAACAGCAGGATACAAAGTCAATTTCCAGAAATCAAAGGCATTTCTGTACACCAACCATTAAACAGCAGAAGCAGAAATCAAGAAAAAAATCCCATTTGAAATAGCAAAAAGAAAAATAAAATACCTAGGAATAAACCTAACCAAAGAGGTAAAAGACCTGTATTCAGAAAACTACATAACACTGAGGAGAGAAATCAAGGAAGACACAAACAAATGGAAACATATACCGTGTTCATGGATTGGAAGAATTAATATCATCAAAATGTCCATACTACCAAAAGCAATTTACACATTCAATGCAATACCTATTAAAGTACCAATGGCATATTTCACAGACATAGAACAAACACTTCAACAATTTATATGGAACCATAAACGACCCCGAATAGCTGCTGCAATTTTGAGAAAGAAAAGTAAAGTAGGAGGGATCACAATACCTGACACTAAACTATACTACAAAGCCACTGTAATCAAAACAGCCTGGTACTGGCATAAAAACAGGCACATGGACCAATGGAACAGAACAGAGAGCCCAGAAATAAACCCAAGCCTCTACAGTCAATTAATATTTGACAAAGGAAGCAGCAACATAAAATGGAATAAAAATAGCCTCTTCAACAAATGGTATTGGGAGAACTGGACAGCTACGTGCAAAAAAATGAAACTCGAGCACCAACTTACACCTTATACAAAAATAGATTCAAGGTGGATAAAAGACTTAAATATAAAACGTGACACCATTAAAGTCCTAGAAGAGAACATAGGTAGGAAAATCTCAGATATTTCACACAGAAACTTTTTTACTGGCATGTCTCCTAGAGCAAGGGACATAAAGGAAAGAATAAACAAATGGGACCTCAGCAAAATTAAAAGCTTTTGCACAGCTAAAGAAAACAGTATCAAAATAAAAAGAGAACCAACTGTATGGGAAAACATATTTGCCAATGATACCTCAGACAAGGGTTTAATCTCCAAAATATATAAAGAACTTACACAACTCCACTCTAAGAAGACAAGCAACCCAATTAAAAAATGGGCAAAGGACTTGAACAGACAATTCTCCAAGGAGGATATACAGAGGATCCAGAAACACATGAAAAGATGCTCAATATCACTAGCCATCAGAGAGATGCAGATTAAAACCACAATGAGATACCACTTCACACCAGTCAGAATGGCCATCATAAACAAAGCAACAAACAACAAGTGTTGGAGAGGCTGTGGAGAAAGGGGGTCCCTAGTGCACTGTTGGTGGGACTGCAGACTGGTACAACCACTATGGAAAGCAGTATGGAACTTCCTCAGAAAACTAAAAATGGACCTGCCTTTTGACCCAGCAATTCCATTGCTGGGACTCTATCCTAAGAACACTGAAACACCAATACAAAAGAACCTTTGCACCCCGATGTTCATAGCAGCACAATTTACAATAGCTAGGTGCTGGAAGCAACCTAGATGCCCATCAGTAAATGAATGGATCAAAAAACTATGGTACATTTACACAATGGCATTCTATGCAGCAGAAAGAAAGAAGGAGCTCCTACCCTTTGCAACAGCATGGATGGAGCTGGAAAGCATTATGCTAAGAGAAACAAGCCAGGCAGTGAAAGACAAATACCACATGATATCCCCTTTAACAGGAATCTAAACAACAAAACAAAAAAAACTAGCAAAATATAACCAAATACACTGAAATAGGGGATAGTCTAACAGTGAGCAGAGGGGAGAGAAGAGGGAATTTCAGGGGGGAATGTGTAGGGTTTACAGGAACAAATTTGGAGGACACATAGACAAAAACTAGGGGTGGGGGGTAATGGGGGGGAAGGGGGGAGGGTTGGGTGGGTGATCTGGAATGGGAGTAGGGCAGAGAAAACTGTACCTGAACAATGATTAAAATAAAATTTAAAAAAATAGTAAAAAAAAATTATATTAAACTATATTACAAGGTCACAGTAATCACTACAGTCTGGTACTCACATAAGAACAGACATATAGATCAATGGAACTGAATAGAGAGCCCAGAAATAACCCCAAGTCATTATGGCCCATTAATACTCGACAAAGAGGGCAGAAACATAAAATGGAATAAATATAGCCTCTTCAACAAATAGTGTTGCAAGATCTGAAGAGCTATATGAAAAAAAAAAATGAAACTCAACCACAAACTTACACCATACACAAAAATAAACTTAAGATGGATAAAAGACTTAAATAAAAGTGATGATACCATAAAAGTCTTAGAGGAGAATAGGCAGGAAAATATCCAATATTCCATGCAGCATTATTTTCACCAATATGTCCCCTAGAGCAAGGGACATAAAGGAAAGAATAAACAAATGGACTTCATCAAAGTAAAAAGCTTCTACATGACTAAAGAAAACATTGGCAAGATGAAAAGGAAACCAACTGTATGGGAAAACATATTTGCCAATGATATCTCTGACAAGGGTTTGATCTCCAAAATATATAAAGAAATCACACAACTCCACACCAGGATGACAAACAATCCATTTAAAAATGGGCAAAGGACCTGAACAGACATTTCTCCAAGGAGAACATACATAGGGCCCAGGGATATGAAAGTATACTCAGCATCACTAGGCATCAGACAGATGCAAATTAAAACCACAATGAGATACCATTTCACACCAGTGAGAATGGCCATCATAAACAAATCAACAAAGAATGAGTGCTGGCGGGGTTGTGGAGAAAAGGGAACCCTAGTGCACTGTTGGTGGGAATGCAGACTTGTGCAGCCTCTGTGGAAAACAGTACGGAATTTCCTCAAGAAACTAAAAATGGAATTGCCTTTTGACTCAGCAATTCCACTGGTGGGTTTATACCCTAAGAATTCTGAAACACTAATTCAAAAGAACTGTGAATTACCCAATGAACTACCACAGTTTTCATGGCACCACAATTTACAATAGCCAAGGGCTGGAAGCAGCCTAGGTACCCATCGGTAAATGATCAAAAACTACAGTACATTTACACAATGGAATACTACCCAGCAGAGAGAAAGAAGGAGCTCTACCCTTTGCTACCACATGAATGGAACTGGAAAGTATTATGCTAAGTGAAGTAAGCCAGTCTGTGAAAGACAAATACTATATGATCTCACCTATAAGTGGAACCTAATTAATAAAACAAACTGGCAATCCAAATGTAGCCAGAGACATTGAAATCGACAACAAACTGACAGTAACCAGAGGGGAGGGGAGAGGGAAATAATGTGGGAAAGAAGGGAAAGGGATGTAAATTAACATGAATGAGGGACTCATGGATGGAGCCAAGGGGTGGTGGGATTGAGGGTGGGAGGTGGGCGTGGGTAGGTCAGGAGAAAGTGATGATGGGTAAATGGAGACAAATGTATTGGAACATCAATTTAAAAAGTAAAAATATAGCCCTGGCTGGCATAGCTCAGTGGATTGAGCGTGGGCTGCGAACCAAAGTGTTGCAGGTTCGATTCCCAGTCAGGGTACATGCCTGGGTTGCAGGCCTTAGCCCCAGCAACCGCACATTGATGTTTCTCTCTCTCTCTCTATCTCCCTCCCTTCCCTCTCTAAAAATAAATAAATAAAATCTTTTAAAATTTTTTTTAAAAATAAAAATAATAATAAATAATAATAAATTTTTAAAAGTGTGTGAAGTTGGACAAGTTACTTAGACTTTATGTCTTCCTGTTTCTCACCTGTAAAATGGGAGTAATAATCATCTCTACATGTTGTAAAGATTAAATGAGGTAATGTATGTGAAGAAGAATCCTGTAAACTATAACACATGCAAATGTTAGTTAGTAATAATACCACAGTTAATAAGAAACAGGTACCGTCAGGTAAATGAATATGACATTGCTTTGGACATTAAAGACTCAGTATAAGCTAATACTTGGAAACAGCCCAATACCACATACAGAAAAAAAGTTTAATGAATTATGCTTAATATACAGTTCAAAAGCAATAAGGCAATTCAAGGCAATGGAAAAACTGAATGAAACTACTTACTAAACATTTAAGGAGTGAACAGCAAGAAATGTTGATCATTTACTTCCAAAGAACCTGGCATTTTATTTTATTCCTTAATGTTTTCTATTTTATGACTTATTTGCAATATAACACATTACTGATATTTTGTAAATATTTGCCAATTTTTAATACTACTGTCGATGTTTTCATTATATTATTATATTCCTTTAAATAAGCTATTTCAGAGTTCTGGCCAAGATTCAGGTATAGGTAGAGACCCTTTGTTTCCTTGCACAGCCAAAAGGAGGATAACAACCAATCTGAAATCAATAAACAAACAAAAGTGCCAGAAAATAAAACTGAATGGAACTCCAACAACAAAGAAATTAAAGAAAAAAATCAACCAGAACAACCAGAGAGGTAAGGCGGTAGACCCTGCAGGCCAACTCAGAAAAACCAACACATTGTGGGCAGACCTTGGGGAAAGGGCTAGCTTCAGAGCTTGGTGGATTGCACAGGAGAGGCTGACTTAAGGGGCCTCAGGGGTGGCTATGGGCTATGGCTGGGGGTGCCGCAGTAGGAGAAGCTCCCAGTCTCACATGAGAGTCTGAGAGTCTGTTGAAAAGTGTGCTAGAGAGGAGCAGACTAGCCATGCCGTTCCTCTCTGGCCCTTCCCCCACAAGCAGCACCAGGAGCACAGCAAAGAGGGTTGCCCTGCCTGGGTGAATACCTAAGGTCCCACCCCCTTACAACCTATCAGCTGTGCCAAGACAAGAAATATGGCCCAAATGAAAGAACAGAGCATAACCTCAGAAAGAGAGCCAAGAGATGAGAAGACTGACAACCTATCTGATAGAGGATTTAAAGCCCTGGTAATCAAAATGCTCACAGAACTGATTGAGCTTGGTTAAAAAATGAAAAAAAAAAAAAAAAATGAAGGATACCCAAAGTGAAATAAAGCAAAATGTTCAGAGAACCAACAGTGACAGGAGGGAAACCAGGACTCAAAGCAACAATTTGGAACAAAATGAAAAAATAAACATCCATCCAGATCAAAATGAAGGAACAAGAATTGGAAAAGGTGAAGAGAGACTTACAGACCTCTGGGACAATCTGAAACTTTCCAATATCTGAATTATAGGGGCACCAGAAGAAGAAAAGGAAAACCAAGAAATTGAAAATTTATTTGAACAAATAATGAAGGAAAACTTCCCCAGTCTGGTGAGGGAAATAGACTGCCAGGAAATCCAGGAAGCCCAGAGAGTCCCAAGGAAGTTGGACCCAAAGAGGAACACACCAAGGCACATCATCATTAAGTTACCCAAGAATAAAGATAAGGAGAGAATCTTAAAAGCTGCAAGAGAAAAGGAAACAGTTACCTACAGAGGAGTTCCCATTAGACTATCAGCTGATTTCTCAAAAGAAATCTTGCAGGCAAGAAGGGGCTGGAAAGAAGTATTCCAAGTCATGAAAGGCAAGTACCTACATCCAAGAATACCCAGGGAAGCTTTCATTTCAAGTGGAAGGGCAGAGAAAGTGCTTCCCAGATAAGGTCAAGTTAAAGGAGTTCATCAAAAACCAAGCCATTGCAGTAGAGTGGGGGAAGGGAGGAATGGGGAGGGAAGGTACAGGGAAGAAGAAACATAGTAGGCATAAAATAGATGGGGAGAGATAAAAAATGGTAATAGAAAACAGAGGACTCCAAGAACTTATATGTACAACCCAGGGACATGAAATAAGGGTGGGAATGCTGGATGGTTGCAGGGGCAGGGCAGAGGAGGAATAAAGGAGGAAAAATTGGGAAAACTGTAATAGCATAATCAATAAAAATATTTTTTAAAAATAAGCTATTTTAAAAGATGTGCTGAATTCCTATGATTTAATAATACTGATGAACCCTTTTTCTCTAAAGAACCATATCCCAAATTTAATAATGAACTTCAATGAGGAAAAATAGGATTTTTAATCGTGATTAATTTTATAGCTTAAAAAGAAACAAATGCATTTTATTCATTAAGCAAAAGACAAGTGTACTTGAAAAACCTTTTCTTTGTGTGACATGAATACCAAGCAGATTGAACTGATGCAGCAGCATTTAGCTCACTGTGCTGCTTTTCCTCTTTCATATTCTTTCTGCCTTTAATTCAGGCGACAGAGGGAAGCTGAACTTGACCATTTTTCATACACATTCCCCTTGCACAAAAGACTTTTTCAACTGCAATGAAGGAGCTCCTCTACTGCCATCTAGTGCAGTTATGAAAAAATTCATCAGTTTGATCAGGTGAGCTGGTTTACTTTTAGTGCAAAGACAGGAAATGGGGGACAAGTGGGGGTGGCAGGCAGAAAGCTAAGACTTTTTGAAACAGTTTTAGAATGTGTTACATTAACTAGTAAGAGATGTTGAGTCACAGACATATTATAGGCTTATGAGCTGGATAATTCAGGGAAGTTGCAGGAAATCAGACATTGGAGACAGTGAAACAATTAGATTCTTTAAGGTTGTGAAAAAAAGATTGTCATGATATTCACAAAGAGCTCAGCTGAAAGCAAAGGTGAATAGATTTAATATGCAATTACACACTTGCTGATTCCATTTCTCTGGAGACAGTATATCTTTTTTAGGACCTCTCCAGTGAGCAACATTATGACATCTGCCAACAAGGAAAGCTTGCCTCTCTTTTCTCCCAGTCCTGCAGCTACTGTAAGAGCCCCTCCCTGGACAAGGCTCATGCACCCCACTCTTTCCTGGAAGTTAGCATTTCAACAATCTTTACTAAAAATGTTTTACTATGTTGTGCACCTGAAAATAATATGATATTGCATGTAGACTCTACTTGAAAAATAATTTGAATGTTTTAAAAAGTTCCTTATCACCACTATCATCAGAGATACATTTTTATAGGAGACACTGGAATACTCTATAACAACCCAATGGGACTTCAGGTTGAAGACTGATGATGGAGGTTGGGGTCGGTCGTTTTCCATTTCTTAAATTTGTCCACATAAACATTTAAAAACATAGTCTATTAAGAAACCTGAGGGTCATCTTTGATATT
Organism: Phyllostomus discolor; assembly: GCF_004126475.2. Classification (NCBI taxonomy): domain Eukaryota; kingdom Metazoa; phylum Chordata; class Mammalia; order Chiroptera; family Phyllostomidae; genus Phyllostomus; species Phyllostomus discolor. The sequence continues at coordinate 88,249,168 of NC_040908.2, read as the reverse complement.
TACTTCTCCCTCATGCTCCTACTGCTCATCCAACACTATATCCCACAGATGCATGTGACGAAGAGAGGACTTAGGTAAAGAATGGCTTATCTGGAGGAAGGTGTACAAGGCATGCTACACCTATCCAAAGCCCTTGTGGCCCACTATACTTAGCTCAAGCTGAGGGGAATATTTTAGGGTTTTCCCCCTTTCAGATTTCTAGGCCCTTTCTGTCCAAGCCATTAGGACAGAAAAGGGAAAGTCAGTTCAAGGTGAAGCCCACAGACTACCCTAAGCTTTCACCAACCCAACCACTCAGTTCAGCCAAACTGTTGAGTCTCGAGGGGCGATGATGAAGATGGGCTCCTTAAGTGGGGTCTATATTGCAAGTAATCACTCAGGTAATGAGATCATAGGTATACACCCTATGAAAACAGAAGGAAGAACACAAATATCAATTCACACAACAATCCCCAAACCAGTCTCTGTGCCTGTGAGACTGTCTTTTGGGAAGACATCCAATTGCAAGGTCTTTGCTGCAATGACATCTAATAGTGGCAATTTGACAGGTCCTTCATGCCTGTAAATTGAACATCTTTGGTGATATTACAAACCCAGTTTCAACTTCTAAATGAAAACAAACTTTTAAGACAGTTGGCTGCACCATCCTGATATCCAATACTGAGCATTGTGATTTTCCTTGAACCACAATTTTTCTCCCTAAGATCACCCTCATTGTCATTGAAGGGACTACATTGAGTCCAGCTTTTAATTTTGTCTGTTCATTTGCATAAACACACCAAGAACAGACTAGATCATCTGTGATCTTTAACTCTGCTTTGCTGGAACTCACACAGGGAACCTTTAGATTGACTCCTCAGTCTGCCCCTCGAGGCACAGAAGCAGAGCCACACATCCACCATCTGGCTTCCCCTGTACCAGTTGTTTCACTCAAGTCCTTGAGGCTTCCATTGTGTCTGTAGGTTCCTTTTATAGCCATATTTCAGGAAAGCAACTTTCATTCCTTCCCTGGAAAGACCTCCATGAATCTCACAACCAACCAAGGTATGAGGCTCTTTCCCATGGGTTTTTGCTAGCTTCACAAGTCAATCCCAGTTCCTCAGGGCTTTCTGGTGACAACCAGAACCCAGGCATGCCTCCTTCAGGAGCAACATTCCAATCAAAATATTGGTTAACAAAACTACCATTTAATGATTGGTCTTATTGGATTTATGCAAAGAAACCTTATGTCATCACTCACTCCTTCAGAATGTCAAATTCTGGAGGGATCAGATAGGGAGAAAAATAAAAAGCATGAAGGAAAATCCTTTTCCTTCTGATATCCACCAAGATTGCATCTCCATGTCTTATACCTTCCATTACTAACACCACAAAATTTCTTTCCAAAACTTTCACATTTCCATTTATCTTTACAGCTACCCACAAGCCTTCTGCAACATTCACAAACCTACTATAGCCTTTTTTACCCATCCAGATTTAACCATAATTCACTTTTAATCTCTGTTCCTTTCCCACACTGGGAAGGACTATACTTAAACTCAATATCTGGCATCTAAAAGTCCCTAGCACTATAGGCATCTTCCACTAAAAGTCCCTGGGTTTGCAGGGACATCCTGCAGCTTTCTGAGGCTTCAACCTTGCAAACACCCTATAAATCAGAAGGTCACACTTGGGCCCCAGTTCATGATCTTCAGAACCAGAGCCTTCCCTATCAGAACCAGTTGTACAGAGAACCTGAGTGGTGCAGTGCCCACACAGCAGCAACACACAGCCCATAATCTGAAGAGAATACTTAGCCCACTATGTTGCCTCGTTCCAAAATGGTGGAACTCTCATGTGACCCATCGTTCAAGATGGCAGCGCCCAAGCACACTGGGCCATCCAAGATGGCAACGCACATGCATGACCTGTCCTCCATGGTGGGTCGCTCACATGGCTCATCCTCCATTTTACCCAAAATGGCAGCACACCCACATGGCATGGTGTCCAATCCCCAACATACATGTGGGCTCAGCTTACAGAGCCTAGGGGTTCTGGGTATGCAGCTGGTCTGCATGTTTATAGGCCTCCTCCCAGATCTGCTGTTTCTCGTCTGGGGAACAGCAGGTGATCAGAATTATGTACAAATTCCTCCATTGCTACAGAACAAACAAGGGGGGCCTGGGATGATATACTATTATTGAAAGAAGGCCCCGGGTCCGTCATGTCCGCCACCCTAGGAAAGACATCTCTCAATGCCAGAGATTCATGAAAAGGAAAGGAAATGTTTATTTAATGCTATACAAACTTAAAGTAGTGACCTAATGTCTTTATCAAAATCCCAAAGTCCCTTAAAACACCCACAAACAGACACAGTCCTTCCTTCCTTCCCCCTTTGCCCAGTCCAGAGTATCATATCTCAGGAAAGGAAATAGAAGTCCATGGCTCAGGCAGTCCTCTGGTTCTTCCTAGTTAGTACTCCATCTCGACTGGAAGACCTCCCTGGGTTCCCGGCACCCTCAGCCAAGTCGCCGGGCTCTCTGCTAAAACCAGGTGGTGGTTCCCCCTTCTAAAGCTGCAGGGGTCTGCACTCTAGCAAAGGCACGTGGTCCTCTCTCCCAGGGCCACGGGAGTCTCCACTCAGCCAAAACCGCATGCTTCTCCCTTTCAGGGCTGCGGGAGTCTCCACTCTGCTAAAGCTGTGTGGTTCTCTCTCTCAGGACTGTGATCCTCTCTGCACTTCCACAGCCACATGGTTCTCTCCCTCAAGGGCTGCTGCATCTCAGTTTAAATCCCCGTGCCAATCTTCCTCTGTAGCCCTATTTCCGACTCCTCCCACACTCAGCTTCACATGCCAGAACTCATACCCTTCCAGCTTTACTGGACTGCCATCATGAGTCTGGGTAGGTGTGGCCCCACGTCCAGGAGCCAATCATCTCCGAGCTCCCACGCAGGTGCTATAGCTCGGGGGATCTGCCCCCAGTCACATCTTGGTGGGGAAGTTACTTCCATTCCCTTGGCTCTGAGCATGGCCACAGCTATTTAACATATCTAAGTTACCAGCCAGAGGCTATAGATATGTTAAATGACCACACCAGAGGTTAGCTGCAAGGCTGTTGCTATGCAAAACAGCTCTCAATGGCCCTGCTCCATTTGTCCCTTCCCCCAACCCACACCTGGGGAGTGGGAGTGAGGACATCCAAAAATCCCCTGGACACCTTGAGTTCTGGACCCCATTTCAAATGCCCATTTGGGGTCCCCTCTCTTGGCTGCACCCTGTAACACCATGACATACTAAAGGCTAAAGTAAGAGCCTGGAAATTACTAGTGAAACATGAAGGGTCCTCTGAAAAACTCCCTAGCCTGTCTTTACATTGTTGTAAATCAGTTACAGAGAAGGGGACTTGTACCATTTAGTGCCTTCGGTGCCTGCTACCTCCCTCAAGAGTAGGAGTGGTAGGGGGATAAGAAGCGCCACTCCTAGTATGTCCTGCGGGATTGAGTTTTTCCTCAGCTGGTGGCTTTAGGCTGTCCATAGCATAAGGTGCTGGACAGGTCACTCCCTCTGAGGTGGGGGCAGACACTCCAGAACTCTGGGGTTCCCTTAATCTTCCTTGGGAGAGAGGCGGGGAACTAAGGAAAATATCTTCTAATTGACCAGCACTTGGGCATTGGCAGAACCATATCTCTCCATCCCCTAATTTATATTGGGGCCAAACAGTGTTACAAAGTGTAGCATCCAGCACACGTGAGAACCAATATTGGAGACTTTCAGGGTATCAAAGATGTTACTTTATTGGCCAAGTTTAACCTGCGCAGGGGTGAACTCTCAAAGTGTCCAGTGACACAGTGCCCACAAGGAGCTGCAAACAAGAGACACGCCGAGCACGTACAACTACGTTCTTATATAGGGGCGGGCAAGCAAGTGTTATACAGAAGCAGACGTGGCAGTTAGCAATTCACTTACAGAGACCGGGCGCGGGAATTTCAAACCAAGCATTCTTGCATAAGGTGGGAAGGCAGGCTGTTTGTTCATTAACCTAGTAATCTCCTGGCTCTAGCTAGCTAGTTTTCTATTTTCTCATTAAAAACTACAAAGCATTGCTTATCTAGCCTACCTAGGGGAGAGCATCTGCTAGACACGGGATGTTTGCTTAACTGCCCTGTGTCTCCCTTATCATTTCCTTTTAGCTACAATGTGGTTCTTGTCTATTAAGGTTAAATTTAGTTCTTAATTTCCTAGTTCCCAACACAAAGGAAAACTAATTTCTTCCTTTTTAAATTTTTTGGGTCAAATTTATCACAATTGCTAAGAATGCAACCCAATGGTGATTTGGAAGGGATGAAAGGTGTGGTTTGCATCTCGACTGCGGTGATCCTAAAGAGTAGGAAAAAAAAAAGCAAAGATACTCCTTTGCAGTCTAGAGGCATCCCTCTTTGCTTGCCTCAGGAGCTTTCCTTGTGGGCCACAGGGCATTCCCTGGGATCCCGCCAACCTACCAGGCATCTCTGACAAAAGAAATCCTAGTGAGTGTTGGCCGACAGAAATCTAAAAGACTTGAGAGGATTGCCACTCTACTTCCATTTCTTTTTCTTTGTTTAATTCAGAGGTTTTGAGTTCCCTGAATACCATTTGCAGAAATCATGGTCCTACTGAGTGTTTAGGTGGCAATGGACTATTGGGAAGGAACCAGTCCAGCATTTTTTAGCAATTGCCTACAACCTTGACAACCCCAGACTCACTGCTCTACCCTTGTGGCCCAAGTAAATTTCCATTCATGTATTCTCCATCTGCGGAGACCCTCATTTTCCTGTAGACTTTCAGGTCTGGGACAAAGGAAGTGTCTTACTAGAAAAATAGTTTCTGGCCCCGTAAACTATCAAGAGGGGCACCAAGATGATCTTATTATAAAATGACTCTTTTCCAAATCACAAAGAAGACCTTCAATTATTCTATCTAATTTTCCAGAGCTTTAAGAAATTGTACCTGAGTCTGAAATTTCCCCAGAAGGAACCTCAAGAGGAGTCTAATGCACCCCCTTTCATACTGGAAGTGAATCTCATAGAGAAATGACAGACCAAGAGGGTAAATTAAAATACCCCTATAGGGGCAAGAAAACCACCTTAGAATTCCAAATTCAATTAATTAGGTAAGAGTGGCTCCACATGGCCATTCTAGTAACAAAGGACCAGCAGGTGCCTATTAAGCAGTTCTGGGCAATGTTGCTGCTTACAATGATAGTATATACATGCCAAAGATGGGAGTAGCCCATCCCTGCAACTACACTTAGTAATGGGGCTATTAGTGACCCCAAGGTAGGTATTCTTGGTACAAAGACAGCAGGAACCCTTTGTACACAAAAGGCAAGTGGGGTACAAGTGAAGGTATAAATGCCAAAAGTCAGTCGGGGAGGACAAGCGTAAAAGACTATCTGTGGGCCTGATGAGAAGACTGCAAAGGAAGTCATAGCACAGGCGAGACAGTGACTGATATCCTGTATGGAAGGTCCAGCTATGCCTATTGAGGGAGTGGCCATGGGATGGGACAGTGTCTTGTGGTTTTCACAGTGTGCCTGACCATTGTGCAAACATTTTCTTGTACCTGGCAGAGGCTAAAGCTAACCCTGTTCCACATCCAGGTTATCCTAAGGTGCCTTCAAGTGGTGGGTGCTCTTGTGGCTTTTAACTGCCTGACCCATGCCCGCAATTTAGCAGCTGACCTTCCATCAGGGAACATCAGACTCACCAAAACAGAATAGATGGCAACGGAAAGGGGCATCCTGGGTGTCAGAGCAGCAAAGGGGCTTACCACTCCAGCATCTTCTCCTGGCTGGCCCACCAAAAACTGTCACAGGTGAGCACAGGTAACCAAGTTCTTGGTGATCAGGGCAAAGAACTGCACCAAACACCCAGAGTTTATAGCAGAGAACATGGGGGCAGGTCAACTTCAAGCAGAGATTTACCTCATGGGCTGGAGCAATTCTATTCTCATAGGGCAGGTCCTTCCTGGCTAGTTTTGAAGGGTTTTTACTGCATATATGCAAGTAGTTGTATTACTCTAAAGCTACAGTGCATGTGGTTTCCCATAATTTTCCCTGATTGGCCACAAGGGAAGGGGGTCCCACAGTGTTACTGAATTGACCCCTCCTTCTCCTGGGGTCCCCCTGTACTAGATTCACTTTGCCCCTCGCCAGAGAATTATAGCTCTCCATGTTAGAGATTGATGAAAAGGAAAGGAATTATTTATTCAAGTTATACAGACTTAAGAGTAATGACTTAATGTTGTCATCAAAATCCCTTAAAACACCCACAAACACATACCATCCTTCCTTTCCTCCTTTGCCCAGTCTAGGGTATTGTATCTCAGGAAAAGAAATAGAATTCCGTGGCTCAGGAAGTCCCTGGTTCTTCCCAGTAATCTGTGCTCAGCTAGGAGGCCTCCCTCAGTTCCCAGCACCATCAGCTGTGTTGTTGGGATCTCTAGTTCTTATTCCAAAACCACATAGCACCTTCTGATGGCCCACCAGCAAGAGTTCTTTCACCCCTTTCCTTCCTACAGCGTCTCCACTGAATTCTTCTGAACTGCTAAGAGAGAGCTCTGCATCACTGCTACACCTTGCTTTCCAGCTTCCTAAACTGTGTGTCCAAGGGAGATCCAAAGCCATGTGGTGGTTTCCTGTTAAAGCTGTGTGGTGATTCTTGTCATGGCTGCCACATCTGGGTTTAAATCCCAGCGCTAATCTTCCTCTGCAGTCCCATTTCCTACTCCTGCCACAATTGGCTACACTCGCCAGCACTCCTACATTTCCCAGCTTTCCTGGGCTGCCATAGTAAGTCTGGGCAGGCATGGCCCTGTGGTGTGGAGCCAATCATCTCCAGGCTCTCACACAGGCTGTGTAACCAGGGGGAGTTGTCTCCCAATTACATCTTGGGTGGAAGTCACTCCCTTCTCCCAAGCTCAAAGCATGGCCACAGCTATTTAACATATCTATGAAACCATTTAAAGGTTCTAGATATGTTAAATGACCATTCTAGAGGTTATCTGCAAAACATTGCTATGCAAAACAACTCAATGGTCTTGCTCCAAGTATCCCATCCCCCAGCTCAGACTTGTGGGGGTGTGGACATCCCATATTTTTAATATTTCCTGGACACCCTGAGTTCTGGATGCCATTATAAGTCCTCCTTTTGGGGGCCCCCTGGCTGCACCCTCTTACACACATACACATACATATATGTAAATACAAACAATCTGTAAACATTGTGGATTCCAGCTTCTGAAACCTTCTCAGAGCCATCCACTTACCTCTGTTATAACTGACATCACACAAGTACAATCATCATTTACCCAACTACCCATCTACCCACTTCCAATATTCACCTGGCAGCTAGAATAATCTTTTTTAAATAAATAAATTCAATAATGTTGGAGTTCTGCTTGATACTCTTCAATGGCTTTCTTTTGATTTTAAAATAAATTCCAGACATTTTGATGTGGCCTTAAAATCCCTGCATGGTCTGGCCTCTGCCCAGCTTCCCACACTGATCTCTTACCAGTCTTGTCCTTCCGGTCCTGTATCAGAAACATCGATCTCCTCTCATTTTCCCCAAAGGATCAAGCTTCTTTTCACCCCAGAGCCTTTGAACATGCTGTTGCCTGTGCTTATTCTTTGTTCTCCTGGCACCTTGCTCTTCTTTATTGTTATACTTGTTATAAATCATTTGTGTAATTCATTATTTAATATCTATCTTTAAGCCCAAATTTTCTATTCTATGAAGTCAGGTACCAAGTCTGTCTAATTCATTTTTATACCAGGCCAAAATAAGCAATTAATAAAAAATTATTGAATGAATTAGTGAATTAATTTTTCCTCCTATGATTTCTGGTTGTTTCACATTTGCTCCCTGATTGACCATAAGCTCCTCAAAGACAGTCATCAAATTTTTAATGAGACCTTATGATGGAGACAGTTGCAGAGCTGATTCAGACATGATCTTAAACCTAGTAGAGAGAGAACATGGAAAACATGGAAACACATGCCATACAACATTCGAAATGTTAAAATGTGCAAAATGAACACAATTCTTTGGAAACACAGAGGAGAAAGGGGTTAACTCAGTGTGGTTGAATCTAGGGAGACATATCAGAGAAGACAAAATTGAAGTTGAAGTTTTACAGGACATCTAAGGGTTCACAAGTAACTAGTGGGAGGGTGATCAAGACAGCAAGGTCAGAAAAGTGAAAAAGATGCGATGGTTTTGATGTAAGGAAAGGAAGGGGTTGTTATCTATTTCTTGACCATAACCTCTGTCACAGTTATAAATGTGTTCAGTTAACACTGAATTAACATTTCTGATGTGATTTTTGAAGAACAATGAGAAATGTGGAAATAGCAATATATATTGTATCTTGCTTGGTAAAGTCAAAATATGCCCTTAAATAGATGAGCTTTCTTCTATTTTCAATATTCAGCAACCTTGGAACAATTATATGTGATACTGCCTCAAGGAAATACCAATAAAAATGTCATTTCTGGGAATCCCCACATGTTTGGTCAAATCAGTTTGCATTTGAAAGCTCTCTAAAAAAGGGTTCTGAGATCCAACTAAAGGTTTACTCACAAAGTTAAACTTAAGCTTTGCCTTAAAGAACACTAATCTCTAGAAATATCTTCAGATTGAGACTACAGAATTTCCTGTGTTTCTGGTCTGAGAGAATGATAGGGTGACATTCTCTTAACTCAATGCTGACACTTCTAAACAAGTCTTCAATTACTCTCCTTTGAAAATCAATACATGTACCTTTACAACACCTTCTATTGATCCTTGGCATGCTTTCATCCAAGAATAATAAATACCAGGTTTCTCTGCTTTATCTTTTTTTTCCTATATCAAAACATAAAATAGAGATGTAACCAATTAATTATCACTTCAGAAAAATCTTGTCTCACCCTTAAATCTCTTTGTTGCTTAGCCTTAAGTTTTAGGAAGCCAATATATCCCTCACTGTTCCCTCAATTTTTAGAGAATTGAAAAAGTTAACAGAGGGTGTCAAGTTATTTACATTTCAAAAAGAAGAGAAATGATGGGAGGGAGGTGGGGAGGGCTGGGTGGGTGGGCTGGGATGGGAGTAAAAGATAGGAAATTATACTCGAACAATAATTAAAATAAAATTGAAAACAGAAATGTTTAATAGTGCTTATAAATTCTCAATTGTCTAAATAAAATACAACAAAAATTATTGAATTTCTACTTGTGAAAAAAATGAAAGAAGGGAACAAAATGTATTTATACAAAGGTTGTCTCTCCAGGAACAGGTGAGAATCAGGAGCAAGTAACAATAGAAGTTTGATGCTTTGCTTATGTCATGATTTTAAGTAGACAGTAATTGAAAGTCTCAATTATGGGCATCTGAGGTAAATACTTTCTACTGTTTCATATTAAGACTTGTCACTTTTTGTATGGTTTTGGTTTGTGCTTCAAGGTTTCCTGCTAATGTTGCTACTTTATTATAGACTATTACATTAATGTTTCATTTACATCTATGTTCAAGACCTATTTCTGTGCTTAAGAACCCTTGGGTAGGATTCATCATTCCTGCTTTGATACTGAAGCACACAGCCTTTCAACAGAAATATGTCCCTTCTACATCATTGCAAGAATCTCAAAGAAGAGCTGGGGAAGGCTGGACCCCTCTAGGACTGACAGAACAGCTTAGAATGAAGTCACATTGAATGTCACAATCAGGGGCTCTAGGCCCCGCTCCACCCCAGTTGGCTGTGGGGCTGGGAACAATCCCCTCAAGGAATGGAGGCTGGACCTAGGAGGAGAGAGAAGATGGTCCCAAGGCTCCTTTTCGCCTCAAACTACCAGGCAATGCTTCCCATAGTTAGGCTAGAAAACACTTTTATATTCAAGATTGATCTTTCAGCTGAAACCCATGGCAAAAGTGAAGAAACACTTTAATGATTTAAGGAGCTATTCAGTTGTCATAAAAAAGTAATTTTGTTTCCTCCAAGCCTCCAGATTGTTATGAAGACTTTTCTGCTGAGTCTTATTTTAAAAAAGCATTATGCACATCCAGGCTAACATAGCCATAAGGAATTGAAGAAATTTTAATATCTACTGATGTAAATGAGACTAAACTTTCTATATTTAAAACTGTCAGATGACTTTCAAATGGGTAACATTAAATCACTGTCAGAAATGTTCAATATTTTCTCATCTATATACAATGGCTTCTCAGTAGAGGAAAGCTGCAATCTAGTTTCTTAGGCTAAATGGCCATTTTCCACTTTTTCCCCAAGCTTGCTACCAAGCTTGTCACAAATGCAAGAAAATAAAATTAGATAATTTCTTGTTTATGTGTCTGAGTGTGAGTGTGTGTATGTGTGTGTGTGAGACAGAGAGAGAGCGCACGCGCAGAAAGGTAAAAAAAATATTCTGAAAGGCACATTTTAAAAATAAAAATTTTCTCAAAAACTATATTAATTTTCTTTAAATGACACATATAAGGATGATATTGAACTGAGGAGCCCAAAACAAATTATCTTTTGCTCAAAAACTTTCTAATTACATTGCATTTTTAGTGTATTTATAATATAACAGTTAGAAATCCAAATGTCAGGATTGATGGTTTTTCCATCCAACAAGACAAAAAGTGAGAAATACATAATCCAGTTAGTCCTCTTAGACCAAACATATATATATGTAAAATGTTTGTGTACACACACATGCATATACACATATCAATTGGGGGATTATGATGGGATCAGAACCTTTCTTATTTCTTTTCAGAATATAATGTTCTGTGAAAAATATGCACAGGACTTGGGGGAGGGGGTTGCACCGGTGGCTGCACCAGTCTGCATCCCATAGCATTTCTTAAAGAACGGTAGAGATAATCTGTAAAACAAACCAGTTACTGTTTAGTCTCCTATATTTTTTATTACTATTCTTTTCTCCAACAGATTTAAGCACTGTTCTTCATATATATTAAGTCTAAATATTTCTTGATAGAAGGCTTTCTAAAAGTAATAAATAGCCAAGGATAATTAGTAATAACTATTTTAACTAAATAAATTAGAATCTATTTAGATTCTAAATAAATTAGAAGGAAGAGAGGAAGGAAGGAAGGAAGGAAGGAAGGAAGGAAGGAAGGAAGGAAGGAAGGAAGGAAGGAAGGAAAGGGGGGAGGGAGAGAGGGAAGGAAGGGAATAGAAAGAAAAATATCTTAATTTAATTTGGGAAAAATAAACCAGGGTAGCTTCTCTGTTCTTAGGTTCAGAAAAGAGACTAGAAATAAGGGAAATGAGTGTTTATTGAATATCTATCATGTGTTAGATACTCTGCTAAGTTGCTGGGATTTTTAAATTTTAATCTATAGCTATGTCTATCTTCTATCTGATGTAAGGGTACCTCAAAAAACTAGACATCAAAGCAAATAAAAAATAATTCTGTAAGTTAATGTCAGAGCCTATAGAAGTCTTACCACTTAACATGGCTGAGAACCCAAAGTCATATACAGTTTCCTAGAATATTTGATCCCAAAGTAAACTTTCTTTTTTAAGTTTTATTTTTCAATTACAGTTGACATTTAATATTATTTTATATTAGTTTCATGTGTACAGCATAGTGGTTAGACAATTATGTAATTTACGAAGTAATCCCCTTAGTAACTCAAGAACTCAAGTACCCACCTGTCACCATACATAGTTATTACAGTATCATTTACTATATTTCCTATGCCATATTTTTATATCCGTATGATTATTTTGTGACTCCCAATTTGTACTTCTTTTTTTTTATTTTAATCATTGTTCAAGTACAGTTTTGTACTTCTTAATTCCTTTATCCTTCCACCCATCGCCCCAACCCCTGTAAAATCTGGCAATCACTAGTTTGTTTCCTGCATCTGTGAGTCCATTTCTATTTTGTTTGTTCATTCATTTTTATTTTTTTTATAATTTCACACATATGTGACATCATACACTCTTTGTCTTTCTCTGTCTGACTAATTTCACTTAGCATAATATCCTCTAGGTCCATCCCTGTTGTCACAAATAGAAATATTTTCTTTTTGTGGCCAAGTAATATTCCATTGTATATATGTATTACGTCTTCTTTCTATTGATGGGCACTTAGGTTGCTTTCATATCTTGGCTAATTTAAATAATGCTGCAATGAACATAGGGGTGCATATATCTTTTCCAGTTAGTATTTGGGGTTTCTTCAGATATGTACACTGAAGTGGAATTGCTGGGTCATAAGGCAATTCTCTTTTTAATTATCTGAGGAACCTCCATACTCCTTTCCACAGTGGCTGCACCAGTGCATCCCCGCCAACAGTGCACAAGAATTCCTTTTTCTCTGCAACCTCACCAACAACTTGTTGTTTGTTGATTTATTAATGATAGATAGTTATTTTGACAGGTGTGTGAGGTGACATCTCCTTGGGGTTTTAATTTGCATTTCTCTGATGATTAGTGACATTGAGCATCTTTTTTTCATGTCTATTGTCCATCTGTATGTCTTCTTTAGAAAAGTGTCTATTCAGGTCCTTTGCCCATTTTTTAATTAGGTTATTTTTTGGACACTAAAATAAAGTTTAAATGAGTGTTAAGCATTAATTAATTATATAATTCAGCCTTGAGGATAAGTAATACTAAGTACAGCATATACATTTTTCTTGAGCATTTGGTTCTTTAAAAGCCGATATTTGCTAGTAACTCTTAAAGTCTAAATAACAATGTTTTGAATAATATAAAAATTAGAAAAGCATTTACATCTACTCTAATCAACCTACTAATGCTATGATGATCCTCCGTCACCTAGTGGTATGATATGTGAATTGCAAGGGACACAAAAAATGAAATAAGTAGGTTACTGAAATTATACATTAAAATGATGATGGCCAGTGCCACGTGTCCCTTGCTCTCCATCACTCTTTTGCTCCTGCCCAGTCACCACCCTTGGCATGGCCCAAGCTGATATCACACTAATTAGACTAGCTGTCATGGGCCAGAACTTAATTTTGAACAGAACTGACCATGGCTTTCTCATCTGTATTTTTAATAGAACAGCTTCCAAAGTTGATGATATCTTGGCCATTGAGACAAAGGGAACCAAAGTGGTTACTGCTCACACTTTGAAGGAGATGGTCTCCAAGCTGAAGAAGCCTCAGCAGATCACACTGCTTGTGAAGGCTGGTCAGGCTGTTGATGATTTCATTGAAAAATTGGTACCATTGTTAGACACTGGTGATATCATCATTGACAGATGAAATTCTGAATATCAAGATACCATGAGACAATGTTGGGGCCTCAAGGCCAAGGCAATCTTGTTTGTAGGGAGCAGCATTAGTGGTGGAAAGGAAGGGCCCCAGTATGGCCCATCACTTATGCCCGGAGGGAACAAAAATGCCTGGCCCCACATCAAGACAATCTTCCAGGGCATTGCTGCAAAAGTGGGAACTGGAGGCCCAGCTGTGACTGGGTAGGAGACAAGGGAGCAGGACACTTTGTGAAGATGGTACACAATGGGATCAAGTATGGGGACATGCAGTAGATCTGTGAGTCTTACCACCTGATGAAGGATGTCCTGGGCATAGAGCTTATGAGACAGCACAGGCGTTTGAGGACTAGAATAAGACAAGGCGAGACTCATTCCTGATTGAAATCACAGTCAATATTCTCAGGTTCAAAAATAGTGACAGCATTCACTCACCACCAAAGTCAGAGACAGTAAGGGGCAGAGTGGCATGCGGATATGGACTGCCATCGCCCTTGTTGGAGAAGCAGTCTTTGCCCAATGCTTATCATCTCTGAAGGACAAGAGATTTCAAGCTAGCAAAAAGCTGAAGGGTCCTCAAAAGATCCAGTTTAAAGGTGATAAAGAAAGTTATTCTTGGAGGACATTGGAAAGGCCCCCTATGCTTCCAATATCATCTTTTACACTCAAGGCTTTATGCTGCTAAGACAGACAGCCACTGAAATTGGCTGGACCCTCAGATATGATGTCATTGCCTTGATATTGGTGGGGTGGGGGGCTGTATCATTAGAAGTATATTCCTAGGAAAAGTAAAAGATGTGTTTAATCTAACCCAGAACTTCAGAACCTACTTCTAGATGACTTCTTTAAGTCAGCCACCAAAAGCTGCCAGGACTGCTGGCAGTGGGCATCCCCAGGCCCTGCTTCACCACTGCCCTTCCCTTCCGTGACAGACACAGACACATGTTGCCAGCCAATTTGCTCCAGGCTCAGCAGGGTGACTTCGGGACACACACCTATGAACTCTTAGCCAAACCAGGAAAGTTTATCCACACTAACTGAACAGCATGGGGGCAGCATGTCATCTTCATACAACACCTAACCAGACTTGTGTCACCCACTGTGACTCCACGGACAGGGGCATTCCATTTGCTACATGAGACTGCTCACACACCCTTTGCCCTACTTTCTGTTCAGATATTTTAAAATAAATTGTCATCAGAGACTCCTGAAAAAGTAAACCTAAGCTCACCTGTGGAGTATTCTGTGAGAACTATCATGGCCTGTGCCCTTGCCTCCTGGGACTGATAGGGAATTGTCATATGCTGTACAGGAAGAGCCCACTCCCTGAAGCAGTCACTGTCCATGTATCTTGTGGATTAGGGAGGCCCCTGAGTCTGTCCTGATAGAGAGACCACAAAGAAGAGAAGGAATCTTGTGGAAGCTGCTCAGACTGGATCCTTCGTATCATGTAGTTGAATTCCCTTTTCTGCTTAATAAAAGCTACCTTATATTTCAAAAACAATAATAAATAAAATAAAATGTTGATAATGCTTACTTATGTCTGCATGGCATGATATTAGGTAATTTAAATTTATTTTTATTTATTTTGCTTACCTGTCTTTTATAATAATTATGTATTACTTAGCTAAGTTAAAAAAGAAAAACATAAGAACTGAAAGAAATAAATAGCACAGAAAGCTGATGGAAAGAGAAAAACAGCATCCAGCCTTGTTCCTTCAGTGGTCTAGGGTTTTAACAAAAGGACTGAAAAAAAACTGCAAAAAAATCCCTGACATTAAAAAAAAAAGTGGGGAAGATTGAGTGCAGGAGAACAGGAAAGCAGAAAACACAGAAAGATAAACCCAAATGTTTCACTAAACTATCCTGCTACACTAAGAAGTGGACAGGAACAGAGATGTCCCCATGCATCTGCCAGCACAGAGAAAAGAAATAACTGATGAGATGATCTAAAGCATTTTCTCATGAAATCTCTGGTTTTACCTGGTGTACATGCAGTGATGCATTGGTGTCTTTGTTTCAGGGAATTTAACGCCATGCCTTCAAGTGCAGCAAGTTCATTAGTGGCATCATGCCACTCTTCTCTGTTTCTGCAAATACAGGAAACTCCTTTTCACCACATGATTTTTCCACATACCATTCATTCCAGCTGGAAGAGTATACTCTCCCATCCTCTTCCAGGTTTCCCATGACCAGCTCTTAGTCCATCTTCACATCTCATTAACCTGTCCACTTCTCTGAGCTCTTGTGATAACCTGGCTCTCCTATCTGAAGCAGCTGCAGCCACTGCACTATATGCCCTATAAACCCTGCACTGCCCCAAACTTTGCTTCCTTATTTCAACCCCTGCATCATGGCTTTCAGAACTCTTAGCACAATTTGCAATTACTTTATTGATTTCTTTGTCCATTTTTTGTCTCCCTCATTAGAATATAAAGACCATGAGAGCAAGAACATGTCTGTCATCATCACAGTTATTTTTCAGTAGACATATTGTTGGCACCCAACAAATATTTGGAAATAAATAAAGGTTCTCATGGCAACCTAGTACAGTAGACAAAGCAGGAATTATTATCCACATTTCACATGTAAGGAAATCTCAGAGGTGCACCAACAGTTTGCCCTAAACCACACAGTCAGGACCATGATAGGTCTCTTTAATCAGTTGTGAGACAGCCTTCTAGCTAGGGGACATCGGGCACTTTCCCTAATCTCTATGCCTCCATTTCCCCATGGGTAAAATAGGGAACATAATTGTAACCTACTTCACTATTGCTTTGAACATTAAATAAGTCAGTATTGAAAAGCACTTAGAGCAGCACCTGACCCAGGAAGTACAATGTAGATTGTCACTATTGCACTGACCTCTTCAGCTCAGAACTATCCCAAAGTTCTTTTCCTGCAGCATTAATTTTCAAAAGCACAAATGTCTTGCACATCCTTTAATGGCATTGAAACTTTAAAATAAAGATTGTGGTAAAAAGCACATTAAAACACCTTGGCCATGTGGTCCAGTTGGTTGAAGTGTTATCCCATCACCAAAAGGCTGTGGGCATGGTAGGCAACCGATTGATGTTTCTCTCTCACACTGATGTCTCTCTCTCTCTCTCTCTCTCTCTCTCTCTCTCTCTCATCTCTATCTCTGTTTTTCTCTCCTCCTTACAAGCATATCTTCTGGTGAGGATTTTTTTTTAAAGCACATTAAAGCGATGGTAATTTTAAAATATACTCTATTAAACTAAGTAAAGAGGTAGGTATCCACCACCTTTCTTCCCTCTCCCCTGCCCTGAGCCACCACCTGGAAACACCACTCTAAGGAAACAAAAAGCCTTTACTGGGTGGAGTGAATTTCAAAATGTCAGAGCTGTGACCTGCTGAATGCATGATAATTTATGTCAATTATCCAATTTAGGAGAAAGGGCAAAAGAAAACTTCTAAAGATGAGTAAAAGGTAATGGAGGACAGGAAGCTTCTGGAGAAAGGAACATTGTGAAATAGGACTTGAAGAGTTAGTAGAGAGTTTGGGGCCTCAATCAAGTGCTAAAAGTCATATCTGTCACTGCTGCACCAATACCCCCTCGAACAATCCTGATACAAAGATTCTAAGGCATGAGCTGAGTTGGGGCTAACAGCTCTCACAATTTTAACCTCTCTCTGATGCTTGAAACTTAATGGCCTTTAATTTTACATTTAGAAAGCAGGGCTTAAAATGTACTTCTTTTGGCAAAGGAAATCTATTGATCCAATTTCACAAAAATATGTATATATGTATATATGATTCTAGATCACATATCTTGATGATGGCAATAGCACTGAATTCTTTTTTTTAAGGTTTATTTATTTATTTTTAGAGAGGGAAGGGAGGGAGAGAGAGAGAGAGAGAGAGAGAGAGAGAGAGAGAGAAACATCAATGTGCGGTTGCTGGGGGCCATGGCCTGCAACCCAGGTATGTGCCCTGGCTGGGAATCAAACCTGCAACACTTTGGTTCTCAGCCCGCGCTCAATCCACTGAGCTATGCCAGCCAGGGCAATAGCACTGAATTCTTAATGTGCACATGATGGACTGCACTTGGGAGAAGTGGAAGGTTTTACAGCTCAGAATAAAGTGGCTCTGAAGGAGAGGCAGACCATCAAAGGCAAATGGACATCTTACAATTTTGCATCTGGTTGACTGCTTACTAATCATAACCTAGGTCCCCTCTTGGTGCCTGTAAAGGGAGGCTTGTTTTATAAGCCTTCAAAACGCATTATGAACATCAGATGTTGTTAGTAGCCCAAACTAAGAAAAGGCTCTATTTTCCTTAGGTTTTATTTCTGAATGACACAAGATGCCCTTTCGCTTCTTTCGGTATACAGGCTCTGACCACTAGAGGGAGCTGCTCCATCAGTTGTATCATAAATTAACTACAGGTCCCACATTCTTGTAGCTGTGGCCATAGGTTATTGTTTTGTACCAATTCCTCGGAAGCATAAATCGAGCATTAATCTGATCGTGTCCCCTTCATGACTTGGAAGATATACTCTCCTGGCCTCAGAACTTTAAAGACTTGGGATACCTGTTTACCAGAATGAGTTCTCAGAGACCTAGCTTCCTTTAGCAGCCTATCTGCAGATTCTCCTAGGCAACAAGGCTTCTACTTAAAATGAGAGAGAAACTGAGAGTCCTCACAGGTAATTCCATTATAAAGCGGGTCAAAAGCACAATCTTCTCTTCCACTTCCCCCAAAATACTCATTTCCAAAAAAAATCGCTAGGTGCTACCCTACACAAAACAGAAACCTGGGGAGAGTAGTGATTTATAGTGAGGTCCAATTGCAGTCCTTGCTCTGCCAGCTAAGACCCAGGTAGCAAGTGTGAGCAAAGTAGGAAGAGATTTATGAGACTGGTATCGCAGCTAGAAAGGAAGATCAAAACTGAATAAAATTTCTTTAGAAAAATGAAAAATTTCCAACTGGCTTCTGTGAGAGGTTGTTTTGTGCTGTGTAGCATATTCTGATACAAACATTCTTTCTAAGGTTTGTCCACAAATTTAGAAGAATGAACCAATGTTACAGAGGAGAAGGGAAGAAAACTTTAAAAAAACATTTGCAGGTAGTAGAAGATAATTTCTATCTCTCCTGGAAGTTTTAACATTTATGAATCTTAAATAAATATAAAATAATTTATGAATCATACCCTTATTTCAAATTCATATCTTATTCATTCAACAAAATTACATGTTTTCTATGTGCCAGAAACTGGTCCAGAGACTAAAACATATGTATCGGGCACAGGCACTCAGAACAGGATCAATGTTGCTTTTCTCTTCTTTTTACTTTCTTTAATTAAATGTTTTATTTTTGAGATAGTTGCAGATTCACATTCAGTGTAAGCAATAATACAGAGATCCCATGAACCTTTTATCCAGATCCCCACAGTAGTAACATCTTGTGAAACCAGAGCACAATGCTGGCATTGATACAGTCATTTCTATCACCTCTAGGATCTCTCATGATGCCCTTTTATAGCTGAATTCTATTTTTAAATATTTTTATAGAATCTTCTCTTCTGTTCATAGAAGTTTTAGAATCTCTTGCTTAGGAGCAAGGAAGAGAATAGTCAGATTTCAGCTTCTAACTTCTTAAATAAGCTGATCACGTGCACTTCAAAGAAAAGAAATCCAGATTTTTTAATTTCTAATTTGCTAGAGCCAAACTTTCTTAAGCAGGGAATGGGTGTGGTGGATTCCTTTGCAGACTTCTAAGCATTAAAACTGAGAGAATGTGCTCTGGCTGGGTGCTCACTAGGTTTGAGCATCATCCTACGCACCAAAAGGTTGTGGGTTCCATCCCCAGTCAGGATACATACCTAGGTTGAGGGTTCAATCCCTGGTCAGGGTGCTTACAAGAGGCAACTGATCAACGTTTCTCTTTCCCTCTCTCTCCCTTCCCCTCTCTCTCATCATTAAAATAGGGTCTATGAGCAATTCAGTTTGGTGATAGAGAAGTTAAATAAAATCACATGTTTATACATATGAGGTTTATGGGAATAGCTACCCTGCTTAAACTTAGAATCCTGGAATGGACTTTGAAGGGTATCTAGTCCAATTCACATTGTATTGAGAGGAGACACACTGGCAAATGGGGAAGAAATTCTCTCAGGATTGTAGAGATAGTAACAGAGCCAGGACAAGGGCTCCCATCTCTGAGGCACCATGATATGTGAGCATTCAAAATCCAGAGTCACTTTCACCCATACTAATTAATGGTGGAAATCACCAGATTCACGATGTGAGCACACACAGCTCCTCTACGACTGGGGCAAACCAGCCAGCTACTAGTGGCTGCCAGAGGACTTTCCCATAGTTCTTTGCTCTCACTGATAATTCCTTTTGTTGGTGACTTTCAGTTTTGTGTACTGCCAGCTGGTCATGACTGGTTTAGCCTCTCTGATAAAACATGTTGAATTTTGTTTTAAAGTTTCACAGTAGTATTTCTGAGCTAAAAATAAAATTATGTTGTATCATCTGACATTTTCAGATAATTAGCTATACTACTCCCCTCTTTCCTGAAACTAACAGAGGTAAGTGGATTTTAAAATTCTTTTCTTTGAACAGCCCAATGCAGAGAACAATAGAGTTGTATCCTAGATTTCACTTAATTTCAGAGAATGCAACTGTGTAAACTCACTCATTATTCTCAATCCCAGAATGCAAGAGACAAAGACGGAGAGACAGAGAGAGACGCATGAGAGACAGACAGATAAAAGAGAGAAAGAGACAGAGAGTTTCATTTCCATCTCTTGCCTCAATGTTTTTAAATTGCCATCAGTCAGTGAAATAACTGACTTTCCTTTATCGCATTAAAGGTTATTTTACCTCATTTCATGAGCTGCTAAAAAAATATAGAAATAAATGTATATATACCAATTAGCTTGAGAGTATTGCGTGTTATAAAAGTAGGGTGCATTTTAAATGTGACCTTACACTTGGTTTCATTTTACTTTTCTCTATCTATATCCTTTACCTTGACTTACACGCCTATTTTCAAATTTTATTTTACATAGTTATTTTTGTAACCCAGTTTATAAAGACCAAAATATTAATCAATCAATATGCTTGCTCTATTAGTTTCAGCCAACATGTTATATGCCCCAGTTCAAATTATTTACCTAAATTATATCTACAACACAAAATGAAGTGGACAGAAAACAAATAAACGAAAAAACCCGCTACTGAGGATTAAAAAAAATCTTTGATCTAATAAATTTTATATTAAATTTTACAGACTGTGAAAATGGATGACTACATGAAACAGATGTTTCATTTGTGCATTTTTCACTCTGTCCATGTGGATATGAACTGAATTTAAAGTTGTAATAAAACTTGAGTGAAACAAGTGTGAGATTTAACCTCTTAAAGATCAGGGCACTTATCTTTTTTTGGCAGCTTCACCCCAATAAAACAACAACAATAACTATTTTAACAGTGAAATGTATTAATGTGTTATGTGCCCTACAAAAACAAAACCTTAAAGAACTCAAATAAGAATACTTGCTTGAAATAAGAATACAGTTGACCCTTGAACGACACAGGGGTTAGTGGCTCTGACCCCATGCAGTAGAAAATCCAGGTTTAACTTTGGACTCTACAGCCAGCCCTTTGCATTTCCAGATTCAACCAACTGTGGATTCAACCAACTGTGGACTGTAAACAGTATTTTTTATTCAAAGCTGGGAATCGGTAATTGGAAAATCACAGCTGTGAATTCAAAAACACTGCTTTTGATATGTGGTTGGTTGAAGCCGTACATGCAAAACTCCAGGATATAAAAGAATGGTGACCATGTTTACTGAAAAAAATTTACCTGTTTGTAGACCTGTGCAGTTCAAACCCATGTTGTTCAAGGGTCAACTGTAGTTACTTGAAAACCTATAGCAACACAAAAACAAATTTTAAAAAGCCCTTTTGTTCTTTTCAAATTGTAAAATAAGTAGGCCCCCTTCCTTTGTGTCTTGCACACAATTTAGGAGCTCCTGGAAAGCATTTGTGCTAAAATAAATAAGATTATTGAGATTGTAAGTCAGAGTACCTAACAATGTCTCTCTTTTGTGATTCTTCACTTTAAAATTACAAGTTCTAATTCATTGAAGATTACAATTGATTTATAACTTTTTATGCCTATATATTTTAGCTTTTCCTAATCAAGAAAGTGAATAGGTATCTTAATAAAAGAGGTCCTGAGGAAGCCTACAAGCATTATACTATGCTTTGTTGAGTGGGTTCAGAATAGCTTATAATATATTATCATAAAAACAGATTGTCATCAATAGCATAATTGCTGCATGAATAATCTCAGAACAAGTGAGACCTTCCAAGTCTTTTTTATTGTAAGCAATCATTATGGTCACCACATAAAACAAATGCCTTCTGGGATTTTTTTTTACAAGACACAGCAGCTTTCTCTAGTTTATATTTCTTGGTGTCAACATGAGATCTCTAAAAGAAGAAAGGAGATGGCTATTCTGGCTATAGAGATAATACCATACAATGGCTTACACAGTAAATGAATGGAAAAGTTGCACATGCAATGAAATATTGTTGAGCTAATCCTCATTACCATCATAATATTTAGCACTGAAATTTAATAACTCTTTCTGCATGTAGATGCCAAAAAGCATTTTAAAGTTAATTAAACCCCCACAATAATATTGGATGAAAAAGATACTGTTAATCCAGTTTTACAAATGAGAAACAGAGTTATCAAGATTAAGAAAGTGATCTGGACAAATTTTTAAAAATTATTCATAATACCACAATATGTCACTGGTAAAATGGAAATAGGCATAGATACCCACCACCACTGTTGCACTTAGTGCTGCCTTATAATGGAACAGAAGCCAGGGAGAGGGGGCCCCTGGTATCCATGGATGTTCTCACTCTTCTGCTCTGCATTCTCTCACTACTGATGAAGTCTAGATTAATTTGCAATACCTGGTTTTAAAAATGAGAACCTTTCTTTAACCCCTTTAAAGCAGAAACCAGTTCTTTCATTTACTCCAACTTTGTGCATATTTCTCTGGGTCAGATTCATGGAAAGTGCAGGTAAAAGAAAAGTTCCTGGGTTGGGCAAAGTTAAATAGGCTCGTTTACTTCAAGATTTCTCAGAACCCTTACTATGCTAACATAGACTGTATAGCTCCCAGAAGGGAATATTATTTGCAGAATCATACGACCTCTAAGTCTCTGGTTCATGGGTGTGGTTCGTAGAATAATGGCCTCCCCAAAATGTCTGTGTCCTTATCCTAGAACCTTACATGGCAAACAAGAACTAAATTGGCAGCTGGAATTAAGGTTGCTAATCAGCTGACCTTAAAATAAGGAGTTTATACTGGATTATCTGGGTGGACCAGTAATGACAAAGGTTCTTAAAAGTGGAATTGGAGGTAAAAGAGAGTCAATTTAAGAGTGACACAGGAAGGGAGACACTGCTGGTTACTACTGGCTTTCAGATGGAGTGAGGCAAAAGGATGCAGGCTTCCCACAGAAGCCGGAAAAGGGAAGGAAACAGATTCTTCACTAGAGCTTCCAGAAGGAACACACCTCTGCTGACACCTTGGTTTTAGTACAGTGAGATCCATTTCAGACTTTTCACCACCAGAACAATAAAATAATAAATTTGTGTTGTTTTAAGGCACAAAGTTTGTGGTTATATTACAGCAGCCATAAGGAACTAATACAGTGGGACACCTGTTAACATTCTACGAACACATCCCAGAATTACAGTTCTCTTATAATTTGGGAGAGGAAATATTACTCTCCTGAAACAGTGGCCTTCATCAAACTGGCAATCAACAACTACCGCAGACTGAGTAATTCATTGTGTAAATATTGTTGGTTCTTTGTCACTGCACCAGCCAATCTGTTTGCTTATCTATTCCACTACCTGCCTATTTTTCATTTTAAAATAGTAATTCCTACAAACCACCTGGAGAAGTTTCTTAAATACAGATCTGATTCAGTAATTCTGAGGTGAAGACTGGGACTCTGTGTTTCTAACAAGTGTCTAGGTGATGCCAGTGCAGGTGAACTGTGAGCCATACTTTAAATAATAGAGAGGACAGCCCATGTCAGAGTCCGCATGGTTCCCTGCCCTGGAGACCTTTCTGTTCTCACAGAATTAGGAGCAAATCTTCCTTGCCTGTGCTTTTAGGACCATCCCTGGTCATACGCAGAAGATATTCCAGCAAGTTTAGTTTAACACTTGGAAGATACAGCTTCTAGTTAACAGAGTATATTTAAATTATGAAATGAATATACTCTCATGAAGAAATGAAAATATTCTCTTGTAAAATAGAGGAAGAATAATTTTAGTCACCCACAATCTTAGCAGCCAAAGATACACCCTGTTAACAGTTGGATGTCTTTCCTTCAAGACTTTTTTCTCTACATAGATTGTTTTACATATTTGAAATCATGTTGCATATCTCATTTTTCATCTTAACGCCATATACATATATACATACAGTGTAGCAAATTAAATTATTGGTCCCAATTATTTGTTCTCCTCTAATAAAGTTATATAGCCACAGTAACAGAATTATGCATCCACACTTTTGCCACTCTGGTGAACAGTGTCCAATTTTTTGCTGCCTTCTAATACAAATATGCATTCACTTTCACCAAGCTGGTGGGCAAAGAGTACTTCCCCACACCTTAACATTGGG
Organism: Phyllostomus discolor; assembly: GCF_004126475.2. Lineage (NCBI taxonomy): Eukaryota > Metazoa > Chordata > Mammalia > Chiroptera > Phyllostomidae > Phyllostomus > Phyllostomus discolor. Next base: position 88,225,195 of record NC_040908.2, on the reverse strand, counting down.
CTGGAACACGTGACTTAAATTGGTCAAAGGGATATTAGTTGACAGGTTCTTTTTAAAGTAGTTTTTTTTTAAAGATTTTATTTATTTATTTTTAGAGAGAAGGGAAGGGAAGAAGAATGAAAAAAAGAGAAACATCAATGTGAAGGAAAAACATCAATTAGTTGCCTCTTATACATGCCTGGACCTGGGATAGAACCAGGACTCAAACTGGTGACCTTTCACTTCGAGGGAAAATGCCTAACCAACTGAGCCACACTGGTCAGGCCTAAAGTAGGTTTGCTTGTTTGCTTTTAATTTAGGTATGAAAAGGCCAACAGATCAGCACATAGGGCTTTTGAAAAGAAAGTTTGTGTCCTGGCTGGTGTAGCTCAGTGGATTGAGTGCAGGCTGCTAACCAAAGCGTCACAAGTTCGATTCCCAGTCAGGGCACATGCCTGAGTTGTGGGCCAGGTCTCCAGTGGGGGCCATGTGAGGGGCAACCACACATTGATGCTGTTCTCTCTCTCTTTCTCCCTCCCTTCCCCTTTCTAAAAATAAATAAATAAATAAATAAATAAATCTTTTAAAAAAATAGTGCTGCTAAAAAAAAAAGAAGAAAGTTTGTTATAGTTAGAGATCGCAAGAAAAAGGGGCATACACAAGCCACACAAGGAAGCACCAGGGTATGTCAGGAGGCAGAGGGAATGAGGGAAAATTGTGGGCAAGAACTTTACTGTAGTTTCCCTGAGAAGGAATAGATGAGACTAGAATAAACAGATTCAGCCAGTTTGAATAATTTTCAATGTGTTCTGTGGTACAGGGGGTGTCACTAGTTGTCTGGTACTGGCCCTGGGGTGATTGAGTGAGGGGATTATTGACCTGGAATGAATATTTATACACTGACATGAAGGTGATGTTTGGGGTTATGGCCTCTGGTTTGGTGTCATGTGAACGGTGCACTCTTCGAAGGCTAGTTGTTTGCTATTTCTAGGAAATTGCTCTCCCTGGGAGGGACAGTCCCTCCAGTCAGCAAGGCCCCAAGATGTTGAAGCATTAAAAAAATCATAATTGATACTACATGATGTAGGCAGAGGCCTGGAATGTGCTGACATGGTTGTTCATAACGAGAAGAATTCATACAGCCACCATTGCAGAACAATGGCAACTGGGGTAAACCTGTATACAACTCATGGCCAGGAGCTAAGTCAACTCATGCTCAGCAGGAAGCTGAGCCAAACCCATCAATCCACATAAATGAGGAACAAATGTTTATTGCTGCATTTCTGTAAGATTTTGTAGTTATCTGTTAAATAGCATTATTGTGGCAATAGCTGAATAGGGCTGGAAATTATTACTACAAACGGATGCTGCCATGATAAATCCCAAAATGTGTGCCATTGGCTCTGGGACCGAGGAGCAGGCAAGAAAGAACTTGTTATAGGAGGATGGGAAAATGTGAATGTATGTCATATATAGTGAAACATTGTTATAATCATTACATGCAATAAACCAAAAGACAGAAAGTGGGCCAGATAAAGCTGGGATAAGGAGCAAGCAAGTTTCAAGGCACAATGTTGATAGAGTAAGTGGGTTGTTGCTAATTGCATTTGAAAAGGTACTTTAAGAGATGAGTTCAGGGAAAAACACATGGCTAGCTTGCAGAGAGAACTGAGAGTGAATAAACACTCTCCCAGAAATCCTAGAATTGTCAGGGATAAAAAGTTGTATTGAGACAATTTCTATCAGCTTAAACTAAAAGTGATGATCAATCTTTGAGATATAAAAATACTTCTGGACTCCCCTTCCTCCAAGTTTCTCCAGGCAGGAAGCAGGCTGAGAAGGTTGCTCAGCCACCAAATCGGGCATATTCCACAATGCTGTCTTTAGACTTGGCCAAGGGGGAAATTGTGCAAAGGCAGACCTCTCAAAGAGTGGATCCAAGAGTCTAGAGGGAAAAACTCAGACTAGGGTGTGGGGACTACTCCCAACGAGCAGCAGTGTGGCCTAATGCAAGAACATGCCCTTCCCCCAAGGTAGAGGAACCCTCCAACTTTTGCCAGCAGGAATGTCACAAATGCAGCAAACCCATGACTGCTATATGCTTCTCACTCTTCCCCCATTAGAATGGGGGTGTTTATTGGTGTCATCTTGTTCCTGTTCCACTTTTGTATGCTGAGTGGGGGTAAGATAACTTGTCTCTTTATTTTAAAGGTGCCTAGACCAAAAGGAATCACACCTAGAGTTGATGTAGATCCAGAGATGCTATCTTTCCAGCCTGATGCCATCATGGAAAGAGGTTTTGGGGATGTTTGGTTGGGAGAGATGTAAACAATAGTCATAGAGACCAGACTGTCATTGGTTGAATTATTAGTGCTGATTCTTTATTCCCCTATAACAGAAGTACACATACACATTCTTGTTACATTCTCATGGCAGACAGAGGCTACTTCCCCAGCCCTCAGCTTTAGGCTCACCCTCATAACTTGCTCTGGCCAATGAGTAGTTAGCCAACATGAGGCAAGCAGATGCTTAAAATGGGCTGTGCAGTTCTTCTTGCCCTCTTGTGCTCCCGCAGCCTGTCATGAAAAGAGCTCCCTTTGGTAGCAGATGCCCCTTTGACCTGGGCTCCAAAATGAACACAGTGCATCATACCTGAGTCTGCAACCAAAGCCAGCTTACCCAAGGCCAAAAAGCAGAGCCACCTCCCTGCCAATCTGCAGACACGAGCATGAGAAATACATGTTCACTGTTGTTATGTTACCCAAGTTTAGTGTTTGTTTGCTATATGGCTTAACTGAGGCAATAGCAGACTAAGACATGTGTTTTCCATGACAGTACATGTTCTTTAAGAACCTTTGTAAACACATCAGTTCCACTGAATATGTTCACTTAAATAACAATTCCCTGATTAGGAGACATTTAGGTTCTTCCCCAGTTTTTCTTGGCTTCTTTTTTTTTTAACTTCTTTTAATAATGCTATAACATTAATGTCTACATTTTTCCTACTTTATTTTTATATGGGTAAAACTGGATAATAATAGCTACTTCATAGGGTTTTTGTGAGGAAAAAAAGACAGAGTATATAAAGTGCTAAGCATATTATCTGTTATATAATAAACACTCAACAAATAATTATTTTTGTCATTTGTTGTAGAGTCTTAGAAGTTGAAAAAATCAAAGCTCTTCACATGAAATGTCAGCTGTTTACAAAAAGTTATACTAGTTTACAATGCTAATAGCAGCATATGAATTTTAGCACACCTTCAAACAACTGCAATTTTTTTAAACCTTGGCTCTTTGACAGGCAAGAAATAGCATCTCGCTGGTATTTCAATTCATATAGCTTTGACAACAGAATGGGGCAGACACTTTAAAATAAGTTTTCTGACCACTCATGTTTTCTTTCCAGTGATTATCAGTATCCATGTCAGCTTCCATCAGTCTTCACAAGGCCGGCCTTTGCCTGCCTGCCGGCTGCACCTCCATCACTCCCAAAGCCTGACTGCCTCCTGTGCTGCCCCTGGTCCTGCGTGGCCACTAAGCCCTTGAAGTGTATAGTGCCACGTGTTGATGAGATAATATTTTGAACATACTGGATTCAATAAAATGTATAACCTGAATTTATTTTACCTTTTCCTTTTTTACTTTTTTAAATGTAGCTGGTAGAAAATGGTCAATTCCACATATCTATGGAGCAGTGCTGGTACTTGCTCTGAAATTCTCTGTGGTTGAAACACTCCTCGCTCTCACTGTCATGTAGGGCTCCCCTGTCCCTGCCAATCAGACAGTGCATCGCTGTGGTCTATTGTCCTGCATTCTGGATAATGCTGTACTCAATCTGAATTTCTCACCTCCAATCTCTGCTCCATTCTATTCCCCAAGTCCCACCTCAGCACAGCTCAGTTAGGATCTCTTACATATTCCTGGGTGAAATTGAAAACTTGATAAGAACTTTCAACCCTATAATGTATTTTAAACAGATTCTATTTGTTATTATTGATATGTTCATATGCCATGTATTCTATCTATCATGGAAACATGATTTTGCAAGGTCTCTACATAGTTTGCATTGAAAGGTCACAAATACACAAGGCTAATAAGCAATTTCATATGTTTTCCAAATTCCCCTGCATCTGCCCACACTTTCCAACACATCTCTGAATCCTCCAAAACCACATTAGCGAAGACAACCAAAGGTTGTGCCTATAGCTACTAACACTCAGAAGTTCCCCCAACTGCAATTAACTAAAATGTCAGACATTTACTCATAATTCCTGGGGATTTTTAGTCTAGACAGTGGGGTTAATATGTGTCAGCCTACCTTGCTATAATATGAGAATTTTAAAAACTCACAAAGGATTCAAGAAAAAGAAGTTCTTGCTAATGCAAGGTAGAATCAGTGTATTAAAAAGAATTATCATATATCACTTGGAAATTCATTATTTAGGTTGACAGGTCTTTCATGATTGCCTGAATTTTTATGACTCTGGGGCTTTTCCACCAAAGGGAAACATCTGTAGTCCATTTTTAATGCCAGACCATCTTCTTCCACAGCTCCTGCCCCAACCCAGCGTGGCTCTCTTTTCTACTTCCCCTGACACCCCATGGGTGCCCAGAGAATTCAAACCAATTTCAATATGTAATCATGTGGAATAATACACTTAGCTGTACACTTTGGGGTGCTCTCTGGCTGCTACTCAGCTCTCTGCAACTAGTTTAGTAAGTGCCCTTGAGAGATGCTCGGACCACCATGCTGGCTGTTAACCTTTTAACCGTTTAGCCATTCTCTCCTACCACGGACCAGAAGCCCTGCTGCAAAGACAGTAAAGGAAGTGGGACAAAGGAAGTCTCCTTCCTTTTAAGACCCACTGTGACACACTCTCCACAGCCCCAGGGAGAGAGTCAGGCAAGATTTGAATCAACGTGTTAAAGCATTCATTAGGCTGACAATGGAGTTCCATGAAACTAGCTTTCATTCCTTTTATACAAGTTACACAGAGATTTCCCAAAACACATTCTAGTACCTGGAAGTAAATAACTATTGCCTTATTTTACAAATATGAGACATTTCTGTGAAGATGCCTAAATCTTTTCATTAAATTAAAAATAGATGAGCTGATGTGTAGGTATTTGTAACATCAAAGTACTTCTCTGATTGAATAGTTTAAAATTACAACATACAAGCTAGGACATTTATCTTAAATAGCAGTTTTTAAATGGATGCTTTGGTGTTTTGAGGATCTCAGGGTCTGATTTAAATACAAAAGTGATTAGTTTGGAGGGAAAGGTCCCACTCTGGATTTAGTAGTGAGACCATAATGTTCAAGCACCTGTTGTACCTCTTGAGTATATAATAATAACAAATAATATCAGTAAATATCTGAATGGCAATCAGTGTTATATATGTATTTTTTCCAATTAACCTTCAAAGCATATATCTGGGAAAGTGATATTATTAGTCGTAATTGCTGATGTTGCTAAGGTAGTGACTTCCTTCACAATTTCTTACAAAGGTCTAAAAATAACTCTTTCTTGTACTTGGGCACATCCATACAGGCCTGACTTTCTACAGATTGAGTTAAACTATTTTTAGATGGGGTTCCAAAAAGCAGCTGCAATTCAAGTTTCACAAGCAGAAGCCAGCAGCTCAGTTGTGCTTCATGCCTGAATTCTTCAAACTCCTGGAGCAAGAGCTTGGAGAGTGTTTGGGACAATCTATGCTGGATTACGCACATACCCCATCTCTCCAATATATCATAAGCCCCTTGTGGTTTACAGTGTGTGAATCCTCATCACAAGGCTCTGAACAACCCGTGTCAACAAGTGTTCATTGACAGCAAGGGTCTGTGCAATTTGAGAAGCTGTCGTGATGCATCACTCTCCTGACCCTAAAGCAAGAGAGTGAGGGTCACCAAGATGGAGAACTCCTGTCAGGCCACAGTCAGAGGAGAAACTGGAGTTGAGGAAAGACCTGGCTTAGGCTGCTAGAGAAGTAAAAACTGTTATGTAATGGCTAGAGGTTTTGAGAGAGGAGGCAGAGTCCACAATAGCCATCAAATAAAAATTTTCAGTTTTGGCCACTATCATTTCTTAAGAATCTTGCCAAGCACTGTCAAATCTAAAGGGCCAGAGCCCTTCCTCCCAGGGTCCGAGCCCCTGCTGCTGCTATCTGCCTTCAAGCTGCCTGTGGCGGTTCCTGTCCTTTGTTAGCACAAACCAACTGGCTTCATCTAACATTCAAAGAATTATAGTCTTAGATTTGGAAGGGCCCTTTTGTGCAAATACCTAAGACCCTGACGAATTGTCTAATTTTGTCACTGCAAGAATAAATAATTGAGTGTGGGTGTGGCAATATAGTTATTTTGGCACATTTCTCTCCTGGTATTTCCCCTTTTCCAAGTACATGGGCAACCCTGAGCTCACTGCCTCTGAGAAGGAATGTAGCTAGTTAGGAAGTGGAAATAGTTGATGGGCTCTTTTTGACTGTGTAATCTCTCCTGGGCCTTTGTCCCCACCCCATGTAGACAAAGATTAAGGAGAAACCAAAAAGTACCTGAGATGTTACTCTTAGCCTGACAGTGGGAGGAAGGGTTAGAATTAAACTGAGTTACAAGAAATGTTGACGTTTTGTTTTGTTTCTTTAGATAAACTGAGTCTGTGGACTGTTTTCTATGTCTACTAGAAAGTTTATAACTAGAAAGTTATAAAACATATATAACTTTCTAACACATAGCGCAAAATGTCATCTATGTTAATAATAATAGTAAATTCAAAGTCAACTACAAAGTCTGAAAGGTATTTTTCATTGTATAACTGTCAATTGACCTTCACATGGTTCTTCCGTCCAGATGGAAAAATGTTGATTCATTTCATTGCTCTTTTAAAATTTATTCTTAAAAAAAGAAAAATGCTAATTAAATATTTATTGTTACTTCAAAGGAAAGAGAAAAGGCAAGATGGTGAATAGATGTCTTCATTCCACAGGAATTGGTCTTCCTGTTTTGTTTAGTGCCAAGTCCTTGGAGAAGTGGAGGAATGTACATGCATCCCTATTAAATTTTTCACTCTGCTAGATTCAACCATTTCATCTAACTATGCTACTTTTGAGTCTCAATTATATTAACCAATATTTTGACTGCCCACCCAATATCATATGATCTTAAATTTAATCACCATTTCTTCAACAGCTTCTTTCCCCTCCTCCTTGGTCTTCTAATTTACCATCTCTGCAAATGTCTTACTCTTAGACCATTCAATACATGTCCCTTTTCCTCTCCTGCACACTGAGGTGAGGGTGTAGTCTTCCTACCACTGTGGACTGTGGACAAAACTCACACACTGATGCTGATTGGTGTCACCACCAAATCCATCTGAGTCCTCAACAGTATGCAGGAGTTTCTCTCTTCCCTCTGCCAGGGTAACACCACTCTCTTCTGGTTTTCCCCTCACTGTTCATCCTGACTTTTGTTTCCCAGTCCTTTTTGTAAACTTATTTTCTTTAATATTAGTGCCACCTTCATTCTAGCCTTAGCCCTCTTCTCACTCGATATACCACTCTGAGAAGTCTCAGCCACTGTAAAAACTTTAATAACTCTACCAGCCAGTGATTCCTGGGTCTATGTCTCAGGAACTTTGAGCTTCATATGTATATGTTAATAAACATTTCCACCTACATCATGAAAACATTTTAAACACAAGTCCAAAAATTAACTTGTTTTCTATCACCCCATTTAGCAACTCCTATATTTCCAAATTTGGTAAAAAACTGTCACCATTCCTTCTGTATACCTGGCCAGATCTCTGTGTCATTTATTCCTAGAATGTCTGATTCTATCTCATGTCTACTAATAAATGAACCTATTGCCTACTTCTCCAAGAAAAATGTGACAGGCAATATGCCTGCCCCTAGTTAGTATTTGATAAATATTTGTTAAATACTCTAGTACCTTAATAATCTTCTCAGAAAAGAAAATGAATATACTGATAAAACTCACAAAGGAATGCCAACTCTTTATGATCACCCTTCTCCTTTCCTAAATGAGCACCAGGAATCCATTTATTATTTTGCTTGGGGAAAACAAGGTTTTTGGTTTACAATTAATGAAATTATAGAATAAATAGACTCTTCCTCTTCTCCCATTTGGCTATCTGGATATCTTCTGTCTCTGTGTCATTGTCTAGATGAGCTCATGCTCTGTGCTTCCTTGTAGACACCCATCTGTGCTTCCACAATCTTACCTGCCCCTTTAGCCCACCACATGGTTCATATGAAATCATCCAGACAGCCATCTTTCTGTCCCTGAGAATTTAAATCCCTTTTACCAATTTTTATTCTTCCCTTGCTGACCAAAAACACTTCTCTTTGACCAAGAAGATGAAATTAAAACACTACTATGAGAGATTAGGTTTCTTTCTGTTGTCTGTTAACATTAAACACTTTTCCTTAAGCAGTAGACATTTTGTCCTCATATCACTTACTCTAAAAATGACTAAGGTTCTCCTTTTGTTGTCCTTTGTACTTTGCAAACTTCTGCTCATTCTTGGTTTTAATCTTCTTGATCCAGCTTTTCCAGATTCCTGACCCTTCCCACTTCTGCTTAGTTTCTTTCTTCTCCTTCCAGTTTATTGTCTTATCACTTTAAAATCTTTACTAAAGTGACACCAATAACATTGGCAGATAATAGTTATTGAGTATTTATTGTATCCTAGGTGACTCATATTCAGTCTTTTAATTTCACAATATCCCAGTGGACTAGGTATTTTTACAATACCTATATTATAGATGAGGAAATGAGGCTTAATGAGATTCAAATGCTTTCCAAGGTCACAGATCTGGTAAACAGCAGAGCAAGGAACTCAAAACCAGGTCTAAATGACTAAAAGTCAAAGTTTACTGGCAAATTATTTTTGTATGTGAAAGTCATCATGGAACTGAGCTCACAAACTCCCACAGGGGCATTCTACCCATGGCCCGTGGGCCACAGGCAGCACAGGATGGCTATGAATGTGGCCCAACACAAAATCATAAATTTACTTAAAACCTTTTTGTTTGCTCAACAGTTTTCCTTAGTGTGTGTATATTTAATGTGTGGCCCAAGACAACTCTTCTTTCAGCGTGGCCCAGAGATGCCAAAACATTGAGCCACGCAGGAAATGCATACAAATAAAAAGGGCCAAGTGTTTGAATGGTAAACCTGCTGGAATATTCTTTGCTTCCACAAACAAATATTTCCTCCTATTATTCTTAATCTTTCCACTTTCAGAAGAAACACATATGAAAAATATTTCTCTAAATATACCAAAGGTAACAATGTGAACTTGATGATAAATGGCAGTAGATGCCCATGTTTAAGGGGATCAAGAAGTGGGAGGAACAAGGTTTACCAAAAACACATCTCCTGCTACTTCAGTATTTCTCAAAGTGTGGACCCCTGACCTACAGCATCAGCACCACCTGGGAGCTTGTTAGAAGTGCAAAGGCACTGGCCTACTGAATCAAAAAAACCACCGGTGGGGCCTGCAATCTCCAAGAAGGCCTCCAGGTGACTCTAATGTGTGCTCAGGTCTGAGACCCCCTGCTCTCTGAGAAATGGACACCTTCAACTCCACTGCAGCTGCTTGTTGCCAGGAGAGGAATATGAGTCCCAGATCATCAGAATCTCCCAGGTTTAAGGAAGCTAGAAGCTTCAGTTATTTTCATTCTCCCAAATTTGAAATACTGCTTTAAATGTTTATTTAATACTCTATAGGCTAAACAAAACAAAACATGGTTCTGATCTACAGATTATCAGTTAATGACCTCTGGATAGAATCTGAATTACATTAAACATTAGAGTTATTTTATTAATAACTATTTGTTACAATATCAATTAACCAGACAAATGAATTAAGAGCTCCATTTTATTATAGTCACTTGTTAGGGAAAGTGATCACCCTACCTTAAATAGCAACAAATGGAGCTTAAATGTTTTTTATGAAAGGTTCTTTATCCTGCTAGGAATTGTTAAGATATAACTAATATTTGAACTATAATTGAAACTATTATGAAATAAAACATGAGCTCTAAGTAATAAATGGCAGTCCACAAACATTTACAAACTAAAATATATTTTAATGTATTATGAAACTTTAAAAAAAAATAATGGAGTGGGGGGATACATGCACACACATTCACATCAGGATATGCTGAAAACTTTTGGATCAGATAAACCCCGTTTTATATTTTAATTAGCCTGTGAAAGGCTTCTACCCATTGTTATGAATCTGAGCTTTGATCATGGACTAAATACCTCTGAGAACATACCAATGCAAGGATATAGCCCCCAGATCAGGTAAAGAGTTTGGGAGAAGAGTTTATCCAAAAGAAAGGATACATTGTGCATGAAACCCCAACATGAAAAGGTTGGCATGCTCACAAAATGGAAGTAAGTTTGGTGTGGAGAATTCCCCAATATAAGGTTGAACAAGTAGAGAAAGCTGGGGTGTGAAGGACCATGTAGACTTCACTAAGGCTTTGAGGCCTTATTTTAAGAACTATGAGAAACCAGTGGCAGATTCAAATATAGTCACAATTCTCTAAAAGTTAAGCCTTTAAAAGATCAATTTCATTGTATTATGGGGATTGAGTGGGAAAGTAGTTGTAAAGCAGGTTGGTTGGTTGGTTGGTTGGTTGGTTAGAAAATTATTCCAGGAACCCTGATGGGATATGGGGTTGGGGCAATAATAATAAAAATAAAGAGAATTACATAAATTTAATCAGCATTCAGAAGGCTGAGTTAATATGACTTTGTGGTTCCTATTCAGACTTCAAAAAAGTACAAGGCCCCGATGCCAAGGGCCATCCCTGGAAAGAGTCTGCAGTATTCATGCTCCAGCCTGCTCTGACTGCCCACCCCAATGCACTTTAGGAACTGAGAATTCAATATCATAAATACCTATCAAAGAAATATTATGGCTCATGCAAATGGAAGGAAATATCAGGTCAGAAATATAAGCTTCACATTTAGTACAATGTCTAGAAGAACATCTTTTGAAATACAATAACCATTTAGAAATTCTTAATCAGCTAAGAACTATTTTTTTCAACCTAGGAGCAACTATAAATGGGTTTGGTCAATACAGTATACATATTAAATGAACATATGAAAATGCGGACCAAAATTAAGAAAAATATATTTGTATGGTCCTGTATAATTACAAATGCTTTCTGTTTGTTCTCAGACTCACTTTCTTTATCATTGCACCCTTAGGCATGTAGGGCTCAAATATACACTGTAGGTGAAATAGAGACACCATGAGGCCAACAGGAAAAAGAGGATTTAAGACAGAGAAACTAGCCCATCAATACTCCTTAGGTACAAGAAAGAGCTGCCTCTCCCCTCTCAAGAACTAGGACCTTAAGGAGACAGAAAGTATAGTCACCCAAGAAATATGGACAAGGAGGTAGACAGAGCAGTCCCTTCACTTAGCTGTTCTTCAGTTATACTGCAAAAGCAGTATTTAGTGACACAAAGTCCTACCCAAGGCATCCTGATAATGGCTGCCTATTTAGTGAGAAGAAATATTAAAACATGATCCAGATAAAGAGAGGGACTTCCATTTTCATAGGAGAATGTAAGATTTCAAGCCCTTGTCCCTCCAGGATGTCTACAAAGTTGGTACTATTGGCCGTGTCCCTGTGCAGACTGGTAATCTCCAATCCAGTATAATGGTTATTTTTTGCCCTAGTCAATATTACAACTGAAGTAAAGTCTGTTGAAACTTATTATAAAACTTGAGTGAAGTTCTTCTTCAGGACAATGTAGGCTTCAATGTCAAGAACATATCTATCAAAGATGTTTATCATGCACCATGGCTGGTGACAGCCAAAATGACCCATCAGCAGCTGGCTTCACAGCTCAGGTGATTATCCTGAACCTGACAGACCAAATCAGTGCTGCCTAAGCACCTGTGCTGGACTGCCACACAGCTCATGCTGCAAGCAAGTTTGCTGAGCTGAAGAAGGTTGATTGTCATTCTGGGGAGAAGGTGGAATAATGAGCCAGATTCTAGAAATCTGGTCATGCTGAAATCATTGATGTGGCCCCTGACAAGCCTATGTGTGTTAAGAGATTCTCTGACTATCCTTCTCTGGGTCATTTTGCTTTTCATGACATGAGATTTATGGACACTGTGGGTGTCATCAAGGCAGTGGGCAAAAGGCTGCTGGAGCTGGCAAAGTCACCAAGTCTGCCAGAAATCTCAGAAGGCTAAATGAATATCGTTGCTAATAGCTGCCACTCCAGTCTTAATCAGCATTGGAAGAACAGTTTCAGAACTGTTGTCTGTAGTGGCCATGTAAGTTTAATACTTTTTTAAAAAGTAGTTACTGATAATGCATCCTAAAACCTTCAGAAGCAGCCCTGACTGGTGTGGCTTAGTGGGTTGGGAGTTGTCTGCCAAACCAAAAGTTCCTCAATTCAATTCCTGGTTTTAGGATACCTACCTGGATTGAAGGCCAGTTCCCCAGTTAGGGGCACTCTTGATCAATGTTTCTCTCCTTCTCTTTCCCCCCTCCCTTCTCCTCTCTCTAAAAATAAATAAATAAATAAAATCTTTAAGACACACACATACAACCAAGCATCAGTTTACTGAATAAAAGTTTTTTTAAGACACCCTTCAGAACGAAAGAAAAACATTTGTGGACCATTCGGTGTGTGTGTGTGTGTGTGTGTGTTTTAATTATTAGCTGTTAAAACCAGTACTTTTTAATGGAAACAACTTGACCAACAATCTGTCACAGACCCATTAAAACAAAGTTCACTGAGAAACCTGTGTCTTCTTTCGGTCAACACTGTAAATTCCTATGTCACTACTTAGGTAAAAGATTTAAGTTAAACTTGCTTATAATCTATTTCTGGTGCTCCATCTGCTGAAACTTCAAAATTTGATAATTCTGAGTTAATATTTTTTTCTGAGTGGGAATTTTTTATAACCTTGTCTAAGAGGAAGAATTACCTATGTTTTTAAGAACATAGTGAAAAACTATGGGAGGGAGTCGGTTTGTTGGTTGCACCACTTCATAAATTAGGATTTAGAAGTAAAGAGTATCATAATCTTCTTATAATAAGGCCAAATTTAATAAAGTCCATATGTTGTATGGATAATTTTGTGCAGTTACATCAATGTTGAGTAAATTTGTTGATACACAAATCTCAAATTACAGTTTCCCAGTTACTGGACTGTGCATTCTCACCTTTGCAAATATTAAAGTATTTTAAAGAACATAAAGTATGAGCCTGAAGTATATTGAGAATTTCCCTGATAGAAAAAGATACTGGAAGTTGAAGGGAAAGAAAAGAATTAAAACCCAGAACTTCTAAACCCTTCTCCAGGACTCTTTCCACTATGCAGATGACAGGGACATTCTACCAGTATAGTGTTTATTACTTTTAAATGTCACGTTGAGCTTGAACTACTTAACGTAAATGGCATCCAGGGTCATTCTGCCTCTTAAAAGCTAGACAAGACTGTTCTTTGTCTCCACCACACTGTTGAAAAGTCCAATTCCCTCTCCAAGATTTCTGTGTATTCCATGGGCACTAATATTCCCATGACCTCCTCTTACTTCGTCATCTTGCAACTTTTTCTTTATTGCCACCTGGGTTCTTGAACTACCTTCCTTAGTTTTACACACAAACAAATAAGAAATATGCACACAAAACTTTTGTGTAGTAGATTTTTACAGAGAGATAACAGAAATTAAGAAATAGATGGGATGTGCACTGCTGACCTATAGCAATTAGAATTGGATAATAGTCATCTGTTCTGTAAAGTCTTTTGGTTGGTCTCCCATATTGCTCAGCTATTCTCTCTTTTTTCTTTCACTTCCCACCACCACCACCAATTATTTTTAATCCATTTGTTCTGCCCCCAAACTTCTGAATCTTGTGATGAGCCTATTTTTTCATACCCAAATGCTCCAAGGTACTTTGTTTTTTTTTTTAAGATAACTTATTCCCAAAAGAAATTCTACTATCAACTATTAAGAAAACAGTAGAATTTTTTAGCACCCACCAAGTATGCTATATGCTCTAAGGAGTATACAGGAAGAAAAGCTGCTCTTAAAGTGTAGCTAATCTAATAGGGAAATAAATGCACATAACTCAAATTTCTCTTGGTCCTCACCAACCTGTGAAAATAATATCACATGACACTTAACAGTTCAGTCTCTACAACATCCTCACTGCCCCTAGGAACCTGTGCCCTCATGTCCTGACAGATATGAGGAAGGCCAATACAACAGAAATTCAGCCAACGCAACTGTGAAAACTATGTAACATAAAATCAGGAGGAGAACCGATGTCTTAAGGCTGAAGAAGAGAAAGTTATTAGTGTAATTAACAACTTGCCATAAGCAAAACCAAAATGGCCCACCTGAGGTTTAAGTCAGCTGTTTAGGTTCAATGTCTGTCTAATCTATTTTAGTTTAACTCTCCAACCCTTCCCACTGCCAACCTAACTCTAACTCAGGGTTTTCTGGGGTTTCCATTTCTGACCAAATGGAAAGTATTAACACTCAGAAAGGAAATGACATGGAAATCCATTTAACTTCATGTTACTATGTTTCTATTATAAACAATGAGAAAAACTAATCAAGACAGTGAAAAAGCAGTATGCAAAACATTTAAAAATAATGTTGCTGCCACAGGTCCTCCATCTCTTATTCCAAAAGCCAAAGAGCTCTGAAATTCTGAAGGTCTTACTTCATAAAGTTTCTAACAATGTCATCTGGTGGCAAAACCTGAAGTGCACAGACGTAAGGCTGCTTGCAGTCTTAGTTCATCCCACATCCTGGAAGTAGTCATGAGTTTGCTGTAGAAACATGAAAATCCTTGATTACAGGGTGGAGTAGAGTCTACCTTTCCAATATGTAAGACATTCTGAATTCTAAAACACATCTGGCCCCAAAGGTTTCAGATAAAGTCTTGTGTATCTATATTGGCATCTGTGAGAAGAAAGCGAGAGAAAAGTGAGAGGAAGTAAGGGCAAGTGGGAGAAACTAACATGGTTCCAGGGTCCCTATTTTCAGAAGGCCTGATGGAAACATGCGGTCTGCCAAAGGAAGAGAATGCTAGATATGCAACTGTACACATGCAGAGTCATAGAGAAGTTGTGGTAAGTGAGAGTACTGGGGAACCCCTGCTGAGTCCTGCAGCCAGGGAGAGACTTGCCTGCTGGAGATTGTGGAGCCGTCACTCATCACCACCTACAATATAGGCAGGACAATAAGATCACAGACATTCTACTGGAAGTTTTCTAAGCTCCTTCTTTTTGCTTTAAGAAATATGAGAACTTTAATTATTTTTTCAATGTTCATTTAATTTTCAGGGAAAAAAGATTATTTTAGAAAGAAGAAAGAGGCAATACAGGTGGTAAAGACTTACTATAACAGTCCTCAAATTTGGCACCACATCAGAATCCCTTGGGAGACTTTTGAAACTACCAGTCCCTCAGTCCATCCCAGACCCACTGCGCAAAGACTACTGCAGTGCTTCCAAGATACATGGAGTTTTCAGAGTATCCCAGGTAAGTCTGATGTGTAGACAAGGTTGAGAACTACTGCCTTAGAAAAAATCTTTTTTTAATTTTAAAGAGAAAGAAAGAAAAAGACCTTTGCTCTATTTCTATATAAGGAATGAAGTACTTCTGATCAAGAAAAGCCCGAACAGTGTAGAGAATACACTTTGCAGTTCTTGTTTTAATCACATGTGCTAATCACAAAAAGGAGGTTTCATTTCTGTGAAAAAATTATCAGTTTCTCTTTCATACTTATTGCTTGCAGTCCTAGACACATCAAACAATTTCTACCAGTGATTTATTTCATCTTCCCCATTGCTGAGTGCATGGATGTACCCTATATACATGTATCATTAAGGATTAAGTAAGTGCCTGCACTATATCTGGGAAGAAAAACCAGCTTCCCAGAAAGTCTCTGATGTGTTGGATGGAATATGGCAGAATTGGCATCTTGCCAGGGAGCCAGCTTGTATTCTCTTTCTTCTGCTGGAATATCTACACAATGAACTTCACATTCCTTACATTTATGCTCAAGCAATTTGGTTCTCTCTTCTTTTTTCTGAACCACCTCAAAATGAAGAAAATGTTGCAACTAGTCTCTCTTATCTTCTTTCAAATATGGCTACACAAACATTTCATCTTTGGCTGTAATGTGTTTATCACCGTAAGTGCTAGGTTTCTTTGAGAGAGCTAACAGTTCTTCCTCTTCATCTGCTGCTGGTGGAAAATGATCTGCCCAATAGGATTCATATCCTCCATGAGTTGGCCAACCAAACATGTCTTCCAAGCTATCATTTTTTTCTCATTTGAACTTTTTTCCTCCCTTATTCTCAGGTCTCCTTATTAGGTATACTGCCTTGATCCCTGATTTAAATTGAGTTCCCTGTTAATATTTCTCAGAACACCATGTACCTTTTTTTTTTTCATTGCACTCATCATAATTTAATTAAATTTTTATCTCTGTGCTTATTTATTTAATGTCTATTTTCCTAGTAGATGAAAGGATATTTGAGATTAGGAATCAAGTCTGCTTTTTGTTTTTATTTATTTTGTTTGTTTTTTTGTTTGGAGTTTCTGTTGGTTTGGTTTTGGTTTTGGGGTCTTGGTAGGGAAAGTGTCTTTCCTTTTTAAACAAAATTAAATGTACCAAATCAGTGCCTAATGATAGGCACTGATTTATGGGTTTATTAACCCATAGTGGATAATAAATTAATATCCACTGAACCAATGAATTATATACCCTTAAAAAGCCAAGTAAGCTGGGGCCATTGGATATCTTCACCAGAAAGTCACTAGAAACTTTATGAAAAGGTCTAAGTAAAAGCAGACAAAAATAGAAACCCAAAAGCAGTAGACTAAAGAAAGGCTGGGACCCAGAAAAAGGAGGCATAGTGCATTAACCTTTAGGTAGCAAGACTTGCAACTATCATGATAAAAACTGAAGTGTCCAAAGGCAAAATTCCAATCAATGAGTCACATCTAACATGAACACTTAGGATATTTCAGAGTTGCACATACCATATTTATATAATTATGATTCAGAACAATTACCTTGATGATTTATTTGCTATGGGAAATGTCTAAATGCAGCTTGTTTGTTGGTATTTATTTAAATATCAGTTAAATGCTCTCCCACAGTTATTAAATTTTATAATCACTCATTCATGAAGACTTCTTTAATCGATTTTTCCTTAAAACTTTTACATTCTTATCAGACCCATTGATTTGCCCCGTGGTGATCTAAGAATTGCTTTTAGGTGATATATTGCCTGTGTTCTTTCTCCCAAAGCACATTTTTCTTAAGAGTTTAAAGACATTCATCAACATTAATCTGAGTGACCATGCAGTGGGTCCCAAGCCTCAGTAAACACGGTATAATGAGTAACACCTATCAACCACATTGCAATTGATGGCAAGGGTTCTCAAGTTCCTTGAATTTTTATGGCAAGTACAATAAGTTGATGCATACATTTAGTGAGTCAGTCAGCCAACACTTGAGCAAGTGTCAACCATGTGTCATACCTGGGAATAAAATGATATATAGCACTATGAAGATAAATAACACTATGATATGTAATATGATACTATATATAACACTATGCCTGCCCTCATGAAGCTTATTGTTCAAGTGGAGAGACAGACATGAAAGAAAGTAAAAATAGTAAAGAATTTCAGCAACTATGATGGTGGCAAGCATAATTTATAGAGGAAAACGCTGGAGTTGGGGGCGATAGGATGATGAGAACAACTTCCTGACTTGAATTGTATCTTAAAAACTGAATAAATAAGGGAGGTTGGAGTGGGAGGAATAATGGAAAGAAAGGACAGTCCAGACGTGATGAAGGAATGGATCAAAGACCCAGAGGCATGAAACAGTGTGGCATCTGGAACATGTCATCCCTTAGGCGTCTTGCAGGTATTAGGCATTAGGTGAGAAATGAGGCTGGAGAGGCAAGCAGAAATCAGATCATGGGGTTTCTTGTGTGCTGTGCTGAGCTATTTGGATTATATTCTCTTGGTAACATGGAGTCTCTGGAGAGTTTTAAGTAGGGTGTGACTTGGTGAGATAAATGGTTTATGGTTTTGAGAGTTCACTCTGGCAGTTGTTTAGAGATTAAATTAGAAATCTGAGGGCCTAGAGACATTTTATTCATTTATTCAAACATATCTTTAAGTATGTTTTAAGTGCCAGATACTGTCCGAAACTCTAGGAATATAGTGATGAACCAAGGAGACAATATCTCTGCTCTCACAGAACATCCTGACAAAGGCAAATAAATAATAACCAGAGAAGTCAATAGGTAAGCAAGAAAAATATAAAATGGTATTAGGAACAGTGCAAAAATGAAAATGGAATGACATAAGAGTGTCCAATGGCTACTTTGAGTTGCATAGCTGAAAAAGACCTCTCTGAGCAAAATCTAAAGACAAGAAAAATCAGTCACTCTATGATTGGGGGTAGAGCATTCTAAGCAAAGGGAACAACTGGCACTAAGATGGGACATGCTTTGCCCGCTCAAGAAATGGAACAAAGGCCAGTGTGCCGCATAAGTAGCAGCATGAAGGTGAGGGGTAATTGATCTGTTTTAATAGGTAGACTCAGGCTAGAATTCAAAGATGTGATCTGGGGCAACATGTTTGGGTTTTATTTTAAGGGCTGTGAAGTCACTGCATGGCTTTAGGCAAGAAAGTATATATTTCTAAATGATCACTGACTGTTATGTGGAAGGTAGAAAAGAGTACAAGTAAAAAGTCAAAAACCATTTCAGCAGTTCTCAGGGGAGAGACTGGGGAGACTAGGATAATGGCAGAGGAGATGGAGTGAAGAGGACGGAATTGGAATATGTTTCTATGTGGAGTTTAAAAAGGAGTCAGTGGATTAGGTATGGAGAACAAGAAAAAAGTGGGATCCAGGGATGCTGCTGAAAGTTTGGCATGTGTGAGGGTGGATGGTGGTAGCATTTACTGAGAAAAGAGCAGATTTGAGAGAGAGAAATGGGCATTTCTATTGGACCATGTTAAATTTAAGATAACCATGGCATCCAAGTGGAGGTCACAACTTGGCAAGTAAGTGTCAGTGTCTGGAGTTTTAAGGAGATGTCAGGGCTATAGATAAAGATTTAGAAGTCAGCCTCATGGGAACTGGTACTGGGTGAGACACAGGGAAATGAGATGGTGTAACTGGAGGAGAAGAGGGTACCCATGAACAGCCCAGGATGCTGAGGGGTTGTAAATCTGGTTTAAAAGAGATACTCTGGCATTATAGAAGCCAAGAAAAGAATGAATGCCATTAGACTATGATTAGAACTAAATCATAGTTAGAACTCAAACTAAAAATTAGAAATAAAAAAGTAAGGTACCATTATAAAAGAGTTTCTTTTGCAGCAACCTGGCTTGCTCATGTTTCCTTTGTCTCTGAAACCCCAGTGCTATCATGTGTCTGGCATAGATTAGTAATAAAATAATCTTGCTGAGCCTAAGTCTTGGGCAACAGGTCTGAGCTGCAGGTTTGTTTGTACAGATATGGAAAACTTCAAAGTTGAAGTCATGGGAGTGAGTGAGATTACCTAAGATTGGTGTCAAATGGGATAAAGGGCAAGGTCAGACAAAACCCAGCTAATAACACTTGGAGAGTGTTCAGCAATGGAACATTTAGCAACATTTAGCAATAGAAACAGAGGAGGAACACTCAGAGGGGCAGGAATGAAGACAGAAGAGCATTATTATGGGGGAGCTGTGTAAAAAGCTGCAAAGAAATAGAGCAGGGCAGTTGAGAACAGGCCATTGTGAGTGTCACTTATTCATAGAGTCACCAGGAGTCAGAGCTGACCCAATGGCATGTAATACACACACACCATCCAAATTATTTCTTTTGTTCTGGTTGTACAGAATCTATCAGATCATGACTTTCACAGATTTTATTTCTTTGTCAAATTGCCAAATTTATATATATATGTGGATATATATGCATATATATATGCTTCATTTTTTAAAAGACTAATGTATAGCCACATTTATTTTATCAAGGAAATATTTACAAGCATTTTTTATTTTGTTCATTTTAGTTTAGTATGTATTTCTAAAAACCAGAAACTCATTTTTTAAACACAGCAATATAACTATTACAGCTAAAAATTAATAATTTCTTAATATCATCAAATGTCCATCCAGCATTTAAACTTGCCAATATATTTTCCTGTAGTATGAATGAGGACTCATATAAGCTCCATATATTGCAATTGATCGATATGTTCTCTAAATTTCTTTCAATCTATAAATTCCCTTTTCAGCTTTCTTCCCACCTCACCCCCAACCCCCACCTCTTCCTTTTATGTTTTAATTGAACAATGGGCCAGAAACTGTGCAAGATGCTTAATGCATATTATTCTATTTATTCATCACCAGGCCCCCTTTACCAGTAGATATTATAATTACCTATATACAAGATTAGGAAATGAAGCTTCAGAACAATGAAAACAAGAGATACAAGATGGTGGCAGAGTAGCTAAACTGGCAGCTCTATCTACTTGCTCTGGGACACAGACCAGACTGGAAGTCAAAACACAGAACAGAGAGTGAGTGACAGCATCTGTGACGGAACGTGTACACAGATAAGAGTGAGGGGAGTGCACCAGTGGGCAAGAACTGGCCCAACTGCAGGGCACCCAGGAGCCAGGATCCAGGGCTTTCTAAGGAAGCCAGCTGCCAAGCCCAGCCCAGCCCAGAACTTCTCGCTGCAGAGAGTTGGGGTAGTGGTGGGCCATGTCAGCAGCCACAAGCTCCCAGAGTGGAAAGAGAAGACCTGGCAGGTGCAGGCCACAGAAACAGCACTGTGGGAGCAGACACACATGAGGCTGAAGAGCCCTAGAGGGAGTGGGATCAGCACTCCGCCACCACCCTGTGTTATGATACAACTGCAGGGTTCTTCCCAACGCCATCCAGCAAAGATCTAGAGAGAAACTTTATCTAAAACTATCTGAGGCTCTGAGAGACAGTGGCCAGCCCTGACCATGAGAAACTGTGTGATTTTTGGGGAGGAGGGGCATGTGGAGAACAGGCTCCCCAGGGACTGGTGCTACAGCATGGAAACTACACAGAAACTCTTTTAAAAAGGGAGCTGAGGCATGACTTGGACTTGGCAGGGACCTGGGGCTCACACACCCATGCACAGGCGCAGCTACTAGAGGTAGAGTACACTGAAGGAACAGTAGAACGTGACCCAGCACTATCAAGAGCAGGGGGCTGTTCAGAGTAGAGAATTCACAACAGAACAGAGAGCTGCAGGCTCAGGAGGGATGTAGGAGCTGAAAACCAGACTTACTGCAGCTGGACAATTCCCCCTACACGGGTAAACCCAACCCCCTCCTGTGGGATTACAGGCTCTGCAGATCATCGAGTTCAGGCTCAGGAGTATCCTGCTGCATACATTCCACAGGGGAAAGAAAGAAAAGCTCTGCCAGACACTGAGAGCTACGCAGATCCTTGGGCCCTGATCTACTACACTTAGAAGAGCAGAGAGAATAGAGACAGGAACAACAAGGTGCTATTCTCTCTCCTGAATAGCATTTTAACATTCGTTTCATATTCTCCAAGTTTGGACCTAATATGTCACCAGGTTTTATATTATAGTTTATTTCAAATCTCATCTTTTGCTCTTCCCGCCTCCTATTCCATTTTACTTTCTTCCTTCCTCTTAGTTTTGTTTTAAATTCTACTTTCTCTCTTACCACAACTTGTTTCTATTCCACACTTATCGTTTCTACCCCCAGCCTCTCAAAACCATTTGTAATTGTCATTAGTCATCTCACATTCTTTTCCCTGTTCATAAAATATATTCTCTCTCCACCATTGTAAGTCTTTGCTTATTGGCTGTGGATAAAGTGGTTGTTGTTGCATTTCTTCAATCTTATTTCTAGATAGTCACTATATATGTATTTCAAATCTCTAATTTTACCATTCCTTCTCCTCCACTTCATCTTCCTCCTGCCCTTTCTTTCTTTTTGTTTTAAATATTAATTTTTCATTGTTGGAGACTGGTTTTCATTCCTCACTCAGCATTCCTTCTCCTTCTATCATCTCAAAATAACTTTGCTTTCATTTAAACATCTCTTAAGCTTTTCTTTCTTTTTCCCCCTTTTATTCCCATCCCACCTATATAAATCTTAGCTCATTTGCTGTTGATATTGCTGTGGTATATCATTTTCTCCAATTAGGTCCCTTTCATATTATATACATATATATATATTCTTTGTTGTTGTTGTTATTGTTTTCATTCTTCTCAATAGATATATATATATACACATATATTTCATTTTTAATTTCAGTTTAAACCTAGTACTATACACTTTCCTTCTCTTACTCCAGTCTGCCATCCCACTTTATTTATGATGTAATTTTCTTGTTTTATGTATATTTTAATGATTATGCTTTTACACTTGTTGCAATTTTTTTCTTCCCTTTATTGCCCCTCTGTCCTGCTTCCTGCTACCCTCCAGCATTCCACCCCCCTTAGTTCATGTCCATGGGTTGTACAGGTAAGGTCTTTGGCTCCTCTGTTTCCTATACTATTCTTAACTTCACCCTGTCCATTTTATGCCTACCCATTATGCTTCTTATTCCCTGTATGCTCCCTTCCCCCTCCCCTCTGATAAGCCTCTGTGTGATCTCCATTTCTGTGATTCTGTTCCTGTTTGCCTAGCTTTTGTTTCTGTTTTTGTTTTTTGTCAGTCATTGATAGTTGTGAGTTTGTTGTCATTTTACTGTTCATAGTTTTTTACATTCTTCTGGTTCTTAAATACATCTCTTTAACATTTCATATAACAAGGACTTGGTAATGATGAACTTCTTTAACTTGACCTTATCTGAGAAGCACTTTATCTGCCCTTCCATTCTAAATGATAGCTTTGCTGGATAGAGTAATATTGGATGTAGTCATTGCCTTTCATGGCTTCAAATACATCTTTCCAGCCCTTTGTTGCCTGTAAGGTTTCTTTTGAGAAATCAACTGATTGTCTTACAGGAACTCCTTTGTAGGTAACTCTCTCCTTTCCTCTTGCTACTTTTAAGATTCTCTCCTTATCTTTAATCTGGGTAACTTAATTATGATGCGCGTTGGTGTGTTCCTCCTTGGGTCCAATTTCTTTGGGACTCTCTGGAAGTCTATTTCCTTCGCCGGATTGGGGAAGTTTTCCTTTATTATTTTTTCAAATAAGTTTTTCAATTTCTTGCTGTTGTTTTTCTTCTTATGGCACCCCCTTGATTCAGATGTTGGAACATTTAAAGTTGTCCTAGAGGTTCCTAAGCCTCTCCTCATTATTTTTTTTTTTTTTTGCATTCTTGTCTCTTCATTCTGTTAGGGTAGATATTTACTTCTTCTTTTGTTCCAAATTGTTGATTTAAGTCCCAGTTTTCTTCCCTTCACTGCTGGTTCCTGTATATTTTCCTTTATTTCACTTTGTAGAGGCTTCATTTCTTACTTCATTTTGAGACCGAGCTCAATCAATTCTGTGAGCATCCTGATTACCAGTGTTTTGAACCCTGCATCTGATAGGTTATCTGTCTCCTCGTTGTTTAGTTCTTTTTTCAGAGATTTCATCTGTTGTTTCATTTGGGCCATATTTCTTTGTCTCCAAGCACCTGTTGTAAGAGGGTGGAGCCTTAGGTATTCACCAAGGTGGAAGAACCCTCTTTGCTTCATTGTGTCACTGTCTGTGGTATAGGGGTCAGAGAAGGAAAAATGCTGCTGGGTTCCTCTACTCTAGCCCCATGTTCCAAGGAACTCTCCTGTGTGACTGGGAGTTTCTGCCACCTCCACAACCTCCACAGGATTTTACAGCTAAAGGCTTTGAGTCTTTAGTTTCCCAGTCAGCCAGCCACACTTCCCCTTCATAGTCCACTGACTTGCTGGGCATCCTCTCCACCCATCTGCCCATCTCCAGCCCTCCTACCAATCTGGATGAATGTTTCTTTAACTCCTTGGTTGTTGGAGTTTCATGCAGGTTGATTTTCTGGAACTTCTGGTTGTTTATTGTTTTTAAATTGGTTGTTATTCTTTTTTTGGTTGTGCAAGGAAGCGAAGTGTTTCTACCTATGCCTCCATCTTGGCTAGAATTCTACTTATGATGTAAATTTTATTTTCTTTTTCTCTTCACCTTGTCTCTATTCCTACTCTTATTATTCATTCTCCCTCTCCCATCACAAAATCACTTTTCTTGCACTTAGTCATCTCATTTTTTTTTACTTTCTTATAGTAGTCTTAATCTCTTTACGCCTTTACTAATTTTGGCTCATTTGCTCTTGATAGTGTGGGTGAAGGTAGTGGCCATTTTTGCAGGTGTGAGTTTGTTTCCTGGGCTGTTTCATTTTGTTCTGGCAGCACCTGTACAACAGTATACAAGACATGGTGGGCAGAATGACTGTCAGCCTACCAGAAGGAAGGGCCCACCAAGGAATGACACAAAAACAACCAAAAGCCAATTACAACCAGAGAGCCCACATAAATGGCACAAAGGGCATTCTAAGAGCATCAAGTTCAGGAGATCAAGGAGACTGCACCACTGGGTCCCACAGGTCTCCTACCACAGAAGGTTATACCATGAAGACAGGGAGTCAAAGCAGATCAATCTAATATGCAGAAACAAACAAGAGGAGTCACCTAAAATGGGGAGATGAAGGAACAACCCAAAACTGAAAGGAAAAGAGGAATCCTCAGAGAGATAATTAAACAAAATTTATGCAAGCAAACTATCAGACATCAAGTTCAAAGTAATTGTTATAAGGATTCTCAAGGAGCTCAGTGAGAACTACAAAGAACTCCAGGGAAGCTACAAGGAACTTACTGTAAAATACACCAGCATTAAAATGGATATAGAAACTATCAATAATATCCTGGAGGAAGTGAACAATACAATATCTGAAATGAAAGACACAGTAGATGGAATTAAAAGATGGTTGGATGAAGCAGAGGATCGAATCGGCAAGCTGGAGGACAAGATAGAAAAAAATTCCTGGAAAGATCAAGAAAAGGAAAAAGACTCAAAAAGAGCAAAAGAGATTAAAGGACCTTCAGGACAACATGAACCATAACAATATCCATGTAATAGGGATACTAGAAGGAGTAGAAGAGGATACTAGGAGAAGAGGAGAAGAAGAAGAGGTTCAAAAAACCTGTTTGAAAAAATAAC
This sequence comes from Phyllostomus discolor, assembly GCF_004126475.2. Classification (NCBI taxonomy): domain Eukaryota; kingdom Metazoa; phylum Chordata; class Mammalia; order Chiroptera; family Phyllostomidae; genus Phyllostomus; species Phyllostomus discolor. The sequence continues at coordinate 88,199,975 of NC_040908.2, read as the reverse complement.
AGAAACCTTCCCTAACTTGATGAGAGAAAAAGTCATGCAAGTCCAGGGGGCACAGAGGATCCCAGTCAAGATCCCAAAGAGGCCCACTCTAAGACACATCATAATTAAAATGGCAAAGTTCAAAGACAAAGAGAGAATCTTAAAGGCATCAAGGGACAAACAGATAGTAACATACAAAGGAGCTCCGATAAAGCTATCAGTGGATTTCTCAACAGAAACACTACAAGCCAGAAAGGAGGGCAATACATATTCCAAGTAATGAAAAGCAAAGGCCTGCAACCAAGACTACTGTATCCAGCAAGCCTCTCATTTAAAATAGAAAGTGAAATAAGAATTTTCTTAGACAAAAGAAGGCTAAAAGAATACGAATCCACCAAACCAGCTTTGCAAAACATGAGAAAGGGAGTACTTTAAGAAAATGAGTAAAAACTGAGAGAGAAGCAGAGAGAGAGAGGAGCACAGGTACAAAGTGGTAAAAAAATAATGAATACGTACCTATTAATACTGTTCATTGTAAATGGTTTAAATGCTCCAATCAAAAGACATAGGGTAGCTGAATGGATAAAAAAAAAAACATGACCTGCATGTATACTGTTTACAGGTAGCTCACCTCAGAACAAAAGATCTACACAGACTAAAAGTGGAGGGATAGAAAAAAACATTCCAAGTAAATGGACATGAAAAAAAGCCAGTGTGGTAATACTTAGTGCACATAAAATAGATTTCAAAACAAAGGCCATAAAAAGAGACAGAGAAAGATACTTCATAATAATCAAGGGGAGAATCCATCAGGAATATATAACCATTATAAACATAGATGCACCCAACATAGGAGCACCCAAAGATATAAGGAAAATCTCAGAGGACTCCAAGAAACATATAGACAGCAACACACTTATAGTAAGGGATTCTAACACCCCTTACTATCAACAATGGATAGATCTTGTAAACAAAAAATCAACAAGGGTATTGTGACACTGACCAACACTCTAGATCAAATGGACTTAACTGATATATACAGAACCTCTCACCCCAAAGAAGCAAAATATACCATATTTTAGGACTATAAGACGCACTCCCCCGCCCAAGTTTGGGAGGAATAATGGTTGTTAATGCTGTTGTTGAGTTCTGTTTAATTTACATTGGTGAAATATTATGTTATTTATGTTATTAAATAGTTTACCACATTTTTTGCTTCAAAATTTTTTTCCTATTTTCTTCCTCTAAAACCTAGGTGCATCTTATGGTTCAAAAATATGGCACATTCTTTTCAAATGCACATGGAATATTTTCATAAATAGACCTCATGATAAGACACAAAACATGCCTCAAAAAATCAAGAAAATTGAAATTATATCAAGCATTTTCTCAGATCACAACAGCTTGAAACTAGAAACCAACCTCAAGGAAAAAACTCAACAACGTTCAAACTCATGGAGACTGAATACCATGCTATTAAATGATGAATAGGTTGACAATGAGATGAAAACAGAAATAAAAAAGTTCCTAGAAACAAATGAAAATAAATACACAACAGCCCAAAACCTGTGGGACACAGCAAAGGCAGTCCTGAGAAGGAAGTTTATGGCAATACAAGCCTACCTAAAAAAGATACAAAAATTTCAAAAAACAACCTAACATTACATCTACAAGAACTAGAGGAAAAACAACAGACAAAAGCCAGAGCAAGTAGAAGGAAAGAAAGAATCAACATCAGAGAATTAAATGATATCGAGACTAAAGGAATAATTGAAAGGATAAATAAATCCAGGAGCTGTTTCTCTGAAAAGATAAACAAAATCGACAAGCCTTTAACTAGACTCATCAAGAAAACAAGAGAGAGGACCCAAATAAATAAAACCAGAAACAAAAGAGAAGAAGTTACAACTGATGCCACAGAAACACAAAGGATTGTCAGAAATTACTACAAACAACTATATGCCAAGAAATTCGACAACCTGGGTAAAATGGACAAGTTTCTAAAAACATTTAATCTTCCAAAACTGAATGAAGAAGAAACAGAAAGCCCGAATAGGCCAATAACAGCTACTAATTGAAGCAATAATCAAAAAACTCCTGACACATAAAACCCTGGACCACAGGGGAATGATTTCACAGGGGAATTTTACCAAACATTTAGTGAACAGATAACTTTTATCCTTTTCAAATTATTGCAAAAAATTTAAAGGGAGTAAGATCAAGGGTGGGAAGTGGGGATGGCTGGGGTCAGGGGAAGTGGTGAAGGAAATTGGAGACAACTGTACTTGAACAACAATAAAAAATGTGAAAAAAAGAGGAAAGAATACGATAAATAATAATACAAGGATAAAGTGTGGCCCTGGCTGTTGTGTCTCAGTGGATTGAATGCTGGCTTGCAAATCAAAGGGTCACCAGCCAACATCATACTCAATGAGGACAAACTAACAGCTTTCTCCCAAAGATCAGGAACAAAACAAGGGGGCCCGCTTTTACCACTTATATTCAACATATTATTGAAAGTTCTAGCCACAGTGATCAAACAAGAAAAAGAAATAAAAGGCATCCAAATTGGAAAGGAGGAAGTAAAACTGTCATTGTTTACAAATGACATGATAGTGTATATAGAAAATCTTATGGATTCCACCAAAAAACTACTCAACCTAATAAGTGAATTTGGCAAAACAGCAGGATACAAAGTCAATATTCAGAAATCAAAGGCAGTCTTGTACACCAATAATGAAATATCAGAAACAGAAACTAGGGAAAAAATCCCATATACTATAGCAACAAGAAAAATAAAGTACCTAGCAATAAACTTAACCAAGGAGATAATATTTGTACTCAGAAAACTGCAGAACACTGAAGAAAGAAATTAAGGGAGACACAAATAAATGGAAGCATACACCATGTTCATGGATTGGAAGAACTGACATCATTAAATGTCCATACTATCCAAAGCAATTTATAGATTCAATGCAATCCCCTATTAAAATACCAATGACATATTTCACAAATATGGAACAAATGTTTGAAAATGTATAGGGGACCATAAACTACCACAAAAACCTCAGCAATTTTGAGAAAGATGAACAAAGTAGGAGGGATCACAGTACCTGATATCAGACTATATTACAAGGCCACTATAATCAAAATAGCCTGGTACTGGCATAAGAACTGACACAAACATCAATGAACAGAATAGAGAGCCCAGAAATAAACCCATCTCTCTATGATCAGTAATAATTGACAAACAGGGAGGAGCACAAAATGAGTTAAAATAGCCTCTTCAATAAATAGTTTTGGAAGATCTGGACAGGTACATGTAAAAAAATGAAACTAGATCACTAACTTACACCATAAACAGAAATAAACTCAAGATGGATAAAAGACTTAAATATAACTTGTGACCCCATAAAAGTCCTAGAGAAAAACAGAGGTAGGAAAATTTCGGATATTCCATGCAGCAATATTTTCACAGATACATCTTCTAGGGTAGGGATATAAAGGAAAGAATGAAGAAATGGGACTGCATCAAATTAAAAAGCTTCTGCACGGCTAACGGAAACATCAACAAAATGAAAAGGGAACCAACCATATAGGAGAACATATTTGCCAATGATACTTTGGACAAGGGTTTGATCTCCAAAATATATAAAGAACTCATGTAACTCAAAACCAGGAAGAGAAAAAATCCAATCAAAAAATGTCCAAAGGACCTGAACAGACATTTCTCCAAGAAGGATATACAGAGGGCCCAGAGACATATGAAAGAATATTCAACATCACTAGGCATCAGAGAGATGCAAATTAAAACCACAATGATATAGCACTTCACACCTGTCAGAATGGTCATCATTAACAAATCAACAAATAAGTGCTGGCAAGAATGTGGAGAAAAGGGAACCCTAGAGCACTGTTAGTGAGAATACAAACTGGTGAAGCCACTGTGGAAAACAGTACGGAATTTTCTCAAAACACTAAAAATGAAATTGCCTTTTGACCCAGCAATTCCTTAGGGTATAATACCAGCAGTATCCTGAAACACCAATTCAAAAGAACGTATGCTCCCCAGTGTTCATAGCAGCATTATTTACGACAGTCAAGTGCTAGAAACAGCCTAAGTCCCCATCAGTAAATGAGTGTGGATAAAAAAACTGTGGCACATTTACACAATGGAATATTACACAGCAAAGAGAAAGAAGGAACTCCTACTCTTTGAGAAAGCATGGTGGAACTGGAGATGATTATGCTAAGCAAAATAAGCCTGGTGGTGAAAGACAAATACCATATGATCTCACCTATAAGTAGAACCTAATGAACAAAACAAACAAATGAGCAAAATAGAATCAGAGACATGGAAATAAAGAACAAACTGACAGTAACCAGAGGCGAGTGGGGAGGGGGGTAAGAAGGGCAAAGGTCTAGTCAGAAAATGTGTATAAAAGGCCCATAGACGTGGACAACAGGGTGGTTATTGACTGTGGGAGCCAGCAGAGTGGGGGAGTGAGTGGGAAGGGCATGGCAGAGCAATGGGGAAAATATTGGGACAGCTGTAACTGAACAATAAAATTTAAAATAAAAATAAAATTTAAAACTTTAAAAAATGAAAACACTTCTTGAAGGCTCAAAAATATGAATACACTTCCTGGCTGGCGTAGCTCAGTGGATTGAGCGAGGCTGGGAACCAAAGTGTCCCAGGTTCGATTCCCAGACAGGGTACATTCCTGGGTTGCAGGCCATAACCCCCAGCAACCACACATTGATGTTTCTCTCTCTCCCTCTCTCTCTCCCTCCCTCCCTCCCTTCCCTCTCTAAAAATAAATAAAATCTTTAAAAAAATTCCCTTTAAAAAAAATATGAATACACTTCAGAGGTAGAACTGAGTTTAAATCTGCAGACGTACTTAACTTCAAAGCCTATGTTCTTTCTGCTAACTAGTCTCCCAAGTCACTGTGACTTGGGCCTCCAAAGTCCAAGAGGACCTCTGTCTAATTTTGAAATGCCAGCCAAGCAAATTTTAGCCCAGTCTTTCCAGAAATCAGGGTTTCTGTAGTGGATGCAGGAAAAAGCATCAAACCTTCTAACAACTTGGAAGTTTTGAAATTTTCAGGACCTTTATAATTCCCACAAGAGCAACAGTAATTCCTAAACAACAGCTGGGATACTATCCTCCCAGCCTCCAACTTCAGGTATTAAATTTTAGCCTTTCACAGGTGAAAAGGAAAGGAAGAGGTACTGTGAGTGATCAGGGAGTACCACACGGAGACAGACATCCAAAATGGCATCACTCTTATTTGCCTCCTTGTCCAAGGAGGCCACTCCTGGCCACTCCTGGCCAGCTCCAGTAGAGCTGGCCACTACTGATGATAACTCTGACCATAGTGGAAGTCAGAAAGACTCCATTTTTCTCAAAAAAGTGAGTGCCTTAAAACCCTATAACAAAATAAAACAAGTTTAAAGCAGTTGCAGTCTCTCAGACAGTATTTTGATTAGGGACTGCATTTTTTATCAAAAAGCTATCTCAAAAAAAAGTAGACATATCCAAAAATATGTCAAAAAACAAAAACAACTAAAATTTGCAATTACTTAAAGTAATATTCCAAGAACTATAATTGAGCACAAATTTATTTTTATATTGATGTTTAAAGCTGTTACAGTTTACTGTAATTGCATGTAGAGCTTACAAACAATAGACTCCTACTGAATCTCCAAATTTATGTTTGTTACACTTGTATTCAATCTCCCAGACTTAGCACTATTATTTGCATGATACTTTTTCAGATACACAGTTGAAAGCTAGCTTTAGGCCTATGTAAATGTTGATTATATTTCTGTATTCACTCAAAACACAGTTAATGAGTTAGATGCTATATACTAGAGATCTACTGATTAATAAGACAACATTATCGTCATCATATGACTTGGACATGTAGAAAGACTACAAGAAAAAGAACAAAGACCATAGAATGTCATGAGTGCTGGGTATATAAAATGCTACAGGGATAAAGATGATGATGATAGCCATGACAGTGGCAGTCATAGCACTTATCATTACTATGCCATGTTTATATATTACCTCATTAAATCCCCACAGCAGTCCATCAAGATCAGCTCTACCCACGTTTTACAAAGGAAATAACAGATCCTCCAGAAAGTCAAGAATTTTGTCTAATGTCACACAAGAGATTGGTGAAATAAAAACCACCTACCAAAAATTCTGGCTAAACCAAAACTTGTGGTTCTAACAATACTTCCTATACTGATGCTGTCAGGTGGACTGGTGGGGGAAAGTCACCCCAGGCAGAGGGGAACAGCCGTCTACATTCACAAAAAGTAGAGCCTGATAGAGAATAAAGACCTGTTATATTTCCTGCTAAAAGCTTTTTGTGTTACAAATGGATACACTAAACTAGATCTTACACCTTTGCAACCTGACTCAAAATGAGAATCATAAAAACAAAATAACGACAATAAAAAAACAAGAGGGGCCGAAACATTAAACATACAAAACAGATAATCCTGGTAAAAGTGTTGGGTGGGAATTGGAATGGATGATCAAGTGAGTTCATTTACAGTGAAACTGAAAATTAAATACATTAACTTTCTAGCTTCTAAACTGCAAGCTACTTCCAGGCAAAATGGATGACCAGATTATGTGGTTTATTAATTATTCAAACTATTCATCCATTTGACAAATATTTCTTGGGTGCCTCTATGTGGCACACACTGTACTGGGCACTGCTGAGGAGGAAGTGAAGCAGGTATGAAGCCTCCCACACCAAAGGCATCAGCTGGAGGGGAAGACTGACATCTCGACAAGTAGCACCAATATGGAGTGCACAGCAGGCAGACAGCAGGCACAGGTATGGCGCATGACTGCTCTCCCTCCCTCAGATGATTCACAGTGGGGCACAGGGGTGTTGCCTCCAGCAGTTTCTTCAGCACAATGCACAAAATGCACTGTGGTTTGAATTTAGAAGCTACTGAATTCAAAATTAGATTCAGAAGGAGATTGAGTAATCAGAATAACAGTAGACAAGAGCCAGTGGGAGATGATTTTTCAGAATTTAATACACTTTCTCTTTCATTAAGCCTCAGACAGCTGCACTGTGGGGCTTGTTGTGCAACATATGTGATATTTCAACTTCATTCCCACTGACAATCTACATTTATATGATATTACAGAAAATACTGAAAAAATATGTTTGCTTTGGAAAGGAAAAAGAGCATTAAACCTTATAATTATTAGTATTTAAAGGTTTTCACTTTTTAATTTTGTTAAACTAAAAGCTACCTGTCAAGAGTCTTGATTTCTAAATTGGAATAACTAGAGGGTTAAATAATAGTTAAATATATAATATTTAGTTAAAGTAAATTAATGTTCTGACAAATAATCAGAAAATAAATAAACATCAAGGATAATGAAAGGCAAGTGACCACAACGAAAGACAGGGACTGTTGCCTGAAGGCTCTCAAGGGGTGCTTCAATGGAAGATAGGAACTGCTGTCTCTTTTAAAGAAAAGCTATGTGCAGACCAGGGGGGTCAAGATAAATGCATAGAAGGAAGGCAGTGCTGCCAATGTGCCAAGAGAAATGGAACTCAGTATTCTCTAGGTGTTAAAATTCAATGGTTGTCCTCGTTTAGCCACCTCCTCCTGTCTGGGGCCCTAGTAAATAGCACTCTCAGAGTTCATTCTGTAAAGGCCCAGTATAAAGTAGGTCTGCATTGACATAAACATTAGACTATGTGGGGGTTCCTCTCCATAGTGTTTCATAAGGACACATTACTTTTACAAAGGATTGGCAATGATTATCGACTGAGTATGAAAGCAGCAAAAAAGAAGGAAGGAAGGAAGGAAGGAAGGAAGGAAGGAAGGAAGGAAGGAAGGAAGGAAGGAAGGAAGGAAGGAAAGAAAAAAAGAAAAGAAAAGAAAAAAAGAATGGTAAATTAAAAGAAAGTAAATCTCTGTGGTTTAGAGCATACGGATTGATTCACATTTGTAATTAAATAGCCTTTCACCTACTCAAATACATCACTCCAGGAACGTTCCCATCTCTGTCTGACACCATCGATTTTTGCCTTGTCTATTGGTTAGGTCATTTCCAGCATATACCAGCTAGTTTGATCTGTATCTCCTCACCTTATGAAAATGTCCTCTCTGAACTGCACTTCCTCCTTTAGCTACTGCCCATTTCTCCATTCTCCTCTGCAGCAAAGCTCCTTGAATGATTTGACTATTCAGTATTCACTCTTTTCTCCTCCAATTATCTGTCATCACATTTTAATCAGACTTTTGCCACCGCCACCACTCCCAAACTGCTTTTTCCAGGATCATTAATAATCTCTGTGTTGCTTAATTCAATGGTTGAAGCTCATTCCTCCTCCCACTTGATGCAACATTTGATACAGTTAATCACATTCAACTACTTGGAAACACTCTTCACTCAGAATTCAGAGCTGTACACTGGCTTCCTCCTTTATTGGTTTATCCTCTTTTCCAAGACCAGCACCTGGGTCTTGGACCTGCTGGTTCTCAGGCCTTCCCTATTTCTCTGTACTGTCTCTTGGGATCTCATGCCTTTAAATACCATCTATGTGTTGATGACTGCCAGATTATACTTTCACACCGGACCTCTCTCTGAAAGGCGAATTCATCCATTCAACCATCTATTCAGCAACTCCACTTGTGATACTGTTTAGACAAACAGTGTCTCAAAATTAATATGCCCATAACTGAACACCTGATCTTCCTACCATCCTCAAATTTAGGTCCCTTTCCATCTCGGTCAATACTGTTCATCCTTACACTTGTTCAAGCCCAAAATCTCAGAATTAATGTTCAATTCCCTCAACTTTTTTCTCGTTCCAAGTATAGAGGGACCTTAATAAAATGTCATAGATCCCTTTGAGGAAGGACTCAGTGCTACAAGTATCATAATCTTACTCCCAGTCTTCCCCAAAGGAAATGTGGTCATTTACCAGGGTGACTGTGCACTATGGAAATGGAAATACCCAAAATTTGGGGGGATGACTGAGGACTAGCTCTGAGCTGACTCTCATTCCTGAGAATTCAGAATGCCCTGTGGTTACCAAAACCTATGTAATTTTGGCCTCAGTCTCTCATGAGCCCAGAGGTCCAGAGACCCATCCTGTGACAAACATCATTAGAAACCTTTTTTTAATAAGATATGGACCTTGATTTTATAGTGGCTTATTTTAATAATTGTTTTTATTATAGAACTTTCATGGTTTTATTTGTGCCTGTGTTCATTGCCATTAGCCATGTTTATGTTTTGATATGGACCTTTAGGTACAGTTGATCTTAGGAAAAAAATATCTGTAGATATTAAGTTTAATTATAAACATTTCAACCAGGTCTGCCTGTCTTGAAAGTTGGTGATCTCACCATACTGCACCTTTTCCCTTGGGCCAATGTGAACCCAGCAAAAGGATCCCAGGGCCCACTAAGGCCTAGAGCAGCATGGAGAGCCCCTGGGTGCTCCCTGAAGGAATGTTCAGTCACTGCAGATGCAGCATGGCCTCAGCCTGATCCTTCCAACATGGGCCGTCAGTAGATATGGTCTGGCTCCTGAATAGAAGGCTTTTGACCCTCATGCTGTAGCCTCCCACTTCCAGCGCTTTACACCAGTGGGAGAATGAGGAGTGGGCACCCTGATAGGAGACCTAGAGACTCTATCCCCTCCACTGTTCACCCCCTAGATTCAATCCTGATACTTGGCAAAGTTCATTTCTCTTTAGAGAAATATATTTTTGAGCACATGATATGTATAAGACCCTGTTCTGGTCTTCTTTTGATGGGGCACATTTTTCCAAGATTTTCCTTAGTTCTGGTGAGTGAACCAAAGCTCTAGGACTTGGACTTCTAGAGGTTTCACATTCAGAGACTGTCTGGCAATAGTTTATAGACAGTGCTGATCCTTGGTCTAGTTTCCATCAGGCTGAGGCAAAAATTAGAGTTAGGTGCAATAGAATGATTTTCCAGTGAAGCTAAGTTTATTCCATTTAGAAGGTTATACCTTATCTTGATATTATGTTTTCCCTCTTTTTAGTTTAAAAATGGCATTTCTTTTATGAAATGATAGTAGAAGACAGGGTATTTTTCAATGTTATTACTTAAAAAATAAAACATTGACAACTCTATGGCCTCCAAATAAATTAATATATGTATAGATAGATGGTAATTACTCCATAATTCAAATATGTGTGCCATCCCCTATTCTCTATGGTTTCCTCTAGGTAGCCACAGGTGATATCCATGCTAAAAAGACATAATACATTTCTGCAGTCACCTCCCATTCTGCAAATGAATCTTGACCACCAATGTAAGTGGTTTGCTCATTCAAGGAACCAGATTTACTCTGGAAAGATGGAGCTGTGTAATACAGAGCCCTGCCCTGGGAGGCTGGAAGAACATGCTGTCTCACAAAGTGTTGCTGAGCTTGATGATTCCTAACCCTTTCAAAGTCCCTGACGGAGTCTGTCCCTGCATTGCCAACTGATGTCATTGCCTGCATGCTTGGTCCCCCACATATTCTACTGGGAAAACTCATCATAATATCATTCTAAAAGGGAAATTATAAGATAACATATAGAAAATATGACAAATCTGCCCTAAATCTGTCTTCAAAATTCAAAAGAAAAAGGAATGGAATTTGGAGGTTTTAATTTTACTGGTATTAAACCAAAGATAGACCAGTATTATCTTCATTTACATTGTGTTTCTCTCCTCCAAGAATTTCAAATGATTTCTGATGTTGTCGCCTTCATTTAGTGATTACAATTTTAGGCAGTTTGCCATAAACCCAAGTTGAGTTTGGAAGTTTGACTCATTTAACATGGTGCTTACCTCTTTCCACCACAGTAGACAGCACAGTACAAGCAACTTTGGCCTGTCTGAGCAAATATCTGTGTTAGAATCTTCAGTGAAAATTAATTATTAGCTGTATTACTTTCAGCAAACCTTAAACTTCTCTAAACCTCAGTTTCATCATTTGCAAGATGAGTATTTCAAGAACAACAGCACATGGTTATAATGCATCTGGTATGAAATACTCAAGAATGCTAGCTCAGTTTTTTTAAAAGCTAATTACACTTCACATTTTCATTTCAAATTAACTTACACAAGATACCTTTGTTTTCTGTTTGTATTATTTAAAAAAATTTGAAGGGAAGAATTTTAATTTGCTTACAAATAGGCCTGGAGTGAAAGGGATATTGTGCTAAATGTTTTGCCTACTCATAATTTCAAATATCCAGATAAGAACCACAAGTGGACTCAGCTTTAATTTCACACCGCTGTTGCTTTAACCAGTGTCCTTTTTTTTAAATTTTATTTTAATCATTGTTCAAGTACAGTTTTCTCCCTTTTACTCCCAATCCAGCCAACCAGTGTCCTTAATACTGTACTTCAGTGCTGAATCATTAATGACTCAGAGGTTTATAAATACCATTACCTGAATCACTTGGAGTTTTCTTTAGAGGTCCCTACTTCCTTCTCTAAGTTTCAATTAGACCTGACCCTGAAAGGGGAATGATATGTGACAAGTTCACTTCCCACACTGGTGAGGCTGCTAAGTCTCTATGATATATATAACACATTTATAAGAAGGAACATTCTAAAAATAAGCTTATTGCACTCTCATTCAACTCACTAAATAACTGATGTAACTTGAAGACAGTAAGCGACACTCATCAGTTTTCTCTAACCCCTTACTAAATGTCAGAAAGAACTGAAATATTCCAAACTAGGACGCTACTCTTAATTTCTTAAAAATAAGTTAGAATGCACACATTTTTATAGAAAAAAATGTGGGTGGGGGTAGGACAGAGAGGGTAAAGGAGGTCAAATATATGGTGATGGAATACTAGACTTTGGGTGGTAAGCACACAGTGCAATATACCCATGATATATTATAAATTGTATACCTGAAATTTATATAATATTATTAACTAACATTACCCCCAATAAATTTCATTGAAAATTTTTAATTAAAAAATTTTTAAATGCTCCAGAAATATAAGTATATAACATTCAAAATCTAAACTTCATGTTGTAGCAATGGTTAAAAGACAACACTGAAAAAGATAGCTAAGGTGACAAGTTGAAAGCAGCTGAAATGTGACTGCTGGTACATGAAATCACTTCAGTAAGGGATTTAGTTAAGGAATAGGGAATGAGGAAATATTGATATAATGTACAAGTCAATATGGTTAGAGTCAATTCATTATCTGTGCTTACAATAATGTACAGCAGCAAAGATAATCCAAAAATCTTTCATATTTGCTTTTGTATTATATTATTTGCAACAGATTTATCTTCCCACTATATTTAAGTTTTGGGTATTCATCACCTGATGGATGGGGGAAGACACCCAATAGCATCCTCAAGAGCACAGGGAAGCAAGGGAGATAATATTTTTCCAAAGATATTATGCAAAATAAATTGTGTCTGTAAGCGAGTAGCAGGTGAGGCCCAGAATGCTAAGAGCATGGAATGAGGCCAATCATAATACTTGATTATTTTGCAGTTCATCACCCAGCCTCCAGTGGCCTAGGGAAAAGCAGGGTTGCACACATGCCTACTCACTGCATTTATTCTCCTTTCCTCCAGGCAAATACCCCACCCTCTAGAACTATTGTGGTCAGAGCATTGTGGATCACAGGCTTCAAAAAAGGAGAACTCGTCTGCTGAGCAGCCCATGCCAGAAAGTCCCACCTGAGTCCTGGGTGTGAGCCTCATGGGCTTCTTTGGGACTAGAAAAATCCTGAAGCCAGAAGTTACCTACATATGCTTTGGAACATGCTTTAGATGCTTTTTTTTTTTTTTCTGGGAGCCCTGCAACTATCCTAAAAATTCAACGTATTATAGAGCAGACCTATGGCCAATGGTGGCAGAGTCTACACAGAGCTCTGCTTCAGGGTGTTCTGGGAAGAACCTTTCAACTTATTGACTATTCTGGTCAATAGATTGCATAGCTCATTATGCTTTTGAATACCTTGATAATGTCTGTTATGAGTTCTGGACATCAATGGAGCCTACAATTCAAAACTCAGATATCATCTTTGCAGAACATCTTAGTTAACATTTTCATGGTGTCCGAAGAGGGGATATTGTGACTACAAAAAATCCAAGTGATCCAAAAATCAAACATTTGTAAACGAGTAATTGGTTTAAAAGGAGACAAAATCCTTACCAACCATCCATTAGTTTTCTTTAAAAGCCATAGTTATGTGTTAACAGATCATGTTTGGTTAGAAGGTGATAACCCACAGAATTCTACAATTCCAAGTACTATGGACCCATTTCACATGGATTAATAAAAGGACATACTTCTTTGAGATTTGGCCTCTGAGTGATTTTGAATTCCTACATGATAACCCTAATGGCCACAGATTTTCTGATGATTAGCAAGCATTTATTCTTTTGACTTAATTTTTATCTCCCGTCCAAGTGACTTTATTCTTGCCAATAAAACCATGTACTTACCAATAAAATAATTACCATTCAATAAAAAAGAAACACCCTCAAATTTGGGGGACAAGTCCACGGACAGTTAATACAAATTAATTGAAAAATAAATTAGCTAAGCCACATGCTGAGAGTGACCCAAAGAAATAATTTGCCCAGTAATCTTTGCAATTCTTGGGAAGAAGATGAACTATAATTTATGAATATTTCTCTGTAATCTTTTAAATTCTAGGGAAGATGCCAATGAAACAACTAGTTTCAAATCTGAAGCTGAGGGTCCTTAAAACATTGATTAAATTTAGTTTTAAATCCTAGCTCTAGACATCACCTCTTTCTCTATATATATACCCCTCAGAAACCCAGTCTTTCTCCCAATAATCAACACTGGTGTCAGCAGAAGACCTGACTAACAGTCACGTGTCCAGACCTCTAGCAGGCTAAAGATAGCATCTTGACCTAAGCTATGTTTTAGTTCCTGTGCCCTCGGGTGTACCAACCCTCTGGCTACTTTCCCATGAAACTAGACACCAGAGGGACACTAGAACAGACCTCAGAGCTGTCCTCCAGGCTTGAAGAGATGATTCATCAGCCTTACCTGACTGCCAACTAATGAGCTCTAAGCAGGACTCCAAAACCCTAACCCACAGTGTCTTGTTATTTTTCCCTGTATATTCTGTAACCTACACACCATCGGGGTATTCAGGCTTTTGAGCATTAGCCTCTGGTTCTCCTGGGTGGCACCATTCATAATAAAATAACCAATCTTTCTCCACTGCAATTCTCAGTGTCTGGTGTTTAGCTCTGCTAGTGCCAGGTGGACAAACTCTTTCTATCCTGTAACAAATTCTTCACCTAGAAACAGACAAAATCATAAAAGTAAAATACCGAAAATATCTCCTCAGTGCTGAAAGTAAAGCATGCTGTTGACAAACAGGTAAGATCATCTGATCTCTTAAGTAAAGGAGAAACAAGATCAAAAGATCTCACCAATCACCAACTCAAATTCCCTACCCTGGAAACTATGGGAAGAAAGCAAATCAGATCTTGACAAATATCATCAGTGATTACTAATGATGAGGAATGAGGGCAAGAGGTGAAAATGGGCAATGGACAGGACAGATTCAGAGGCTACAGGAGCAGGACAGAAAAAACAAATGTAGGAACGACAGAAAACCACACAGCAACGCAGCTTGCTGCCTACCCAGTTTCTCAGAAGCAGCATATTCTGATTAATAGAAGCACTTTTGTAAAATGTGGAAGGAGGCTGGACCTTCAACCCCACTCTCAAAGGGCTAGAAAGACCATCAGAAAGGTGAAGACCACTCCCCAGAGGCACTTTTTCCATTGGAACTAAATGCAGCATATGTTGGAGCAGGACCAGCAGTGAAACTGTGCTAGCTCCAAGTTTCCTCTCATCCAAAATTTTACCTACCTGGCTTCTTCCTCCTGATATATTAAATACATTCCCAAACTAGAGATAATTTGGACACTGTAAAGGGACAGCTCTCTACAATAACAACTAACTAATGCAATTTGATTGGTAAAAGTCCCAGAGAAGATTCCAGAGAAAGCTATACCCATCCTATGCACTTGAAGTAGAGCCCACGCTGAACAAAAAATTAAATGTAAAAAATCTGGCTTCTGGCATGATAATTTCAACAGAGTAGAAACACAACTTCTGTGAAAATATATGGATGCTCCTAACATCCTGACTCACAGTCGACTCCAGTTTCCTCCCTAACCTATTCAGGCTGCTGAATGATCAAACCAGTAACATTATCCAATGACATCTGACACTCCAGGTTATCTATGAGAAAATAATTTTTGAATAACAGACTGGAGTCACTCATCATGTCTGCAACATTAAATTCCAAAAGAAAAGGGAATCACATTAATTTTTAAGGGAAATAGCCAAGACTCATGAGTTCTATAACTCAGTTAGACATAAAGAAAAATCTTTCATATAGAAATAAGGAAAAACCTTAACAAATTTTCAAATCTTCAGGAAGTGTACAAACTATACACTCTACTTGGAAAAACTACTTGATGATATATACAGTGGCAAAGAGGAGGTACAGATAAAAGCATCACAGAAGAAAATGCAGTGGCATGAAAGGCCCAGACACATGAGTTAAAATGCATAACCAAATTGAAATGACTTGGCAAATAAGATTATAAAACAAGATGCAAATATAATTCTTGAAAGAAAAGATAACTTAAGAAGAATAATGTTTTAACCATTTAGTAATTATCTAGGAAAGTCTCACAGAGTATACAAAAACACTTGAGAAATAGAAAGAAATTTTATTTCTGACAAATTATTCTTTTTAATAGTATTTAATAGCCATTAAATACTGTTTTATACTAATAACTTGAGAAAGTTTGTACCTAAAGATTTAAAAGAAATTTAAAGAAAACCACAGACACTACGTAAATATAGAGAATAAAGGAAAGAGAGAAGGCAGAAAATATAAAATGAGATTTAAAAAGTAATAAACATGTTATAAAAATAAATGTTAAGGAAATAAATCTCAGCTATTAAAAGGAAAAGTTTTTAATTGGGTCAAAAAATTTAACTTCACATTATCTATAAGCAATATATTCAAATTGATTCAGGCCCTGGCTGGGTGGCTCCATTGGTTGAAGCATGATCCCATACACCAAAAGGTTGCAAGTGTGTGTTCCCAATCAGAGCACATACCTAGGTCACAGGTTCGATCCCAGGTCAGGTCACATGAGGGAGGCAACCAATCAATGTTTCTCTCTAGACTTGATGTTTGTTTGCTTTTTTTCTCTCTCTCCCCTCTTCCTCTCTTTCTAAAACTAATAAACATATCCTCGGGTGAGAGTTAAAAAAAATAATAATAGGGGGCTAAGATGGCGGTGGAGTAGGAAGGAGCAGATTCAGCTTCCCTCTGCTCAGGGGAAAATCCCCTGATTGCTTGCTTCTCTACTCTGTAGAGTAGACTTCAGCATATGTGAAACAGACTTCAGCATATGTGAAAATAGGAGACCAAGGATTGTGGCGGAACCAAAAAATGGGACCCTAAGAAGAGTGCTGCAACAAGGTAGGGTCGGGGGGACCAGCGTGTGGTCCGGGGGCTGCAGCCCCAGGCCCTGGGCCCACTGCTGGGTTTGCCACAGAGTCTTTGGGAGAGAGCTGGGACAACTGCTCCCTCCCCAGCCAAACAAGGTCTGAGTGGCACTGGGAGGAATCCAGGTGCTAGCAAACACACAGGGGCTGTGAGCACCTTTGGAAGCGGTAGACACCAGAGAGGCTGGGTCACGCAGCAGGCCCCGACCCCCACAGTCACCAGTCTGGCTGGAGAGTTTGGTGGCGGTGGGAGAAGCCAGGCCACTGTGGGGAGTGGCAGGCCTGAACAGAAGGAATTTCTCAAGAGGAAGGAGTGAATAGATACAGACACTGTTTGGGGAATTCTCGTAAAGTGATCAGTGGCTCCAGCCTACCTGCCACCCACCAATGGGCGCCGGGCGCAAATGCAGGGAGAGCATCCCCGCACCCCAGTCCACAGCAGTAACCCTGGGGAAAGACCTGATTCCCACACCCAGGGCACAAGGCTGAGGAGCCAGTGCGAGCTCCCCTGGCCAAGGAAGAAAAGCTACACCAATCACCCTTCAGCTTGCCTCAGCCAGCAAGAGCAGAAAAACTGGTTTGGTCACTTTGAAACCAAGAGACTTTTTAACTTAATTCTATTTTTTTAATAATTTTTAATTTTTCAATTTTTATTGTTTTTATTCTCTTTTGATTTCTTTTTCCTCTCTTTCCTGATTTCTTGTTTTATTCCTTCCTCCTTCCTTTCCTCCAATTTTATCTCTCCTTCCTTCCTTCATCTGCCTTTTCTACTTTTACTTTTTAAAATTTTTGCTAAATACCTACAAGTGAGACAAAATCCTAGATCTGTGAAAAGACCAAAGTTGAACCCAAAGAAGGGGCATCACAACAGCTGGGACAGTGAGATAAATGTCACTCTGCTTTATAGAGAACCTGCAAGTTATTGCATATTTGTATTATTATTATTTTTCCAGTATTTCTACATTTTTAATAGTATTTTTGATCCCTCTTCTTTTTGTATAGTCTGCTTTGCTAGGCTGGATATATTGTATTATCTGACAGCTTTCCCCTGATACCTCTTCCCATACTGCATTGCTAATCTACTGTCCTTTAACTCACCTGTGTCCCATTAGCACACTACTCAAGGTTCTGTACTCCCTATTCTTGTTACCTAGATCTCATAGATTAGGTCATATGACTGTTGCCATAATATTATTGTAAATAACTGCTGTTCCATGCAATTGTAATTACATCAAAACACCGCCCCCTCACAGATCTTAGCCCATTTCAAAGTTTCCTGAACTCTATTACTGTAGTGGTTAACTCTAGTCTCTCACTCACGACACCTATTTACTATCCTTTACTCTTACTCTCACCTTACCTCAGAATCTGACCTCCCACAACCTTATCTTCTTTCCATCCTTTCTAAAAATCAGCTAGCTGAGTGGAAGATCACGGTTAACACCACACATAATCAAAGGATCTCCTATTTCTTCCCTACTTGCTACTACTATAAATACCATAGAATTTTCTGTTGCTGTCTTAAACCATTTTGCCTTCCCCCTTCACCTGATGACAAAAAAGAATAGGTGGAGGCAGTGAACACCAGGATACCCACTAGAAGAGGAAACCCAACAACAAAGGAACCACTAACAGATAACAACAGGAGAAGGTGAAGGAGGGACTAGTAACCACACAAACCTCAATCCAGGACTCATTTGGAAATACAACTAAACAGTAGAGACAGTATCCAATAAAAACAACTGAACAGAGCAAGAGAGAATTCTTTAAACCTTATACACACAGAAGAACCAGCTTCAACACAACCTGCCCTCACGAGCACAACAAAATACAGGAGGTGGTGGACAGAGTGACCATCATTTAACCAGCTGGTGGGAAGGAACCACCAAAGAAAGACTCAACAACAATCAAAACCCAAAGGCAAAAACAAAGCCAACTTAAATGACAGCCCAAGACCAGTGAGCTTGGGAGATCAAGGAAACTGCACCACTGAAACTCACTGCTATTCTACCACAGAAGTTCACACCACAAACCCAGGGAGCCAGAACAGATCAATTTAAGAAGCTGAGGCTAACAAGAAGAGTCTCACAAACAACGGTAAGACAAAGAAACAATCTCCAAATGAAAGGAAAGGAGGAAGCCTCTGAAAGAATGCAAAATGAAATAGAGGTGATTCAACTGTCAGATATTGAGTTCAAAGCAATGATTGTCACGAAGCTGAATGAGCTCACAATGAGCTACCAGAAACTACAGGGAAGCTACAATGAACTCACTGAAAACTACATCAGCATGAAAAAGGAAATAGAAATTCTCAATAAGGGCCAAGAGGAATTCAAGAATACAATTTCTGAACTGAAGAACACAGTAGAAGGAATGAAAAGAAGGATGGATGAAGCAGTAGATTGGATTAGCAAGCTGGAGGACAAAGTAGAAAACAACATCCAGAAAGAGCAAGAAAAGGAAAAGAGGGTCAGAAAGAATGAAGAGGGATTAAGAGAAATGCAAGACAATATGAAACGTAATATCTGTATAATAGGGATACCAGAAGGAGAAGAAGAAGAGCAAGGGATCGAAAACCTAGTTGAAAAAGCAATGAAGGAGAACTTCCCTAATTTGATAAGAGAAAAAGTCACACAAATCCAGAAAACACAGAGAGTCCCAATCAAGAGGAACCCAAAGAGGCCCACCTCAAGACACATCATAATCAAAATGGCAAAATTTCAAGACAAAGAGAGAATCTTAAAGGCAGCAAGGGAGAAAAAGGAAGTAACATACAAGGGAGCCCCAATAAGGCTAACAGCTGACTTCTCAATGGAAACACTCCAAGCCAGAAGAGAATGGCAAGAAATAATCCAAGTAATGAGAACCAGAGGACTGCAACCACGGCTACTTTACCCAGCAAGGCTCTCAATCAAGATAGAAGGCCAAATAAGAAGCTTCTCAGACAAAAGAAGTCTAAAAGAATACACCTCCACTAAACCAGCTCTACAAGAGATGCTAAAGGGACTGCTTTAAGGAAAGAAAGGAAAAGAGAGAGTGAGAGAGGAACACATGTACATAAAAGGCGATGAATAAGTACCTATCAATAATAACCTTAAATGTAAATGGATTAAATGCTCCAATCAAAAGACAGAGGATAGCTGATTGGATAAGAAAACATGACCCACACATATGCCGCCTACAAGAGACCCACCTCAGGATAAAAGACCTGCACAGGCTGAAAGTGAAGGGCTGGAAACAAATTTTCCAAGCAAATGGTCAGGAAAAAAAGCCAGGGTAGCAATACTCATATCTGACAAAATAGACTTCCATAAAAGGACCATAAAGAGAGACCCAGAAGGTCATTTCATAATACTCAAGGGAAGAATCCACCAAGAAGACATAAATATTGTAAATATATATGCACCCAACATAGGAGCACCCAAATACATAAAGAAAATCTTAGAGGACTTCAAGAAAGATATTGACAGCAACAGAATTATTGTGGGGGATTTTAACACCCCACTATCAAAAATGGACAGATCTTCCAAACAAAATATCAACAAAGATATTGTGGCATTGAACAATACCCTAGATGAAATGGGCTTTACTGATATATACAGAACCCTCTATCCCAAAGAAGCTAAATACACATTCTTTTCAGATGTACATGGAAATTTTCAAAGATTGACCACATGATAGGACACAAAACAAGCCTCAAGAATTTCAAGAAAATTGAAATCATACCAAGCAATTTCTCGGATCACAAGGGACTGAAGCTAGAACCAACCCAAGGAAAAAAACCCAAAACACTCAAATTCATGGAGATTAAATAGCATGCTATTAAACAATGAATGGGTCCAGAATGATATTAGGGAAGAAATCAAAAGGTTTCTGGAAATAAATGAAAACGAACTCACAACAACCCAAAACTTATGGGACACAGCCAAGGCAGTCCTGAGAGGGAAGTTCATAGCGATACAGGCCCACCTAAAAAAGTTAGAAACATTCCAAAGAAACAACCTCACCCTATGTCTACAAGAACTCGAGGAACAACAACAAAGACAGCCTAAAGCAAGCAGAAGGAAGGAAATAACCAAGATCGGAGCAGAATTAAATGACATAGATACTAAAAGCACAATTCTAAAGATCAATGAATCCAAGAGCTGGTTCTTTGAAAAGATAAACAAAATCGACAAGCCTTTAAGCAGACTCATCAAGAAAAAGAGAGAGAAGACCCAAATAAACAGAACCAGAAATGAAAGAGGAGAGATTTCAACTCATACCACACATATACAAAGGATATTAAGAAATTACTATGAAAACTGTATGCCAAGAAATTTGAAAATCTAGGTAAAATGGAAAAATTTCTAGAAAAATATAATCTTCCCAAACTGAATAAAGAAGAAGCAGACAGCCAAAACAGACCAATAACAGCTCACAAAATAGAAACATTAATCAAAAAACACCCAGCACAAAAAGCCCTGGACTGGACGATTTCACAGGAGAATTTTACAAGACATTTAAGGAAGAGCTAAACCCTGTCCTTCACAGACTTTTCCAAAAAGTCCAAGAAGATAGAAAATTCCCAAACTGTTTTTATGAGGCCAAGATTATCCTAATCCCAAAACCAGATAAAGACATAACAGTGAAAGAAAATTACAGGTCAATATCACTAATGAACAGAGATGCTAAAATCTTCCACAAAATATTAACAAACCGCATCCAGCAATACATTAAAAGGATCAAGGCTCTGGCTGGTATAGCTCAGTGGATTGAGCGCGGGCTGCAAACCAAAGTGTCACAGGTTTGATTCCCAGTCACGGTACATGCCTGGGTTGCAGGTCATGACCCCCAGCAGTCGCACATTGATGTTTCTATCTCTCTCTCTCTCTCTCTCTCTTTCTCTCTCTCTCTCTCCCTCCCTCCCTTCCCTCTCTAAACATAAATAAATAAAATCTTTTTAAAAAAACCATCGACTTCCAGCAAGATGGAGGAATAGGTGGACGAAACCGTACCTCCTCGCACAACCAAGAACAGAACTACAATAATTTACAACAATGATTTGCAGTCATAATATCAGAACTGTCAGAGGATTTATCTAAATGGAAGTTGGACAGCCAAGAAGTTGAAGTAGACTCGTACATCCAGACTGGTAGGGGACGACGAGCCGAGCGAGCGGGCGCGGGGCTGGTGCAGGTCGCAGGCACGCGTAGGTCGGGGGAAATTTGGCGCAAAATCGGCGCGACAGCAATCCGGGACGCAAGAGTGCAGAGGTGTAGTGGTGATACCTGAGTACGCAAGCAGCAGCTGGGGGAATCAGTGGGGCAGCGATTGTGGACCAGGGCAGAGCTCACAGCCCAGAAGCCCAGGGAAGTGTCTGACTCCAGGAGAACGGAAGGGTCGCCATTGATCCCTCCTGTCCCCGCTCCCGCCCCACATATAACGTCACAAGCTAGCGACTGGGGCGCCCAGCCCCGGTGAACACCTAAGGCTCTGCCCCCCCACCGTAACAAGAGCGACCAGACCGGAGAAAAAATAAATAAATAAGTAAAATAATAGGAGAGACAGGGAAAGACATAAGATATGTTTCCAGCAGAAAAGATCAGTCCCCCAGGACTCATCCTTTTGAGTGACCAAGAAATAGCCAGTCTATCAGACGCACAGTTCAAAACACTGGTGATCAGGAAGCTCACGGAACTGGTTGATTTTGGATCCAAATTACATGAAAAAAATGCAGATTACCATAAAAGGGATGCAGGAAGACATACGGAGGAGAGCCAGTTGTGAAAGGAAGGAATCTGAGTCTCAGAACAACACAGTGGACCAGAAGGAAGATAGAATCAACCAAGCAGGAGAGCATGATGAAATAAGAATTCAAAAAATCGAAGAAAAGCTTAAGACCATCGAGGACACCTTTAAACGTTCCAACATCCGAATTATAGGGGTACCAGAAGGGGAGGACCAACAAGTGGAAAAGTTATTTGAACAAATAATAAAGGAGAACTTCCCCAAACTGGCAAAGGGAACAGTCTTCCAAGAAATCCAAGGAGTGCAGAGAGCCCCAAAGAAGTTGGACCCAAGAAGAAACACACCAAGGCACATCATAATTACATTAGCCAAGGTAAAAATGAAGGAGAGAATCCTAGAAGCAGCAAGAGATAAGGGGACAGTAACCTACAAAGGAGTTCCCATTAGACTGTCAGCTGATTTCTCAAAAGAGACCTTACAGGCAAGAAGGAGCTGGAAAGAAATATTCCAAGTCATGAAAGACAAGGACCTACATCCCAGATTGCTCTATCCAGCAAAGCTCTCATTTAGAATGAAAGAGAAGATAAAGTGCTTTTCAGATAAGGTCAAATTAAAGGAGTTCATCATCACCAAGCCCTTACTTTATGAAATGCTAAAGGCACTTATCTAAGAAAAGAAGATAAAGAAAATACATGTATAGTAAAAGGACAGCAAACTCACAATTATTAACAACCACACCTAAAGCAAAACCAAAAAAACTAAGTAAACAACTAGAATAGGAACAGAACCACAGAAATAGAGGGCACAAGTGGGGGCTAACAGTAGGGGTGGGAGGAGGAGAGAGGGGGAAAAGGTATAAAGAATAAGTAGCATAGAATGTAGGTTGAAAATAGATACGGGGAGGGCAAGAATAGTATGGGAAATGTAGAAGCTAAAGAACTCATAAGTATGACACATGGACATGGACTAAAGGGGAGGAATGTGGGTGGGAGAGGGGGCACAGGGTGGAGGGGAGTGAAGGGGGAAATGGGACAACTGTAATAGCATAATCAATAAATATATTTTAAAAAAAGCATCATACACCATGACCAAGCGGGATTCACCCCATAGATGCAAGGATGGTACAATACTTGCAAATCAATAAATGTAAAACATCACATAAACAAAAGGAAGGACAAAAATCACATGATCATATTGACAGATGCAAAAAAGCATTTGATAAGATACAGGACCCATTTGTGATAAAAACACTCAGCAAAGTGGGAAAAGAGGGAGCATTCCTCAACATGATAAAGGCTACATATGAGAGACCTACAACCAACATCATATTCAATGGGCAAAAACTAAAAGCTTTCCCATTAAGATCAGGAACAAGGCAAAGATCTGCTTTCACCACTTATATTCAAAATGGTATTGGAAGTCCTAGCCACAGCAGTCAAACAAGAAGAAGAAATAAAAGGCATCCAAATTGGAAAGAAGGAAGCAAAACTGTCATTGTTTGCAGATGACATGACAGTATACACAGAAAATCCTATAGATTCCATCAAAAAACTACTTGACCTAATAAATGAATTTGGCAAAACAGTGGATATAAAGTCAATATTCAGAAATCAAAGGTATCTTTGGACAACAACAATGAAATATCAGAAACAGAAATCAGGAAAAAATCCCACTTGATATAGCAACAAGACAAATAAAATACTTAGAAATAAACCTAACCAAGAAGGTAAAAGACCTGTACTCAGAAAACTATACAACACTGAAGAAAGAAATTAAGGAAGGCACAAAGATATGGAAGCATATAATATGCTCATGACCTAGAAGAAATAAAATCATCAAAATGTCCATACCACCCAAAGCAATTTTAAGATTCAATGCAATCTCTATTAAAGTACCAATGACATATTTCACAGATATAGAACAAACACTTCAAAATTGTATATGTAACCATAAGCCACCCCAGATAGCAGATGCAATTTTGAGAAAGAACAGCAAAGTAGGAGAGATCACAACACCTGATACCAAACTGTATTACAAGGCCACTATAATCAAAACAGTCTGGTACTGGCATAAGAACAGACACATAGACCAATAGAACAGAACAGAGAGCTCAGAAATAAACTCAAGCCTCTATGGTTAATTAATATTTGACAAAGGGGGAAGAAGTGTAAAATGGAGTAAAAATAGCCTCTTCAACAAATAGTGTTGGGAGAGCTGGACAGCTACATGCAAAAAAAAAAAAAAAAAAAAGAAACTCAATCACCAAATAACACTATACACAAAAATAAATTAAAGATTGATAAAAGTCTTAAATATAAGTTGTAACACCATAAAAGTCCTGCAGGAGAACATAGGCAGGAAAACCTTAGGTATGCCATGCAGCAATATTTTCACTGATATGTCCCCTAGAGCAAGGGACATAAAGGAAAGAACAAACAAATGGGATCTCATCAAAATAAAAAGCTTCTGCACAGCTAAAGAAAACAGCATCAAAAGAGAACCAACCAAATGGGAAAACATTTGCCAATGATACCTCAGACAAGCAGTTGATCTCCAAAATATATAAAGAACTCATACAACTCCATTCTAGGAAGACAGCCCAATTAAAAAATAGGCAAAAATGAACAGACACTTCTCTAAGGAGGACATACAAAGGGTCCAGAGACATATGAAAAGATGCTCAGCATCACTAACCATCAGAGAGATGCAAATTACCATAATGAGATACCACTTCACACCAGTGAGAATGGCCCTCATAAACAAATCAACAAACAACAAGTGTTGGAGAAAAGGAAACTCTAGTGCACTGTTGGTGTGAATGCAGACTGGTGCAGCCTCTGTGGAAAACAGTATGGAATTTTCTCAGAAAACTAAAAATGGAACTGCCTCTTGACCTGGAAATTCCATTGTTGGGATTATACCCCAAGAACCCTGAAACACCAATCCAAAAGATGCTATGTACCTCAATGTTCATAGCAGCACAATTTACAATAGCCAAGTGCTGGAAGCATCCTAAGTGCCCATCAGTAAACAAGTGGATAAAAGAAACTGTGGTTCATTTACACAATGGAATATTATGCAGCAGAAGAAAGAAAGCACTCCTAGCCTTTCCAACAGCATGTATGGAACTGGAGAGCATTATGCTAAGTGAAATAAGCCAGGAGATGAAAGAGAAATACCATATAATCTCACCTACAAGGAGAACCTAACCAACAAAACAAACAAGCAAGCAAAATATAACTAGAGACATTGAAATTAAGAAC
The DNA here is from genome assembly GCF_004126475.2 of Phyllostomus discolor. NCBI lineage: Eukaryota > Metazoa > Chordata > Mammalia > Chiroptera > Phyllostomidae > Phyllostomus > Phyllostomus discolor. Next base: position 88,174,418 of record NC_040908.2, on the reverse strand, counting down.
AAACTGACAATAACCAGAGGGGAGGTGGGAGGGGATAATGGGGCAAAACAGGGGAAGGGTTTTCAGGAACATGTACAAAGGACACATGGACAAAACTAAAGAGGGATAGGATCAAGGGTGGGAGTGGGGGTGGCTGGGGTGGGGGGGGCTGGTGGGGGAAAATGGAGACAACTGTACTTGAACAACAATAAAAAATAAATAAATAAAAGAAATACAATGAAATCCAGCAGTCAAAATACTATAAAATTCACTATGTTCATCATTGAAAAAATTACTAGAATACATGTAAGGTACAGGAAAATGTGATTCACAATGAGGAGACAGGTTAATAGAAATACACTCAGAAATAACAGAGATGATTGAATTAGCACACAAGAATACTGAAACAGGTATTACCAGTACAAATATTTTCAATATGCGTAAGGATCTATAGCAGCAATCTTCAACTGCTATGCCAAAGAATTTTTAAAACATGCAATACTTGACTATGTAATCAGAGGCTCTGACTTCTTTACCCATTAGAACGCCAAATTTTAAAAAATGACAACCAATATAACAATAGCTGTTCTGTGTGAATGAACCAAAACTATACCTATTTTATTTGTCAAATCAGAAAAAGAATAATACTACATTTTTTGGTGTGCCACAGTTTTAGTAATTAGTTTATGTGTACCATGAGATGAAAAAAGTTGAAAATCATTGATCTATAGGAAAAGGTGAATATATGAGGAGAGAATTAAATGATATGACAAAGAATCTTCTTGAACTTCTAGAGATGAAAAATAAAATACTTAAAATAAAAATTCTATTGGATATGATAAACATCAGATTAGACATTACAGAAGAAAAAATTTGTAAATTTGATGACGTAACAACAATTTATTCAAACAAAACAAAGAAAAAAGACTGATTATGGGGAGGGTGTAAGGAGGCAGGGAAAGACTGGAGTATCCTAAAGGACAATATCAAATGATCTAACATGTGTTTCAAAAAATAATGCTCAAAAATACTCCAAATTTGTTGAAAACTATAAATGCATGCATATGCCCAAGAATTTCAACAAATAGGATGTAAGATCAATACATACAAACACAAACAAAAAGAATACTGAAGCACAACATAATCAAATTACTGAAAACCAATGACAGAGAAAATCTTCAAGACATCCAGAGAACAAAAGCGTGGAGCAAAATTAAGAATGACCACACCCTTTTCATCAACTATGCATATGAAAGATTCATCAGAGAATGCAAAATAAAACAACAATGAAGTATTTTTTCTCACCTGCCAGAATGGCTATCATCAATAAATCACCAAACAACAATTGCTGGCAAAGATGTGGAGAAAGGGGAACACTTTTGCACTGTTCGTGGGAATGCATATTGGTACAGCCACTGTGGAAAGCAGGATGAGATACCTCAAAAAATAATGGATCTGCCTTTTGACCCAGTGATCCTATTTGTGTGAGTATATACAAAGGAACCCAAAACACTAATTTGAAAGAACATAAGCTTCCCTATGTTCATTGCAGCATTATTTACAACAACCAAGATATGGAAGCAGCTCAAGTGTCCATCACTAGATGAGTGGATAAAACAACTTATGGGACATTTACACAATGTATTACCACTCAGCCATGAAAAGGAAGAAACTTTTACCCTTTGGGACAGTATGGCTGAGCCTGGAAAACATTATGCTAAGTGAAATAAGTCAGTCAGAGAAAAACAATACCATATGATTTCTCTCATATGTGGAATCTAATGAACATTAGTTTAAACTGAACATTAGTTTTCTGAAAAAACTGAACATTAGTTTAGTAAAATAGAGAGACTCATAGATGGAGAGCAGGATGACAGCCAAGAGAGAGGGGAAGTTTAGGGGGTGGAGGGATTGAGCAAAAAGGGAAAAGGGCTCATGGACATGGACAACAGTGTTGTAGTTGCTGGAGGAAAGGGGGGTATAAGGGAATTAAATGGTAATGGAAAAAATACAATAAAATTTTTTTGAAAAAAGAATGACTGCACTCTTTTCATCAACAACTATATAAGCATCTACTGCAGCATAACAAATCACCCCAAAACTGATGGTGTTGAAGTGACACGAGCTCACTGGCTGGGAGTGAGCACGGAACGCTGTGGATGGCTCGTCAACACATGAGAAAAACATACACAGAGACAACCAGGTCCTGGGGGGAAGTAGGGACAGAATGACCACTCTCTCTGGTGGGGAGAGGGCCCTGTTCCCCCTCCAAAGAAGCTTTTTATTGGTTTCATTTGCATAAGAATTCAGGTAAATCTCATTACTCATTGCCAGGAAGTAAGGATCAAATAACAAGGAACTCTGAGGGCCTATTTTGAGTCAGGGTCAGATAGCTCAAGAACTATGAAACTTTGAGGAACAAACTTACTTCTTGCTTGGACCTTTATCAGTTAATTGAGAGCATTCTAAACAAAGCAGGTGTCACTGAGATTTTACATATTCTTTCTTAGGCCTGATCACCCAGGGAAACTGCTCTTTCCAGCACAGAGCTGCACCACCCTGTCATTGTTTCAGGCTTAGGTGGAGCAAGGGAACTAAGGCAATCAAGAGATAAGGAGATTTTCTCCCAGACGTTGAGGACTCAGGCTACGTCAAAGCCGAGGAGTGAGGGTCCATCACCCCCTTTTGCTGTAGCCCCCAAAGTTCCTTAGGGGCCTCCCATGTGATCGTGCCTGTCTTAGATCATTCCCCCCTTGGGGAATCTTACCATTCATTGGCTAACTGACCAAGTGTTGGGGTTCAGTTATGAATGAAGCAGCAGAAGCAGTGCCAGGGAAATAAGCTTTTGTCTCCTTGCTGGCTTACAGTCCAAGGCCACTTCCTCAGCCTTAGCCTTGGCGGGGGTTACAGCTTCTGATACCAGGCAGGGCGGTCCCCAACATTGAAGCACAATAATACTATATCATCTCTCACAATGGTTGCGTGTTAGGAATTTGAGACTGGCTCATTTAGGCAGTTTCTGGTCGGGTATCTTTTATGAGAATCTACTTTCAAGGTGTATCACTCTCATTTCTGACAAGTGATGCTGACAAGTTTGTTTCTCCCCACATGGGTCACTTTGTGAGACTGTTTGAGTACCCTAATGACATGCTGAGTAGCTATGTCCAGAGTAACCTTGTTCTAAGGGACCAAGGGACAAGAAGCAAGGACTACATAAAACAGTCTTAGAAGTAACGCAGTGTAATTTCAGTCATAGTCCATGATCACATGGGTTAGCCCTGGTTCAGTGTGGGACAGACTACACAAACCCATGGGCACCAGGAAATGAGAATCACTAATGGTCATTTGGGAGGCTGGCTGTCATAACAATAGAACAACATTTTTTAAGTTCTTGAGAAAAAAACCCGTCAAGCTGGTATTTTTATGTGGCAAAAATGTCTTCAAAGATGAAGACAAAGCAAAGAATTTATCAAACAAAAACTTAGAGAAGTGCTACCAGTGAACTTGAAATACAAGAAATATTAAAGTAAGTGCTTCTGACACAAGGAAAATTACACCAGAAGAAAACTTGAATCTGTGCAAAAGCATAAAGAAATAATAAGCATGTATGTATATGCAGAATTCATTTTTCTCATTTTTAAATTTATATAAAAGATAATTGACCATTTAAAACAAAAAACAATGGCTTATAATATATTTAGATATAGAATGTAGAACAACAATAGCACAAAGAATGAGAGGAGAAAATGAGAACATACTGTTGTTGAATTTTTATAGGATTTGTGAAGTGGCATAATATTATGTGAAGTTGGACTGTAATAAGTTAAAGATGTATACTGTAAATAGTAGAGCCACCATTAAATAATATATATCAGAAAAATTCAACCTCAGAAGAAAGAATTTTACTGAGATAAAATGGGACATTTTATAGCAATAGAGAGGCAAATTCACTGACAAGACAACAATTTGGAAAAACATATATTTCTTATAACAAGTTTCAAAACAGATAAAGTGAAAATTTATAAAATTTAAAAGAGACATAGGCAAATCTATAACTTCTGAAGGTTAAAAAGACTAACTATACAAAGTGTTGGTGAGGATGTAAGGTGACTGGAAATGTCACACACTTCTAGGGAGAATGGCATAGAGATACAACTACTTTGGAAAACAGTTTGACAGTTTCTTAAAAACTTTAATGTGTATGTACCATACATTTGCTATTGCTTGGTAAACATACACTTGCCACTCCTAAATACCCTCAGAAAAATGAAGGCATATGTCTACAAAGACCTGGATGTGAAGGTTAGTAGTGGCTTTATCTATAATAGTCACAATGCCAACTATCCAAGTGTACATCACTAGGTAAATAGATAAGCAAATTATGGCATAACCATACAATGGAATTCTATTCAGCATTAAAAAGATGAATTTTGAAAACATTATGCAGAACAAAATAAGTCATACTCAAAAGAACACATACTACATGATTACATTTACATGATGTTGGCAGGTAATGGCAACATTTCTGCTCATTTTCTGAGCACAGGGCATTGACAGTTTTGTTTAAGGATGTTTGCAAAACTGCTCCATAGCAAGGATTAGATTTGCTTACATTCTAGGGTAATAAAATTAAGTTTTCTCTTCTCCTTACAGATGTTCAAGGGTTATAAAAATGACTTCCTCTGAGTCAGTAAGCAGATTCATTTCCTAACTAGGATAGTATCTGTCTTCATAAGGGAAGATAGACAGGTTTGGCGATAGACCTGTTATAATACTAGCAGTTTTTTTTATCTCTGTGCTCCTCAACTGAGACACAGATCCACTGTGTACATAAGCACTCACCTGAACTGTCCTCAACATCACCCCACCATTCTTGGCGGACAATCAATGGAAGCACAAAACTCACGCTACCTACTATACTGTAAGTCTGAATTTATTTGGGTTCACATCTCCTTACTGGCCAAGTCTATAGAGAACTGACTATCTCCAGACTAGCCCTGCAATAGACACTGCTATTAAGAACTGCTTAACACAAAACCTCTAGAGAAGAAAATGAATCTATAATGATCAAAAGTAGATCAGTGATTGTTTGGGAATGGGGTGGAACAGGAATGACTGCAAAGGAGCTTCAGGGAACTTTTGAGGCAGTAACTCTATTTGTCAAGTTCATCCTATGATAAAAGTTAAAACATGGCTTTGTATTATATACAAAGTATACCTTATTGAAATTATTTTAAAAATACTTTACCATCATTATGTCTGAGAAAATGTGTGAGTGGTAAATAAAATAATAAGTCAAAGGTAATATGCCCTCATAAAAAGAGTATTCAGCTAAAATAAGTTTGCCATATGAAATAAGTCAAATAACTTCTCTATATGTCTAAATTATTTAGAAAGGTGAAATAAAAGCTATATACTTACGGTTTTACTAAAACTAAAGCTGAGATTTAACATATCTACATTGAACTCTTGAAAAAGAGTTTCATTTAAAGAGTTATAGTCTTTGCATATACTTTTTAATGTGGGTTTGCTTCCAAATAAAAATGTTTCTGCTATGAGGTACATAAAATCCTTTCTTGTAAAGACAAAAAGGAAAAAGAATTTTGGACAAACAACTTAAAATTTATGCAGTGTTCTGATGTGAGGAACAAAAACATAATAATAATCTCAATAGAAAACAATAGTCCCATTAAAAAGACATTACATTCTTAATAAATAAAGAAATGCTATTATAATGTGGGAATCTCACCACAAGGTGAAGTTTCCATGATGTAAGAAGGTGAAGAGGGATTGGGGTTTCTGACTTATAGAGAAACAAGGGCAAATACTGAAGGAGCTAAAGAACCACACACGTCTGTCAAAGATAAGGCACATGTTCAAACTATAGGGGAAATAACAAGGTGAGTGGGTTATGTGCACAGTGCTATTATCCTGCACTTTGCTGGGTTCAGCCCTGTGAGTGACTTTGCCTTCAACTGCATTACTTAGCTGTAGTTAATATACTGGGAAAAATCTACACGATCAAAAAACAAAAACAAAACCAAAAACAAAAACGTGACTTTCACTTTATGCTGTTCTCCAATTTACCAGTCATGCAAGAGTCAGTTTGACTTACATTAATATGTCATAGTGGCAAAATAGACTATACTTTTGTTTAATCTTTGAGCTCAAAGTCAATTCCTCAGGAAAACTTTCCCTGACCTCTTGCCTGGATGAAGGCATACATTCTCAGAAATGTCTGTACTCCTTCTCTATAATATGTACCACAGTTTAGATCCTTGGGAAATTATTTTCTTATCATCTGATTCCCCCCCCCATCAGGTAAATAAATTTTCACCCACCACTGTCTCCTCACACCTGGCATAGTGCCTGGGCACATAGTAGGTTACCCAAGAAATATCGGTTGACTGCAAGAATTATTTAATTAATTAAATATTATCCCATTAAAGTAAAATCTAATTGCCTTCTGCTGTGGTGTCTTTAAAATTTACAATAATATTGCCCTAGCTTTATTTTTAAAATGAGAAACAGAAAGCTTGGTTTAAGTATAGATATATTCTGTTAGTAACAGTCACACACAGACACACACACACACACACACACACACACACACACAAACCAGTGGGAAAAAGAACAACATGAAAGAAAGATAAAAGCTGATCAAGAAAGTAAACCACTCTCACTGTGGCTACCAGATCTGTATCATGAAAGATGATCAAGTAAATGTGCTTAGTCAACAAAATACATGCCTTCTCCCTCCAACTTCACTTGTTTAACCTATCTCCAGAACTGAATTAAAAAATCATTGGAAATAATATTATTACAATCATTTGTTTCTATAAATTCATTCAGTGATTTATCTACTTTATTTCCCATTGTAAATGGCACTACAAGTTAATTTGTCTCACACTGATACATTAATAGCACAAATACAGCTTTACAATCAGTAGAGGGGAACAATGAATCAATATAATAAATACTGTTTTTTCTTCCTCTGGAATGCTATGTCATTATACTTTCTTCAAAATGCTATAGATTATTAAAGTTGAAATTACCATAGAAGTCACTGATGAAAAACTAAAGCTCCCCAAAATTAAATAATTTTGGCCAAGATCATACAGTAAATTTATGGAGGAGCTAAGGTTAAAATTCAGATTGTCTAATGCCATACATGTCTTCCTTCTTTTTAAAAGAGGGCTTTGCTTTCTGAAAATCTGCTATCAATCATGACAGCCTGATATGCAAATCTAATGCTTTTATTCTGCTCTATTGCCATTTGCCAGATTATTCCATCTGGGCATAAAAAATGAAACAGAAAACATATACACAAATGCACACACCAAAACTAGAAAAAAGTTGTTTTGAACATACAATTTAAAGAAATGACAACCCTAAAACAAAGTGGTGTTTGTAAATCCAAAATCTTCCATCTGTCTTAGTGATCAGTCAACCTTCTTAACTTGCATCATTTTTATTGCCCTCAGTTTGACTTAAGATTTGGGAACTGGTCCTAAGTGTTTTGCCAGGTGACTGAAAAATGGGGTCTAAGAAACAGTTCAGGTGACCTCCATGTACAGTTCTCAACTGAAAGTCCCAAAGTAACATAAAATCAGAACTGCACAACTTAGAAGCTATTATCAAAAACTAGATAGATGGATCCTCGGCCCCAAAGTAAATTAGGACCTTCCTTAGAAAGATTTATACTCCAAAGAGTCTTCACAATTGTGTGACAGAAGCAAAGAATGCGTTTTAAGATGAGCACTTATTCAGGGTTAAGATGTCTAGTGGTTAAAAGCACAAACCCTGGAAACACAAACTCTAGTTGTGTTCAAAGTTGAACTCTGCTGCTCATTATCCTCTCTCCTTGGGCAAGTATAATGAAGTTAAATCCTCATTATACTTCAATTGCCAAGGCTATAAAATGAGAGTGTTGATAGTACCTAAATCAAGTATTTATATCATAATATTAAACATTAAATTAATTGATACTTTAAAGCACTTAATGTCAGACCAGGCACCTATAATTTCTATATCTATGTTTGATAAGCAAATAAAATTATCTCCCTGACAGCATTTAGGGGACTTTTTTTAAGGAAGTTCTCTGTCTTAGTTCCCAAAAACATAGCCTGTGGTCCTGTTTACTCACACTGGTATGATGATTTGGAAAGAGTGAGCCTTGTTCAACCTCAACACACAAACAAATGGAAGCTTGACATTTAAAACTGAAATACTCCTACACTGCAGTTAGCCTCCAGGGCCAACACTAATCTCTTTAAGGAAAAATAAAATAAATAATCTTTAAAAAAGAAAAGAAACAATGAGTCTGCACTTAAAATGTGAACTAAGTCCTTGATCTTCAATAGTGTCACTGATTACTAATCAAGGAATTAGGGGCTCCTGAGACTCTCAGATGTATTTTCAATAAGAGTAAATTGTAATGTTGCTTCACAGAGGATGGAGCTAATTCAGAGAAGGTAATCTGAGTGCTCCTAAATGGTAGGTCAATGGAATTGGCACATAGATGACATTCAATGAGTAAATAAATAATAGCAAATATATACTATGCAAGCATTTTACACTTACCTAATTATATACAATATTTACTGTGTCAAGCATTTTCTAGTTGCTTTCCAATAATGGTATAAGGTTATTACTGATTTTATCTCCAATTTTTTTTTTAAATCATTGTTCAAGTACTGTTTTCTCCTTTTACTCCAATCCATCCCACCCACCCACCCCTCCCTTATCTCCAATTTAAAGATAGGAATACAAGGCAAAGAGAGATTCAAAAAAAATTTTTAAGGTCACATGTGAGCAAGTGTTGTCACTGGGATTCAAAGCTACATTGTCAGATTCCAGAGTCTATGCACTGAATGGATTTAGAACAATATTCAAGGGACAGTATGCCAGTCACAGGAGTCTAACACTCAGGTTCCATTCAGTTGTAAGGAGTTCTATAACTGCAGGATACAGTTATTTTACAATCCAAAGCTTTTGACCCAAGGCCCACCTCTTCCTGGGCTGTCCTAACCAACAACCACAAGATTAGGGTACTGGATCCTGGCTGCTTCTGTCCAAAGTGGGACTCCTGTTAGCTTGGAGGAAGCTGTCAGATCTCTTCTCACCAAGATGGAGGTGTAGGTAGATCACTGTGCCTCCTCGCACAAGCAAAAGGACAACAACAAATTTAAAAACAAAAAGCAACCAGAACTACCAGAAAATCAAACTGCATGGAAGTCTGACAACCAAGGAGTTAAAGAAGAAACATTCATCCAGACTGGTAGGAGGGGCATAGACAGGCAGCCAGGGCGGAGAGGACACACAGCAAGGAGGAGGTTGGAGGACCAGGAGGGCAAGGAGGTGGCTGGTAGACCAGGTGGTCCCACATTTCCATGCAGATAAACCAGGAGGAACAACTGAGGAGCAGGAATGAGAAAGACCACACAACCCAGGGTTCCACTATGGGGAAATAAAGTCTCAAAACCTCTGACTGAAAAAACCTGTGGGGTTACTGCAGTGAGAGAAACACCCAGCCTTACAGGAGAGTTTGTTTGAGAGACCCACATTGTCCTAGAATGTACACAAAACCACCCACCCAGGAATCAGCATCAGAAGGGCCCAATTTGCTTGTGGATAGCAGAGAAAGTGATTGAAAGCCAGCTGGGAGCCCAACAAGGGTCATTGTTCCCTCTCAGACCCCTCTCCCACATACAGCACCACAGTACCACAGCACAATGAAGTGGGTTGCTCCACCCTGGTGAACACCTAAGGCTCCACCCCTTACTATGTAACACATGCACTAAGACAAAAAAAAAAATGGCCCAAATAAAAGAACAGATCAAAGCTCCAGAAAAAATCCAACTAAGTGATGAAGAGATAGCCAACCTATCAGATGCACAGTTCAAATGCTGGTAATCAGGATGCTCACAGAAATGGTTGAGTATGATCACAAAATAGATGAAAGTGAAGCCTATGAAAAGTGAAATAAAGTAAAATGTACAGGGAACCAACAGTTATGGGAAGGAAACTGGAACTCAAATCAACTGTTTGTACCAGAAGGAAGAAATAAACATTCAAACAGAACAGAATGAAGAACATGAATTCAAAAGCATGAGGAGAGGCTTAGGACCTCTGGGACAACTTTAAACATTCCAACATCTGAATCATAGGGGTTCCAGAAGGAGAAGAGGAAGAGCAAGAAATTGAAAACTTCTTTGAAACATAATGAGGAAGAACTTCCCTAATCTGGCAAAGGAAATAGACTTCCAGAAAGTCCAGGAAGCTCAGAGAGTCCCAAAGAAGTTGGACCCAAGGAAGCACACACCAAGCCACATCATAATTACATTACCCAAGATTAAAGATAAGCAGAGAATCTTAAAGCAGCAAGAGAAAAAGAGATAGTTACCTACAAAGAGCACCCATATGACTATCAGCTGATTTCTCTGACTTCTGCAAGAAATCTTGCAGGCAAGAAGGGGATGGAGAGAAGTATTCGAAGTCATGAAAGGCAAGGACCTACATCTAAGATTAGTCTCTCCAGCAAAGTCATCATTTAGAATGGAAAGGCAGATAAAGTGCTTCCCATATAAGATCAAGTTAAAAGAGTTCATCATCACCAAGCTCTTATTATATGAAATGTTAAAGGGACTTATCTAAGAAATAGAAGATCAAAAACTATGAACAGTAAAATGACAACCAACTCACAACAATCAAACCTACAAAAACAAAACAAACTAAGCAAACAACTAGAACAGGAACAGAATCACAAAAATGGAGATCACATGGAAGGTTATCAGCAGGGAGTGGGAGGGGGAGAATGGTGGAAAAGTTACAAGAAATAAGAAGCATAAATGGTAGGTACAAAATAGACAGGAGGAGATTAAGAATAGTATAGGAAATGGAAAAGCCAAGGAAATTATGTGTATAACCCATGGACATGAACTAAAGGTTGGGAGATGTGGGTAGGAGGGCAGGTACAAGTCAGAGGAGAATAAAGGTGGCGGGGGGGGAATGGGACTACTGTGAGAGCATAATCAATAAAATATATTTAAAAGAAACTGTCAGATCTGCACAGTGGCCTGAGGCTCACCCTGCTCAATCCTGCTTCCTTTCTCTTCCTTCTTTCACAGAGGTTACCCCCAATAAACATCTTGCACTACAAATTCTGTCCCTGCATCTATTCCCCAGATGAAATATTTGGTCTTCCCAGGCACCAATCTCACTGAGATCTCACCAGTAAGGAGCAGTATGAAACTTTAATAACAAAAGTCCAAACTGAAGGAGAGGATCACAGACTCAGCATGTCATCAAATGGCCTCATTGTCTCACCAGCACTAAAACATTTCATGTTCACTCAAGAACTGATTTTAATCTTATGCTGGGATACCTGTTTTCCTCTTGTGATTTCAACACAGGTAAGTGGATTAAATCTGACTTAATTGCAGAGTACTGACATTTTGGCAGATACAAATGCTTCCTACTCCTCCAGATTTTCCTGGAAGAGAATACAATGTCTTATGCCCCACGCAACTCCACAACTGAGCTGACTTCATCCCATATGAAAGGTGACAGTTCTCTTTCAAAAGGCTACTAATCTTTTATGTTCAGTCAAAACTAGATGTTTCCTTAATTAATGTTCTAGTAAAATTTATAGAATCATATTGTAGTAAGAAGAGGAAGATGGGAACACACTGAGATTTCTCTACCATGGACTAAGTCTCCAGGAAATAAAGATAGCACATTATAGATGGAACTGGAGAGCATTATGCTAAGTAAAATAAGCCAGGCAGTGAAAGACAAATACCATATGATCTCACCTATAAGTGGAACCTAATCAACAAAACAAACAAACAAGTTAAATATAACCAGAGACATTAAAATAAAGAACAAACTCATGGTAACCAGAGCGGAGGCAAAGGGGGATAATGGGGAAAAATGGAAAGGTCATCAAGGAACATATATAAAGGACAAATGGACAAAGCCAAAGGGGGATAGGATCAAGGGTAGGAGGTAAGGATGGGTGGGGCAGGGGTAATGGAAGGGGGAAAATGGAGACAACTGTACTTGAAAAAAAAATTTAAAAATGTGAAAAAGAAAGTATTAAAGAAACCATTAGGGAGTAATATGAGACCTGTTTAGAAAAAAACCAATCATGGTTAATATAACCAGAATGGTTTGTGCAACATCGATGTAACCTGGCAGCCAAGGAGAGTGGACTGGAATGCGCATGAGTGAACAATGACGACTTCACTGTACTAGTTATTGGGGGTGGTAGATGCTGTTGAGTGAGCATGTGTACCATGTGGCCATCACATTCAGAATGACAGAGTGAGTAGAACAACAAGTCTGCATCAAAGAGCAGCAATTTTGCATGAAGCTTGAACATTCCTCCACAGAAACTATTTGGATGATTCAGAAGGCTTTTGGGGGTGATGCAATGACAGCAGCACAAATAAAAGTGTGGTGCAAATGCTTCAAAGGTCTTTGAGAATCTGTTAAAAGTGATCCACATTCTGGAAGGCCTATAACAAGCAGCACCTGAGAATGTTGAACGTGTATGGGCTGCAATCAACAAAGACTGGTGACTGACAGTGCAGAAGCTGGAAGCTGATCTTGGGATTCCAAAAATTACTGTGTCTGAGATTTTGACACAGGATCTTGGCATGACACAGGTTGTGGTAAAATTTGTTCTGCAGCATCTGCTACCAGAACAGAAGAAACATCGTGCTACAGTTGCTAATGATACTGGGAGAACTGTGGAAGATCCCAAGGTGCCTACTTCGAAGGGGACTGAGACATCATTTTCTTATGTACAGTGTTTCTTGTATCTTGTATCTTCAATAAATGTCTCTATTTTTCATATTACATGGCTGGATACTTTCTGACAGACTCCATATTGTAGAAGTATTTAGATAGTATTAGCTGGCACACCACCATGTACAATGGTAATATTAGTTAAGGTTCTTTAATTGTAAGCAGTAGGCAGCAACTTTAACCAACTTAAGTCAAAGGTATGTATTAGGAAGGTGTGAGGTTCACAGAAAGAATGGAGAGAAAGAAAGCAGAACTGCAACAATGGAACTACAAACAAATAATTGTGTAATCTAGGAGTCTTGCTAGGGTGGAATGGAAATCCAACTACTTTCAGCATCCTTCTGTTCAAGATTCAAATTCCAGGGGAAAAACAGCAGACTGGCCTAGTTTGCCTCCCAGTCTTTGGGGAGAAGTAAACAGAACTCCTGATTATAATCCCAACAGACGATATCCACTGGGGAAGAGATAATTCCTAAAAAAAAAAAAAAAGAATCAGATTGCTTTAAAAAGAAAGGAAGGAAGGAACTAAAAAGGGAAGAAGGGAGGAAATGAATGCTGAACAGTCAAATAACTTTTAACTGTCACACTACCCAATTAGTACAAGTTAACAGATTCAGTAAAATGGAGATGACTTCTATCAGCCTTGAGGCTAATCAGCCTTGAGGCTACTCAGCCTTCAGTGGAAAGCATACACAAAAATAAGGAGATGTCTCAGTACTATTGGATCAGTTCCTTGAGAGAAATATAGATAAATCAAAGTATCTTTTGAGAGGGTAGCATCAGGATGGCAACAGAACCATCCTGATAAAACAATAATAAGAAAAGTTAAAGGAACTAGGAATATTTATTCAGAAGAAGATCTCAGAGGGATTGGTCACTGCCATATATTAGTGACTTCCAAGCCACTGTATTCCCAAGAATTAGACTTGGAACCAATGGGGTTTAGCATCATGAGATAAATTCAGAATAAATAAGAGGAGCTTGGGTCTATGTTCACTGGGATGAAAGGTCTACCTTTCATGTGCTAATATCATAGTGGCAAAACAAAGAAAATGCTTACTCCAGATCCCAAGAGGCAAAACAAAAGAATCCGTAGAAATGGTAAGATTATTGGGGGTTTTTGGGTTTTGCATTAAAAATTTATGGAACTTTTTATTGTGTATTTGTATTATGGATTGTTTGTGGACTCTTGGAGCACCATTGCACCCTCTGTGGGTATGCATACTACAGTTTCTAAGGGGCAGTCAAATATTTACAATATAAAATTTTTTATATTTTAAGTATAATATACAATATTACATATACAATATATATGTGATGTTTTTAAAAATATTTAGGACTATCTGAAGATGGAATGGACTATCTAAGGAAACTTATAAATAAACAGGATAACATCCAGGATAACAAAAGGGTGAGGTTAAAACCAAGCCCATGGACAAGAGTCCTTCTACTTATCTATCAGAGACACTCTCAACCCCTATCATTCAGAATCATCTCAACACTAGAAGCTCCAAGCACAGTGACCAGCAAAGGGGAAAAAGTAGCAAAATGTCAAGGACCCATAGAAGCTTTAAAAAGGCTCCCAAGTAGACAACCCAATAGGACGAACTAATTTTTTTGCTACTTTAATATGCTCTAAGTCCCATTTCTCCTATTTCTACAATGAACAATAACATGTTCAACAAACTTTTGTCTGTGAGCCAGAGAAATTATTACATTTGTTGAATTATTCAGACTGTAGAGCTGAGAGAAATCTTCATATTCATTTTTTCCAACCTCCCTCATTGTACAGTTGAGAAAGCTGAATTTCTGGGGAGTCAAATGGCTTGCCCAAGATGTTGAATATTCTTTCTGCAAAGACAAGGTATGCTGTGATGCAAAGAGAAACTTGAAAATAGCACACTCCACCACAGCCAATGTCCTGGCCTGGTGACCTCGGGCATGTTGTTACCCTTTCTGAACACATTTCCTTATCTGTAATGTGGTAATCATATTTCAGTGGACTCTCCTGAGGACTTAAAGAGGGAATGTTCTCAAAGAAGGAAGCACAATACCCAGCACGTGGAGGTTGCTTACAAAAATACTCTTCTTCTCCAGTTTCCTACCTTTCTTATTGGATCATTTCCCAAGTCTTCCTGGTGGTACATAGTTCTAATAAGAGTGGACTTTCCTCTTCCCTTTCCAAGTCATACAAATGAGAGAGAAACACAGAGACAGGGAGATGGGGCCAATCAGTGAAATATTAGCTGAGGAATCTGGATCAGGGGCATCTCAGAGCTCTTTGTTCTTGACTTGCAAGTTTTCTGTTTAAGAATTAAAATCATTTCAAAACAAATAATTTTTAATGGAAAGATAAACCCTATACCATCACATTCTAAAGCCCCATTGCATAGCAACTGGACTAAAGTCTTTAACACCACATTCATCTTAAACTGTATGTTAGTAAGGGCACCCTTCCAATCTCTCTGTTCTAGAGGAAGTTACGGTTTGTGATTAGTCTTTCACTTGTTGAACATATGACACAAGGAGGAACTGTGGCCAGGCTTAGGGAACAGGCTGAAGCTCAAAAGTGCCTCAGTTTGAATGATAAATATATGGTCACCCCCACATTAACCACCAATTAAGAAAAGGTCATGTGCTAAATTGGAAAAGTCCCAATGTAGGAGAAAGCAACTGAGAGTCTTTTGTACCCAAAATAGTACAAGTAGGTTCCATCTGAGAGGAAACACAAATTTGTTTTTCTTTCACAATGATCTTGGGCAAGATGGACAACTTTGCCTTTTGGAGCCTAATATACTACTTCTGTTATAAGAAAAAAAAATAGGCTCAGCAAAAATGATGTCTAAAGATCACATTATGTCAATAACTCTAAGAAACAAACTTCAACTAAGACTTTTCTGCTAAGACTTTTCTTAAAGGTCTCTGTATATGCATCTAGATATAAGGTTAAAAGGAACATGAGGAACCTTCTAATCTACCCCGGCTAGACTGTCTTATTTGTCTTTACATTTCTTATTTCTAGCATAAAAAACACTCAAATGTTTTCCAGCATTGAGCCACTGCTAATCTGATGTGTGAGTTTTCTTGAACATTATCTCTAACACATGGCCGTTGGCCAATGCATAGAATGCACACCTCAAAGGCCAGGAAGCTCACTACTTCTGGAAGCAGCCCATTTATTTTTCAGGCACCTGTAAGTGCTGCTGGCTGTCTTTACACTGAGCCAAAATCTACTCCCTGTAATTGAACTTATCAAAGAAAAACACTTTAGGACACATGAGAAGAGAGTAGTGAAAGGACAAGGCTACCCATGATTTAACAAGCCATAGAGTGACAAGTGTCTTTAAAGGTTTTCTTTGAGCTTCCATTTCACCCAATATGTAAAATATTCTATGTGAAGAGAGAAGACAAGGATACTAACATTGTGAACAAAAGAAAATGGGGTGAAAGTGAACCAGGCCTCTCTATGAACAGGGAGAGTGTTCATGCTTTTTTATGAATAAAGGATGAGAGGGGCCAAAGTCCAAACTATAAATGACCTAAGGGTTCTCCTAGCAATGAAAGAGAGAATGTGAAAAACTCAAATGAATCACTGTCTTGATTCAGACTACAAGGCAGACATGACAGTGAAAAATGTGTCCCAAGAGTAAGGGTCGTGCCTATTAAGACAAGTACAAAGTCACTTCAAACACAGATTCCCTGTGCTCTGATGAAAAGTCTTGCTGGCCATTCTCTACAGGGAGTGTCCCATTCATTGCCAACAGCCCTGAGAGCAGGAGCAAAGGCTGAGACTGAAAAGATAAGTTGTAAGTAAAGTGCAACATAGAGTGGCCACCTGCCAAGGGTCAAGGGTTAGGTTTAGGGTCATTATCTCATTGGTCCATTTTTGTCCTGTGAGGGCATGAAATATTGCTGGCTGTACATGAAGAATGTAGTTTTGTGGAAAGAAGAGTGATGCTTTATCTCTAATTGATCAAATCCCTTAACCCCTTTTTATTCCCCTTAACCTTTTTGTAATGTCATGTGTCCATCTCTGACTAAAGGTGGAGGGATGTGACACAGGCCTTCTATTAGGTCTATTTATCAAATCTTGTATTCATGTTATACAAGATCATGTTATTTTCTCTATCACAAATGCTCTGCTCCTTAGATTCTGAGAAGGGAATGTGTAAGTTTTCCTACTAAAAACACTTCCCCCAGCAAACACCCATAGTAGTGGGCAGCACTGTTGAGGAGTTTCTTGGAACTCCACCTTTGCTATGATCTCCTTCTAGGGTCTTTCATTGTTCTCATCTGAAACCCAGCCCAGAGCTACTGAGGGAACAAGTTGTTTCCAGAAATTATGAGTCACTCACAAGACCTATTACCAACTTCCTCCCTCAAGGACTCAGGGCTTCCCAAGCAAGTCCAAAGCCATGGCCAGTTTTCTTCATATTTTAGTGTCATTACCTACAACCTACACTAGACTTGACACAATTACATAAAACAGTTCCCAGAGGCCTTGAAAACCAGAGAATAGGTATCATAGGGTTCAAAAATGGCCACTGAACAAGTCAATGAGCTTATTGGTGTCAGGGGATGGGCAGATACTTTATGGCTAAACATGTTAATCTCAGATCTAACATTTTTTGCAGTTTTTAAATATATTTTTCTTTATTTCTTAAATGTATTTGGACCACTTGATCTTTTTTAAATAATCACTGAGGATATGTCTTTTTTTTATTATGATTTTAGAGAGAGAAGAAGGGAGAAAGAGAGCAAGAAACATTGATATAAGAAAGAAACATCTATCAGCTGCCTCCTGTACACTCCCTGACCAGGGATTGAACTTGCAACCTAGGTATGTGCCCTGACCAGGAAACAGACCTGCACACTTTTGATATAGGCAAATACGTTCACCTATACCTGGGCCACCCAGCCAGGGCAGGAGCTCTTGATTTTTTTAAAAAGCAGCATCAATTAAAACATTTGTAGTAATATACACATCTTTTCCTTTTTTTTTATTGTTATTTTATTGTGGTAAGAACACAACATGAGATACCCTCTAAACATATTTTCAAGTATATAATACAGTATTATGGACTATAGGTTATAGAGGAAGGGGAATTCCCTCCCCACCCCCAACCAAAGGTATTAGGTTGGCCAAAAATTCATTTACTTTTTTCTGTAAAATAAAACATAGATTTTTTAAAATTTTCACCAATAACTTTATTGACCTGGATATTTTGAGTATGTCAGCTATCTCCCGTTATAGGCCTCTAGTGGGTAGAGGCCAAGGGTGCTGTTAAACATTTTCCAATGCATAAGACAGCAAAGAATTATTTGGACAAAATGTCAATAGTACCAAGAAACTTCACAAACCACTTTTGACATGTTCAATCAGCCACAACACCTTCCCCATCCATACACTGCACAAATTTTTTTTTGTTTCAGTTGCATTTTTTATGTTTCTTGAAATAATAAAGGGTAATATGCTGAAAATGTTGTGTATCTTCTTTTATCTTCAGTATTAAAATGGCTGCACAAAAATTCACCAACTTCAATAAGCCTTTTTTAATGCACACTCCTATGACAGCTATCACAATACAATCTAACAAAATGGTTTTAAATGAAGTTAAAGACAGCTAAGCACTACTAGAGCCATCCTATGGGAAAAACTAAATGAACTTTTTGACCAACACAAGAAGTCCCCCATTTTGAGTTCTTATGACTAGACTAATAACAAAACTGATATATGACCAGATTAAAGGGAGAAAAAACAATTTGATACATGTACACAGGAGATCATAAATGCTGCTCAGAGAAATAATGAACCAACCAGTTTTTTTATACTTCTTAGACGAAGAAATAATAAATCTGTGAATATTTGACAAGCAAAGAAACTTAAGCTTGGTTGCTCTTTAGTGAGGCATCTAAGCAAAGTCTGGGATTGGGTAGTAAATTAATACAGAAGTAACAAGGTTTGTCAATTACAGGCTTCTTTGTCCTGGATTCTTAACTTTAGTAATAAGAGTATCTCTCTCAGCCACTCACTGAAGCTAGGAGGACACCTTTCACAGGGCAGATTTATTTTCTTCATTAAAGGAGATAAGAGAGGGTCAAAATGCCCTTCTTGAACCAGCTGCTGGTCAAGTACTAACCTTAATTCAAAGTAATAAATATGTGGGATATTAGGGGGCAGCCTGCCCTGGGCCTTAGTAAGATACAGTGTTGTTGTACAAAAGATCTCTAAAATTTATTCATCTTGCTTAACTGAAACATTATGCTCATTGAGGAGCAACTTCCAATTTCCTGCCCACCTCAGTCCCTGGAAACCACCATTGCACTCTTTGACTTTATGAATTTGACTATTTTAGGTACCTCATATAATTGGGATTATGCAGTATTTGTCCTTCTGTTACTGGCTTATGTCTCTTAGTATAATGCACTCAAGTTTGATCCATTTTGTTTTATGTTGAAAATTTTCCATCTTTTTTTGAGGCTGAATAGTATTCTGTTGTATGCATATACCACATTTTCTTTATCTGATCCTCTGTTGATGGGCATTTAGGTTGCCTCTCATCTTGTCTGCAAATAGTACTGAAATGAACATAGGAGTGCTATTATCTTTTCAAAATCCTGATTTCAATTCTTTTGGATAAACACCTGGAAATGGAATTGCTGGATCATGTGGTAATTCTATTTTTAATTTTTTGAGGAACTTTCATACTGCTTTCCACAGAAGCTGCCCCATTTTCTATTCTTACTAATAGTATACAAGAGTTCTAACTTCTCCAAATGTTTGCCAAAACTTCTAGTCTGTCTTTCTTTCTTTCTCTCTCTCTTTTTTCTCTCTCTCTAAATACTAGCCATTCAGACAGATGTGGGGTTTTAGCTGCATTTCCTTGATGACCTTGAACATTTTGTTGGCCATTTGTATATCTTTTTTGGAGAAATGTCTGTGCAACTTCTTAGCTAATTTCTAATCAGATTATTTTAGAGCTAATATTTTTTATGATACCTTTCTGAATTTTACATATGCCAGTAAAGACCAAAGTAATATTGAATGGAAAATAATACAATAATTAACAAACAAGAATAAACCCTGTGTTTCATTAATCATAACTATAAATGTGCTTTTGCCAAACCTTTTATATTAATCATAGTAACTGAAAGCAATTCCATCCTGTGACTTTCATGAATTATAATAATTATATTTTATTTAATTTTTCCAATTTTCCAAATAAATTCAACCATGTGCTATACCACTAGAGTTAATTAACAATGTCTTAACTTTAATTTCATAAAGACATCGTTATTTCTTGTTTTTGGCCAAGTATTCCAAAGGCTCTGAAGTATTCCAAAGTATACCCTAAAAAGAGCTATTATTTTTCAGTTTTAATGTATAAATTTCCCACAAATCCACACTTCACCTGTTTTTTTCTTTGTTCATTCATTGTCTCTTCTCTGAGCCAAGGTTCATGTCGTGCTTCTCTGTTCCTTTTCCAGTAGTCTTACCTTTTCTCTGTTTCCAATGGTTTTGGCTCCCTCCCATTCATCAGCATTTTCTATTCTTCCTCACTGACATCTGCTGCTGAGGGTTTCTTTGTGTTCCCTGGCCTCAGTGCAGGGCTTCCCTTCCATTTTCCTCCCTCCCTCACTGTCCTTCCTTCCTTCAAGCTTCTTTGTCTTTTATGCAGCTGATCACAGCCGTACAGGCTTTGAGAAGGTCATGAGGAGGCAGAATTCTGGCCACAGCTAATGATCCAAGGCTCTTTAATCTGCAGGCAACTTGTAACATTCAGGCAGAAAAGGGGTGCACAGGGAAAACCTCTGCTGCTGCCTTTCCATTAATGTCCATGTTCTAAAAATAGAATAGGGACTGATTGTACTTAGTGTTCAAATCAGCTTACTCCTCATTCAACTAATATTGTACATCTTGTAGTCAGGCTCCTGGAGTGGGTGCTAAAGATCTTTTCCCTTCTAGTGAAGTTTGGGTTTGGTTTACGTTTTGTTGTATTGTTTGTTTGTTTACCAAGAAAGCAGTTTCACTTCCTATGCTTTGCTTCACCCATCTGCCTTGCTGGGAGATTTTCTGGTGCTTATTCATGGAGACAATTGTTTCTCCTTGCTTGGTACCACCCTGGAGAGAGTTTTCCCAGAGACAAGGGGGTCCCAAACACAGCAGTGCCAACATGGCCTCATGGGGCATTTCTCAAGCAGCCTTGTCCTACCAAATCAACATGGATTTCTTTGTCAGTTGATGATACTGGAATTTATTGGATACGTCCACTGCCCTCATCCAGGAGGCAGCAATTTAGGTAAGGTCACATGACTAACACAAACTGAAGAAATAAAGTACTCAAGTAAGACCACTTGTGATTAATTGAGGGAGACAAATTGTAAGTGAAACCAAGGTTCCTTTTGTCTTTGATTAAATTTAGCTTTAAATCCTAGCTCTTCAAACCCTGTCTGTCTATCTGTCTGTCTCACTCTCACGATGATAATCAGCAGAAGACAGTAGCCCAGACCTGACTGATGGTCACAGAGTCTAGACCTCTGGCAGGCACAAGATAACACCTTGACCTAGGTTACGTTTTGGTTCCTGAGCCCTAAGGTACAATAACCCCCCAGCTACTTTCCCATGAAACTGGACACCAGAACAGGCCTCAGAGTTGTCCTCAAACCCAGAAGAAATGATTCATCACCCTTACCTTGCCTCTGACCAATCAGCTCCCAGCACTACCCCTAACCCCTAACCTATAGGCTCTTGAGATTTTTCTCTATATAATCTGTAACCTACGTGCCATTGGGGAGTTCGAGCTTTTGAGCATCAGTTTCCTGTTCTGGGTACACCATTCATAATAAAATAGCCAGTCTTTCTCCACTGCAATTCGGGGTGCTTGGTATTCAGCTCTGCTAATGCTAGGTGGGCAAACTCTTTCTGTTCTGTAACTTAGGAGCAACTGGGATTGAAGTAAAGGCAAAATCAAGGTTGATTGGGAAAAACAGTAAGACTCTGGCTTTGAGCTGGGCCAAGAAGAGATAACATTAGATAAGGAAGATCCAGAGGATTCTAGGCCACAATTGTTACTTTTGTCACCCTACATGATTGCAGAGCCCCAGGCACCTGTCCTTGACCCTTTTTTCTTCTCCATCTGCATTCTTCTCCCATGGCTATACCACTACCTAATCTAATAGATTAATAATTCAGATTCATGACTCAAGCCAGGATCTTCCTATTCCAGACTTGTACTTTTATTGCTTACTTGATATTTCCAATTGGTTGTCTAATAAACATTTCCACTTTACATGACCAAAATAAAATTCTTTTTTTTCTTTTCCAAAATCCACTCTCCCCCATAGTCTTGCCTAACTAATTAAATTGCACCACCAGTCATCAGTTGCTTACACTGAGAATCTAGGGGTCATTCTTAAATTCCTCTCCTTCCCTTACACTCATTTTCAATTAGTAAGTTCTGATGTTCAGCTCTAAAGCTTGTCACATGTACTACCGTCCCTGCCATGTCTGTTGCTGAAACCCTAAGCCAAGCCACCATCATCTTTCCTAAACTACTTGATAACCTTCACCTGCTCAGCCTTCCTCCACTACTAACCCTATAGGTCCATTACCCACACAGCAGTCAGAGTGATCTTTTCTAAGGTGAGAGTCGGGGCATTTGCTCCCTGGCTGAAAATCCTCCAGTGGCTTTCTATTCCAATAGAATATAATCAAACTACTTACCATGGCCCTGCATGATCTGATGACCTGTCTCTGTTTCTGACTTCATCTCTCACCACTCAGCTCCATTTCCACTGGCCTTCTTTCAGTCCTTCCAACCTCCCAACCTGAGTCTAGCCTTGGCCTTTGGACCAGCTGTTGCCTCCACCTGGAAAGCTCTCTCCCCCAGTCTTTGTGTGACTTTCTTCTCAGTTTAGGATATTCAGATAAAATGTCTTCTTGAAAAAAGAAGAAAAAAATCTCTATTGTAGCTAAAAACAAACAAACAAAAAAATTCTCCCTGCCTTCCCCACTCTCTAATTACTGGTGTTGTTGTTGTTTTTTCTTCACAGAACTTATCTGGAATTATACTATACAGAACACTTATTTACTTTTGAGTTATTTTTGCCTCCATTGAGTGCAAGCTCTGTGAGTACAAGCACTTTCTCTAGCACTAGCAAGTGCTCAAAAGATAATTGTTAATGAAGGAAGCTGATGTGGAAGGAGGCCCTCTAAGGATGGGGAAAAATTCAGTCAGAATGAGGGATTACAAGGTTGGCATGGGGACAGAGCTCAGGGATGAGGTGGTGATCACAGGACACATTCTCTGTGCAGACACTGATACTATCTCCTCATCCAAGCAATTTGGACTGTGGACTTTGGGAAAGCCCTCCTAGAGAAGGGTTCAAATAAAAATGCACCCCACTACCATTTCTATACTTACTGAGGGCACAATGCAGGGTACCATATTGGTATGTCATTCTTTCCACCAGTTTGACAGGAAGGTAGTTTGAACTTACTGCAAGTCTTTTCCTACATGCTTTGTACTTACCATAATTAATTCACACAACAATTATACTGTAAAGTAGGCATTATTATTTCCATTTTATAGAAAAGAAAAATCTAGGCTCAGAGAGTTTATATAATGCCTGAGGTCACAGAGCTACTAAGTGGCAGAGAAAGAATACAAACACATGACTGCTAGATGCTGAAGCCAGTGCTCCTCCCAGCCAGCCACACTTTCCCGTAAGAGGGAACAGCCATAGTCACAAATCAAGAGCTGCTGGCTTATCAGTGGCCAAGGGTCTGCTCACAGTGCCCTCCAGGGGGCCATGGGCACTTTGACAGGAGCAGGCAGCTCTTCTTTTGAGCTCTGTCACCGTAGTAGGAAGCAGTGAAGAAGGAGGAGGCTGCTGGGCACTGATATGAGGTCTGTAAGACAATGTTCCCACTCCCCCCATGAACTTGTCCTGAAGTAAACAGAGGATGTGGCAGAAATGGTGTTTGAGATATACAGCTAGCTGGTGAATCAAAGAATCATTGTATGAATTTCATTATTGCTTGTGTCACCCGGGTGTTTACAGTCCTGACTCCTCATCCAGGTTTGGTCCCATTAGACCCTCTCTTGTCATCATGTATCTTTCCTTCATAGCACTTAGCATAGCTATAACTTTTGATTTTACATGGAATTTTGCACAGTGAAGGACAAATTCTATTTTATATTCATTATTATGTGAGTGTGTTATGTCACATCAGAAATACATATGTGTGGTAGTTCTAAGCACAATGATTCTAAATATGATCACTAAGTTGAGGCAGCAAGAGCCTGATATCTGCATTGTAAGGTACATTTCTCCCTGTGTGATTAGAAGAGTAAAATAAAAGAAATCTTCGGAGTGATATTTTGATAGCAGTAATTTGTAACCCAGGCTGCTCATTAGAAATCACTTGGAAGGTTTTAAATACCTTGATGTCCAGAACTCATTCCAGACCAATTCCATCAGAATGTCTAGTGGTGGCCCTGGCTGGTACAGTTCAGTGGATTGAGCGCAGGCTGCGAACCAAAGTGTCGCAGGTTCAATTCCCAGTCAGGGTGCATGCCTAGGTTGCAGGCCATGACCCCTAGCAACCACACATTGATGTTTCTCTCTCTCTATCTCCCTCCCTTCCCTCTCTAAAAATAAATAAATAAAATCTTTAAAAAAGAAAAAAAGAATATCTAGTGGTTGGATAGAGGTATCAATAGTTTTTAAAGCCTTTTAATGATTCCAGTGAGCAGCTAACTTTGAGAACCACTAATAATTCTGCCCCAGTTTTTTCACTAGGGGTTGAAAAATTAGTGCTTTTCTGATTCTATAATTCCTTCTCCCTGTTTTAAAAAGAGCTTTCCCTCATCAGTGGAGTTACCTGACTATTCTAAAATACAATTCTATGGAAAAGGCACAATAAATTCTTAATTCTTTTCTCATATGCCTTCTTACTTTGGGAAACTCACATGGTTAGATTATTCTGATGTCCAAGACACTAATGTATCATTTGTAATCATTGATATCCTTGTTGTGTGAGTCTCTGCTGCTGATTTTTTTTTTTTGGTTGACATATTAGTTTCCTACTGCCACTGTAACAAATTAATACCAACCAGGTGGCGTAAAACAACAGAAACTTAATTTCTCATAATTCTGCAGGCCAGAAGCCCAAGATCAGTCTCAATGGATAGAAATCAAGGTGTCAACAGGGCCAAGCTTCTGCTGGGCTCTTACCGGGAGAATCTTTTCCTGGCCTTTTCCAGTTTCCTGTGGCTACCAGCCTTCCTTGGCTTGTGGCCAAATCATCTCAATCTCTGCCTCTGTGGTTACATCGCCTCTATCTCTATTATGTGTATCACACGTCCGTCTACCTCTGTCTTATACAGATGCATGTGTTTTTATTTAGGGAAAATCCGGGATAATCTAGGATAACTTCCTCATGTCAAAATACTTACTTATATCCACAAAGACTTGGTGTGGGGGCGGGGGGGCAGTGAGCAGGCAGAGGTGCATATAAGGTAATATTCATAGGTTCTGGAGATTAGGAGGTGGATATCTTTTAAGGGGATACTATTTTTCAACCTACCACAGTCTCAGGAGAAAACAGGCCATTTGGGGAATCAGTTAAAGTATAGTTATCCTATTCTTTATTTTTTTTCTCCCTTCTCCTAAATTTTATTAATCTTACCTCATTTCCTATATCCTACCAGCAATCACCTACTAGAATAGGTGATTATTCTATTTTAATGCTTATCCTCCTGCAGTTATTAGCAACTCAGTTTCCTTAGCCCCTCCCTTTCTATCGCTCTATCACTTTGCTTCTGTTTATGTTCCAAAAGACATAAAAATGATCTTTGTTCCTACTGATTCTTCCTGGCCCCAGAATTCGGTCTCTCTTTGACCTTATACATGTTATCTTCTATTTCTCATCTTTATGTAGTTCAGCCTTTTCCTTTCTGCCTGGGAAATATTTGCTCCAGAGTTCATCTCAGAAAATGTTGCCTTCCTATCTTTTAGCACTCCTCAATAAATACAGGTGATGACAAATTTCAACAGACACGTGAATATGATTCCCATATTATTCCATATCTGTGCTATTTTCTGCAGAACAGTTTAAATTTGCCTTTCTGAAGCTTGGCTAGGCACATTGGATCTCAATTGGTTCCACACTCTTTTCCTCTCCTTGAGTTCTCAAATGACTCTATTTAACATCAATATTTCTTTCTGTGTTCATGGCAGGTGGTAATTCAGCTGTAAATGTTCATTTGGCCTTGAATATCTTTCACAGTATTCTGCTGCTATCAGAGGAAAGCAAAGTGCAGTACAGAGGTGCTTACCAGCATGCCAAAAAACAATCATACCTTATGCTGGGCATCCATTCCAAGAAACTTCACACCAGGCTTTTTAAAAAGAACCCCTTGCTTTCCAGTTTCCCAGGGAGATAGATGTGTGCCCTCACATTTTACAGGGGAACAAAATGGGACTTTGTATTTAACTATAGCAATCAAGATGCTAAATACAAGAACATTATTTTTTTCAGTTCTATTCATTTATAATAGAGAAAACCCTTTCTATCAGGCCAAATGAGGCCGATTTTTCATTAACTCCTTATCAAGCCAATATCACTACTGTGTGATTCTCACTGCTGAACCTCAATTACTTAGGAATCTTGAAAAATTCAATATGTAAATAATCTAATTTTCTGGTGACTCAAAAAAAAATTTATTCCCAAACTTTATTATTAAATATTTTTCTAAAATGTGAGTCTATTTTTTAGTCTCAGTAAACATGGAATAGTGGTCATGATTTACTCTATTTCCACATGATTAGGAATCTTACAATATTGTGGGCTGAGTATTCTGAAGAGTAATTATGATTAGAGCAAAGGTTCTTAATCTGGAGTTCATGGTTGAGCTTCACATTTCATGAACTTTCTGAAATTGTATACAAAATAGTTCACATTTTTCTGTGAGAAAATTGGCCATAACTTTCATCAAATTTTCAAATTGGAATGAAAATAGACCACTTCTTTATTATATGAAATATATCTAGAACATGATATTATTTATACAAAGTTGTCAAAACTGTTCATGGATCTACATAAATATAATACTATAAAAGTATAAATCCTACTTGGAATTGACAAACACCAAATTCAGAATAATTCTTACCTTTACAACTTAATCTGCTTGGGCTGCTATAACAAAATACCATAAACTGGTGGCTTAAGCAACAGAAATTTCTTTTCTCACAGTTGAGAAGTCCAAGATTAAAGTTCTGGCTGGTGAGTACCCTCTTCATGGTTTGAAGACAGCCACCTCCTCACTGTCTTCACATGACAGAGAGCGAGCTCTGGTATCTTTTCCTTTTTTTAAAAAAAAAAATTATTACACAAAAGAACTAATGATGTATTTAGAAACATTTGTAGTTGGAATAACAATCACATGATTTGCTACTGTTTACAGCTAATAAAAATACTTGCATCAAATGAAGTTGTCTAAATCTAGATTTTTTTGTACTTCCTGATCCAGTTGAAGGTCATACTACTTCTCCTTTACTATTGTATGTTGACTCTTTCACTGCCAATTCTATATCTTTAAGTGATGCTATGTCCTGTTGCTCTCTTAGAGGCTTGCCTTCACAATCATAGCCAAACCAAAGTGGAGGGTCATTAGGGCTGTATTCCTGCTACTGAACTATAGATGACATTTTTTTAGCTGCCTCCTTGGAAATAAGTCTGCAGTATTGCATCTTAAGGATTCGAAGTTGTTTGCAGCCTATCTCAAGGGTCTCAAACATTTGGTCAGTAAGTAGTACACAATCGGAAATATCCAAAATGTGCAGGTAATGGCATTTTGTTGATAACATCTCCATCACTGAGTCAGTAATTGTTCTGGAGTCTGAGAAGTCTAAGATCAAGGGGCCCACAGATTCACTGGTGAGGGCCTTCCTCCTGGCTTGCAGGAAGCTCTAGTGAGCAACCTTCTTGCTATCTCCTCACATGGCAGAGAGCTTTTGTTGTTGTTGTTGTTGTTTTTAATGCACCAGCTCTAAAGGGTCAGGACACAATTCTTAAGACCTCATTGAACCTTACCACCTCCTTATAGGTCCCATCTCTAAATACAGCTACATTGGGGGTTAAGGCTTCAATGTGTAGATTTTTGTGGGACATGATACAGTCCACAGCATTCTGAAAGGGGGAGATGGAAAGGGAATGGGTCTGATTTCCAGTACCCACCTGACACCATACATAGTTATACAATAATATTGACTATGTCCCCTATGCTGTAGTTTACAACCCCTTCACTATTTTGTAACTTCCAATTTGTTCTTCTTTATCCCTTCACCTTTTCCCCCAGCCCCAACAGCCCTCCCTTCTGGAGCCATCAGTCTGTGTCTGTATCTCTGAGTCTGTCTCTGTTTTGTTTATTTATGCTGTTCCTTAGATTCTACATATAAGTGAAATTGTATGGTAATACATTTTGTTATAGAATTCTCTTTGCTTAAAATGTTTTTTTAAAAAAAACAACCAAACAAAGCTGTATTTATATTTCTCTATAATATGAATGTCATGTGAGTAGGGTTTTTGTTCATACTGTTCCCTGCTGTATCTGCATTGCTTACAAGAGTGCCCAATCCAGACATGGCATTCAATAAATATCTGTTGAAGCAACCTAAGTGCTCATCAGTAAATGAATGGATCAAAAAACCATGGTACATTTACATGATGGAATACTAAACAGCAGAAAGAAGAAAGGAGCTCCTACCCTTCCAAACAGCATGGATGGATCTGGAGAGCATTAGGCTAAGTGAAATAAGCCAGGAGAGTGAAAGGCAAACACAATATGATCTCACCTCTAAGTGGAACCAAATCAACAAAACAAACAAGCAAGCAAAATATAACCAGAGACATTGAAATGAAGAACAAACTGACAGTAGCCAGAGGGGAGGTGGGAGGTGGGTGGGAAAGAGGGGAGGGTTGTCAAGAACATAAATAAAGGACACATGAACAAAACCAAATGGGAATAGGATCAAGGGTGGGAAGTGGGGATGGCTGGGGTGGGGAGAAAAAGGAAACAACTGTACTTGAACAACAATTAAAAAATGTAAGTAAATAAATAAATAAATAAATAAATGTCTGTTGAATGAAAGGAAATGGCTAGAGAATTAACTTGTCTTCTTACTGAGCCTGAAATATTCAGCAACCAAAAACTTTTAGTTAGGTTGTGTTCCTTTTCTAGAATTTCTTTACATAGGTGATTATTACAAACCACACTGACATACAGGAAATATGGTCCTAAATGTCAAAACAATCATTGTAGTAAACCTGGGTATGAGACACTGTGTCTTACTTGTCATAGGATTAATATGAGTCAGAAGAGGTTTGAGGTTAAGTATGATTTTTTAAGTGATTCCTGACAATTACATTCACTTCTAAAAGAATATGAGTTCCCTGCAGTTTTGCTAAAAGGGTAGCAGCCACGTCTTCTAACACATAACCTACCACTTGCTGACTATAACTGACTGAACCAGAATGGGAGCTGATCTCAGTGTAGCTCATCTATTGGTTGGCCAAGAGTCTACCACTGTTTCATAAAGATGAGCTGCACCTGTCAGTTTCCTTTCCCATGGGAGAAATTAAATGGAAACTGGCAGACTGTGCAGTTGACAGCAGAGACAAAAACTAAAAATTAAGAACTATCAGCAATTAGAGAGGAGAGTCTATCATCGTGGACCAGGTGAGGATAAAAGTTCTAAGAAAATGTAAACTCAAGAGGACTCACAGGAAGACAAATGGTGGAGAGAGAAGAATAGAACAGACCTACAGAAAAAGAGCTGTTGAGAGAGAAGGAAAGAGAAGAGCCTGAGGGTATTTCTAAAAGCCAAAAGCAGCCCAATTAAAAATCATTTGGTCAACCTTCTTAATTTATAAATGAAAAATCTGATGAGTTTGTAATTTGCCCAAGGTCAACAAAAGTAATAGAGAGAGACATAATGATGTTTTTACCATCCTTTAGTGCTTTTCTAATTCTTACAGTGTAGTGATCCCGTGGCAGAGGGGGATGAACAACTCCCAGGATGTGAAGGCACAGTCTAAAGCAAGTTAGTTTAAGAGAAAAATTTCATTTTAGATTTATTTTAAAATCTTGCACTCTACTCCATAGTGTCTCTGGTTTAATATACATATGATAGTTATATACATAATTATTAAAAATGTATCATATTTGGTCTCATGGTTCTAAGCCAAACTTATTTTCATGGGGGGTGTCAAACTCATTTTCACAGGGGGCCACATCAGCCTCACAGTTGTCTTCAAAGGGCCGAATGTAGGGCTCCTTGCCCCTAGTTAAGGAGTACACAGTCCAAAAATTACATTCAGCCCTTTGAAGGCAACTGTGAGGCTGATGTGGCCCCTGGTGAAAATGAGTTTGACACCCCTGTTCTAAGCTCTGCCCAGCACACTTACTATCTTCCCAATTTGAGAATGTCCCATGTCAATCCAGCACTTTCTTCTTTCCCAGAACACATCTGGCAGTTTCACATGGAGTTCTTTGAATGGTGAGCTCTCTTTCTCTGAGCATGTAGATATTCACTTGGACCAGACCAGGGAGACACACTTTAGGAGATTCTTGCATCCTTATGTATCACCTGCACCTAGGAGTCCCTAAAGCCTCTGGACTGCTCTGTAACAGCTTATTTCAGCAGCTTCATCCTTCTTTTCATAGGCTGTGAGAAGGCCACCATTTTCCACCCTCCTTGGGGTGCGTATGTTTTCACTGACACATTTCACCTCAGTAAGCTGCTCCCACTGCATTCTCAATCTGACTGAGTGCACCCTCAAACAATATAGCTGCATTGCTCCAATGTCTGAAACACATTGTGCATGTAAGTGTGAGCTATCTTTGTTCTTAAACATTGGGATATTGTTCCTATCTCTGCTGCTCCCAGAGCTCACACCCCTTTGTTGGGGAACTACCTATACAAACTTCAAATTTCTCTCTCTGTCGTAGGCAAAATGGCTCAGGCCTCTCTGGTCCTACTTTTCCTTTCAGGTCCATGTCCTGTGGGCATCACCTTCCATTCATGCATTTTTACTAAGGGAAAGAAACATCAGCCTAAGCAAATGGAAGTTTGTAGTATTAAATAGGTGAGTCAGGGTAAGCCTCATTATAATGTGAGATTTCAGCAAAAACTTGAATGCATTAGGGCAGCTGGCTAAAAGATTCTTTGGAGGAAGAGCAAAGGTGCTCCAGCAGGGAAGAAACTGGTGTGTGCACAGCAGAGTGAGCAAGGATATAGCAGTAGCAAAGGAGACAGGAGCATAAAGAGGGGCTGATCCTTACTGGGTCAGAGCTTGTAGCATGTGGTGTGAACTCTGGTTTTTACTCTGAGTGAATAAAAGCTATCTTAGGGTTCTGAGCCAGAGAAGTGACATGATCTGACTGGTCTTCAAAGGACGCTGCTTGAACTGGCTAAGAGGACATTTGTGTGGGTAGGCAGCCTGGCACAAGATATCTTGAGCCCAAGAGGGAAAGGAGGGTATCCCAGGCAGTAGCAGCAAAGAAGGGAGGTTGTGTTGGGGAGGGATTTCCACAGTAAAGACCACTATCTTTGTTAAAATGCCCGATTCCAAGGCTCAGATGGGTAAATTATAAGATGAACCTAGAACATCTTGTGCCAAGGAAGGAAAGAAGGGAGGGAGGGAGGGAGGGAGGGAGGGAGGGAGGGAGGGAGGAGAAAAGAAGGGAAGGAAAGGAGGGAGGGAAGAAGGAAGAAAATGTTTAAAGAATGATAGGAACATGGCAAAAGTATACAGAAGCCAGCTTGAAAGATCACTCACTAACAAAATTAGGGACAATTTGAGCACAAAATAAATAATTATAGTCACTAGTAAAAATTAAATAATAAAATAAATAAAATACATAAAATTAAAACTTACTATAAGAAATAATGAGTCCATACAGATATAAAAATACATAAATAAATTGTGTGATATGGAATGATATATCCACATAGTTTCCAAGTAACTTCATGCAAAATACTTATTAATTGCAAAGGGGAAAATAGTTACTTTACAGTGGAGAATATTGACAGACACTAAATGAGTGATCACATTCAGTCTCATCAAAGTTGTGTACCACCTGATAAGATGCTTCAGGAGAAACACTAAGCTCATTTTTGTAATATTCTTGCCAAAGCAGCATAATTTGAATCTATTTATAAGGAAATGTGAGACAGATTCATACTGGGAACAATTTAACAAAATAACTGGTCTGTGATCTTCAAAAATATCAACATCATGAAAGCCAAGGGAAGACTGAGGAATAGTTCCAAACTAAAGTTGTCTAAAGAGATATGACAATTAAGTGCAATGCCAGTTATAGAACTGAGTCATTTTGCTATGAAAGGCATTATTGGGACCAAATAATGAAACTTAAATATGGTCTGAGGATTAAGTAATTGAGATGTATTATTAACTTCTTGATTTTCATAGTTGCATTGTTGTTACATGGGATAAAGTCCTTTTTTGTAAGAACACATGCTAAGGAATTTGGGGAAAGGAAAGTGATGAGGCATCAGGTCAGCAATTTATGCCCCAATTATTCAGGAAAAATAAATCCTTTGTACTGAACTTCCAGTTTTTCTGAAATGTTTTGATTGCCTCAAACTAAAATAATAGTAACAGTAAAAGAACACTTAAGGCTGCTGGGTTCAGACATTTAGGAGGCTATATTATAGGTAATATACCATATTAATATAAATATTATAGGTAATAGTGATTTATAAAAAAACAGATAGTAGCTCTGGCAGGAATGAGCAGGGGTCATATTATAAATCTGTGTATTGGGATATACAGAATATTGTATAATCTGCATGATTTCCTGATTAATTAGATAAGGAATATGACAGAAAGAGAGGCATTCAAGAATTCCAGTTTTGGGGGTGGGGGGGGCTGAACAACTAGAAAGACAAAGTTAACTGAGAGAGAGAGAGAAGGGTGCCTGTAAAGCAGATTTGAAGCAGGGAATGGAAAGGAAGACCAGGAGCTCATTTTGGAACATGTTGAGTTTGATATGACTATCAGACATCTAAATGGAGAGATGAACCAGGCCTTATAATAGGTGAGTCTGAAGTTCAGGAGAGAAGGGTTTGCAATGAGGTATAAATTTGGAAACAGTCAAGATACAGATGGCATGTAAGCCAGGAAACTAGATAAGGTCATCAAGTGTATGACTATAAATAGAGGAGAGAAGAAGACTATATCCAAGGGTCCAAATTTATATACATAATCCCAAACACTTATTATTTTAAAAAGATAATATGGCAGTTTTATGCATAATGCTCAAACTTAGAAACAACCAAGATGTCCTTCAGTACGTGAATGAATGAATAAATTATGGTACATCCAGACAATGGAATATTATTCAGCACTAAAAGGAAATGAAGTATCAATTCATGAAAAGATATGGAGGAAACTTAAATGCATATTACTAAGAGAAAGAAGCCAATCTGAAAAAGCTACATACTGTATGATTCCAACTATATGACATTGTGGAAAACACAAAACTATGGAGACAGTAAAAAGATCAGCGGTGGCCAGGAGTTGAGGGAATGGAGGAGCAGGAATGAAAAAATAGAGCACAGAGGATTTTTAGGGCAATGAAACTAACTACTCTGTATGATACTATAATGGTGGGTATATTATATATTTGTCAAAATTCAGAGAATGTACAAAACCTACATATATACTATGGACTTTGGCTGATAATATGTCAATATAGATTCATCAGTTGTACCAAATGTACCACTCTGGTGGAAGATGTTGCTAATGGGGCAGGCTATGAGTGTGTGGAATATATGGGAATTCTATGTGCTTTCTGCTCAATTTTGCTGTAAACCTAAACTCGCTGCAAAAAAAAGTTTTAAAAAAGAGAGTGAATATTATAAAAGAAATATTATTTTTTATTTGCCACATCAAAATTTTAGTTCTGAAACTGAATAATATTCTACAAAGAATGCTTGTCTCCTAAGAATACCAAGAGAAAAAGAGACTCATTATACTGAATGTGGGGGGCATTTGCTTTAAAATTAAATTCTCCATAAACTGATGAACAACATGGAAACAGGGGCATGGTCACATGGAACAGGTTGACAGCTGTCAGAGGGGAGGAGAGGCTAGATTAAAAAAAAAGGTGAAGGGATTAGCCAAAGAACATATATGCATTTCCCATAGTCACTGACAACAGAGTGGTGATGGCCAGAGGGAAGGGGTGACGGGGCCTGGAGGTGAGCAAAGGGCAGAGTATAAGGACATCTCTAAAAGACACAAATATAAAGTGAATATAAAATACAATAAAAATGTCACTTGTTTACAAAATAACTGGTTTCTTATGCTGACCTGAATTGTCCTGGATTTTACATTCTTGTCCCAGGTGGCTCTGTCTTGGATTCTAACCCAGATCATGTCCTATGGGCTTGGCCCAAAGCTTCCCAATTCTAGGACACAAATGTCAATTTGTTTTTTTTATTGGAAATCTGAAATCAGAAATAGAGAAAAAATTAAGGGAATATTTTTACATATTTTCACATAGGAAACAATAGTAGACATAGTGGAAAATAGTAGACATGTAATCAAAGTGTGTTAAGAAGATATAATAGATTTATAATTGATATTAATTTGATGATTGAAAGAATAAATGTGTTTTAATTTGTAAAGTGATTGAAATGCTCAGCTTGTACTTAGTGCTTTTCTTTCTAAAGTTTGGCCTTATTTTTAATTTCTTATTTAATTTCTCACCTAAGAGGACATTTTGCCTTGGCTATTTATCCAACATTTAGATATTTTAACATCCTTAAACCCATTCTGCATTTTCATTTTCCCATTAGCCAGAAGTTGCAAGGTGCCAAATCTGGGCTGTAGAGGGGCTGAGTCATTTGGGCAATTAGATGTTTCACCAAAAAACTCTGCACAAGATGTGATATCAGGTGTGTTGTTGTGATGAAGCTGCCAATCACCAGTTGCTTATAGCTGCAGCCTTCTGAGTCACCTGAATAGTTTCTGTGGAGGAATGGTCAAGCTTAATGCAAAATTTGATGCAGATTCATTGTTCTACCTGCTCAGCCATTTTTAATGTGACAGCCACACAGTACACATGCCCACTCAACAGCATCTACTGCCCCCACTGACTAGTACAGTGAAGTTGTCATTGTTCATACATGGAAATTACAGTCTACTGTACTTGGCTGCCATGTTACATTGATGTTATGCAAACCATTCTCATTATATTAACAATGGCTGGACTTTTGGGACAGGCTGTGTGTGTATGTGTGTGTGTATAAATTGAAAGTAGAATGGTGGTTTTCAGGAGCTGGGTAGGGAGTAGAATGAGGAGATAGAATTTAATGGGTTCAGAGATTCTGTTTGAGATGATGAAAAGATTCTGGATCTGGATGGTGGTGATGGTTTATACAATGAATGTACCTAATGGCTGAGAACTGTACACTTAAAAATTAACTTGGTTAATTTTGTTATGTATGTTTAATCTATCTTAAAAAGGTATACTCCAACCTGAACACACAGTGCAGTACACCAATCATAAGTTTTTATTAACTCACAATATAAATTAAAATAGATAAAATTAAGTTACTGAAGACATAAGGAAAGAAAGTCTTAGATAATATAATAAAACAAGAAATATAAAAACAAAGCATAATGTTGAAAAGGAAGAGTGAAATTATTATTATTTATAGATAGCATAATTTTATAAATGGAAAACAGCATTGTATCTACACAAACACTAGAATAAATAAGTTAAATTACCAGGATTGGATCATATAAAAAGTTGAATTGTTAGACTATTTCCCACCAACAAAAAACTGGAAAATAAAACTTTTAAAAAATTGCATCAGCCCTGGCCAGTGTAGCTCAGTTGGTTGGAGTGTCATCCCATAACAAAAAGGTTGCAGGTTCTATTCTCCATCAGAGCACATATCCAGGTTGCACTCTCGATCCCCAGTCAGGGTGTATACAATTCCTGGTCAGGGTGCATACCATCCCTACTTCAAGTATGTGTGATCCCTGACCATACAGAAGGCAACCAATTAATGTTTGTCTCTCATATCAATGTTTCTCTCTCTCCTTTCCACTCTCTCTAAAAAGTAATGAAAAAATGCCCTCAGGTGAGGATTAAATAAATATGGTATTAAAAACATCAAGTTCCTGGAAATACATCTAACAACCAGTAAGTAAAATCACTAACTGAAAACTATAAAACATTGCTAAAAAAGTCAATGGACTTCTAATAAATGTTTATGGATTTGAGGATAATATTATTAAGATACCCATTATTTTAAAATTAATTTATGGATTTGATACCTGTCTATTAATATTTCACCCAGTTTTTTATAGAAATCAAAGTACTTATTCTAAAATTTACATGGAAATGCAAAGAAACTAAAACAGCCAAAACAATCTTGACATATTACTTTCTGATTTAAAGATTTATTACAAAGATACAATAATAAAAACAGTGTAGTATGGATTTAATGATAAACAAATAAACCTGTGGAATGGAATAGAGAACTCAGAACATATTTACATATGTGCTCAACTGAATTTATTATCAAGGCACCAAGTCAATTCAATGGATTAAAAAAGCCTTTTTAACAAATGCTTGTGAAACAAAAGGATATTTTTATGGGGGAAAAATGAAGCAACTTCTGGTCAAGATGGTGGCATAGGTAAATGTAATACTCACATCCTCTCACAACCACATTAGAACTACAACCAAACTCCAGAACAACCATCATTCAGAACCACCTGAAATCTACCTGAACAGAAGTCCTACAACTAAGGATATACAGAAGAAGCCATAGAAAGACCGGTAGGAAGGGTAGATACACAGAACAAGCTTGTCTTATGCCAACGTGTGGCAGATAAAAATCAGGAGGAAGCCCTGGCAATTGTGGCTCAGGTGGTTGGAGCATCATCCCATACCTAAAGGTTGCAGATTTGATTTCCAGTCAGGGAACATACCTAGGTTGCAGTTTCAATTCCTGGTCAGGGCACATATGGGAGGTAACTAATCAATGCTTCTCTCTTGCATCAATGTCTCTTTCTCTCTCTCTCTCTCTCTCTCTCTCTCTCTTCGTCTCCCATCTGTTCTCTCTAAAAGCAATGAAAAAACTGCTCAAATGAAGATAAAAACATTTTTTTAAAAGTTGGGGGGTATATATCAACTACTGAGTTCCTCCTAGAGGAGTTGGGGCCCCAGCCCAATACCAGGCCTCCAAGCCTGGGGTTCCAGTGCCAGAAAGAGAAGTCCACATAATTTCTGTCTATAAAAACAATTGGTGATTATGGCTGAGAGAGATGGTGGTTTTCTGGAGTCCTAGGCATTCCTCTTAAAAGGTCTGTGCTAAGACCTTTTACTTGGTCTTACTTGGACTCACTCACTCTAAGATCTAGGCTGGGGAAGCAGCTTGAAAGGAACCAGTGACATTCAGAGTGGAACTGAGTTGTCTGGCATCAGGATGAGAGCTGGAGGGGCAGGTTTTCCTAGCCAGAAGTGCTGGCAGGTGCCATTGTTCCTTTTCTGAGCAATTCTCCCATGGAGCCAGCAAGTGGGCACCACATCAGTTTCCATCTACTTGGCTATCACTGTTTTCTGGGCCCTGGTAATCCCTGAGATCCTGTCCTACCCTACTTGCAGACCCAGCTAAGGTGCTTCTGAATGGTTTGTCTTGGCTCATGCTTCAGACTTTCTAAAATATCTCAAACAAGCAGCATCTAGCCTCAGCATGTCCCATACCCCTTGTTTAGTGGTCCCAGGCCCAGCATTAGTGGCATTCAGGTTTGGTTCACAGTATGGCCTTTGCTAGACACCTCCAAGCCCAGCATAGGTAGCAGCCATCTGCAGATTACTTTGTAGCTCATGTGTGGTAGCCCCAAGCACAGCACAGTTGGCAGCTGACCAATGCCTGGGTCTCCCAGGTGGCCTCTGAGCCAGTGAGCAGGGTGGACAACTTCAGACTACACTGGAGCACCATCCAACAAACTCCACAAGTGACACACTCAAGGAGTAGACTCAGCGGGCACCAGAGCCCCACTGAAATAAGTCCTGCTCCATGGGTGGGGTGGCCCTGCACAACTGATCCTCCAAGGTGATCGAAACTAATCTTTGGAGCTGATCAGCCAGGGATAAACCCCTTCTATTGACACACCAACAGCAATCAAGGGTCAATATAACAGGACAGTGCACATAGCGCACACAAGGGTGGGAGCAGAGGCTGTACCTGCAGTGACAAGATCTGGTGAATGAGAGGCTGTGTCACTGTGCCCTGCAGGACACCTACCACATAATGCCATTCTACCAAGCCCAGGAGATGTACCAGCTCTGCCTAATACATACAAACAAACACAAAATGTCTGCAAAAATGAGGAGACAAAGAAACATGTACTAAATAAAACAGACTTATGGCCAAGATGGAGGTGTAGGAAAATATATTTTGCCATGTCACACAACCAAAAGAAGTACAACAACAAATTTAAAAACAAAAAATAACCAGGACTACCAGAAAATCAAACTATATGGAAGTCTGACAACTAAGGAGTTAAAGAAGAAACATTCACCCAGACTGGTACGAGGGGTGGAGATGGGCAGCCAGGTGGAGAGGACTCACAGCAAGATGGCAGCTGGCAGAGTGGGCTGTCCCACATGTGTGTGCAGATAAACCAGGAGGAACAAATGGAGAGTAAGACAGACCATGCAACCCAGGAATCCAGCATGGGCAAAGAAAGCCTCAAAATCTCTGATGAAAAACACCTGTGGGGACTGAGGTGCTGGAAGAAACTCCTAGCCTCACAGGAGAGTTCATTTGAGAGACCCACAGGGTCCTAGAATGTGCACAAACCTACCCACCCAGTAATCAGCACCAGAAGGGCCTTGTTTGTGGGTAGGAGGGAAAGTGACTGAAAACCGGCAGAGAGCTGAACAAATGGCATTGTTACTCTCTCAGACCCCTCCCCCACATACAGCACCACAACACGGTGAAATGGGTTGTCCCACCCTGGTGAATACCTAAGGTTCTGCCCCTTACTACATAACAGGTAAGCAGAGACAAAAAAAAAAAAAAAAGGCCCAAATAAAAGAACAGATCAAAGCTCCAGGAAAAATACAACTAATTAATGAAGAAATAGCCAACCTATCAGGTGTAGAGTTCAAAACACTGGTAATCAGGATGCTCACAGAAATAGCTGAGGGTGGTCACAAAATAGAGGAAAAAGTGAATGCTATGAAAAATCAAATAAAGAAAAGTGTACAGGGAACCAACAGTGAAGGGAAGGAAACTGGGACTCAAAGCAATGCTTTGTACCAGAAGGAAGAAATAAACATTCAAACAGAATAGAATCAAGAAGCAAGAATTTTAAAAAATGAGGAGAGGCCGAGGAACATCCAGGGCAACTTCAAACATTCCAACATACGAATCATAAGGGTGCCAGAAGGAGGAGAGGAAGAGCAAGGAATTGAAACTTATTTAAGAACATAATGAAGGAGAACTTCCCTGATCTGGCAAAGGAAATAGACTTCTAGAAAATCAAGGAAGCTCAGAGAGTCCCAAAGAAGTTGGACCCAGGGAAGCACACATCAAGACACATCATAATTACATTACCCAAGATTAAAGATAAGCAGAGAATCTTAAAAGCAGCAAGATAAAAGGAGACAGTTACCTACAAAGGAGTGTCCATAAGGCTATCAGCTGATTTCTCAAAAGAAATAATGTTGGCAAGAAGGGGCTGAAGAGAAGTATTCCAAGTCATGAAAGGCAAGGAGCTACATCCAAGATTGCTCTATCCAGCAAAGCTATCATTTAGAATGGAAGGGAAAGGAAGTGCTTCCCAGATAGGGTCAAGTTAAAGTTCATCATCACCAACCCCTCATTATATGAAATAATAAGGGAATTTATCTATG
Organism: Phyllostomus discolor; assembly: GCF_004126475.2. Taxonomy (NCBI): domain Eukaryota; kingdom Metazoa; phylum Chordata; class Mammalia; order Chiroptera; family Phyllostomidae; genus Phyllostomus; species Phyllostomus discolor. The sequence continues at coordinate 88,134,648 of NC_040908.2, read as the reverse complement.
AAAAAGAAGAAGATCAAAAATAGAAATAGTAAAATAGCAACAAACACAACTATCAACAACCTAACCTAAAAAAAAAAAACTAGGCAAACAACTAGAACAGGAACAGATTCTCAGAAATAGAGATCACATGGAGGGTTATCAATGGGGAAGCTGAAGAATTGAGGAAAATGTGCAGGCAATAAGAAGCATAAATGGTAGGTATAAAATAGACAGGGAGGTTAAGAATAGTATGGGAAATGGGGATGACAAAGAACTTACCTGTATGACCCATGGACATGAACCAAGGTGGGGGAGTGATAGTGGGAGGGCGATACAGGGTGGAGGGGAATAAAGGGGAAAAAATGGGACAACTGTAATAGCATAATCAATAAAATATATTAAAAAAATAAAACTGAGAATGAAAAATTAAAAAAAGAAACATGTACTAAATAAAACAATAGAACAACACTCCAGAAAAGGAACTAAATGAAACAGAATCTACTGGAATCTACTAAGCAATCCACTAGGTGCAGAGTTCAAAACACTGGCTATAAGGATGCTCAATGAACTTAAGAGAAATAGTAGATAAACCACGAGAATTTAAACAAAGAAATAGGAAACATACAAACTGAACTAAAAACATAAAAAAGGACCAGTCAGAAAAGAAGACTACCTTAAATAAAATGAAGAATATATTAAAAGAATCAACAGTGGAGTATCTGAAGTAGAGGATCACATCAGAGATTTAGAAGAAAAGGAAGCAGAAAACACCCAATTAGAACAGCAAAAAAAAAAAAAAGGAATAAAAAAATGAGGATATTATAAAGAGCTTCAGGAAAACTTCAAGTGTAACATTCACATCATGGGAGTGCCAGAAAAAGAAGAGAGAGATTAAGAAATTGAAAATCCATTTGAAAAAATAATGATGGAAAATTTTCCTAACCTGATGAAAACAGACATGCAAGTTCAGAAAACACAGAGATTCCAAAACAAGATGAACCCAAAGAGATCCACACCAAAACAAATCATAATTAAAATGCCAAAGGTTAAAGTCAGAGAGAGAATCTTAAAAACATCAAGATAAAAGCAGTTAGTTACCTACAAGGGAGCTCCTGTAAGACTGTCAGTTGATTTCTCAACAGAAACTTTGTGAGCCAGAAGGGATTGGCAAGAAATATTCAAAGTGATGAAAAGCAAGGACCTACAACCATGACTATTCTACCCAGCAAAACTATCGTTTACAATCAAAGGGCATATAAAGACCTTCTTAGACAAGAAAAAGCTAAAGAAGTTCATTACCCTTAAACCAGTATTACATGAAATGCTAGAGTCTTCTTTAAGAAGAAGAAAAAAGATTAAAAATATAAATAATAAAATGACAATAAATACATCTATCAATAATTAAATTTAAGAAATAAAATAAACAAGCAGAACAGAAACAGACTCATAGATATAAAGAACATTTTGACAGTTGTCAGATAGGAGAGGTTTGGGGGGATGGGTGAAAAAGGTGAAAGGATGAAGTACAAATAGGCAGTTACAGAACAGTCATGGGAATGGAAAGTATAGCATGGTAAATATAGTCAATAATATTGTAATAACCATTCATGGCATCAGTAGATACAAGATTTATTGGGAGGATTACTTAGTAAGGTATGTCTAATCACTGGGCTGTATACCTGAAACTAATATAATATTGTATGTTAACTGTAATTAGAAAATAAAAAAGTATTTAAAGTAAAAAGTGTGACATATATAATGGAAAAAAAGGAACCTTGATTTCATCTCACTCTATATACAAAGATTAATTTAAAATAAATCATACATCTACCTATAAAAGCCAGAACTATAAAGCTTCTTGTAGAAAACAATGAAAATTATCTTTGTTACCTTAGGAGTAAGCCAACACTTCTTGAAAGGAAAAGAAAAAACCTAAATAAAATATTAATAAATATAATCAAATTTTAAATTCTCTAATTTTTCAAAAGTTACCATTAAAAATAAATAGTTAAGTTACAGAATAGGGAACAAATGGATTTCACAGTTTCAATATATGACAGATTATATTTATAGTGAAAATATATAAATATCTCCTAAAAACCAACAATAAAAAGACAATCAACTAAAAAAATGGGCAAAATATTTAAATAGTCACTTAAAGAAAGAAGATATGTGCATCATGGAAACGATAATTAAAATTAGAATGAGAGAGCACTTCACCCAGACTAGAATGGCTTAAACAAAAACTGGCTACGCCAAATATTGGAGAAGATGAGGAGCAGCTAGAATCCCATATGTTACTGGTGGGTACATAAAATGGTGTAACCACTTTGGAGAACTCTTTGGCAGTAACTTATAAACAGATATTTACATACGAACCAATAATTCCATTCATAGGTATTTACCAAAGAGAAGTGAAACATGGGTTCACTGAAAATAAAGTAATCTTTTGTAGGAATACTTATGGAAATCTTATTTATAATAGCCAAATAGTGGGAACAACCCCAAATGTCCATCAAGAGAAAATGGCTAAACAAATTGTTGTATATTTCTATAAAGGAATATTAGAAGTAAAAGGGAGCAACCACTGACAAGCAACAATGTGTATGACTCTCACAGACATTATGTTGAGCAAAAGAAATCAGGCACAACAGAATACATAATGTGTTTTCATTTAAATGAAGTCCAAGAACAGGCAAAACTAATCAACAAGTATTGAAATAGTATCAGAAAGCAGAGTCCTGACTTCCGGCAAGATGGAGGAATAGGTGGATGCACCGTACCTCCTCGCACAACCAAGATTAGAAAACCAATAATTTACAACAATAATTTACTATTAGAATAACACCCAGATCCGGCAGAGGATTTATCTGAATGGAAGTCGGGCAGCTAAGAAGTTGAAGTAGACGCGTTCATCCGGACTGGTAGGAAAAGACGAGCCTGGCAGGCGCAGGGCTGGCTCGAGTCTGCGGCGCGCAGAGGTCGGGGGAAGGTTTGGCGCGAAATCGGTGCAAAAGCCATCTGGCGTGCAAGAAGGCAGCGGTGATCCCTGAGTACGCAAGCTGCAGCTGGCAGACCCAGAGGGGTAGCGATTGTGGACCAGGGCAGAGCTCGCGGCCCAGAAGCCCAGACAAGGGTCTGAGCCCAGGAGAACGGAACTACCGCCATTGTTTTCTCCCGCCCCGCCCTGCCCCCACATATAACATCACAATCTAGCGACTGGGGTGCCCAGCCCCGGTGAGCACCTAAGGCTCCGCCCCCCACCGTAACTAGAGCAACCAGACCAGAAAAAAAAAGGAGAGACAAAGGGGAAAAAAAAAACATGTTTTCAACAGAGCAGATCAGTCCCCCAGGACTCATCCTTTTGAGCGACCAAGAATTAGCCAGTCTATCAGATGCGCAGTTCAAAACACTGGTGATCAGAAAGCTCACGGAACTGGTTGATTTTGGTCGAAATTTAGATGAAAGAATGCAGATTACCATAAAACAGATGCAGGAAGACACGCGGAGGAGAGCCAATAGTGAAAGGAAGGAATATGAGTCTCAGAACAATACAGTGGACCAGAAGGAAGATAGAATCAACCAAGCAGGAAAGCATGATGAAATAAGAATTCAAAAAATTGAGGAAAAGATTAAGAGCATCCAAGACACCTTTAAACGTTCCAATATCCGAATTATAGGGGTACCAGAATTGGAAGAGGAAAAGCAACAGATTGAGCATGTATTTGAACAAATAATAAAGGAGAACTTCCCCAAGCTGGCAAAGGGAACAGTCTTCCAAGAAATCCAAGAAGCTCAGAGAGCCCCAAAGAAGTTGGACCCAAGAAGAAACACACCAAGGCACATCATAATTACATTAGCCAAGGTAAAAATGAAGGAGAGAATCCTAGAAGCAGCAAGAGGTAAGGGGACAGTCACCTACAAAGGAGTTCCCATTAGACTGTCAGCTGATTTCTCCAAAGAGACCTTACAGGCAAGAAGGGGCTGGAAAGAAATATTCCAAGTCATGAAAGACAAGGACCTACATCCCAGATTGCTCTATCCAGCAAAGCTCTCATTTAGAATGGAAGGGCAGATAAAGTGCTTCTCAGATAAGGTCAAGTTAAAGGAGTTCATCATCACCAAGCCCTTATTTTATGAAATGCTGAAGGGACTTATCTAAGAAAAGAAGATAAAGAAAATACATGTATAGTAAAAGGACAGCAAACTCACAAATATTAACAACCACACCTAAAGCAAAACCAAAAGAAACTAAGTAAACAATTAGAACAGGAACAGAACCACAGAAATGGAGGGGACATGGAGGGTTAGCAGCAGGGGGGTGGGAGGAGGAGAGAGGGGGAAAAGGTACAGAGAATAAGTAGCATAGAATGTAGGTTGAAAATAGATAGGGGGAGGGCAAGAATAGTACGGAAAATGTAGAAACTAAAGAACTCATAAGTATGACACATGGACATGAACTAAAGGGGGAAATGTGGGTGGGAGGGGGGTACAGGGTGGAGGGGAGAGAAGGGAGGAAATGAGACAAATGTAATAGCATAATCAATAGAATATATTTTAAAAAAAAAAGAAAGCAGAGTCCTCTGGAAAGGATTATGAGAGAATTTTCTGATGTCATAGTAATAATCTACACCTTATTTTAGGTTGTGGCTGAATGGATAAACACAACTGAATGCTTAAGATCTGTGCATATTAGTATATGTATATTATATAACAACTTTTAAAATGTGACTTTAAAAAAATAGAAAGCTATGTTAAAACTGGCTAGAAAGTTGACTGTTAAAGAATATTCTGGTGAAACACCTACCAGTCACCATACTTAGCAGGGAAACACAAGGATTCCCATTAAATTCAGACATAAAACAAGGATCCTTAAAATGACTGCTATTCAACATCATCCTGGAAATGCTTGTCAAATAATATTACAAAAAAAAGAGGAAAAATTATCAGAAAAGAAAAGGCAAATTTCCCGTTTGCCAATGATTATCTAAAATATTAAAGAGAGTCAATGGAAACCTATTAAAATTGGAATTGCAGTAAGATGGTCAAATATAAGATCAATATACAAAAACAATTTTATTTCTATTTCCTTTATAATTACAAAGCATTATGAAAATCATTCCATTCATAATAGTATCAAAACTACAAACAGCTAAGAATAAACCTGCCAGGAAGAGTAAAAGAAAACAATGGAGAAAATGACTATGGGAAATAAGAACTGCTTTTAAAGACCAAAGTAAATACAAAAATTGTAAGTTTCTGGGTGGAAAAACTCAAAATTGTAAAAATGTCCATTTTTCCCAATCATTCATTCATTGGGATGATTGAATGTATGATTCATTCAATCACACATTCAATACAGTAACTAGATAAAGCCTCAACAAGAACTGTATGACTCTTAAGCTGATGCTAAATTTTATATAAAGAAAATACCAGGTAATAGCCAAGAGTTTTGTGTTTTTTTAATTTTATTTTAATCATTGTTCAAGTACAGTTTTCTCCCTTTTACTCCCATTCCAGCCCACCAAGAGTTTTTAAAAGAATTATAAAAGGAAACAGCTCTGCCAGGTATTTTTTAAAATACTTTGAAGCTATAGTAATTATTACATCTGTATGATATTGATGTTTAAATATGTAGATAAATAAACCATAAAAAGTCCAGAAACAGATTCATTTATAAATAGGACGTTGTTATATTCCATAAAGTTGGCATTTACAATCAGTTAGGGAAAGATATTCAATAAATAGAATTAAATAAATATCCATTTGGAAAAAATAAAACCAAACCTTTTCTTCAAATTCTACATACACACACACACACACACACAAAATAATAATAATAATAATAATGGCAAATGTAATAGAAAACTAAAAGTGAAAAATAAAATTAAAAATTAGACTAAGGACATGCACAAAAAAATGTTTTATTATCACAAGACTGAAAATGTCCTCCTAAATTTTAAAATTTTAGAATTCAGAATGGGAAAGATTGATTGATTTAGTTAAATGAAACTTTAAAAAGTTTTAATAACAAAATTTACCATAAATAAAGTTAAAAGACAGTATTGGTAGAAAATAATAGGACATAAAACAAATAGAGAATTATTATTCAGTCTGCATATAAATCAAAGTTATAAAAAGGTAATTGGCAGAAGAAATACAAATGACCAATAAACACCTATCAAAAGCTGCCTGACCTCACTAGTAATCAAGAAAATACACATTAACTTAATATTATATTTCTTCCATCAGATTCATAAGAATTTAAAAGATTTATAATACCTACTATAATCAAAGATGCAGGAAAATAATCACTGTTAGTGAATAAATTGGTAAACTCTTTTTGGAAAGGGATTTGGCAGTACTTAATGAAATTGCATATGAATATACATCTAGTCTTGCTATTTCATTTCTAGGAATTTAAAGAAATTTTTCCAAATGTACAAATAAATATGCATTATGATCTCCATGAAACAATAATGTGGACTACTTATACAACATTTACCAAAGCTTCTGGCATGCAAAAATCTCACATGCATAGTGCAGTTTACAAAGCAATACATATAGATTGAGCCCACGTACACATTTTAAATGCATATAATATATATATGGTATAAATGTTTAGAAAAATAGAAGGATACACTTAAAAACTTAGTAGATGTTACTTCTGGGAAGGCTAGTGGGAGTAAGGATAGACACCATTTAACATTTTGTTCTGCAGATTTTGTATTGTTTGAGTCTTTTATTAGGTTATACCTCTTTTATTAGATTGGGCTATTTGATATTGCCACTGTTCGACCATTTTGACCCACAAAAATGGAAACTTCATGAGATACAGTTTAGGAGAATAAGAATTTTTAGTGTATTGCCTTTATAATTTAAATAAATAGATAAGAAAAAAGAAAAATTATGTATATTATATATAATATAAATATTTACTCCCTTAGAACCAAGTGAAATGGGCAGAGATGCCCAGGATGCTCTAAAGATTTATGAGAAGCTGTCCAAAAAGAGGGCAGTGCTCAGTCAGTTCTCCTTTAAAACGGCTGCCCATCCATCATGTTGTCATTTTGCTCTTTGCCCAGAAATGTTATAACCTTCTTAGCATTGGAAAGACAGGCCCTTTGCCTTCTCCCTGATTGTGGGACCCTGGCTATTAAGTGTGGCAATGGTCTCAGAACAATGTATCCCTCCTCTTTGGACTGACTCATCTTGACATTTTTGCATGCTAGAATAAAAATTCCTCATTTTACAAGAAGCATTGAGAATTGTAATAGTCACTGTTTCTACACCTCCATTAGTAATTTTCTAAAATCATCCTGAGTACCATGGCAAATTACTGTAAAAACAATGACCCAGGCATCTTTTTTTTGTCTTTACCGAAAACCCCATTAACAATTTTATTTTAATAGACTGAGCCTTTTCCTGTAAATACTGCAAACAATTTTGAATTAATCCACTTTTTTAAAAATGGATATACAGTTTTTAAAACTTTCATTTAAAAATGTGCTTTTTAAATGATCGTTGCACTGATTCACTGAGAATATACAATCATAGTTAAAAAAAAAAGGGATCTCTTCTAGTCTATTCAAAGATGACAGGTATAATAATTCACTTTTTAAATTTTTATCAGAGTAAATTTGGATAAGGTCTGTAGGTTAGATAATAGTCTTAGGTTGATGTTAATTTCCTGATTTTAATAATTATTCTGTAGTTATATCAGAGTGTGTGTGTGTTTAGGAAATACTGAAGTATTTAGAGGTAAAGTGTCTTTATATCTCAATTTACTGTAAAACATCAAAAATTATACATACACACATAGAAAAAGAGACATATAAAATGAATAATAAAGCAAGTATAGTAGAATGTTAACATCTGGTAAAAATGATTGAAAAGTAAACAGGAGTTTTTACACTATTTTGCAACTTTTACTCTGAAATTGTTTTAGAACAAATTTTTTTTTAATATATATTTTCTCCTGTGGATGAAATGGGTTCCATGGAAAGTAACCTATCAGGGTGATCTGATAAATCCTAACTGGGCAAGTCATGGTGGGTAGTCAAATCCCAGGCATATAAATTCTTTAGTAAAAGTGTTATCTTTGCCCTGTTATTGTGCACATCCAGGTCAACAAACCTTGTAAATGCCCCTTCTCAGACCCCTACTCCTTCTGGTGATAGCCTTCAACAGAATACATAATCTTAACTATCTGGTAATCTAATCCCTGCCTTGCCTTCTCTCACTTTATACAATTCTTACACTCTCTCCTTAATCCAAATGCATACAGGAAGCTGCAAAATGTCATTTCTTTGAAGCATTTATCTCAGTCTGTTGAGATCTTTCTTTTAGGCATATCCTCTGTTTGACTCAAATAAATTTTTATGAAAATTATCTACAGGTCTGGATTTTCTTACATTAGCACTCCCAAAATGATCCATGGATTCAATAATTATTACAGCCCCTAATTGCCTCTATGTGCCAGACATTGGCTCAGGCCTTCATAAGAACTATTTCTAACTCCAGTCCTTGTGAAGTGATATTACTCTCTCCCTGTCTCTGGGCACATGAGGGTCTCCACCAGTAGCTCAGCAATGTTCTCCTGTGCCTCTGGGCAGCCCTGATCTACTGGCTTTAGGGGCTGTTCTAAGCCTTCAACACCCTCTTCAAACCCACTTCCTCCCTTAGTCTTGTTGCATCTTCCACCCCCTCAGCACATTAATTCATTCCTTTGTTCATTATGTAATTATTTCCTTCCTCTTCTATGTATTCTGAATCTCTTCTTCCCAACTGACTCTGCTCTGGCCATATATACATGGTACAGTTACTCCCATTCTATTTTAGGAGTCCCCTCTTAATCCAATGCCCTGTGCTTCTACCTTCTTGGCTTCCTTTGACAATCAGGCTTTTGAAAAGAATAATGCATATGCCTAACCCTCACTTCCATTCACAACAGTGAAGAGAACTCTATATCCTATTACATGACTGATTTTTGCTTTTTTTTTTTTTGGTATAGGCATGTAGTAAACAGGAAAACTGCATTGAAAAAAAAAGATAAGGATGGTGCCTGCAGGAAGGAGAAAACAGACTTTCTCCTGATACGCAAAAACATACAATGAATGAAATAAATAGCTACTAAATATCAATGTAGTTTAGCTACTGGATGTTTAAGAGAAACTTCTTGTTCAAAATCTATTTCTAGCTGTTAATATAAATCTCACTATCAGAAGCAAAACAAATGCTAAAGACAAAGTTTCTATTTTTTGAGTGTTTTATGAGTATTTATTTTATTTTATTTTTAGAGAGGGACAAGGGAAGGAGAGAGAAAGGGAGAAAAGCATCAATGTGTGGTTGCCTCTCACACACCCCTAACTGGGGACCTGACCTGCAACCCAGGCATGATCCCTGACTAGGAATCAAACTTGAGACCCTTTGGTTTGTAGGCCAACACTCAATCCACTGAACCACACCAGCAGGGTTAAAAACAAAGTTTCTTAAAGTAATACAACAGAATTGATTCAAAGAATCCTCTAGTTTTTTAGATCAAATAAGATACTGGCAACCAAGTAAAAGGAATAAAGACTGTTTCCAGGTCTTTTATCATTAAAGGAGAATCAAGTAGCATACTGAGGCAGGAGACAGCATAGAAAGAACTCTGAGACTGCAATACTGTCACTGGCCAACATTTAGCACCCTGGTTGCCAGGAAACACCTTTTACCAATTAGGCGGAATAAATAAGTAAACTGAGGCAGGAAGGAGGAAAAAGACAAGTCTCACATGCTAACTCAGCAGTCCTCAGCCTGGTCTGATAATATTGCCAGGTGTTCCAACATCACAAGAGACACTATATTAGTATGAAAGAAGGAAAGTCCTTGAAATTCTATGTAATATTTCCACTATCTGGGAAAGAAAGCCTTGAAACTGCTTTCATCCCAAGGCCTGAATGTGGGAGAGGGTCCCTGGTGCCCAAAGAAAAAGCCCATAAAACAACTTTGGTTAATTGCCTACCTCTGGTCACTATCTGTCTTACAAGGGAGTCCCTGATGCTTACAGAAAGAGACCATAAATAACTTTGGAAAGTGCCCCAATTTTAATTAACTGCCTCCTGTCACGTATTTGTTTTACAACAAGATGACCAAATGGAGTCTCAAGCAAGACAAGGATTCAGGCCAACAAACCCCCACACATCCCTAAGTTTGGGTAGTCACATTCCCCCAGGAAAGCTGGCACCACATTTACCCATTAATCAATATGTAACTTTTTTCCCTCCTATCCCACCAACTATATAAGTCCTGAGAACAAAGGTGTCCCTCTCTCCCTCCCTCTCTCTCTCTCTCTCTCTCTCTCTCTCAGGCTCAGGGTTCTCTTGGTTCTCAGCCACAGAGACTCTGGCCACCTGGCCTCAGGCTGCCCAGAGGCTTGCCACCCTGGTCTTCAGCTGCTTTTGCTTTTCTCACCCTGCTTTGCCCTGAAACTTTGCTTTTCACCCCCTACTCTACCCAGTCCTGTTCTCTTCCATGGGAACAGGCCACAAATAAACTGATTACATACTACTAGATTTGCTGATATGTAATTCTTTACATGCATTAGCAAGAAGAACCAGGTCTCTCCTGTCAACAACACCATTTAAAGAAAGCTTAAAATCCAGAATAGTTTGGGACTTTGCTTGTGTTTTTCGATGCAAAGTACCTTATGGATCAGGTGAGACTACCAGTGGACCCTAATCTCAAATTAAATAAGCCCCTCTCAGTTGCCTCCTCCCTCCAGAAGTGGGTTGTAGTTAGTTTTCTCACCATTCCCTGAGACCCACCCACACTCCACTCCCTGCATCTGGACACTTATCACCATACAAGGACATTTTGGAGCTGAAGGAACAGGAGCAACATTCAGCATTGTAAAGTGAAAGGATGAATGAATGGATTGTATCTCTAGCGTCCAGCACACAGATGAAATTTTATGAATATTTGTTGAATGAATAAATCAATTGCACCCAATAGATAATGGGACAAATTTACTGGTCTTGCAGTTATAATGCCAACTTTTTCCCACTGACCTCCCCAGCCTACACACCCACCTCCCCAGACTTGTCCCCATCCTTTGGAATCATGTAAGGGCTCAGCTAAGGCTGAAGTCCAGAATTAATCATGTTTTAATCTAAGATCATTTCAGAGCCAAATGAAGATAAAAACAAACAACTTGAGGTGATGGCCATCTCAGGGAGTTGTGGGGTTGACTGGTGGCTCAGTGCCATGAGATCGTACTGCACAGTTTTTCTTAGTTTCTACCTTGATTTACTTATCCATTCTTTCAACAAATAGTTATTTAAAAATTATTGTGAGCCAGGCAGCGTCCTAATCCCTGGGGCAGAGTGATAGACAAGCCAAAAAGGTCCCTGCTCTTATGGAATTTACCTCTTGATTCATTCAAATAACAAATATTAACTGAGGAGCTACTATGTACTAGGTCCTTTGCTTAGCAGAAGATATACATTACTACATTCCTGCCTCCAGGATATTTATATACTAGTAAAGGAAAAACAGAAAAATAAATAAATAACATATTGTATATTGGGAGATAATAAATTCTGGGTGAAGGTTGAAGAGTATGGGAAGGTAGTGAAACAGAAAAGGTGATGGAGTATGGATAGGACATGTGCTTTTAAATGAGGTGCTCAGGTAGCAGTCACTGAGAAAGTGATACTGAAGCCAAGTTCCATAGGAGCAAGGGAACAGGATATTTAGGGAAGAGCATTCCAGGGAGAAAAAAGCAAATTTAAAGGCCCTGAGCTAAGAACATTCTTGGTGTGTTCAAGAAACAGCAAGGAGCTCAAAATGGCTGAAGCACAGCAAATAAGGAGAAAAGTGATGAGGTAGAGGAAAAGGAAATTAAGTTGACCTTGTTGACCATTTTGCCCTTTTCTCTGACTGAGATAGGAAACCATCAGATAATTTCTAGCAGATGACTAACATGAAGTGACTCAGGTTTTAACAGGATCACTGGTGCCTGAGCTGAGAACATGCTGCAGGCTGGTGGAGAAATGACATGGTAGCTGTGGCATTTTGTATGCTGACAGATATGCTCTGGTGAAAGACAAAAAAATGATGCTCCAAGAAAAAGAAAGGATAATCCTGGAGAAATGACCCTAAGTAGTCAAGAGAAAGGGCTATAGTAGCCAAATGGAGGAGCTAGGGACACAGAGAGTTCAGTAATAGCATGAGGGGAAGGCAGAGTTTATGTGCAGAGATGAACACAACTGGTTAAAGGTGGTAGTGGGAGTTGGTGTTATGTCTCTCACACTCATCTCAATTTGTCAGTCAAGCGGGAAGCAAGACCATCAACTAAGAATGAAGATGGAGCAGGGGGTATTATATGTTTTAAAAGAAAAAAAATCATCCCTACATGAATACATCTTTAAATAATCCCTTGAAATACTCATAAAACAATACACATAGTAGCAAAATTCTGGCTATAGATGTGGTTCCAGAAAAAAAAAAAAAGACCAGAAGACATTTTCACACATACACACAGCATATGTAAAGCCATCTGAGTACAACAACATGTACAAATGAAGTGACATGATTTGACATGTTTCCATGAAGCAATAAACACTGTAAGTCAATTCTCTAAACGCCATTGAGTTTTGAATCAGGCAAACATTTTTTTATTACTGGAAGTCATTTAAATTTACATCACTGTAGTAAGAATTAAATACTGTAGTGTAAAACACATGTCCAGAGTTGGGCAACTGAGAAACATTGAGTAAGGAACATGATTGTAGCATCTACCTCATGAACTACACTGAATTCTAGTGTGAACTGCCTTTCTAATCCAGTTCAGTGTTGTACCTCCCCAGAGGAAGGGAGCCTGAAATTCCCAAGATTTTTTTAACTTTCTCTTCTCTGGTATTAGGTCAGCCTACAATTCCACTATAGGAAAACATGCCTAGAGTACCCTCAGTGCCACAACCAGATTTTACCAGCTGGGTAAGACAACTTTATGGTGCAACATGCAAACAGTTAAGATGAATTAAAAACCCAAGCTCCTTTGTCTGTTAATATCTTTAAACCTGAAACATTTGAAAGCATTATGCACTTTCTTGGTATTTTGGAGCCTGCTCTGCAGCCCAAACTTTGACATTTTCCAGCATCCAAGCTGTCGGTGTATCAAGCTGGGTTGTGTATGGTGGGTAGGCACAGCTGTCCCACAGCACAGAGAGCATTTAACATGGACAAGTGGACATGAGTGGGAACCAGCAGTAAAAGGGATAAGGGATAAGCTTATGGGTCCTTGATCTTGGCCTTCAGCAATCTGGGGACTATCTTGGAAGCTTTGGAGATTTGTTCCTACACAGAGGGGTTAGCCCTAGAATTTTTATCTGTTATCCATTTTCACTTTCATTTTTAACTCAGTGCATTTTAACTTTTTAAATTTTTTAATCTTTGGCTTAACTGAATTATTTTAACATACTATATTATTATCTTTATTTTTTAATATAGTCTGTATATGATGGTTTTCTTTTATCTTCATTATATTTAGTTTATTTTACTAACATCTCATTTTTAGTCAATTTTAATTGTTTTATTCTTTTACTACTTTTTATAAGAGCTATATATTTATTTCTGGTTTTTGGTTTTTTGCTTTAACTAGTTTCAGGATTGCCTAGTGACTCCCCTATTCTTAGCATTGCCTAGTGGCTCCCCTATTTCTCCCCGTTTTAACAGCCACTCCCCACCCCCTCTCCATACTGCAAAACTTCCATTGAAAACCTTTAATCCAGAGAATTCATGAATAACTCCCACTATTACTTCTTTGGACAATAAATATCCTCTTCTAACTGCTCATACTTGCACATTTGAAATGGTATTTATTTCTCACACTGTGCTCTGTAATGTCCTTCTAGTTCTATGGCCTCTACTCTACAAATCAATGGATGGGAACCAGTCCTGTGGAGGATCACTACTCAACAGGAGGAGGAGGAAGGTGCCAGCTTTCTTTCAGAGAAAGACCACAACATACTGTCACCATGCTTATTTTTACCAGGGGCGGTCTTGAGACATAACTTTCCTATGTAGAAGCCACATTAAGAGACCAACAAAACCTTCAAAACCTTCAAACACCCTCTCAACTTGCTATAACTAATATAATTAATCTGTTTCCAAAACCTGATATAAAAAATTCTATTCTTAGACTTCCAGCAAGATGGAGGCATAGGTGGACACACCGTACCTCCACACACAACCAAGATTAGATCAACAACAATTTAGAGGCAGAATAACACCCAGAACTGACAGAGAATTTATCTGAATGGAAGTCGGACAGCCAAGAAGTTGAAGTAGACCCATTCATCCAGGTAGGAGGGGCAGAGACAAGCAGCTGGGCTCGGGTTGCAGCCTGAGCAGTGGGTGCATAAGGCAACTGGGAGCACATAAGGCATCTGGGGCGCACAGGATAGCAGTGGGTGGACCCTGAGTGTGTGAGCAGTAGCTGGAGGACCCAGTGAGGCAGCGATTGTGGACCGAGGCAGAGCACGCAGCCCAGGATCCCATGGAAGGGACTGAGGTCCCAGGAAAGCAGAGCTACTACCATTGTTCCCTCTTGCCCCTGACCCCACCCCCACATACAACGTCACAATCTAGCGACTGGGGTGCCAAGCCCCAGTGAACACCTAAGGCTCCGCCCCTCACCATAATGGGAGCAACCAGACCAAAAAAAAAAGAGAGAGAGACATGTCTCAAACAGAAAAACAGATCAATGCCCCAGGGCTTATCCTTTTGAGCGACCAAGAGATAGCCAATCTATCAGATGCACAGTTCAAAACACTGGTGATGAGAAAGCTCACAGAATTGGTTGATTTTGGGTGCAAATTACATGAAAAAATGCAGGTTACCATAAAAGAGATGAAGGAAGGTGCACGGAGAACCAACAGTGATGGGAAGGAAACTGGGACTCAAAACAATAGAGTGGACCAGAAGGAAGAAATAAACAACCAAACAGGAAAGAATGAAGAAATAAGAATTCAAAGCTTAGGAACCTCCAGGACATCTTTAAACATTCCAACATCCAAATTATAGGGGTACCAGAAGGGGAAGAGGAAAAGCAACAGATTGGGTACGTATTTGAACAAATAATAAAGGAGAACTTCCCCTTCTGGCAAAGGAAATCGACTTCCAGGAAATCCAGGAAGCTCAGAGAGCCCCAAAGAAGTTGGACCCAAGAAGAAACACACCAAGGCACATCATAATTACATTAGCCAAGGTAAAAATGAAGGAGAGAATCCTAGAAGCAGCAAGAGATAAGGGGATAGTAACCTACAAAGGAGTTCCCATTAGACTGTCAGCTGATTTCCCAAAAGAGACCTTACAGGCAAGAAGGAGCTGGAAAGAAATATTCCAAAGCATGAAAGACAAGGACCTGTATCCCAGATTACTCTATCCAGCAAAGCTTTCATTTAGAATGGAAGGGCAGATAAAGTGCTTCTCAGATAAGGTCAAGTTAAAGGAGTTCATCATCACCAAGCCCTTATTTTATGAAATGTTAAAGGGACTTATCTAAGAAAAGAAGATAAAGAAAAAACATGTATAGTAAAAGGACAGCAAACTCACAATTATTAACAACCACACCTAAAACAAAACCAAAAGAAACTAAGCAAACAACTAGAACAGGAACAGAACCACAGAAATGGAGATCACATGGAGGGTTGGCAACAGGGGAGTGGGAGGAGGAGAGAGGGGGAAAAGGTACAGAGAATAAGTAGCATAGATTGTAGGTTGAAAATAGATAGGGGGAGGGTAAGAATAGTATGGGAAATGTAGAAGCTAAAGAACTTATAAGTATGACACATGGACATGACTAAAGGGGGGGATATGGGTAGGAGAGGGTGTACAGGGTGGAGGGGAGTGAAGGGGGAAAAATGGGACAACTGTAATAGCATACTCAATAAAATATATTTTAAAAAAGGAAAAAAAATAAGCAAAACAGACTCATAGGTGGAGAACAGGATGACAGCTAAGGGCGGGGGAAGGTGCTATTAGTGGGTGGATGGATCCAGCAAAAAAGAAAAAGGACCAATGGGCATGGACAACAGCGTGGTGATTAGAGAGGGTGGAGAGGGGTATGAGGGGGATTAAGTGGTACTGGAAAATATTCAATAAAGAACAAAACAATTTTTTAAAAAATTCTGTTCTTGAGTAGGCCTCCCACTTATCTTATTTGAAGTTTCAAGGAGAAATTAGCTCTGGCAGCAATTATCCCAAACAGGGTGTAGATTTTGTTTTACTTTACTTTGGTTTCCTACAGCTATATGAAAAAATATATATACAAACATTAGATTAAGCTGCTCTTTTGCTTTGAATCTGGATTGCTTGGAGACCAGAATTTTATTTAGCAGCCTGGGTACTATGAACCCCAAAGTCCCACAAGAATGTGTCAAGTTCTGTTCCCCTTGACTAAAAATGGGTCATTTTCCCACAAAGGAGGGACTAAGGAAAGATATCTACACTCTGTTCAGTTCCCCTCCCCCCACAAAAAAGCCAGATGCCATTTGGGTTAAATTCAAGTTTCTAAAAACAAGCAGATAAATTGTCAAGGCCTGGCCCACATTCACTATTCCCCTAAACTAAGGGAAATTTTGCCAGCTAATTTTTCTGCTTATATTGTCTAAAGAATGTTTTTATGCAAGAATCTACATCTCTCTCACTCTCTTCCCCTCCCTTACTGTAACTCCCTCCCTCTCTTTTCCCCTCCCTCCCTCACTTTCTGACATCTATTTATCCATTACTGTTATCATTGTAGTCCCTTTCTTTGCAAAAGTTCTCTTTGGGCTTAGAGCTGCTGCCTTTCTTACTAACATGTAACTCTTGTTGTCTGTACTGTCATGGTTGCAGGAATTCTTCTCAGTTGGCCACCTCAGGCCATAGGGACCCTTGTGTTCCTGCTGAGCTTTCATGGGTCCCTGAAGTCTTTGCCTCCATAAAGTGTTCAGTCATGCTCTGCCTTATGTACCTCAGCAGAGGTGCACTGAGTCAAGCCATTTCTAATTCCCTTCTCAGCCAATAGATATGCTCATGTCAAGATTGGCACCTGGCTTGCTAATGTCTTTCCTGAAGATGGTTTACACTAAAAGGATTATCTCCACATGGTGTGGACCACTTCTCTACAAAGACTTATTTTAACCTAAATGAAAAAACACTGTCAAATTTACAAACTTCACCAAATATTGCTAAAGGGCAGCCTAGTATAAATTCACTCAAATTTCAATTCTCTTACATTAGAAAGGTAGAAGGGAAAATCACTAAAATATATGGCAGGTGAAATTTGAAGTGTTACAACATTTTAGAAAGCAATATGGTAATATCTATAAAAATTTAAATTATTGCCTTAGCTGGTGTGGCTCAGTGGATAGAATGTCAGCCTGCGAACCAAAGGGTCACAGGTTCGATTCCCATTTAGGGCACATGCCTGGGTTGCGGGCCAGGTGCCCCCATAAGGTACACACAAGAGGCAACCACACATTGATATTTCTCTCATTTCTTTCTCTCTCCCTTCCCCTCTCTAAAGATAAACAAATAAAAATCTTTTTAAAAATAAATAAAATAAAAATTTAAATTATGTATACTTGTCAACCTATTAATTCCATTCCTAGGAGTTTAGCCTTTGGAAATAAAAGTGCCAGTATACAAGGACGCATGCAAGACCCAAGAAGTGAAAATATAAAGCCCATTAGTGAGAGTGGATGGCTGAATAAATTGTTGTATACCCATGGAATGTCACATAGCCACTAATAAACTAGAGCAATACAAGATGATGTGGAAGGTCTCCATAAGCTACAGTTAAAGGGGAAAGCCAGAAATAGAAAAAAGTATATAATTTGTTTCCTTTAAAATATTACCAAAAAATCTATATGTGATGGGCACAGATATAATAGGCCTAAACAGAATTACACAAATGTTTATTAAAGCAAAAAAAGACATTCACTAGTATTAACATGGGTCACTTGAAATGGTCGAGGATCAGAAATGGGATAGTAAAGCCTAGGCAGTTTGGGATGATGTATCTATGATAAAAACAGAATATATGGTATGATACTATTCCTGTAAAATCATATTTATGTATTTATTTGTATTTTTATTTATACTCCAAAAATGCTCATGAGAACAATGCTAACCAATAATGGTTATCTCAGGGTAATGAAATTTTAGATGTTCTTTTAATTTATTTTTTATTTTTTGTTTATTTTTATTTTTTAGATTTTATTTATTTTTAGAGAGAATGTAAATGAGGAAGAAAGAGAGGGAGAGAAACATCTATGTGTGGTTGCCTCTCTTGCACCCCTTCCTGGGGACCTGGCCTGCAACCCAGGCATGTGCCCTGACTAGGCAATCAAACCTGTGACACTTTGGTTCACAGGCCCACATTCAATCTATTGAGCTACACCAGCCAGGACTATCTTTTTATTTGTTTTATGTGTTGCTTGAATTCTTTAAAAAGAGCATGTGCTACTTTATTTTATGTAAATGTATTTATATCTTTTATCTGTAGAAATAAACAAAGACCAACCAAATGAGAAAAGCAAAGACTATTTATTCCAAGCTTGCTCTATAGCAAGAGAGTCAGCAACCATTGCTTATATTTTGGCAGAGACTCAAAGGCAGGCAGAGGAGTGGGAAATGTTATAGTTGGGAAAAAAAAAAGAGAAGGCTGCAGGTGTGTCCTGATTGGAGGCTGTAGGCATGGGGAAGCTGTGGGCAGGCTAACCAGAGCAGGTATCCTATGCAATTGGTCAGGGGTGTACATTTGGCTTTCTCTGGTTGGTTCAAAGCCAGAGGTGGGGACAAAAATTAAGGAAGCTGTTAATTATTAATCAACTTCTGGCCATTTTGGAGCATTTGTTACACAATTTATTGTTTAGCTTCCCGGATTGTTACTAGAGATAGCTATCTGGCTCCCGGCAACTGTGACTTATAGTAGGCTGGTTTCCAGGACTGACTATTCTAGATAAGAGGGTTGGTTTCCTGGGCACATGCTGCAGGCTGTGAGTCATAGTACTACTTTTAAATACAGTCAGGCCATTGTCTGTTTGTATATCCAGTCTCTCATATTTTACTATATTTATAAACAAATATATTTATATGTGTTAACAAACATTTTATATAATTTATATTGAACATAAATAACCCATTTATATTTTATATAAAAATAAAACTAACTGTGAAAAGGGCAAAAAATAATAAATAACAAAATAAAATAGGCTAATAAATGATGAAAAGCAAAAATGTCCCCTCTTCCTAGCCCTTATTACCATAATATGGTAGTGGCTTTCAAACCTATTTATATATATCATTGTACTACTAAAAATAGTTTATTAAACTGAAATGGGAAAGATATTTCTACTTATATAGGAATATTTTTTTAACTAGAAGAACTTCTTAAATTCCTGTCCTAATTGCTCTACCTACCTCTTATTGATGGACTGTTCCCTGCATCACCTTTGTTATGGGTGTTTAACGAGAACTGTTAGGTATTGAGAATAAACCTGGCTTGATTAGCAACATGCAAAGGAACACACAGAGATGTGCTGAAGTGGCCTGGAAGCACCAGGATCAGCCATCCCAATCACAAGTCCCAAGTCCTGTCATTGGGGAAATTAAAGGTGAGAAACACCCAAGATGGGAGGAGGTTGGAGTTAACAAACAGTTAGCCAGGCACTACAGCAGACCTGCTATTGGCTCCTTAAATAAACTAACAGTCACTGGGTTTGTTTTTCTCTCTGCAATCTGGAAACTAACACATGTACCCACTCAAGAAATAAATATCTAGCCCTGGCTGGCGTAGCTCAGTGGATTGAGCGCGGGCTGGGAACCAAAGTGTCCCAGGTTCGATTCCCAGCCAGGGTACATTCCTGGGTTGCAGGCCAGAACCCCCAGCAACCGCACATTGATGTCTCTCTCTCTCTCTCTCTCTCTCTCTCTCTCTCCCCCTCCCTTCCCTCTCTGAAGATAAATAAATAAAATAAAAAAAAATCTCAAGGCTTATATTTAAAAAAAAGAAAGAAATATCTAAATTTTCAAAAATTACTTCCAAAAATGAATTTAACAGATCAAAATAGGAGGTCCCATTCTTGTTTTGTATTATTAATTGTAAAGGTGTCTTTATTGAGTTTTCCACTGTATAGCTTTCAGAAAAAGGTATTGAAAGCACAGACCAACATTAATGTCTGAATGGTCTATTTCTTCTAGCTTTACAATTCTAAATGATTTTTGCATGCTCGAGTTTCTCATGTTTCATACACTGTAAATCCCTCTTGGATTGGACCTGGTCACTGATCTTGCAATTCATGTAAATAAGCTACTTAAATTGAAGTTTAGGGTGAATGACTATCCTTTGTCACAGAGCCATTTAGTTCCTGTTCACCAAGGACTTTGCTACGCTCTCATCTCATACAGCAATCAGAAAAGAAAAATTTAAGACTGAAGAGTAAACGACTACTTGAAAATAAGTCTGTATTTTTTTTCCTTCTCGTTCTCTCTAAACACACCTCTTAGGAAGAGATGAAGAGAGATTTCATGCAGCTACCCTTAGACAAAGACAAGACTGCAAGGATTAAAGTTAAGCAACCTTGAAAAGACAATGTAAGTGATAGGGGACTCAAGAGTTAGAAAATTTTAGTTTAAGTAATAGTTAATAAGCTTAGTAATCAATGCAGGTAAAAGTTGTTATTCCAGGAAATGAAGGTATGACCCACCTTGACTCTAGGAGACCATAAGCAGTTCCATCTTTGTGCCTCAGGAGGACTGCAAGCAATTCAAGATGGGGTCTGACCCATTGTACTCCAGAGTGAGATGACCACTGCCTGGGGCACAGCTAAAGACCACCCCCCAGGACAAGAATGCTGCAGTTTTTAATCCAATTAACTTTCCCCTGAATTCCAAACCCCTTACCTGCACTTTGTTCTCCTTATAAAAAGGGCCATTTTACAATGGAATTTAAGACCGTTAGGGTATGAACAGACCATCTTCTCAGATTGCCAGCCATCTGAATAAAGTGCCCATAAAGATTCAATCCCTGTCTCTGCTTATTTGGTTCGGTATGTGACAGGCAGCACAAATGCTGGTCTTTTCTGGCTTCATAAGGATTTAGGGTAGCTACCCTTCCAAGACAAATATGAGTAGTTAGGGTGGCCACCTTTAAAGGGAAGAAAGAGTCCCATTATCTGAAAAGTGGGTGAGAGAAGAAATGAGGTCAAGGGGGACTAGGAAAAGGACAAGACAATGCAGTGTGTCTGGGGTTGGATGCCTAGGCCTTACTCCCAAGAGAGTTCTAATTCCATCTGAGCTAGCACCAGGAGAACTATTCAGTGGGGCATCATGCTTTGCTCTCTAGAGCTGTAGCAGGCTATTCCCTGCAAAAGGGGAATATCAGGTCTTAGCCAGCCATTGCCAGCACATTGCAGGAGAAGGCCCACTGTGCCCCTAGTGCTTTGAGTCCACACACACCAAGTCACATTCAGGCAACCACCTGCCTCAATCCAGGACACATGTAAACCACTAGATACCCAGCTGGGGAAGGGAAGGGATGAAGGAGCTCTTTCACACCTGGATTCTACTGCCAGACAATGGTTCACTAGAGCAACTCTAGCAGGGAGAGTAGCACAGACACCTCCATCACTACTTCTTATGCTTTCAAATGTCCTGTCATTGGCCTTTCCTTTGGGAGTCAGGAAGTGGCTTTGGGCCAAGCTACATGACCTCAATATAGCCTCTGACTATTTATATTCACACAAAATGACAGTAAGCATGAGTGGTCCTCTGACAAGTCAGATGATAACCTCTAGTAGTATGTATTCTGCCCCAATGCTTTTTAATTTACACATTCATAATTTGAAATTAATTTAGATGTCCTGAAGGATGTCCTCTCCCATATATAATAATAAGACGAGTATCTTCTACATGCTATTAATAAGGTTTTGTTATGAACCAAGGATTGTATTCATAAACAACTGGTCCTTGAAATCTATTGGCAGAAAGGGAGGCTCAGTATTATGTAAATGCATTGTCTTTGATAGTCTCTAAAATTAAACAGCAAAGCTTAACATAAAACAACCAGTTACCGTTACAATTTGATTTGTTATCTAGAGGTACATTTGCAACGGTAACAACCAGTTACCGTTACAATTTGATTTGTTATCTAGAGGTACATTTGCTGTTAACTTATCTTGAAAAATGTCCCAGGAAAGCAGCAGAAAAGCTCTAAAATCCATCTCTTCCTCATTATCAACTCTGCAACTCTCTTAGTCTTGAGTGCTTCTTAACTGGACCACTACGACAGAATTCTAACAAGTCTCCATGCTCCTGGTCTGTCTCATCCTGGCTATGAAGCATTCAATAAATCCATTCTGCTCACACAAATGTGTGAAAATATAAGAGTCCCACCACATAACACTCCCCGCTGCAGGTGCTGGCTTTTCATCTTGGAATTGATTGATCATCTGTTCCATGCATTTCAGCCTGGTACTTTTTGGTCTTGTCTCTTCTGGGTCTCTGACTCCAGCTTCAATTGTTCCCTTTGCACATTCTGCTCCAACTCAACCTCAGCATCTCCCCTAGACATAATCCTGATAATCACCTTTCAGCATTCTCTATCTAACACATAGGTAAGAGATACTTCTAACCCTCCTCACACCCATCCTTTAGAACCTCTGACAAAGGAAATTAGAAAGTTTCCAGTCTTTTCTCCTTGAAATGTATCCTCTAAGCTGAAGTCAGATTTATTTCTCTAGAATGAACTCTGGCCATCTCTCTCATGCTTAAAACCCTTCAATGGCTCTCATGTGGCTTTAAGATAAAGTCCAAACTTTCTATGGGAAACACATCGGACAAAATCCTTCACGAGGCTGCTCTAACTATCATTTCCAGCCTCCCCACTCACAACTCCTTTCATTTTAACCATTAGCATATATTTGCATACCTCCCAATGTACCATGATTTCCCACCTTTGACATTCTTCCCTATCAGAATGTTCTTTCCTGTATTGTTTACCAAGTGAACTCTAAGACTTTAAATACAAATGCTGTCTTCCCCAGAAAACTTTCCTCAACTTCACCAAGCAGAGCTTACCATGTCATATCTGATGGTCCTACAATGTGTTTCACTGACCTTATCATACAGTTGATTCTTGAACAAGGCAGTGAGTAGGGGTGTTGACCCCGCGGGGTTGAAAATCTGCACACAACTTAAGTCAGACTTCCATATACATGGATTCCTAGCCACAGGTTCCCAACTGTTGATCAAAAATATGATTGTAATTAAATATTAGTAATAATTATTTTTAAATTATAGTAATGTTTTATTATTAATTTAATTATTATTATAATATAATGATAATTTTAATACTAATTTATAATTAATAATTTAAATATTATTTTTTTATCCACAATTGGTTGAATTTGCAGATGCGAGACCTGGGGATATGGAGGGCAAACTGTATAGTTATTCTTTTAAATTCTGCTATAGCTGGACCCATGCAGTTCAAAGATCAACTATATATCACTATAATCATATATTTTTAATGTTTGTCCTCCCACTAAACCACCAAGGGAGAGGACTGACTGTCTTTTATTATCTTTTAATCCCTAGTTCCTTGCATAGTATCTGACCCATAAAGTTGTGGAATAAAGCAACTGACAAAAAAAAAGGAATTAGTGAATGTTAGAGAGAATCCAAAATACATTTAGGGAAAATTTTTAATGTTACCCTTAGATATATAACTCTACCAGACTTGGATAACATCATTTGATTTTCTTTAAGGTGGAAAAGAAGAAGCATGTGTTCTATAGTTTGGATCAACACTTTGAGAGTTTCGCTGGGACCTGATGATTCTTGCCCATTCTCCAGGAATTCTGAAATAGAAGAGGTTGTGGTGGGAACAAAGGGAAGGAAAAGAAATCAATAAAAAAAGATAGTAGCTGATGGTTTTCCCATGTAAAAAAATTAAACTTTTGCTTTGATAACATTTTCAAATATATGAGCTAGCAGGAAAAAGAGCTATAACCAACCAATTATTACACAAGTTAGGAGAGAGTTAAAATTTGTACCCAGTGAGTAATCTTAGGTTGTGTCAGTGATGCCATAAGGAAAATCCTGCTGGCAGGCAGGATCAATCCTGTCTCAATCCTGAATCAATCTTGAATCATCTAGGAAGAGATGACACCATAGAATTGTCATTATTAGTAGAGTTATATCAAGGTGTTCATAATTCTGTTGTTATTTTCACTCTTAATGAAGGGAAAATAAGATATTCTTGTGGCATCGGAGAATAGAACCCTGAGATTCATTTTAAAACTTACATAACTGATTATGTATGTTTTTGATGGTTCTGTTGAATTTTTATTATTTTTCTAAATTCTGAAGAGTTGAGTGGGGAGGAAGAATAAGTTTCCTCCCCAACTCTCTACATCTCATAGGCACTGTACTTATGATTCTCTGGTTCATTTCCATGTAGAGGTAGAAATATGATCAACCAAGAGTGTACTTAAAGACCTTATATATTAATAATAAGAGGACTATCTGATTGCTATTATTTATTTTCAAAACACATATCAGTCTCAATCAGCCACCGAGACCACTGATGCATAAGGCTCTGGACAGAAAAGGTCACCTCAGCATTATCTGCCTCCTACCCAGCACCTATCAAGAGCCTCGCTAAGTGGTATTGTTTAAAACTTATCTTTTATGATATGCAACCCCACTGTTCTTCTAGGTACTATGTAATAGCCTTAATTCAAATCAAACTGTCAGATGATATGTTTATCAACAAAACTGCAAAAAGTACTCATTAAATTCCCTATTTCTTTTCCTATTTAAAAAAAAATTGAGGTCATTAATGACCATCTCTCACAGAGAGTTTCCTGTGTAATGTTTCTTTAAAAAAATGTCTTGGCTACTCTGAGAGAAATTGTGTATGTTTGCCCTTTCTAATAACATCAGTCAAAACTGTAGACCAGTAGCTGACTTTCCTGTTGCCTCTGAGCCCAGTTCACAGTGAAATCTCTGTCTAGTCATCTTCAGGTAATATGGTCACTCTTAATTTTACTATCTCTTGAGTTAAGAAGCTAACTTCTCCATTTCTTCTTGCTTTTTCTCTATTTTCTTTGGGCTTAAGTCTTTTAAGTAATAACTTATCAGTCTTATTCTTTTACTCATTCATTCAACAAAATATATTGAGAGGTATTGAAAGTCTACTATGTGCCAAGTATTGTGCTATGTATTGAAGACTGTAAACATGATAAACAATAATGGAGCTTACAATTTAAGCTAGGAACCAAGATATGCTAGGTTTTCTTTAGCTCTTTCACAAACCAACAATTCCTCTCTCAGAAATTCCAGGCTCTTTGCAACTCTGTCACCCCCCAATCTTTGTCCTTCCACCTCCTATTACCAACACAATGTAATTCTAGGTGTTGAATTTGAGTTCATTGGTAAAGGTCAGTAATTCTTGATGTCAGACAGAACTGGGTATGAATTCTGGCTCCAAGCCATTAACTAGTTGTATGACTTTGGGTATGTTACTTAACATCTCTGGACCCACTTTTCATATCTAAATAAAGTTATTTTAAAGATTAACTGAGATAACATATTTTAAAATTACAAGTATTGTTCTAAGTGCTTTATACGTATTAACTAATTTACACTTACAAGTGTCCATTCCATAAGAAATTTAGGAATAAATATCACACCACCATTTTACAGTGACTTTTACCAGCCTACACCTCCCCTATATGCCACACTCTGTGCCTCCCAAACACAAAATAAAGGCAGCTTTCTTACCCTGGCTGGCCTTGAGGTACTCCTAACCCTAGGCATGCAGCCCCCAAGCCCTTCTGAAGAAGGCCTTCGAGTTCACTGTGGCTGCTCCATTCAGATCAGCAGCCTGCCACACTTTGCACTAGCTGCAAATGCATCTCTGCATTTTCATCTAACAGAGCTAGGTTTGCTGACATTAAGGACATGGTGCAAAGCACAGCTCTTTAGTTTCCAAATGAATGAAAATGGCATATTAAAAGTGAGGCTGGCCACAGCATCAAGCTAGAAAACAATAATGACTCACAGGAAAGACAGAGACTGAGTAAGCACCAACGAAAGGCCATTCACGCCTTTATTCACATCACTTGGGAAAATACAGTCTCAGTATGGCACAACCACAAACACATGGACAAAAGGTTCCCAGGTTTTTGAGGATAGTCTAATTCCCATCTGGATTATAGTTTTCTAACTTCTAAATTAGCTATACTAGGAGTTGGGGGATATTAGACATTCTTCCATGAGGCATGCATCTGCATCCCAACTGGCATTGCTAATCAATTGTGAAATGACTGTTAGACAGCTTTGATAAGAGATCTTGTTATTTACTGCCTAGCTGTTGGACCACAAAAACATTCCACCGGTGACAAAAAAAGACTGAAGCTTCTTTCTGCATGTATGTACTGTCAGCAGTCTAGACAGAAATCTAAAAAATTAAATAAAATCTAAGAATAAATAAAATTTTAATGTTTTACTCTTCCCTTGTTTCTAGTATTATTAGTAGTAGTAGTATTATGACATTTAATGCTACATAATCTTGTCAAATCTTAAGCATGAAACTATCTTATAATACATAAGCTTTTCTTTCAATTTATTTGTTATTTTTATGGATGGGCATTTATTTAATGTATTAGCAATTATCTTTGCACAACAAAAAACCCACCTTGATTTTTAATGCTAGTAAACCTCCAAAATTCTGAACTAAAAAACTATTTGCATAGTATTTCACAGGGGGAAATTACTTAAGTTAAAGGGTCTAGTGAATCAGTACTGAAAGCTAAAAGGAAATGTGTAGAAGATTGGGAGTTGTATGCTAAAATATCTTGTATTAACTAAATCAAGGGTTTGCTGACCAAAATGAAGCATTCTTAGAAGACAAACATTGCATACATGTTTAATGCTTTTGTCTTTCTAGCATCTAAACCTCTTTGCCCTGCATGAGAAACCTTAGAGCAGAGCCCACCTACCAGGACAAACTTGAACTTACCAGGTATTAGCTTGCTTAGCTATCGTGCTGGCACATGACTTAGACTCCTCTGACTGGATGTGCTCACCTCAGATTTTGTACCAGGAGCTAGTGACTTAAGAAGGAACCTCATAGAGTCCATCTTGGCAACAGTAATAGCAGAGAGAGAAGCAATGTTCATTTTCCAGAGGCAGCAGGCACAGCGGTTCTAGTGTCCATCTCTAGTGCCAGCATCAGGCTGGAGGTTGGGCAGGCTGTGGTATACCTATCAACAGAGACATTGGTACCTTGCTGGGCTACTTCTGTGGGGTGATGCTGGACATGGTACCTGGATCTTATGGCCTCTAAGCCTAGTTTTCGAGCCTTTCTAGAGCTTATGTCAGATAAGCAATGTTCTTTAATAAATTCTATTGTATGAGACCAGAATTCTGACTATTTCATTGTATTTACTTTTTAAAATATTGGACACATTACTGCAGCTATATATTGTAGGCTGAGAAACAAGGTAGTTTCTTCTAGGTTTCTTCCAGGTTAAGAGAGAAGAAAATATAGAAACATAAGTACTGTAAGGCAGCTGGCAGCCATCTCAAAAACATCTGCTATCAGATTTGGGCATGCTGTCTTTGAATTTCAGAATGTATTTCCAGGTGGCAATAACTACGTATTAACATGTGATGGGTATCAGCATTTACCTGTTTGTTTCCTCTCACTTGTCCTGGAGTCCTCACACCATACCATGGCTTCCAGCCTGTTCTTTCTTCACCCTGACTGGCCCACTTGGGGTGCTTGATGGACTAATTCTCAACCACAGAGAACAGTTTTGAAATCCTAGGCCAACCTTCTTATTCCACTGGACTTTCCCTCATTGTATTCCTTCTATTTCTACTTTCTCATCAGAGTTCCATAGTACAATGTCTTCTTTCATTGAAGAAGTGCCTTAATTAGCTCTTCTATTCCATTTCACCGTAAATCTTAAGAGATAAATTCATAGCAGTAAAGTGTACATTTGTGGACTGTCTTGCTGAAGTTGGCCATATTACCCCTCATTAGCATCAAGAAATTTCTTCTTCTTATATGTCTGAAAATAAAAATGAAATATTTGGGGGGAATTACATACTTGTCCTACTCACTGAGTATAGTGCCATTTTGAGCAGTATCTTTAAAAAAGTTCCAGCAATTAGCAAGTCAATTAAAACCACCTCTACTACTAATCACAAAGGTTATTTAGGACCTGGATGATTCCAGGTGATTAGTTTACATGGAGCTTTCCAAAATGAATATTTATAAAATGATAAATGTGTTGACTTAATAAAAGAGAGCCTGGGCATCAAAGAAATTTACTGACTTTCTCAAAGCACAGAGCTGGTTCAAAGTGAAACTGGATTAATGGGACTTGAAACCAGGCATTAGACTTCACACCTCACACCATTCTTCAACATAACTGCATCTCTCAACTGTAAGTGCCAGTTGGGCAATTTGCCACACTCAGCACCCACAGTCACTTCTAATGAGAAGGAAACTACTCCTTCCTGAGTCCCTGCTGACAGGGCAGCTCTGGCCAGGCCTGATGGCTTGTGGTGGCTGGGTTACATCCCTCTCTCATCTCTACTTATTGAATAAGGATGAGCAGCTGACCCCAAGGAAACCAATCCACAGACTGGCCAGCAGTCTGTGAGGTGGCCTGACACAAAAAGTTTTGACTCAACAGAGGTGACCTGAGTCAATTAGATTCTAGCTGAGTCTTCTTCCTTCTAACAAAGAGACCCTCACTGACTCAGCTTATCTGCAGATAATGGCTGCATATACTATTCTGATTAACTGATTGACTGGAATAACCTTGTTCAACTTTCTATTTTACCACTGTTATGTAGACATGTCTTAACAGAACAAGACATCACATGTTTGGCAGTTCCCAATTTTCTTAACTTCTGATAACTACTTTTCTTCTAGAAACATTCTTCCAGTAGATTCCATAGCCCCATACTATCTTGGTCTTCTTTCCACTTTTTGCTCTCCCCTTCCTCTACATGCTAGGCAGCATTCTGAGTGCTTTACATAAACTATCTTATTTAAGTCTCATAATAACCCCATTAGATAAATGCCATTAATATCTCTGCTTATAGATGAAAAAGGCAAAGTGCAGAGAAATGGTGGTAGTTTGGATCAGCATGGAGGCAGAGGAGAAAATAGGGCATGTTGTGGATATATTTTGAAAGCAAACCCAACAAAGCTTGGTTTCCAGAGTAGATGTGGAGGTGAGGAAAGGGAAAAATCAAGAAAGTTGCATAACAGGGTGAATTTTGCTGACATTTATCTAACCTATTTGTCACCTCAGATTGAATGTTCCAGAAGCACCTCCAGAAGACAAGTTCAACTGAAATTATCATTTTTCCCATAAGACCTTCTTGTCCTTTTAATATTTTCCTTTTCAGAGTGTTATTGTTATAGTCTACAGGGGATTCCTCCCCACCTATCTGGGTTCGTTTTGCCCGCCGCCTGAGGAAAGATGTCTCTTAATACCAGAGATCAGTGAAAAGGAAAGGAACTTATTATTCATTTGAAATAACACAAACTAAAAGTTCCCCACAAATGCACACACTCCTCCCAGCACCCTCCACATGGCAAAAGGGAGCACCTCCAAAGCCTCATGGTCCTGACTCTCACCCAAGCCTCAGGGTCCCAACCAAGACACCAAAGCCACGTATTCCTAAATAGACATGTGGTCCCAATAAGAGAGACCTTGACTCTCACCCCATGACTATTGTGCCTCTGTTTAAATCCCAACGCTAATCCTCTGCAGCCCCATTTCCGACTCCCCTCAGAATTGGCCACAGCTGCCCACATTCTGGGCTGGTGTGTCCCTGTGGTGTGGAGCCAATTATCTCCAAGCTCTTCTGGACCCTATTACAAATTCCTATTTGGGGCTCCCCTCTTGGCTGCACCCTGTTACATTATCATCACTACTATCAAGTGGCAGCTACTTTACAGAGAGGGATGCAAATGACTATACTAAAGATCTTTCTAGATATTCAAATTGTTTTCTCCATATTATTCATACATTTACTAAACTTTTATCTCCCTCAGTTGATGGAAAGCTTCTCAGGGGCAGAGATTATGTCTTTAATTAGAGTTAACATTTACTGAGTATTTTTCAAATATCAGGGCTCATGTTAAACACTTTATGTGCATCATCCCAGGTGCTCCCAACAGCTTTATGAAGCAGCGACTAGAGCACGGTGGTTAAGAGGGTGGGCTGAACTGCCTGGGTTCAAATCCTCATGCTATCACATGATTTGGGTGAAGTTACTCAACGTTTATGGGCCTTGATTATCACATAGGATACTGGGAGCATAGAGGAGGGACATCTAACCCAGTTAAACAAGATCAGAGAAAGCTTTCTGCAATAAATTGCTAAGCTGAATCTTTATTCACAAAGTATTAAGGTAAAGGTATTATAGGCAGAGACAGTAGGCTATGTAGAAGCCCCAAAACAAACAAAAACATGGAACGTTTTTATAACTGACAGCGACGTTTACCAAAAACAAAGAAGGATTACAAACTCAAATACTTACAAGAACCAGGCAGGTAAATTAAGTAAGAGAGGCTGGTCAGAGGTGAGATAAAGCGAAGACATGAGGTCTGGAGCAAGTAAGTGGGCAGGACCTACCTAAGGGGACCACCCTCCACTCCCGCCAAGCTCCTTTCCTCTCACCAAGCTTCACTAAACTGCTCTTCATTCCCTTCCTTGAACCTCCACTTCTACCACCTGGAGGCTCCTTCACTTGCTTGTTCCTCTACCTGGAATGTGCTTTGAATGACTGGCTCCTCTGCATCATTTTAGCTCAAATGTGATTCAAAAGAGGCCTTCCCTAATCACTTTCCATGAGCCAGTCCCAAACCTGGTAGCATTCCACTCTAATTCATTTATTCAGAGCATCTACTATTATGTGAAGTTATTTTGTTTATTTGTAGATTTCATGTATTTATTTAATTGTATACTGGTTATATATAATATAAGTTCTATTGGAGTACAAAACTTTTTCAGCATCTACAATAATGGCTGACACATAACAGGAGCTCCACCACCCTCATCCACCTGCCAAAAATGCTGTTTATTCATTTTGAATAAATAAAATATGCTTGTATTGTGTACCTACTAAGTACTAGGTGCTAGGTAGGGGCTGCTGATAACGATTTGGCAAACATCAGAATATATGTGGTAGTTAATGCCACAGGATGGGTGAGAAAACCCAGAGTATGTGTGTGGATCCGTAAGATAATGGGTCGATGGGTCAGAGAGGAATTCTTTGTAGGCGTAGACAGAAGAAAAGTCCCAAAGAAACTGGTCAGGAGAGACAGGGAACCAGGAGAGAAATGGTAACAAAAGGCAGAAGAAAACAGAGTCCATGATGAAAACGACAATTTAATCAGATAATTTTCTTCTGGTATCTGGTGATGTGCAACAGATACCTGGACAGCTGAGACTTCTGTCACTACTTTGTCTCATTGTTATATTTGTTTAGGGACTTCTGAAGAAATCCTTACTTACATAACTACTGTCTGTCTGGGTTTCCTATGATTTCTCCCGCTAGGGATGTCATATCTGTTCTTTCTCTTTTTACCTTACTGAAATAAAATTTCATGCATTTTCATCTTCAGAAGAATAAATTCCACTTATACATGCATCTTATCTGGAGATTGGATATACATAGAATTTTTTAAATTTTATTTATTTACTTTTAAAGAGGGGAAGGGAGGGAGAAAGAGAGGGAGAGAAACAGCATTGTGCAAGAGATACATGGATTGGTTGCCTCTTGTATGCCCAACCTAGGACCTGGCCGGCAACCCAGGCATTTGCTCTGACTGGATATTGAACCAGCAACCTTTTGGTTCACAGATCAGCACTCAATCCACTGAATCACACCAACCAGGGCATACATAACATTTTTATAAACACTTTTTTTAAAAGCAGAATTAGGAGATGGATTGTAACCAGGATATATATGAAGGGAGGGAGGACATGTGTGATATTCTAGATAAGGTATTGAGGGATGGGTTCTCTAATAAGGTGGCATTTGAGCAGAAATCTGAAGGACATTAGGGAGCAGGCCTTATGGATATTTGGGGAAGGGTGTTCCAGAGTCAGGAAATAGCACAAACAAGAAAGCCATGCAGCTCATGGAGAATGAGTGGTAGAAGATGAGGATTTGGTTGTGTACAAGATAAACTGAGCAAAACAGAAGTGCCTTCAGCTTAGGAATTCTCCAAGTCCACCTCAGGAAGTAGATACATTCTCACAATGGCAGGCACAAAGTAAGTGCTCAACAAACATTTGCTAAATGAATAAATTCCTAAGGTGGACAGAGAATTGTTTTCAGATCCTAAAGATCACAGCTAAGTGAGCCCCTAACTCAGGCACGTTTGGCACTTGGTTATATTTAATTTAGTATTTTCTGTAGATTTTTTTCAAATGTATGTCTTATCTTTCTGAGAAAAATTTGATTCCTTTAAGATGTGGACCATGTCTTTTATTTTATGGTTCCAGTTGCAGTGTTTAAACCCAACAAACACATGTTTAATTAACTTAAATCAAGAAAGGTAGTGGAGCCCTGGCTGGTGGGGCTCAGTGGATTGAGCATGGGCCTTTGAACCAAAGGATCGATGGTTCGACTCCCAGTCAGGGCACATGCCTAGCTTGTGGGCTGTGTCCCCAGTGGGGAGCACTCGAGAGGCAATCACACATTGATGTTTCTCTCACTTTCTTCTTCCCTTTCCCTCTCTCTAAAAATAAATAAATAAAATCTTTTTTTAATTATAAAAAAAGAAAGTTAATGGAATATAAATGTAGAATGGAAGAAAATGAAAAAAGTGTAAGGTAGTTATCTCTGGTTGATGGGACAAGACATAATTTACATTTCTGAAATCTTATGTTTTATTGTGCCTTAAAATTTTCTACAATGAGCATGTATTACCATAAGGTCTCACTTATATGTGGAATCTAATGAACAAAATAACTTAACAAACAAAATAAAGACAGAAGCATAGATTCATAGAACAGACTGACAGCTGTCAGAGAGGGGGTTTGGAACTGGGTGAAAAGAAGGTATAGGGATTAAGCAAAATAAGTGGGATAAATGGGGGGTAAATTGGGATGGAAAGAGGCTTTACTCTGGGCAATGGGAGTAAATGCAGTGTGCAGATGATGTTTTGTCAAGTTGCACATTTGAAGCCTGTATGGTTTTGTTCACAAATGTCACCCCAATAAACTCAATAAAATAATTTCTACAATTATTTTGAGAATGAATTATTTTATAATTTAAAATAATACATTAGAATACTAGAAGGTACTAGATGCTAAAGGCAGTGAGATCCACCTCCATTAATTCTTGTTCAAGATTTGAATCTCAATTTCACTATTGGTTGGCTACACATATAAGAGTCTTAGAAAATGACAGCTCCTTCTTTTGTGTGGAAATAATTGACCACCAGAACAGTACCAGTAACTGTATACACCCAATCCTACCAACACTCTAGAATGTTCTTATAAACACATATTTTAACCAAGTAAACCACAGAAAGTGATGATCATATATTTTGTCAGGACAGTGTCTTCTAGTAAACAACTTGTTCTTGCCAAAGATTACTGAACATTTAACTGCCTCTTGTAGTTATCCCAAGTAAAATGACAAATTCCTGAATTTCCCTTAGCAAAATCTCCATTAAAAAGTAGGGAAGACACAAGACAGATAATGTTTACTTTTCAAAATAGATGTTTATAAGTATGACCCAGATGGCCTACCTCTTCTCAATAATCCAGGGTTCTGTGTATAAATTTAAAAACTAGAGGAAGTCACAGATGTATGAAGAGCTAAAGACACTTTAGACATTTTAGAGGACTACTGACATTCTTTCAAATAAGATGAATGTTTTGACCAAACTCAAGGGCCATGAGAAACAGCCTGACTCTACCTCTGCCTATAAGTCAAAACCTGTGTGCTCTGGATTGGTCAGAGAATAGATGAGATGGAAGACAAACAGTTTCTCTAAAATCAGACCTACCAAAACCATTAAAAGTCATCAGGTAGCTCCAGTCTATTTATCTCTTCAGCATCAATTATTTATCTCCTACCTAGGCTTATAGGTAGGTTCCACTTTGGATCCATGGAGATCTGCTTAACACCTCCTGCCTGGTTAGACTCTTCATTTCTAACTCTTGGATGCTTGTTGGCTGAATGTTCCTTGGAATCTCCACCTTCAAACAAAAAGTAGCTGACAGTGTAAATTTCCCATGGATGTGAGTACTTAAAACCACCTAGGTTGGCTGTTTCCCCTGATTCCTTCTGGCCTTAGTGACTAAGCTCACTTTTCTGTGTCCTATCCTAGACTCTGAAGCCAACCTAGACCCTTAGTCAATGGCTTGCCCACCACAGCCACCCAGCTCTCTGGGGATATAGTGACTCAGCAGCTGACCTGCTCTGCTGATAACCCTGCTTATCCTGTGAACCATAGCCCTAATTAGGTAACTATCCCTTCCATTTTATTGTTGTGATGTTTGTTATTTGCTTGGGGGAATTGTTTTTATTTTAATGTGTTTGCTGGTTGGTTACTTTTTCTTTTATTAAGCCAAGACCCTATTTGGTTCTGCTGGTTCAGCAGTAAGTTCCTTGGCTTATTACCCCATACGTATTTTTCTAACTCCTCAGTTCCTTTTAGATTTGAATTCTGCTTTGCCCACTATTTCAGAAACTGGAATCTTGAATCCTTCCTCCCATGGCCATGTCTTTACTACTTTCTAACAGATTAATGCCTAAATAAGCACCCAGCAGCTGAAGAATCACTGGATGTTATGGCCCAGAAGTCTGGAATCAACCTGAGTGACTTCCATGTGCCAGACACAGCACAGCTGGGGATGCTGCAGGAAGCAAGACACACAGAGCTCCTGTCTGCTGATGGGAACTTCCCTGAATGTTCCCCTTAGTTAAGCCAGTTCCCATCAAAAATCTTTTAGAATCTGCATTTGGAACTTTTGACAAGTTGTAAAATCAGTGACTAACACCATTAATGCTGGCTGGGAATCTTTTAGCAATTATGGGATCTCCCTTTCCACATGATCATAGAAATCTTTCCTTTGTCTGGGAAGCCCCAGACTCCACATGTGCAACTCATAGGACTCCCACAACTTCCTCTTCCTTATGGTGCTATTTGAAAAAAAAACAATAAATATTTATTTACAGAATCAAATAGAAAGGCATGAACAATAGCACACATAACCAATAAATGTGGACTTTAAAAATATTTTCTAAATAGCTCATTCAAATACCCAAATTTAAATCCAAAAGCTATAAAAGGATATAGAGTAAAAAGCAAATCTCTCTTTAACACTTTCTTCCTAGTCATCCAGTTCCTCAGCCCAGAACAACCACTGTTACTGGTTTCCTGTGTGTCCTTCCAGAGATATTATATCCATATTTAAGCAAATACAGAGATATTCTCTTTTTTTTACACAAATGGTAACTTACTACATACACTGGTTTTCACCTTAATTTTCCAATAAACAATGGATCTTAAAGTGTATTTCCATACGGATAAAGTCACTTCATTCTTTTTAATAGGTAAATGGCATTCTAATGTATAAAGATACTATAATTTATGTAAATAGTCTTCTATTAATGGACATTTAGGTTGATTCTAATTTTTGCTTCTGCAAATAATGCTGCAATTAATATTCTTGTGACATAATCTTTTAATGTAAAATGCACTCTAGCCAGGAAATTTTCAACTCTCTCAGTTTTGTGCATTTGTAATTCTACATGCCAATTTTCTTTTAAAAACAACAGATGCTTACAGCAGTATGCCTCAAATTCTATGTTGAAATAACAATTTCAAAACTTCTGAGCAGCATGAACTGCGATGACAGGTGTTGTCCTTGTCAAGATGGCAAAGTGCCACCTTAGGAACAATTTTTTATTCTATATTAAGTGCTAATTTTTCTCAAAACTCCTGTGTTGGCCAAATGCAGTGAGAACAGGGCAGCCATGCTGTCTCATTCAGGTAGAAAACCAAGCACATGACTGCACAACACAAGCATATTGAAACCGTGTTGTTCTGGCTCTCTGGTGGCTTCCCACAAATGCTGAAAAAGAGTCATGCTGCTAGTGTGGAATCTTGTGGTAACTCATCAAAAGAAAGAAGCTCTGGGATTGGTCAGCAGCACATATCTCATATACTCTAGTTTCCTTTCCCTAAGAACTTGGTATTAAGAAGCAGCTCTAACCAGTCACTAAAGCACATGGTCAAGAACCAATGTTATCCCTATGTATCTGTCTTACATAGGTCATGTGCTTAGGAAATGGTTGTTTAGAATAATGGTATTAAAGAAATCTTACATTTCATAGGTTGTTGGAATTAACCAGGACTTTTCTGAAAAACATAAAGAAACTGTGTGTGAAAAATCACAGTAGTCACTTGGCTATTGTGAGTGAAGTTCTTCAACTATAGGAAATTAAGTGCTGGCCAAGGAGCTGAAGATGAAGGTGCTTCTGAAGGACTTCTGACATTGTTTCAACTAAGGTAAGTGTTTTGGCAGAAATGGCAGAGGCAGGAGACATGAGAACAAGAGAAATGATTCTCTTGCACCCCCAAGTTTAGCCACTGGCTTCACACATGTTCAATGACAAAACTGCTCAAGACGCTGCTGGTAAAGCTGTGGATTGAACTAGAAGCAGTTGCCAGGGGTGTGTGTCAGCTTTGAACATGAGGGTGACCTACAGTCAGTCCCTGGAGGTCTTAGATAAGGTGGCCCAGGCAATTAGAAGTTCTAGGTTGAGGCATCGAGGTAGGATGTTCTGGGCACCTGAAACTTTGTTTTATAAGGTTCAAATGTGAATCTAGTTTTGTGGTAGTCTACCACAGTGCTATATTTTAAAGAGAAATGCAGCCCTTGCAATCATTCTCCCTCCCATCCCATCCCCAACCTATTCTTTTCAAAAGCACTTGCTTTTAACTAGTGAGGCTGTTCAAGGTTTGCCTGTTAGGGAGTCACAGCCACTCAAAATTTCAAATTATGTGCAATTCAAAGTCATAATTCAAGGCCTGGATTCAATATTATAACTCAAATACCAATTGGCTATACAGAGTTGGTAATAACAAATGT
This sequence comes from Phyllostomus discolor, assembly GCF_004126475.2. Classification (NCBI taxonomy): domain Eukaryota; kingdom Metazoa; phylum Chordata; class Mammalia; order Chiroptera; family Phyllostomidae; genus Phyllostomus; species Phyllostomus discolor. The sequence goes on along the minus strand of NC_040908.2, from coordinate 88,097,479 downwards.
ATCATACTTGGCTGATGCCTATTTTGAAGTTTTGCTATTAGACACTGAAAATTTGATCCTCAGTTTTACCATTTGCAAAATGAAAAGCAGAGTCAGATTAAATGATTTCTAACTTTTCTTTCACCAGCCTTACTTTCTCTGAGTCCATGAAATTTCTTTCTTATATATTCTCTTTTCTTTTTAAGCAAATATAACTTGGAGTAAAGAAAAGAGGAATTCCCTAATGTTCATTTATCTCAGAAATTTTCTTTCAACTCTAATACTTATCACTTATAATTTTCATACTCTCTCAATAGCAAATAAAAGCCTCATTTACCCAACTATTTGCCCTTTCTAGATAATACTATAATATATATTTCCACATTCATAACCTACTATTACCACAAATATATGCCTGAAACCAAATTATTCTAAACATTTGCCAAAAAAAGGTAGTTCCTCTGCCTCTAAACTTGCCCTTTTTTCCACTCAGTAATACTATAGGCTTCACAGTCACACCCACTAAGTCATTTTGGACTTCTCCCTTTTCTTAATTTCATCTCCATCAAGTTCATCCAATCATTCAACAAAAACTTGCTGATTGTTAAGTCACAGGGGCTCACTAACATGTTTTTTTTTCTCTTTCTCACTGTTTACTTCATTATTTCATGTCAGTGCTTCCATATAGGTCATTAAACTTGTGTTCCTGCTTCAATCTCTCCCCTTTCCAAGCCATCTGATAACCATCACAACGCTGGTTTTCCTAAAATAGGATATTCTCCATGGCACCTTCTGTTTAAAACCCTTCACAGAGTCCACACTGTATAACCCCCAACTCTCTCTCTTCTTCCCTTCTTCCCTCTCCCTCTTTGTTCAAGTCTGTATAATTTAAAGCTCTGCAGCTTTTTTTTAATCCCTATTTTCCTTTTCTCCCTGGCATTCTCTCTTGGTTTATGAAGTTTCATTGATATGCCCTTCCTTATCCTCTCTGCTTATCAAAATATTACTCATCATTGCCTAGCTTAAATTTCCCCTTTTTGAAACTCAGAATCATCTGTATAGACTTCCCAACCACTCCAACCTAAAGAGACTCCTCTGTCCTCTGACTAACCCTTCATTGTATTTCTTACCCATGACACAAAGTTAACACTTATAAATTCTCTCATTTTCTTTATTTGTCTGTGTTTTTATCTTCCCAACTACACAGTAGCTAGTAATTAAGAGCAGTATCTTATTCATGTAATGGTTCCTGATTCTAGAATCAGACTGCCTACATTTCAATCATTGTTCTGTTACTTACTGATTGTGTTTTTGGTCTCAGTTTCCTCATCTGTAAATGGAAATAGTGATAGTTATTCTCTCACAGGGATTTTGGGAGCACTGTATGAGAGAACATATCCAAGTGCTTAGATCATAGTAGGCATTCACTAAATTTTAGCAATTATAATAATTACGCATGTCTCTTACTGTGAAGGACCTCATATAGTGCCTTGCTCTATAACTATGTTTAGGCAATGGAATTTAATTGTTGACTGAGGGGAATAAAGTAGGCTGCATGGGCAGTATACTGGGGAGTAGAGGGGAATTTCTGGCTTTGCAAAAATCATGCCAAAGATACCATCACTTATTGTTATCAGCCAGCCAGCCAGCCAGCCAGCCTGCCAGCCAGGCTCCTTCTAATTCCCCACCACTTCCTAATACTGCTCAAGAGACTTTTGAGAGTTTGGTTTAGTAAACTGGAGGTACTTTCCCAAAGCATGCTTCCCTACCTGCCAATCAAAACAGGTCTGGCTGCAGAGAGCAGGTTGCCAGACTTCCTAAGGGTCTTAAAGATGGTACCAAAAATCTTTAGGGTTTTCTTATGCTCAAAATGAAGTCTATGAGCCAGCTATTCTAATTATTACACCCCAAGACTGGCCTACCGAAGTGGAGAGCAGACTCAGTGAGAAGCTCCCCTTCCATCTCCCAAGCAGTGAGAATGCTGATAGCACCAGCCAGGAGAATGCTCTCAGCTGGGACCCCATCATCAATAGCTAAAGAGCAACAGAGAGAAAAAGAACATTAAACTGGAAAATATCGAGTTTGAGCCACAATAAGTATCATGGGTATCACTACCATTAAATAGACCAAGCATATTCAACAAATCCAGGCATAAACCATAAATGCTCTATTGAAAACTATTCAGAAAGGGAAAAAATTTTATTGAAGGTAAAAAAGTGCTATCCAAGGCATGAACTCTGTTCCAGCGAAACAAGTATGTGCTCAGGATGCAAACATCTGAAACTGTGTAATGTTGGGAAATTTTTCTAACCTCAATTTTCTGACTGCTAAAGGGGATTATAACCTAGCTCACAAGGCTGTGGTGAACCTTAAGTGAGATAATGCAGATACATCGGGCTACCTAGTCTGTGGCACAATCCACATAATTCCCCTTCCCTCTCTAAAAGCTGATGCATACTGCCCAAGGCTAGGAGTGAAGCACCTGGTGACAAGTCCACAAACCGGTGAATAAGATTATTTGAACACTTCTGAATTGTTGACCTAGATTGTGCTGGGTGTTGTATAATTCACAGAGGTGACAGCTCTCTGTTGCCAGTGATTTTCACACAACTCAGGAGCCCACCTCAGTGGAAAAGGCCGTCTCCTCCCAAACTCCTGAAAGAGATCTAGATTTGTCCTGGCTTTAACCTCGATTTTGATGTGTTGCCATTTCCAACAAGGCCAATTTCCTTGCTGAAAGAAGTCCTTCCCCTCGAAGAAATCCCAACGGCTTCATTTAAGTTCCTTTATTGGTCTTGATAATGCCGGTTGTGATTTTTCCTCGTTACGGTTTATTGATATTAGAAACAAACACGGGAAACTTGCCCTAAGAAGGCAGACTCTCGATTTCCTTGACTGCCCAGGGATGATCCGTGTTATCGCTGGGTGAAGAAGATGTCGCGGAGGGAACAGGCGCTGGGGGATTGGGGAGGGGAGGTGGGGACCCCGGGGCTGGGCCGGGTTGGGGAATGGGCGCTGGAACCTTAGACATCCCCAGTGGCTGAGTCGAGCCCGACAGGTTCCAGCAGCTCCTCTCACTGCGCTCCACGCCTCCCGGGTTTTCCCCTCCGCTCAGGGTTTCCTGTTTCAGTTCTCGGTGATCTCCAGCAGCAGGTGCTGGTTTGCCGACGTCGGCTTCAGAGGAGACGAAGGAGAAGGAAAAGAGGGAAGGGGAGGAGGAAACGACGCAGCGGCAGCGGCGGCGGCAGCAGGCGGGAGGTGGAGGAGCCAGCAGGCAGGCGCGACAGGCCGGTTCGCTCTCGCCCTCAGGGCAGCGGCGCGGGCGGCGCGCCAGAGCCGGGCCCCGGCGTGTGGCGGGGCGGGAGGCATGGGGGGGACCTCCCGCTCACCCGGCGCCCTAGCGGCGGCCCTGGGCTGAGGCGAAAGACGGCCGGCCGCTGGAGGGCCCCGGGGCTGCCCCGGCTTCCCGGGCAAAGTGATGGCTGCTGAGAAGAGATTGCAAGTAGGTTGAGCAACACGATTGAGCCTGTGTGCGCGCGCGTGTGGGGAGTGAGTTGTGCAACCCCGAGGAGGGGGCGCGGGGGCCCCGGCCCAGGGGGAGGATCGAGGTGGCCGCAGTTGCCGCGGGCGCTGCCGACCGCTCACCGCTTCCTCGTGCGGTCGGCCACGCCAAGTAGCGGTCCCGCAGGTTGTCCCTCGGAAAGGGGGTGGAGAGGGCCCACTGCGGTAAGTACTGGTCTTGAGGGAGCCGGGAGAGGGGAGGGACTCGGGCCGGGAGGCCGCGCCCGAGTGCCGGGCGGAGGAACAGGGGCCGGTGATCTCCAGGCCCCGGGGGAGTCCGACGCCTGGGGGTTGAGTCATTGAGCTCCCGCGACCCCCGGGGCTCTGGTGGAGCCGAGGGAAAACCGAGCGCATCCGCCGGGCTGGCGGAGCGGCACCGCCGGGATCTCGGGAGAGGTGAGGCCGGTCTCCTCGGCCCCGCGGCCTAGGACACCGGTCCACTCCCGCCCGCCCCAGGGCACAGCGGCCGCCGCGGAAAATGGAGGCGAGCTCGGGCGCCCCAGAGGGAAACCGAACCACAGTCCTGCTCCTGCGGCTCAGACCCTCGCGCGCTCGTGTACTGAGGCTACATCCGACATCGCAGCCTCAGCCATTAGCTTTTATTATCCCTCCATCCCTGCATCCAAACCGCCACCGCCCTCAGGCCGACCCTAAAGAAAATTCCTCACCCTATCTTGTCCCTCCGGTACAAGCCCCTCACGCTTCAGTACCAGCTGAATTTCCATTTTCACCCAGTATGAAATTGGAAATTTTGGTCTCAGTTTCCTCATCTGTTTCTTCATGTTAGCTGGGCTGGTTTACATTTTTAACTCCATACAGAGACGTATTACAAATATAACTTCAAGACATGAATCCTGCTTTTCTTCCCTAGACTGCCTCATCGTTCACCCCTTTTAAGTTCCTTAAAAAACAGCTTTACCTTTCAAGTACAGATTACTCGAACTTGGTTTCTTGCCTTTTGGGTAACTGATAACAGTCCTGGTTCATGCTCTGTGTTTTGTGATAAAGAGATGAAATGCTAATTCAGATTTAGTGCAAGTTTTCCTATTGGTTGTAAGACTATTGGAATATCCTCAGGCCTCCAAGGCCCTTGTTGATTCAGATCTTTTTTGTTTGTTTTTGACCATCTTAGAATAGATGCAAAAAATACTTAGGGCTACGTATATTTAGAAATTTGGGAAAGTTTTTCATTTCTTATTTCACCATATTTTTCTAATTCATATTATAAACAGAAAACAGTGGATATGCCTCAAACATATTTTTCAGACTTTCCAAGAACCACAAGTCACAAACACAGTTATTTTTATGTTTTAATTTAAATTGTGTTTATTGTTTATGGTATTATAGTTGTCCCAATTTTTCCCCCTTGCCCCCCTCACCAGCCCCCCCCACTCTTTTAGGCAGTCCCCACACCATTTGTTCATGACTGTGGGTCATGCATACGTGCTTTTTGGAGATATGTTTATATTTTTAAACTCTTAATGTATTTAGGGTTCAATGGGTATAACTTCTATTTACTTGATCACTTACATATACAATTAATTTTGGTAGCAGTTTTTTAACATTGGTGTTATCTGATGTTTAAATATAAACAAAAATAGTGGAATCAGCTCTGGACGGTTGGTTCAGTTGGTTGGAGCCTCTTCCCCTGCACCAAAAGGTCGTGGGTTCCATTCATGGTCAGGGCACATACCTAGGTTTTGGGTTCCATTCCTGGTCAGCGTGGGTAGGAGATGCAACCTATCTGTGTTTCTCTCTCTCTTTCTCCTCCTCTCTGTAAAGTCAATAAACATATCCTTAGGTGAAGACTAAAAAATGATAATGGTACCAAATATTTGGGAAATTATTTTGATAACCAGAGGAAGATGCCTATTTCAGACTTCTCTCTCTTCACCTCTTTTCTTCCAATTTGGCATTCTTATTTTAAGTTACCTAAATGTGTCTACTTGAAGGTACCCTAAAAATATTAGAATAGTCTAGTAACTGACTGTATATCTATAACTCAGAGTGTTTAATTGGGTATTTTTACTTAATTTAAGGATGGGCTTTACTTTTCAAAGTAAATTAAAATTCTGCCTGTAGCATCTGGTCATTACAAAAGTACTTAAACACTATAAGCAAAGTAAAATGAACTTTTAAATAAAACGACTACAAAAAAGCCACCATTTTTTAGTTTGCATTTAATAATGGAAGTCTAATGAAACTATTTTATTATAATGGAAAATATTAAAGGATCAGAAACTTGGAATGTCTGTATACTGATGACAATTTTTATTAGTTACTTCCTTTTACTACATTTTTGTTTTAATTACAAAACTAATAAAAATAGCCTTTATATTAATGACTTCTCTGGAGCTATGTTTTCATGAATTATATTGCCACATTAGACCCCAAGTGGTTAAGTGAAATTGTATTTTCTAAATACTTTTCTCATTCTATAATTGGGTTACCTTCTCTTCATTTTAGCAGACAACAATCATTTCTACATTAATTTTAATTTTTGTGACAGATGTGAAAGTGTTGCTCTCATTTTAAAGCTTTTTATGCCATTTTATACCATCTTGTACCCTTAGTGTTTTCCATTGTCCTTGTACATAAATCCAGAAGAATTCTACTTTCTAATTTTATTGCAATTTTAAAGAAACAAGTTATGTAGTAGAATGTGTTTTGTTTTGGTGTTAGAATTTAGGATTGTAAACTAATCTCAGTTGCTGTTCATTTAGGACTGGTAAACTACTATTCCCTGTGCAAATAGTTATTTAGTTTCAGTCTAAGTGCTATGTAAGGCCCCTGACCTGTAAAAAAAAAAAAAAGAGAAAGAGAAAGATTATGAAGCAGTAGAACATAGTGCTGGATCAAATGTGATCATTGACAGGAGAGAAGAAGTAAAGTCAGGTACTGGGGAGGGCTACATTCCAGGCCTCAAAGGCAGTATTCAATTACAGGGAGACTTTGGAGATGTTGTGGGTTTTGTTCCAAACCACTGCAATAAAGTGAGTGGTGATCTTTTTGCTTGTGGAGGGTCTTCCAAGATCTGTGAAGGGCAATAAGACAGGGCACAATAAAATGCCTGTAGGTAGGGTTGGGTGGGAGTCACTTCCCAAGGGTCCTGGCAGGAAATTAGAGAGTGAGTAGTCTAGTGTGTCCAGAGCATTCAGTGGTAGACTTTAATTCAGAGTGTTAAGTAACAAGGTCAGTTAAGTAACAAAAATGTATTACATCAGGATTCCAAATTTACACCAAAAATATTGAATCCTAGTGTTGAATCTCAAATATACCAAATTTTCTAAAAAATCTTCATGTGTTTTAGGGATTGATATGCCTCATGGACCTACAGCATATAAAATTCTCATGTCATTACAAAGCTATAATGTGATTCATCAAAAACGTTATAATCATTGCTGCTGTTTCACTATCAACAGTTCAGCAAAATTACCAACAATTGAGAATGTGATGTATTTTTTTAAAAAATATTTCATCCCACAATATATCTAGTGTCTTGGTAATTCAGTATGATATTTCTCTCTTTAATTTTTCTATTTGGCAGGATCATTTTACTTTTCTAAAATGAAAATAGGGAATAATCACCAATAAAGCATAGCATTTATGATCATGTGCCACAAGACTGACAGTAATTCTTACACATCGTGAACTAGCCTAAATAAAGCAAAACCCATAAGCACATTCTGAACATTCAAAGCATTCCACCTTTAAGATAATTATCAAATTGCTGTGTGTGTATAAGAAATACATAGGAAATCTCAAGGTCTCCCTGCTTGTCTTGAACATTTTTCCCTAGCCCCTCCACCCCTTACCTTTTGTTTGGCTCAGCCTTGTTAAAAAATTCAGGCCTCAGCTTAGATTTCTGTTGGTTTACTCCATTGTAGTTTAATAACTCATGTCAAGCATTTTCTAAGTGTTCCACCTGTATTAACACACTTAATACTTACTACACTCCTATGAAAAAGTATTTCATGGCTCTTTTCTGATGAAACCAAACCACAGTGTGGTTAAATAACTTGATGGGTCTCACAATATTGGCAGAGTGAGAGTACCAAGGCTGAGTCTCTATGTTAACCGAATATTAAGGTCTCTGGAACCTAACACATGTTAATAAATGTGTCTCTTATTGTGAAGATTAAATAATATCATGGAATTCTCTTTCTTGGGAGTCTGGTCCTTAAAATACATATCTTTTTCTCATACAATTGGAATTAGACTTTTTATAGAGCTTTGTGTTCCACCTTCCCTTCCCCTTTCAACACATACTAAGGATTTTCTTACACCATTAAAAATGTTTCGCCCTGGCTGGCATAGCTCAGTGGATTGAGTGCGGGCTGGGAACCAAAGTGTCCCAGGTTCGATTCCCAGCCAGGGTACATTCCTGGGTTGTAGGCCATAACCCCCAGCAACCGCACATTGATGATTCATTCTCTCTCTCTCTCTCTCTCTCTCTCTCTCTCCCCCCCCCGCCCCCCCCCCCCCCCGCTCCCTTCCCTCTCTAGAAATAAATAAATAAAATCTTAAAAAAAATGTTTCGAATGTTATCTTCTTAAGAACATGTCATTTATTTAATCATTCTCCTTTGCAGTTAAACTTTTGGGGTTTTTTGGGGGACCCATATTTTAATACCACAATGCTTAAGTTTAACATCCCAGTAAAACATTTTTTTTCTGATTTTTTTTCTGCATATGTTTCTCAGCATGGATTCTAAGAAGTAATCATCTAAGATATAAATATACTTTAAGGTTGTGATGACCAAAAAGCTTTCCAGAAGAGTTGTACTGATAATACATATACCCACTAGCAAAGAGTGAGAGTGGTGATTTCATACTGTGTTTGAATGCACTAAGAATTAACTTTCAAGTTTTTTGACAATTTGTTAGATGAGCATTAATATCTAATTTAAATATTTTTCCTACTTATATTTTAATTATGAAAGTAGTACAAGCTGATTAAGAAAAAAACAAAGTAAAAAGAAAATTAAAGCCACCTGGAATCTCATTATCCAGAAATAACTTCCATAAATACAATGTTTTGATACATATTTTCCTGTCAATGTTTTATTCCTATAGTTATACTTTATATAATCTTTATTTGGGTTTTAAAGTAAAACATATAAGTACTTCCTGATCTACCAGTTTTATGCAAAATTATTTGCTTACACCCTGTGTTTTTCAAATACTGTATATTTTCTGTAACATTTGCATATTTAATGACAGTTAACTGTTTCTTCTTTATTTCTTATTTTTTTCTGCTTTCTGTGTCTCTGCTGTTCATCTAGAAAACAGAAAATATCACCTAGACTATAAGAATTAACTGATAATACAAAATGTTGATAACAGTGACTTATAGTGTGCCTAGGAATTTTTTTTTTATCTTGTTCATAGTCTTTAGGCTCCCTGAGGGTAAGGACTCTGTGGTTCCTGTCTTCTAGAGCATTTGCACATCGTAGAAAAACTTTATGAATGTGTTCTTTTTGTTAAAGATCATACAGTACTTTAAATATTAATAATCTGCTGATGTGGGTAGAATGAACAAAAGTACATGGTTAAGAGATGGATACAATAATGCAGAGCAAATAATACAGTTCTTACTACCTACATCATGTTTTTAAATTAACTTAGAATGTATGATATGATTTCTTGAGGGGCTATACATATTTGTCTTGTAAGAATATAATTAACCTTAACTACCCCACTAAAAGGGGAAAGATATTATAGAAGTGAATTTTCTAAAAGGTTAGTTTCTAAAGTCATTCAAGAGCAAAACATTTATTTCAACTATTTTAAATGGAAGAATGTATACAAATGCATTATATTTTTCTACCTTCAAATAATATATATGTAGCCTATAATGTCCCTTATTATGAAATATAATAATAGCTGCCATTTATTGGGCACTAACTCTATGCCAGGCATAGTATTTAGCACTTACGTTATCTAATTTAGTTTTATAACGATTCTATATGGTTTACACTGTTGTTTTACCTGTCTTCCAGGTGATGGAGCTCATGCCTGGAGATGTTAACTTTACCAAGGTTATGGAGATTTCTGATTTATCCTAAACTAAATAGTGATATTTGTTATGCTTTTTTTCAAGATGATGGGGGCAGCAGGACTCCATGCTTTATATTGATTTATATCAGTGATTGTTTTGGTGTTTTCTCCTTAATGTTAGCTGTTCCTTGCTGACATGGTCACTCCTTTCTAATATACAGCAGATACCTGCTGTGGACTATGAAACTGAATAACAACTGCTAATATTATGGCTCAAATAAAAGTATTTGGGCAGTGATTAAAGGCTTTTGGGATGCTCAGGTAGTCTGGGTTGCAAAACTGAAAGCCTACTGTATGGAGAGAGCAGGTAGGACCTCTGAAATCAGCCAAATCTGGACTTGAGTTCCAGCTCTGCCTGGCTGTGATTCTAGGCAAGGCCGAGTTTCTCTTTAATTTCTCACCCATCAAACACCAACCACTTTCAGAGAGTTGTTTTTACTGATTCAAGATAATAAATGTAAATGTTTCTGGCACATAGAAGGTACCTAATATTATTATAAAACAATTTAACAATCTCCATTGATTTGATTGGACAGAAATTTTATTTTTTCTGTCTACTTATTCACTAGCCCTTAATTGTGTTCTGAGTAACTGGGATTACCAGATATGAAATTTCTATAAAATCGAGTTCACTGTTACTGATTTTAATGTCAGTTTATATTAGATTTTTTAAAGGGCCTTCAAATCTACTACCTCATGTCTTTTAGGGTGAGGCTAAAATTAGTTTTTGTTCTTTGTTCTTAGTCATCTACACTCATTTCCTATTTAAAATTATGTGGGCTTAATTTAATCCTTATTCTGTGACTTGGTCTGTTTTAAATCTTAGTTTTTTTGTACACTACAGTGAGCAGGTTTTCCCAAATAATTGAAGCTGCCTCCTAATTGTTTTCTTTGATTGCCCCACTCAGTCCCACGTAGTTGATTGATTATGTATTAGTACTTTTTTGGGAGTTTTGCTGTAATTTTAAATGATTAATACAGCCCTGGTCAGTGTGTCTCAGTGGGTCAGAGCATTGTCCCATAAACTGAAAGATCATGGGTTCATTCTCTGGTCAGGACACATACCTAAGCTGTGGATTTGGTCCCCAGTCGGGACATGTATGGGAAACAACCAGTTGATGTTTCTCTCACATTGATGTCATTAATCAAGCATCCCACTCCCTCACTCTGTCTCTGTCTGTCTGTTTGTCTGTGTCTCTTTGGAATCAATAATCCTTGGATGAAGACTAAAAAAAAAGATTAGTACAGCTCTAAAAAGCTTTAAATGTACAGTAAGTTATTTTGATAAAGCAGGTATTGTTTCTGTTTTTGCTAAGATAGAAAAGTGTCTTAAGTAACATAAAAATCTTATAGTAAATTATGTTAAAATTAGCAATATCATACATAGGAAAATAGTTGTAAATAGGGGAAATGTTTTCTAAACTGCATTTCTGTTATTTTGACTACACTTTATGTTTTAAAATTAAATATTGAGCTTAATATTTCAATGTATGCATTTTATCACATTTTCCAAATACAGTCAAAGTATAAAATGACAGTGAAAGTTATCTACAGTTCTCACCTAGACATATAACTTGAAGTTTTGGTATCAGTGTTTCCATTAAAAAAAAAATTCTAATATAAACACACCCTTTAAAAAAGTTAAATGCGTAAGTAGTTTCATTCAATATATCATGTTTCCTCATGTCATTAAATATACTTTTAAAAGATTAGTATTATTGACCAAATGACTTTCCAACATATGTAACTACTGCAATATAATAAAATTCATATTGTTGAGTATTTAGAGTGTGACAAGGTTTTTTGTTGTAAACAACAGTGCAGTGTTCGTGTATATAGACCTTAGTACACATTGATGAATATATTTTTTTAACAAATTCCTATTAGACCATGCAGATTGCCATCTAGAAAAGTTGCACCAATGTATATTCTTATGACCAATACCATTCTCTGCTGTCATCACCATTTCCCCACACAACCTGTCTTTGTTATTTTGATAGATAAGAATGAGCATAATAGTGCTAAGAAACCTATTCTGTAGAGTCAGAAAGACTGAGTTCTGTTCTGACAATGGCAATGTGATCTTGGACAAATTTCTTAATTACCCTAAGATTTAGTTTCTTTGTGTATAAAATTGGGCTAATAGTATCTGTTACCATGGTAGTGTTGTGTAATACTATGTAATACTGTGATTGTGGAGATTAACTGAGTATGTATAATTGAAACACTTAAGACCTTTAGAGATGTTAGAATGCGATTTATCAAGAATGAGATTTTCCTTTATTATATTTTATACTTGGTATACCTATATTTTTACCTGATAGTGGCTGATGTAATGGAAAATTATTCATTTTTAAATACCCATCTAGCTCCCTTACTGAACTCTTTTACATACTGTTCATTAAATTAAAGGTCTTAGTCCAGCACTTTTCTAGTTAAGTCTCTTGATTTTTAGGATATATAATAGTGAACCAAATAACATCAGTTTTTTAAAATATTGTAATTCTTTTTTTCTTGTCTTATTGCATTTGTTGAAATCAAAGAACAGTATTAATAGTAGGCATTTGGGCTTATTTCTTATTTTAATGGGACTTCCTCTCTGGTATTTTTTAAAAATTCTGATGGCTGTTATTTTCTAACACAGGCGTCCCCTGCTTTTATATACATACTCCTGAAAATATAAAAGTTAAAGGTGAGAAACTTTGAAATAGATGTGCATATTATAGGAGGATTCCATTGAATTATTAAATCCATAAGAATCTTTTAGATGTACCTTTAAAAATGTTTTTCATCACTTGACTCATATTTAGTTAAACATACAGTCAATTTAAATGCAGTAAGTCTTAAAAATTTACTGCTTTCAGTTCATTTAATGATTACATTCTTGTCTCAGTGATACAAACTTTGAGACCTACTCTTATTTTCACAATTGTCCACTGTTGCATTATTTATAAAATATTATCAACAGGCTGGGATGGGAGTAAAGGACAGAAAACTGTACTTGAACAATGATTAAAATAAACTTAGGGAAAAAAAGAAAGTAACTTACAAGAAAAGCAGCAGAGGCAATAAAATCAATATGGCACGAAAAAAATATTATCAAAAGTAAATGAAACAGTTTTGCTGTCTGGAATAAAACTCATTATTCAGGCTGGCATAGCTCAGTGGATTGAGCGCGGGCTGCGAACCAAAGTGCTGCAGGTTCGATCCCCAGTCAGGCCATATACCTGGGTTGCAGGCCATGACCCCCAGCAACCACACATTGATGTTTCTCTCTCTCTCTTTCTCCCTCCCTTCCCTCTCTAAAAAATAAATAAATAAAATCTTTAAAAAAAACAAAACAAAAACAGGCCCTGGCTGGCGTAGCTCAGTGGATTGAGCGCGGGCTGGGAACTAAAGTGTCCCAGGTTCGATTCCCAGCCAGGGTACATGCGTGGGTTGCAGGCCATAACCCCCAGCAACCGCACATTGATGTCTCTCTCTCTCTATCTCTATCTCCCTCCTTTCCCTCTCTAAAAATAAATAAATAAAATCTTTAAAAACAAAACAAAACAAAAAAAAACTCATTATTCAGGTGAAGTCTTAAAATCAAGGTCCCAGTGCCATCTTTACTCAACCTCTTAGGCATTTTTCAAAACACTATTTGAAAACTACTGCTCCCCTCAAAAAAAGATTCAAATAATATAAAAGTCCCCACAGTGACAGTGCTGCTGAAATTAAAATTTTCAGAAGCTAGCAGGAAGACCACCTTTTGATATGAGGGGTTTTTTTAGCAGGTTTTGTACAGATGTCCTAAGTTAGATAGATGTGTTTTAAACCTAACCTAGGATGTTTTTTAAAATGATTAAGCATAGCAACATAAACTACATGAAAATAGAGTCTACACAAACCTAGGTAGTGTCTATCTTTATTTTACTAAAATTTTGGTTCTGAAGTCGTTTTTTCCGTATAGTTTTCAATCCATCCAATGCTATATTTTTAAATACCATCTACATGCTGATGACTACCATAAGTCTATCTCCAGTCCTGACTTCTGTCTTTTTATACAGCTGTCTATGGATAGTTCTACTTGGATAGCTATTGGTATTTGAAATGAAAATTAATCTAAAACAGAATTTTCATCCTTCCAAATCTATTCCTTTCCAAATCTTCTCTTCTCAGCTGCTCAAACTAAAAATCTAGCAGTTCTTGATTCCTCGTGTTCCTCTTTCATCTTCCCCACCCAATCCAACACGAGAGTCTTTAGTGAATATATGTAATGAGTTGAATTAACAAGGTTGCTCAATATTACAAATATCGATTATAGAATAAAACCTGCTGGCTTAATATGTATCATTATAATTTGATTTACTACATAAATTACCTTTCTTAAATTTAGAACTTTTGTATATAGTATAAGTAAGCCTATCCATATATTTGGTTAGTTTTTGTTCCATCTTTGTTGTGTTTTGCCAACAGAATTATGCTAGCCTCATAAACCAGTTTGAACGCTTCCCATTTCTTCAGTGCCCTAGAATAACCTAAGTAACATAGGAGTTGGATGCTTTTAGGTTTTTCTAGAACATAGCTATGAAACCTACAGGTCTAGCATCATTTGTCAGGAATATAATAGAGGGTATATATCATTTTCGAAATTATATTTTATTGATTATGCTATTACAGTTGTCCCAATTTTTCCCCCTTTGCTCCCCTCCACCCAGCACTCCCCTCCCTTAGGCAATCCTCACAACATTGTTCATGTCTATGGGTCATGCATATAAGTTATTTGGCTACTCCATTTCCTATACTGTATTTTACATCCCCATGGCTATTCTGTAACTACCTATTTGTATTTCTTAATCCCTTTACTGCTTCATCCATTCCCCCATACCCCTCTTCCATCTGGCAACCATCAAAACATAGTTCATATTCATGATTCTGTCTCTGTTCTTCTTGTTTGCTTAGTTTGTTGTTTAGATTCCATTGTTGGCAGATGTGTTAATTGTTGCCATCTTATTGTTCATAATTTAGATTTTCTTTTTCTTCAATAAACCCCTTTAACATTTCATGTAATAATGGTTTGGTGATGATGAATTCCTTTAGTTTTTTGTCTGGGAAACTCTGTATCTGCCATTCCATTCCTAATGATAGTTTTGCCGGATATAGTAATCTAGGTTGTAGGACCCTGCTTTTCATGACTTTCAATATTTCTTCCTAATTCCTTCCAAAGTTTCTTTTGAGAAATCAACTGACAGTCTTGTGGGAACTCCCCTGCTTTTAAGATTCTTTATCTTTAAGCTTTGGCATTTTAATTATGATGTGTCTTGGAGTGGGCCTCTTTGCATCCATCTTGTTTGGAACCCTGTGCTTCCTAGACTTGCATGTCTATTCCCTTCACCAAATTAGGGAAGTTTTCTTGCATTATTTTTTTCAAATAGAGTTCCAATTTCTTGCTCTTTCTCTTCGGGGACCACTATGATGTGAATGTTGGAGTGCTTGAAGTGGTCCCAAAGGTTGCTTACACTATGTTCATTTTTTTAGATTCTTTTTTCTCCCTGTTATTCTGATTGGTTGTATTTTACTTCCTTATGTTCCAAATCATTGATTTGATTCTTGGTTTCATCCACTCTACTGTTATTTCCCTATAAATTGTTCTTTATTTCACTTAGTGGATCCTTCATTTCTAACTGGACCTTTTTTATTCTGTTGAGGTCT
The DNA here is from genome assembly GCF_004126475.2 of Phyllostomus discolor. NCBI lineage: Eukaryota > Metazoa > Chordata > Mammalia > Chiroptera > Phyllostomidae > Phyllostomus > Phyllostomus discolor. Next base: position 88,082,186 of record NC_040908.2, on the reverse strand, counting down.
ACATTAAGTTCCTTGAGCATCCTTAAACCAGTGTTTTGAACTTTGCCTCTGATAGATTACTTAACTACATTTTGTTTAGTTCTTTTTCTGGAGTTTTAATCTGTTCTTTTATTTGGGCCATGTTTTTTTTGTCTCCTCATTTTGGTAACCTCCCTGTGTTTGTTTCTGTGTATTAGCTAGAGCTGCCTTGACTCCATGTCCTGGTAGCATGGCCTAATGTAGTAGGTGTCCTGTAAGGCCAGTGGCACAGCCTCCCCTATCACCCAAGCTGGGTACTTGAGGTGTGCCCTTTGTGTGGGCTGAATACACCCTCCTCTTGTAGTTGACCCTTGGTTGCTGTTGGCTGATCAGTAGCATGCCCCTACCAGTATTTGCCTGGGGCCACCCTGCCTGAGATATAAAGTTATCTGAGATGGCCGCTACTTGTGCTGGGCTTGGAGATTCCCAGGCAAAGTCCAGCTGTGAATTTAGGCTGTCTGCTGCTAGTACCAGGCCTGGGTCCACTTAACAAGAGTTTCAGGGACTGGGCACTCACTGGGACTGGCTCTTGCTTGTTTGAGAGGATTTAGGAAGTTGTGAAGCATGAGCCAAGACTAGCCATTCATATGGAAAAGTCACTTTTAACAGTTGGGTGGGTGGGATGGAGTCTCAGGATCTCCAGGGCAGGGCAAGCAGTGTTAGTCAAGTTGATGGAGTCTCATATATGCCCCTTCCCCCGCCTTGCTGGCTCTGTGGATGTGTGGGGGGAGGGTTCAGAAAAGGGACAGTGGCCTCTACTCGCCTTTCTGTCTGGGAAAAAGCTGTCCCCCAGCTCTTGCCTTGGTGCTAGACACTTCAGTCTTTCCCTGTATCCCACCGGTTCCTTTCAACTGCCACCCTAGTGCTGGAGCTTAGAGGGACTGAGTCTTAGTAAGTCCATGTGTGGGTTCTTTAAAAGGAACTGCTTGGGACCCCAGAAGTTTCTTCCACTGACTCGATCCCCACTGGTTTTTGCAGCCAGAAGACATCAGGACTTATCTTCCTAGAACCCTGGGCTGGGACTGGGGATGCCTCATTCCTGAGATACCCCTCCTGAATTTTTATCTGCCACAGAAGTGTGGGACAAGCTTATTCCATGTCTCCATCCCTCTAACCAGTCTGGATGGATATGGTTTCTTTAATTCTGTAGTTGTCAGATTTCCATTCAGCTAGATTTCTGATGGTTCTGGGTGATGGTTCTATAGTTTAGTTGTAATTTTGATGTGGTTGTGCAAGGAGGCAAGCCATGTTTACTTACCTGTGCCACCATCTTGGCTGGGATTTGAGAGTATATCTGTAACAGAGTTTTTATTTCTTCCATGGTTATTCACACTTGCAGCCTTTTCTTACATTAGCTTCAATTATGGATTCTTGAATTATTGGATAAATATTTATGCAGAGAATGCCTTCTATGTCATTGAACACTGCATTTGTAATATTACATATTTGCAGGGTTACCCAACCTATTGGTCACACTTTTAGGAGGTTACTCACTCATTCATTCATCATTCAGAACAAGTTCTCCATGTTATTAACCAATTCTTTTTTTTTCTTCCTAATTTATTTGTGCTTTTAATTGTTATTCCTTCGCCCACCTTTATTTTGTTTGGTTTGCTCATTTTAACCTTTCCAATTTAAATATTAAATTCCTTTATTTCTTATTTTTTATTAAATATGTTTATAGTATTTTTTCTTTGAGTATCAGTTTGGCCACATTTTATACGTTATAATTTTATTATCATCTAATTCCAAATGGCTATAATTTTAGTCTTTTTCTTTTTAACTACAAAGTTATTTGGAAGAGAGTTTTAATTTACAGGAAGTGGGTTTTGAGGGTGGGGGTTAAATTTGTTTTTAGCTGTCGTCTGCTAACTTCTCATTTTTTGTTTCATGGTCAAAGTGTTTCCATTCTGTTGGTTTGAGTTTTTTCCTAAGGCTTGAAAAGGTAGGCTAGCCCAATGTCTGTCTGTATTGCAACTTTGAAGTTAAACAACTCATAATGAATTATTTGAGTACTTGAGATAAGGGTCATTTTTATTGTTTCTGTTTAAATACTGTATACCCCGGAGTTTAATGCCATCATCATATTTAATTCCTATGGATAAGAGAAGTAAATCTAATGCTTCGGATTGTTGGGGCTTTTTGTCATGTTTGTGTAAGGGTTGAATGGTGTAACTTGCAAAATAAGCTGATTTCCCAGTTTGTTTTAAAAGTATTTGAGTTCCTTAAATGGGGGTTTCTCTGCTTTTAGATCTTCTCACCTCCTCCCCTGGTGTGCTCCCCTCTGTGTGTTTCCTAGCATCTCTATGGGGTTGGAAGAGTCAGAGCATCTGTGGTTTCTCCACAGCCCTGCTTATGCTCTTTACCAATGTAATTATAGTTCAGAGAGCATCTTCTGACTTCTTCCCACTTTCACCCCCAAGATTCTAAAGCTTTGGGGGAAATATTAATTATTCTTTCCTGACCTGTTTATGGATGGGATGAATAAACTAGCCAAGGAATAGCAGAATTACAGGAATTAACTCCACGTTCTTGAAAATGGAGAGTGGTGGCAATTCTTGAAATTCTTGTAGGAAAATTAACCAAGTACTTTTTTTCTGATGAAAAGAATTCTTCAAATCATTACCCTTTTATTTTTTCTTAAGTTAGCTTTTTTCATTGTTCTTTCAGGTCTTTCTATTACATTAAAGAGAGATTCTCACATTGGTCTAAATGTCATTAAAACCTCCCTTTTGAATAAGCACATCAGCAAGGAACCACAGGCAGCTTATGTTTAAAGTCAAATTCCAATCCACAAATTAGAAAGATTTTCTGTATTAAGAGAAAGACTATATTCAGAGTATAGGTAGTATATGTTTAAAGTATGGTTTTGAAAAAATATCAGAAGTTGGCATATAAGAAAAATGTCACAAAATTAATTTCGTTAGTTTGGTTGAAGTAGGAAATTTTACTGCTGGCCTTGGTGGCTGGGAAGCATGTGCCAGGTTGGCAGCCGCAGCTTAATTTCCAGATCATCCCATGCTGTGATAGCACCTGAGTGCAAACGAGGCAGGTGGAGAAAGCACTTTGGAACTCCTGAGTGCCATCCAGAAGCCAGAATGACAGTTTGGCAAGTGCACTCTTAGGTGCTGAGTCTTGGACCTGAGCATTCCTCACAATAACAGATAGATCATAAATATTTGTTTCCTACTTTGATAGCAAATGAGTACTTAATTTCTATGTGCATTTTATTTGGGTACTTATTTGATGATAAACTCCTAAAATAGGCAGAACAGTTCAACATGGATTTACATTTGATCAAAATGTAAATCCATGATCAAAATTCTGAAATAATTTTCTTTTTAATGTATGATAGCCTCTTATTCAACTTTTTGTATTGCCTTTAAAAGATAATCAGAATTATAAAAAGATGATCAGAAATATAGTATAATATAATATAATATAATATAAATAAAAAGATAATCAGAATTATAAGGAAAAAAGCCCTTTCCTTATTTAGAAATACTGGTTCTGAAGACTGATTAATTTGTTTAATTGCCAAATCTTTGCTTCCCAATAGGTTAAGAACCTCTTCTAAGGTGAGAAATGGGGTACACTGATTCTGTCCTCCATGTACCTGCTTCTGTCCATGCATGTGTACGCTTTAACACATACGAGTGGGGAGAACAGCCACAGGCACAAGGAGATCAGGGACCTGAAATAGGCTGCTTCTTATGTTTAATAATCTCTTTATCTAAAAAGTCATTTGGTTTAACAAACTGTCCTTATAATATTCATTGCACCTTCCTTAAGGATGTTCACACTTAGATGTTTTATAGTTATTTTAAGCTTACAAGTATTCCAATACCCTGACTGATCTTTCATTTGGAGTTTTGATTTTTGGTGGGAGAGAGATTGGAAAAAGCAATTACCATGGGAATATTTAGACTGCCAAATGGCAGCATTAGGCCTCTAGGGATTCTGAGAGCTGGGGAAGAAGATTGAAGATGGGTTAGGAAAGGAGGCAGTGGAGCTACAAAAAAGAACCTCCTGCTCCTTGAGGACTGGCAGTTTCTGCCACATGTCTTTTTCTTCCCCGTTCACTCTTCACTCCCAGTCATTCCCAGCCCACTGGGTCTTACAGAGGCTGGGAAGAATGTTGAGGGTGGTAGACAGAGAAGCACTTCACTCCTTTCCTTCTTTTTGTGTCTAAATTATTGTCCTTTTAATTATTGTCCTTTGTCCCTTCATTCATACACAGATGTGCATACCTTTTTCCTCTCTCGCCCCATTGATTCTGTTCTCCTGGTTTAAAGTTCTAAAAGGAAAAAAGAAAGGAAAAGAAAAACGTAATGCTTCCCTGCCAACCCTAAAACTATCTTTTTATATCTTATTCCCTTCCTGACAGACTCATTAAAAGAATACATATGCCACCATCTCTTCTTCAGCACATACTTACCAGGATTTTTTTTTCCGAGTGTCTGAAAGCGCCTGCCTGTGAGCCCATGGATGCTGTGCTCACTCCTCAGGGTGTGGCTCCTAGGGTGCTCTGGTGCACAAGTGAAGCCTGGCAGGCCACCGCAGATTTTTTTTTTTTCTTAACCAGGAGTTTGTAACCTAGGTTCTGTGGTTCCTCAAGGGTCTGTAGATAGAATTTGGGCATTCTTGATGCTGGGTGAGAAAAAAATTTACATGTTTATATTCATATGCTGAAAGTGAAATTATGAGAATTATGAGTGTAAGCAACAAAACCAATATTAATAACAGTTTATGTGACTTTATCACCCATAGAAATCATAAATATTTCTCTGTTATGTTATAGTCAAAGTAAATATTTTGAAGTATCATTTTAATTTAACAACTACAAAATTATTGTGGTGCCCTGGCTGGGTGGCTCAGTTGGTTGGCGCCTTGTCCTGTACACCAGAAAGGTTGTAGATTCTATCCCTGGTCAGGGCACATGCCTAGGTTGCGAGTTGGATTACCAGTCAGGGCGTGTACAGGAGGCAACCTATCAATGTTTCTCTTATATCAGTGCCTCTCTCTCCTCTCTGTCCCTCTGTCTCTTGCCCTCTCTCCTCCCCCCCTTCCCCTCTCTCTCTCCTTTCTTTCTCCCTCCCTTCCTTTTTCTCTAAAATCAATAAACATGTCTTTGGGTGAGGATTGAAAAAAGCTAGTAGGACACAATTGTAGTCTTTGCCCGCATAATATTCTTTTTTTCATAATATTTTCTCCATTTAATAATAAAGAGAAAAATCTTAGATTAAGTTGAGAACATAAACTAATGAAAATGAGGTTTTCTATTTCTTTGTATTTCAATTTCACTTTTAGTGTAAACTTTTCTAACACTTAACATTTACTACATGCCAAGTACTAAGTTTTTATGTATATTAACTCTTTTAATCTTCATAAGAACCCTATGCTGTTGGTGTTATCATCTCCATTTCATAGTTAAAGAAACTAAGACACAGAGCAGTTCAATAACTTGTCCAGGTTACTTGTTAGTTGTCGTAGAGGGGTGCATGGTAGGGTGTTGGTTCTTATATACATAAACTATAAGATTTCCCTCTTGCTCATCTCTTGTCTTTGAACCACATGCTGGAGTAAACTCTTTTCTGAAATTTATACTAAGGGTTCAGGGATGTGTTTCAGAATACCACTAAACCAGAAAGAATAATGATGTCTTTCTACGAGCATATGGCCCAGTCTAGTCTAGCTCCCTTTGGTACACTGGGCAGTGGGTTTGCCACTGAGAAAAAGTTTGGATGAAATACCATATCCCTTTTCATAATGTCAGCAAAATAATGGTGCCCAAATGTGGCAAAGCAAATAAGTTAAAGAAAATGACAATCCAGTCTTACAAGCATTGATATAAAAAGTTTTAGGGAAATGCCAACATATGTAAAAATCCTTCAGAAATGTAATCATGTTACTGTAGTAGATAGTCTATTCATATACTTCACAGTAATAAGTCAAAGAAAAATATAATCTTACATCATTTTAATGAAACCCATGTTTTAGATTATTTTCCCAAATCTTTCATGAAGGAGGAAAATATATTTCTGTAAATGATTGTCAAAGGCTATATATAGCATGTTATATATACATATAGATGTATATAAACATATAATTTCTGGTAGTTAACCCTTATTGAGTGCTTAGGATATGCCTGGCACTGTTCCAGTTGTTTTATATTTATTAGTTCAGTACATTTCAAAATAACCATATTAAAATATTTTTTACAGTTGAGGAAACTGAGGCATGGAGAGGTAAATTTGCCCAAGGCGAAGTGTGTGTGGTATGTGTGTGCCACATATCATCTGTGTGTGTGTACAGCCTAATCAGCAATCAGCATAATGCTTAAAATATTAGAGGTATTCCCATTAGCATCAGGAACAACACAAAATCATTGTTTATTAATATTGCAATGTAATGAGATAAAAGTATGGAGCAAGAGATATAAAAATTGGTAAGGAAGACAATCTGATGATTTTATTCTGTGTCTGGAAAACCTAAGAACCCCAATGAAACATTAATAGAAACATTAAGAGTTCACTGAAATACCTAATTAAGAAAAGTTTGTACAAGAATAAGAATAGAAGTACTTATTTTTAGATACCATCAATAACTAGATGGAAAATATAATGTGGAAAGAAAAACCCTCCATTGATTTATTGCAGCAAGAACAAAAACAAAATATTTTAAGATAAGTTTAATACGAAATTTGTAAGTCCCTATTAAGAAATTTAGGTAACTATATTGAAAGAAAGAAAATTTCAGTAAATTTTTCTTGATTAATAAAATCAGCAGTGCTTCTTAAGCAGATATTACTGCAGCACAGTCTCCATCAAACTCTCAACAGCTTTTTGCTTTAAAACTTGTCAAAATAACTCTAAAGTATCTGAAAGCATGTACATGCAAAGACAGCCAGGATAAAAATATGAAAATAAGAAACACTAATGATAGAAGATTTGTACATGCAAGGTACCCAATATATTATAAATCTGCAGTTTTTAATATATGGTACAGGCACAGAAATAGGTAAAGATCTATGTAACACAATTGGAAGTGTGGAAGTAGGCCAAGCTTATAAGACATTGCTATAAAACAGGATCATATCACTCCCTCTGCTCAAAGCTGGTGGGTCCATTGACCGATAGCAGCAGCAGCAGCTGTGGGCTTGTTAGAATGTGGAATCTCTAACCACATCCCAGACTTCCTGAATCAGTCTTCAAGATCCTCATATCTTCAGTTGCTATGTAAAGTTTGAGAAGCATTGCCCTTCAAAGTTCTACATGACCTGGCTTCTCTTGTCTGTACCTTTCTGACCTCATCATCTGACTCATCCCCTTGCCACTTGCTAGCTGTTCTTACTATCCACCTTGCTGATCATGAACACACTGTCTTCTCAGAGCTTTATGCTTAATCCTCCCTGTTACATATTTCCTTTCACTTCATTAGGTATCTGCACAAATATTACATTATCAGTGAAGCCTTTCCTGATTCAAAGTTTCTTTGTAGGAGACACAGGATTAGGCTCCTGTGAACCTCAGGTCAAAACATTTTCATTGACCAGTCAGTGCATAACCTTGTTATATATGTCCTGGTGTTTGAAGACACCTTATTTAATATATATTGTTGATTCATTAACATTGAACTCACACCAGGAGCACAATAATTTATGTGTAAAAAAGTTACTTAACACCATTTTCTCCATAAGGAACTTCACAACTTTGCACTTAGGAACAGTAGATCCTTGGGGGCCATTTAAACAGCAAATTCACCTACAAATAGCACCAAAAAATTCAGAAAAGTAGCATTAAATAGTCCTTTTTAGGATACTTGTTTACAGTATGAGAGCTGAAATAAGAAGAGAGAGCCTCACTTTGGTCAGCCCCGGCTGGAATGTGTGCCTTGGACCACTCACATTTTCTGCCTTTCTGCACAGGCACACATGTCTGTAGAGTGACTCCAAAGCACCACGAGTGTTAATTTTGGGGTTACAAATTTTACCAAGTAGTCCAATTTGCAAATACAGAATCCATGAATAATAATAACCCATTGTACATCATTCCTTTAATGAATATTTATTGTATTTCTACTCTGTGTCATGCTCCCAGAATTATTCACCACTCCAATATTTATCAAGTCCTAACCATGTCAGGCCCTGTGCAAAACTTCAGTAATCCAAAGGTTATTCTAACAGTGTTCCAGGAAAGTTTTCATGGCAGAGTTGGTTTTTAGCTTAATCTTCAATAATAGTGGGTGGGATTTTAACATGCAAAGTGTACAGAAAGTTGTTTTAGAAAAAAGAAACTTTAAGTCAGTGTTCTTAAACATGGCTACATATTAGAATCACCTGGAGTATGGCCAGGCTTCACCCAGAACAAAAATAAATGAATAACCCTCTAGGGGTGGAACTCTGGCATCCAGATACTGTATTTTAGCCCTCCCCGGATGATTCCAATGTATAACCAAATTGAGAGAACCAGTGCTTTAAATACTTGTGTTTGGCTGGAGTGTAAGTTATGTAAAGTAAGCAAAGAACAAATAAATCTGAAAAAGGGATTTTGGCTGTGGTATTGACCTGTGACCATTTATTTAGCACATGTTTATTAAGTGCCTGTTGTGTGCCAAACACCCTGCTGGATGCTGCAGACAAATCAGAAAACAAAACAAGAATCCCTGCCCTCTGAGAGGCTGCAGTCGAATCGCATTGGCAGCTATTTAGGATGATTCATATTCTAGGTTTAATTATAGTATATGATGATTAGTGTTTAGAAGTAATCGTGTCCTAAATGCTCAAAATAATAAATTTAATGTCTTAAATTCTTACCTCACCCTTTGGTATGAACAGAACTCTGTGAGGGAAAATTTTGTTATGAACTTTTGTGCTAATTTCACTGAGCATATTTTTCTAACATTCATTTTGTTCACCTCTCAGCAGTTTTCAGTTTCTTGTACACCAGGACAGTTGTCTAAAATCAGTAATATGCAGTAATTTAAAATCAGTAGTGCGAGGACCATTAGAAGTATTAACTCAAGCATTTTGTTTTTCCATCTTGTAAGAATTGGTATATAAGGAATGATGTTCTATCTTGATCATTAATAAGAACTTAGATCAAACATAATAAACAAAGGACTTTTATTTGGTCATAGTTGTTCGCAGTTTCTTTTGTATTATTTGCTGTACACCATGTTTTATTTTCCTGAGTTCCTTTACATTTAATGTACTATTACACTCTCTTCTAGACCATTCGTAAAAAGAGACAGACCTAATGATAGAGCCCTATTTTAATTCTGTTTGATAACAGTTATTCTTTATAGCCTAAATCTGTCAATTTCACTTTAGCAATGCTTTTGGTGAAGCCTCTTTGAAGTAGTTTTCTAAGCAGAATTATTTAATACCTAAAGAACAAGACATGCACCCATCCTCAGCTGGTATTTGCACCCTGAAGGTATTATTATGTGCAGATATAAGCGCATACTAGGTACAAAGTGAGGAATGTCAGCTTTGGCCAACGTGACGCGGTTGGAGCACCGTACATAACCGATGGTTTGCAGGTTTGAGTCCAGTCAGTACATAACAAGGTTGTGGGTTCGGTCCCCATCCAGGTGCGTATAGGAGGCAGCCAGTAGGTTCCTCTCTCTTGCATCGATGTTTCTCCCTATCCCTCTACCTCTGACTAAAAGCAATGAAAAAATATCCTCTGGTGAGAATAAAAAAAATGAGGATAGCCAGAGAAGGAGATAATGTGCTGCAGTATCCAGAGAGGAGTTGTGACTAGGCTTTAATGATGATGTAAATGTTGTCATTGCCGTACAAGTTAAAGTGTCATTTAACTACCATCCAGTTGTGATATAATTCCGAGAATGTCATGTATTTTTTTATATAAAGTTACACATTTTGGGTCAGTTTTTCCTCAGAGTTTCAGTTATATCTAATATAGCTGGGTTTTGTCAGTATGGGTGATACCATGTGCTTTCTACCTCTTTTAAAATCATATACTATGTACCTTTTTTCCTCAGGAATTTTCTCTCCACTACTCCCCCATTATATTAGTTGCTTTAGTAACCTATTACATTAGCATTTGGGATGTGATTTGTATTTCCTAACCTTTTCTAAAATTTTGTGCTTCTTGAGTATTTACAAGTTTTATAAGAATTTAAGATAATCTGTTTAAAGATGTATAATGAAATTTTTAAAATACTATATGGGAAGCCAGTCACTGGGAAATATTTGAAGTCTAAGAATTTGTGTTGTCACTTAAATTACTGTGGAAAAGTTTCTGTTTTTAGACCACTGGAAAGAAAAACTGTTTTGTGAATTTATTTAGTATTTCTGAACCCTAAAGACAGCTGAAGGTGGCCTGCTCTTAGCGATGTGGCACAGAAAGATTTTTTTTGAAATTCGAAGACTTTTTACTTTGAAGAGCATTATCTTCTTTCTTTATTACAGATTAAAAAAAAAACTTTATATTTTAAAAGTAGTCTGACCAGAGTTAATGTAAGTCTTTTTATCACCTTTTTTCCTTAATAGTTCTTTATAATAAAACTTTTTAGTGTTGAATATTGTCTGAGGGGGTCTTTTTCCTGTCTTAGTTCTGAACCAGCTGAGAAATAAACAAAGAAGCCAGGCAGGTGGACATCAAAATGGCAATTTTATTTATTTTTTGATAGAACTATTGTAGAACATGACTTGAGATCACAGCATAAAGGGCTTAGTTACCTTGAACCCCCAAATTAGAAAGATTTCGGCACTCAACCTGAGGCAGTGCTGGAGAACAAAGCAACCATATACTCCACCTGGACAGATCCTGAAGCTTTGTGAATCAGGCTGGGTTTTGCCTTCCCAGTTCCTCTTCCCAGATTTACCCACCAGATTACCATAGCCATCCTCTGTTGAGGAAGCAGAGGCCCTGGTGTTACTCCAACAGATGCCACTCTAGGTGGGAAGTCAAAGGCAGAGAAGGAGACTTCAGGTAAAGGCCTCTCATCCCTGAGAGGCTTGAGCTCAATCAATCCCACAGCTGCCTGTAATGGGGAAAGCAGCCCCATTGGCAGAACCAGGGCTACAGGAACATTGCAAATAGCTTGAGGCTCTTTGATAAAATAGCTTTGTCTCTAGAGAAATAAAAATTAGCAGGGAAGCATTTTTGTCCGTGTGAATGCCTGCATTCATATTTGCAAGAGCTTGTTTTGTTTTGTTTTGTTTTTTTACTGGTCATAGTTTTCACTCCAATGGCTTCTAGATATCAGCACATTGCTGCACAAATAAGTTTCTTCCATGTGGTTTATGGAAGACTGCCCTCAAGAAGCTTACAGCCTGGTTCATAAGTGCTTGTATTATGCAGTACAGACTCTTCATGCTGTAAGAATGCAAAGGAGTTGGGCCTCAATAAAAACTGAACCAGTCCAGGAAGGTTTTAGGGAAAAATAAACCTTGAGCTGGGCTCAGAATAGCAGCAGATGATCTGGGTAGAGGCAGTGCAAGAGAACACTTCAGTTGACTTCACTTGTGCTGTCCCTTCACCTTCGGTGAAATGGGAAATAAGATGACAGGGCCAGCAGGGACCGTGGCTGTAGCAACAACCTTGAAAACAAAGCAGAGAACCAGAGATTTATGATTTGCTACTGAGACTTTTTTTTTAAGCATAAAAGTGGTGTCTGTGAAAAATCACTTCGGCAGGGATGTGCTTAGGGGTTATTCAAGGAAGGAGTAACTTAAGAAATGAAAGTAACCAAGACCCAAAGAAAATAAAATATATTGAAGCCCTCGTGGCTCATCTGACTTCTTAAATATAATAACCCAGAGATTAGAATTAGTGCCTGATTGGTTTTGCTCCGTTCTCTTACACCATGTGTATAAATTAGGGGGTTTTTTTGTTGGTTAATTAGTCTTTATTTTTAACTCTCAAAAATAATTTTTTATCTTTTAAGGGACAATTGGTAAAACTTGATACAACAATCTTACCTTTGTGGTGTTATTGTTAGGCTTGACAGAGATTGCATATTTAAGGAGAACAAACCCAAATTAGGAGAAAGGTACCAGGAAGAGGGCTTGGGTCACCACTGACAAAGATTCCAAACACTAGCATCAAAACTCAAGTTTCACATTCATACCTCAGCAAATATATAAGGTCTGGTCATATGGTTGAAGTTGCAGATGTTAGACATGTTCTCACAACTGACAGATTTTAGTATCCACCTAAAACTACACTGTCTTGTTTCCATCTGTCATAACTGCACAGTCATTTATGGCAGTGATCCAAGCAGAGCCAACCCCTGTTGGTATTGGCTCTGCAGTGGGAAGTGGACTAGGGCAGTGTGAGTAAGAGAGACAGGCTTGGGCCGTCTTTTCACCCAGATGTTTTAATGTGCTTAACATTATCCAATACTAGCAACCCAGAGAGTCTAAATACCACAGCAGGATTTGATTAGCTTTTTCAGATCACTGGCTTTATTTGCTGTTGCAAAAAAGCTTAATCCAGTGCTCAAGATCAGGCTGCCTGCTGAGCTCTTGGGTAGTTTTCTCTCCTTCTTTGTGTCCACAGTGGCAGGAATTAGCGAGAAGAGTCCTCCTCCTGAATTAAAGCTATAAAACAGCAACTATAGTAGCAACGGATAAAAAGAAGAAAGAGAATCCAAGGGAAAAGAGAAGGCTGTCTATTCATACTAAAGAGTTTCTTTTGTAAACACAAAAGAAAAAGTTTTTAATATGAATTCATAAATATTGACCATACATATTGCTCTCTCGCTGGTTGGTGTATAGCTTAAGTTTTATGAGGTTTTAGTTTTAACTATTTTGCATGAATATGTATTTGTCATTTTTATCTTTTTAAATTGAACTCAGTTTTACCACAAGTACATTTACTAAACCATACTGGTGGCTTCGATTTTTTTTTTTTAAGAGAGAGGAAAAGAAAGGGAGAAAGAGAGAGAGAAATATTAATGTGTGGTGGCCTCTCGTGTGCCCCACACTGGGGATCTGTCCCACAGCCTAGGCATGTGCCCAGACCGGGAATCGAACCAGAAACCCTTTGCTTCGCAGTCCAGCGCTCAATTCACTGAGCCACACCAGACAGGGCCTGGTAGTTTCGATTTATTTTTCCTACTCCTTTCAGGGTTGGTACCTTTTACTCATGAAATTTCAAAAAGAAGTACCACCATACCACCAAAAAAGAAAAAAAATGATAAATTCTATTTTTTGGCATTTCTTTAAAGTTCATATGCTTACCCAAGACATAAAATTTGAATTCTGTATAATTCACTTTATAATTTCCAATAAACTATATAATACTAGACATTTTTAATCTTTAATGGGCCTATGAAATTAGATCATGGGCTTAACTATTGCAGAAGCATTACTGCAACCCTTGGCACACAAAAAGACAGTAGTTCTTGCTTTAGAAGTTAGTATGTCATTCAAAAGCAAATAATTTCATTTAGTTAAAAATTTTAGATTTTTAAATTTTCTAATATTTTTGAGATGACATACTTTCGAGCTCTTTTGAGGAAAAATGTTTATAGACAAGTGGCGATCTATATCATACTTTATATTTCAATTTTTCCTGAAAACAATTTTTAGGCTTTTAATAGGCATAAGGAATACTTTTAATGAGATAACTGAAACATTTTAACCATATAGAGTACATCTTCCTCTTATTTTGTACAGAGAGAAGAGCTAATTTACATTTGAGTACGCACAATAAAGATGCGACCAAGAGTTCCAATATATATTATATTTTTCCAAATATTCACAGATGATCTTAATTATGAGTAGCCTCTGTGAATGTGTGTAAAAGGAGAGGTTGTAGATTGTAGACATGTAGATTGTTTGGGGTGCTCTAACCAAATTTTATATCTTTAGAGTTCATGATTATATGTGTAATGGAAAAGCCTAGGCTCTGCCTAAATCACCGTATTTCCAAAAAATAATATTAAGAACAGTTTTTTGCCTTTTTAAAAATTTTCACTGGAATGAAAAGGGTGTGCTGGTGTGTGTGTGTGTGTGCTATATCACGTAAGTCGTAGTAGGACAGTTCTAGATTCCCTTTTCCTGTAGTAGGGAAATTTTCTCACATCTGGTGTTTAAATTTTGACTGAGAATTTAAACACCATGTTTAAATACAGATTTTCGTATACTATCCTTCAAAAAATCACAATATTTCTGGTTTTCATATACTTTCCTTCAAAAAATCACAGTATTTCTTCTTTTAAAATTTATTAGTTGCTGAACCAGAATATGAATATTACATCTTACAAATTTTATGAAGTACAAATACTTTGAACAGATACAAAGGTTTCGCTTTTATTTAATTGCATGATTAATGATATCCATCATAAAAGAATTTTATGCTACTATTTGACATACAGAAGATGGACTGGCTGGTGATTTTAGGTTGAAGTGCTATCTATATGTACATTTCAGATGAATCATTTGACACAAAGCTGTACCAAACTTGTTTTATTGAATACCTTACTACACTATACTTTAGGGAACTTTGAAAAATCAATTCTGTTCATAAACCCTTAGACCTTTATCTTTTGCAATGTTATTTTCATCATCTCTTTTTACTATTTATTGCAACAAATTAACTGATACTTTAGATTTCCCAGTATTTCCAGGCAAGTAGTTTCATTATAACCTTCTGTCTCATGTCACCAGTAACTCATTTATTACAGAACATGGATTGCTGCAGTCACTGATTGCTACTTTGACACATCTCCTGTTCTTTATTTCTCAAAAACAAAAAGCTGTACTAGAGTATAGCCTGCACTTTTTGGAAACACGCAACTTTTACTACTTTAAATATAATTGGTTTCTTTGTTTCATGCATTAAAAACAAGGAGGAAAAGCTGATGTCTGCCCAAGCCAGGTGTTTCTTGTTGGCAGCCTGCTGTCTAATGACTGTTCTCAAAGAGCAGCTGCCTACTAGTCGGCTTTGTACGGCCTATTGTTGCCTCACACCCCTCGGTAATACACATGCTGCCCAGGCCGACCCCAAGAGTGACATCAACTTGCTTATCTTAAAAACCTGGACGCAGGGTGCTGAGGTTGGCTTGCATCTGCCTAGCCAGCTAATTGTGAGCTTTCTGGCCTATGATTGGCTGTTACTCCACTCGGTAGTAGGTTAAGCAAAGACATTGCCATTCCATCTGTTCAACCATTCATTGTTCTTCTTGCCTGCCTGAAGTCTGCAACTAAAATAGTGTTAAGGAGTTACTGCTGAAGCTGCTACAGAAACCAATGTCTTTGTATTTTCCTGCTAACGTGAGTATCTGTGCTACTTAATGCCTTGGAAGTTAAATTTTAGTAAATATTCAAAGTTTTAATTTGAACTCTGTAAAGGATAGAAAGCACCTCAAATGAAAAAGAAAGCCTTCAAGTTACCACATAGTGCCAAAATACCAGAAGATTGAAATCTTTGTGTAAATATGTGAAGCATATTTTTTATATTTTTATAATTCTGGAGTTTTGTAATTACAGCTTCACGAGCATTTGCAAGGTATTAGGTTTGGCATATAATCATTTGGTACTTAAAGATAAGTGAGAACATGTTATGCTATTTTGATAGACAATGAATTTAGATTTTATCTTGTCACATTTTTATGTTTCTTAGTCACTGTCAGCCCTAGGTGCTATAAAGCAAAACTAAAATTTGATAGATTTTTTTCCATTATCTTAAAAACCTAGCTCGGGGAGATGGATTAATATAGGTAGATGTTTCAAAAACTTGTCTTAAATATGATCATTAAGCATCCAATTGCCTTATAGGTAATTTCAATATTCACAGAGTTACTAATTTCTTCTCTCCCATCTTTTTGTTTCCTTGCACTAGTTCCAGGTATTAGATTGAAGATGTCATTTAAAGAACTATTGCTTTTAAGAGTTCTGTAATGGGGAAGGAAGGAGGAAACAAAGACTTTCATCTGTCAGTTGGGAGGGAAAGCAAGGGCATAAAGAGTTAAAAAAAGGTTTTTATTTCTACCACATGCCCTATTGTGTGAACATATGCATAAGTCTATTGAAAGTTTTCAGAAGATGGGCAGGCCACCAGTTGCTGGTCTCCTGCAGCTCCAGTAGACATCTGTTGCCCTGGAGCATTAACCAATCTGTTCAAAGGGACATCCTTCCTTTGTTAGCTAGAGCCATGCAGACAACAACACTCACTGAAATACAGTGGTAATTAAATACACAGAGACTACAGCAGTAGGTAGTTATTACATATTCATTATTTTATTTTCATTGTTCTCTTAGTATTACCATTTGGATAACAACCAGGACCCACTTTATGGCATTGTTACTTTACATTACAAATAACTTGATGAAATAAGTTTATGGTCTAATATTCCTGATTAAT
Source organism: Phyllostomus discolor (assembly GCF_004126475.2). Lineage (NCBI taxonomy): Eukaryota > Metazoa > Chordata > Mammalia > Chiroptera > Phyllostomidae > Phyllostomus > Phyllostomus discolor. Next base: position 88,065,825 of record NC_040908.2, on the reverse strand, counting down.
ATGAGGCTCTTCAGAATACTTTTTTTAAATATATTTGATTTGAGAAGAAGGATTATCCAAGTCATCTAATGAGAACTTTCAGAAAATTTCACTAAATGGGGAATTTGTATGTATGCAACAAATTCTAGTAAATAGCCATTATATCATTAACCTAAGATAAAGTTTCTTTTGGCCATTAAAATAATTATACTTCATCATCATCTACAAAATTATGAAAATTTAGTTCTTTTTTAACAAATATTATTTGATTTTTAACTTATCAGGCCTTTAGCAAGAAAAATTGTTTTCATTTTCAGTATAATATCTGGAAGGAATCTGTAGCTTCATAAGTGTAGAAATCTGTTTTCAGACCATTATATTTTTGCCCAATATCTTTTGTGTTTATAAATATACTATGTAAGACCAGTTATAATGGATTCCTGGTATTAAGCTTAAAAGTTAGTCCATATTTCTTAGAGTTTTTTGATAACTCTCAAAGTATAAACCGACTTGTGTTCTCTGTGAAACTTGGTTTGTGCTGCTTCTCCATGAACTGGGGAAAATGACCTGTATCAGTTAATAGTTGATTAATTTAACGATGATCTGTATATGCTTCTGAATAAATATAAAATTTAAAGTCTAATAAACAATTTAGAAATTAAAGACAAGGCTTTTTCTATCTTACATGTAATAAATTTTATGATGTTATTAGAGTCTTTGCTATCTTTTCTTTTTCCAAAATTATATTGGTCATTTTTAAGGCACTAAACAAAACATCATATACCATTCTTTATCCTAAGATTTCTTATAATAATTACTTGTTTTATACATTACATTACATTGACATGTTCTGCAGCATATAAAAAAATATTTCTATCAGTTTTTAAACCTGAGCAGTTAATTTTTATTGAATGATTTCAAGATATTGCCAGATTCTTTTCTAAGTTCCATATTAAGTTAGGGCAACACTTTATAACTTACAAGTGGGCAAGGAAGCATTTTAGAGGTTAAAGTTTAAATAGAAAAGAAATCCTTACCATTTAGGCCAGTGCAAATCAGGTTATTTCACATTTATATTAGGTAGTGGAGAAAACGTATGCAGTTTATGAGCCTGGTATTTGAACTTAGTTGACCTTATCTATACTATTTCATACTCAGTTGACACAGATACTAAAAATTATTTAACTGCTTGTTTAGGACAAGATGACATTGAATAATTTTCTGGAGCTAACCAATTAAATCTGGAAGATGAAGAGAGGCCTTTCAATATGAAAAAAGTTAAATCAGAATCTTTTTAAAATTATTTGCAACAAAATTAGATGTTACATTTTTTAAAAAGTAGGTTAGATCAAACTTACCTTTATCCTTAATAGTAAAAATCATATTTCAGACATTTTATTTAAATAGTATGTATAAACTACATGAATTATCAGAAATTAAATGTGTGTGATATTCACTAAGTACATTTGTAATCAAATGAGTTTTATCTGGTTTAGTATTATAAAAAGCAAACAACCATTATCCCTTTTTCTCTATTTTATCATAGCCATACAATAAAATTATATTAGCATATTTACATAGTATCATCAACACTTTTTATGTTAAATTGAAGGTAATATAGAAAGATTTAAACACTTTTTAGGGTAGCTAATTTTCATATTGAAAACTTAACGGTATTTGGTTTTGTTTCTTTGAAAAATATAAAAGTTAAGAATAATTTAATTTACATCGTAAACATAACATTGCATTCTAATTTTCTTCACTGGCCATATTTTTCATAAAGTATGTATCTTGTTTGAAACAGTTCCTAAGAAAAACACTACAGCTCAAAATTAAAATAATACTTCCTAGTTTAGGGATTTGGTCAGTGACTTATCTTGAAGAATTATCTTACAACAGTACTTATGCAAAACCCAAACTTTTCAGAAGAGATCAAAAATGTTGCCCATTAAATATACTTCCTACAGTCAGAGCAGATTGTGGGGTTTACAGAACAATGATGTCGGAGCTTCCAGATTGGTTTGGCAGCTTCATTGTTCTCCGGGGGTAAACCAGACGCGCTTAAGTCCCAGTCTCTTTTATAGGCTTTTGTTCATACCAAATTATTCTTTCACTGTGCTAGCATTCATGATGGCATGTTAAAAGAGTGCAGCTTAGCAACCAGCTTCTGGTTGCCAGGCAGCCCAGCTTCCAATGGGTTTTCCTTGTATAAGATACTTTAGGTGGGAGCTCTACGAAGGCCACAGTGCAGAATTTTCTTTTAACTGTATCCCTTTATTAGGATGCTGTTGTGATTTGTTACTTGCATTATGCTGTCAGTATATTACAGTAGTTAATAAATCAGTGAGTGTAAAGATTTGCTTTCAAAGTCCCTTCTTTTAATTCTAAATAATTGGACTCATGCATATCCATATTAATAGAAAAAATAAAATGGATACAGCTTCATAATGGAGCAGATGTATATGGAGCTCTCCAAAGGAATATTTCTTTTTTTATCAGTTGTGCAATCAGGAGCCAGGGGAGTTTGATGTTTCTTTAAAACTAATGAATGTTTCATTAGTAGAACAGTAAGTTATCTGTCTTCTCAAAGGATAAAATCTGTAGAAACTCCTGTAGAAGTGTGTAGGCGTTCTACACTGAAGGAATTTTAAGTGTATTGTATCAAGCCAAAGATTTCCATGTTCTCTTTTCTAGTATTTACCATATCTAATATAATTTATTTCATTATGTAGAAATATTTAACTCTCTAGTAAGTTCACCAAATGTGCATTTAAATGACTTTAAAAAATCACTTAGCATTTTCTTTTAACATTTGTGTAATAGCTCCTTTCTAGTGTAAATAAGATGTTGATAAGCTTTAGAATGAAATGTTTTTCCAGTTTCTTTTTTAAGGTTATTTAAATAGGTATTTTATAGAGTCTCAAATTCAGCTACCACTAGCTTACTAATGTTATCCATGGATATAACGCCAGAACTGCCTTAATAAGTAAACGACTGAGATAAATATAATCTGTACAATGAAGCACAGGAGAAAATAATTTTATTTTGTTAACCTGTTCCTGGTAGAGAAGTAACAATTATTCCCAATCGACTATAAGGAAAATAGTAAAACAGCAAAAGCATTTTAAACACTAAAAACATTTTTATTGGCAAAAGTAGGAGGAAAAGATGACTTTCTAATCAGATGCAGATAATGGTTAATTAATTATCTGATATGATATAGAAATATTTTCTGCCATAAAATTCAAGAAATTAAGATAACATTATTCAGTGTACCTAATTATTTGCTGCTAATTTTATGTGAGATATTTTATTTCTCTGCTTTCTGTAAATGTGCATAGAATAAAAGAGCTTTTCCTTGCTCCCTGGAATGAAATAGACTGTAGTGTTCCAGGCACTTAATAAAGGTATCACGTTAAAATAGTCACAAAATAAAGATTATTAGGACAAAAGTACTCATCTCTGAACTGGAATATAATTAACTCTGTAATTATGTAATTCCTTGTTGGTTGTTACTGAATATGTGCTCTTTCAACTCAGTACTGGAATTATTTTTGAAATGTCTTTAGATTGTTAGAATTATTAATTTTATAATTAATGATACTTTTACAATCATAAGTTAATGTTTTCCTTTCTTTCCACATGGCTTTCTCTTTAAGAGAATTTTTACAAGTTTTTTATTAATTCCTTTAGAAAAAATGTTCCTTAACTATCATAGCATATCTAAAAATGCTCTTTGATAGTATTTTATATGTCACTGCAGAAACACTGGTAGGCCTTTCTAATACTGGAAAAGTCTCTTCCATCAAGGCAGAAAAACAACATAGTGAGAAAAATAGGGGTTTTAGAGTCAGACAAAAATTGGTTTAAAAAGTCCAGTTCCATTACTTACTTACTTGATTGACTTGGAGGGGTCATATGGCCTTTCTAATTTCTAAAGTCATTTGCAAAACAGGGTGTGATGCTGTCTAGGCAAAGGTGTTGAGGGAGGAGAGAGAGTAGATATAATTTGAAGTGGGTATTTATAGTTTGGTAATTCTCTTCCAACTTGTGTATTGAGACAAATGAAATAGTAAATATGAAATTCTAAATATTTTTACATTTTTTTCTCTAGGAATACGGGGTGCTTTGCATTCAGGAATATAAAAAAAACAGCAAAGTGGAGTCAAGTACACATAACAGCTTCATGGGCTTAAAGGATCATCTGGGGCATGACCTAGGCCACCTTTATGTGGAGAGCACTGACCCACATTTGAGTACATCTGTACCTTGGTCAATGGTAGAAAAACCAACAATGGATAGAGTTAATTCTGGGAAGGAAGAAAAAGAGGTGTCTGAAGAGAATGTGAGCTCTGGTGACTCAGAAGAAAGCACAAATTCTGATAATGAGTCAGAGCAACTGAGTAACATTTCAGTAGAGCCATGTTTATTAACCAAGACTCACAGACAGCTATGTAGGTCTCCCTGCTTAGAGCCTCCTCACATACTTAAACGCAGTGAAATTTTACAAGACTTTAAACCTGAAGAGGCCCAGACTATATCCAGGGAAGCGAAGAAACCCCCTGATGCAGTGCGAGAATACCAAACAAAACTGGAGTTTGCACTTAAGTTAGGTTATTCTGAAGAACAAGTTCAGCTTGTGCTAAATAAACTTGGTACTGATGCTTTAATCAATGATATTTTGGGAGAACTTGTCAAACTTGGAAATAAAAGTGAGGCCGAACAAACAGTTAGTACAATTAACAGTATAATGCGGGAAACATCCTCCCTGGAATCTCAGAGGTCTGATTCTCCAATGCAAGAGATTGTAACAGACGACGGAGAAAATCTGAGACCAATAGTTATCGATGGCAGCAATGTGGCAATGAGGTAAGTGGGAAAATCTTCATTGTGACTATTTCTCTTCTAACAGTCATTAGAATCAAGATTATTCTCCATCCTGACATTAGCTTGAATATTTATAACTATTTCTTTTAGTTTTCTCTACTTCCAGAGTGGTCAGCCATTTTCACCCCATTTGTCCCTACATAGAGACCCCCCTTCCTCAGACGTCTGGTGGTTTCCACTCCTGACTACATTAGCACTTGTTCGCAGTTTAGTGTTAACCACTAGTTTTAAGTGAGGAACTTGAGTACCATAATATTCAACAATTTTGGAATCTAGTCAGGTAAATAGACAATTTCTACACAAAGTCAAATAACCAGAAGGAAAATAAACTATTTTTATGATTTGGGAACAAATCAAAACTATAGTTTCAAATGTTTTGTTTCTTTAAGGGTGTAATTCAGAAATAATTCTTTAGGAACTAGGCGGGGGATAGAACAAGCACAGAACTTCTAACAAAATATGTTTTATAAACTTTGATGGCGTAAAATTTAAAGTACATCTAATACCATGTGGTTAAACTTCCCTCAGTGTTCAGATAACTGAGGATACAAAGATATATATATGAAGGCATCAGTTCTTTTATAGAGTTAGAATTTTGTATACAGTTGTCCTTCGCTATATTGCAGTTCACTTATTGCAGCTCCACTGTATCATGGGTTTTTTAAAAACATATATATCTAATTCTGTATCATGGAGTTTTCGCTATATCACGGGATTTTGTGGTATACCATCCCCATATAGAATTTTATATGTTAAAATTACGTAGGTTTAAGAGTGTAGAAAGTGTTTAAGAGCATATGAAGTGTTTATAACAGTGTGGGGAAGGTTAATAAGAGTGGGAAAGGTTTATAGGAGTGTGAGAAGGGTTTATAAAGTCTTAAAATATACATAAATAATAAATATGTCACTACTTCGTGGGTTTTCACCTATCGCGGGAGTCTCTGGAATGTTACTCCCTCGATAGGTGAGGGATCACTGTATTGTTTCTCAAAGGGTGACCTGAGGGTACCTACCACAGAATCATTGGGACAACTTGTTAAAAATGCACATTCTAGAACATTGTTGTTCAGTGGAAATATAATGTGTGGCATATATGTCATTTTAATTTTCTGGTACCTACATTAAAAAGTTAAAAGAAACAGGTACGATTAATGTGAATAATATATTTTGTTTAGTCTAATATAGCCAAAATATTACAACATGTAATCAAGTAAAAAATTATTAATGAGGTGTTTTGCATTATTCCTTTCATATGCGTTAAAACCTAGGTTCTGAACTCACAACATTTCTCACTAGTGGCTACCATATTGTGCAGTGTGGTTCTGGAGACCTCCCAACTCCACACACAGGCCTATTGAGTCTAATCAAGGTATAGCCCAGGCACCTCCTTCTGTAAAACATATCCTGCTAATAACCATGCCTACTGAAATTTGAGAACCACTGTTTTTAGTAGGTGGTAACAAGTACTTCTGTGTAGGATATGAGAAAGACAAACTTCCTAATCCTCCAAATAACCTTGTCAGGTGGAAGCTATATTATCTTACTTGCCTTTACAAGCAAATGAGACTTGCAAGATTTAAATTACTTGGCCAAGTTAGAGTATAATTTCAACCCAAATATGTCTAACTTAAAAGTGTATACGTTTTTAATCATATAATGAAGGATAAAAGCAAGTCACAAAGGTTCAAGGCAGATCTTACAAGGCCTTGAATACCAGGCTAGGAAATTTAATGTTGGCTCTAATCCAAAGTTAATTGAAAATTTTGAGGAGGGGAATGCCAGGAATAGTTATTCCTTATACTGGTGTTTGGCATGGGTGTTTAGAGTGGATTATAGGTGGTAGGAGATAAGCTTGGATGCAGACTACCCTTTTATAAAGAGTGCTTTAAATGTCATAGAGATTTAAAGAGGTATATGACCTTGAGCAGTCTCTCGGTAAAATAATCTCTTTAATCTGTCCCAAACTTGGCCACATAATGATTTTTTTCTTTATAATAATCCAGAACTAGTGAGCAATTACCTTAGCAGTGTGGTAACATGCAGTGTCAAAATACCATGAATTTGCCAATGGAGAGAGTAATGAGAAGATGTAAGAGATCTGAGCAGAACGCCTGCAACTTGGCCATGCACCTCAGTCACCAAAGGGTTCCTTACAAATGCATCTTCCAGGGCTCTGCTCTTGGAGAACCTGATTCAGTGTGGAGCTCTTGTAGAACCCAAGTAACTACATTTTAAAGGCCAAGGCATTTTTGATGCATAGCTTGTGTTGAAAACAAGTCAAGATGAAAAGTGTGGATAGGTACAGGTCAGGAGGTTAAAAGAAAGTGAGATCCAGGGGAAAAGTAGTGTGAAAGACAAGTGTTAGAAAAAAGCATAGTGTTAGAAAAACCCAAAAGACATGCAAATGTCATCAAACTCAGAAGAAGAGACTTTAAGGAGAGAATATACTGTGGGGTGTACTGAAAAAAAAATCAGAGGACAATGACAGCCAGGAAGTAATTTCCTTGAAGACAGTGCCATGTGGCATTAAAGATAGAAGTCCAGTTGCAGGATGTCAAGAAATAAAGGAATAGAATCAGACTTCTATTCTAGAAAGTTGACATAGGAAGGGAAGAATGGGAGGAAGAAGACTGGGGAAAGGATTTTGTTGAGTTTTGTTTTTAAGAATAAGACTATATCAGCTGAGGGGACAGGGAAAGTGTCTCCACAGGAGAGGAGCTGAGCATGACTTTAATTTTCAAAGCAAAGTTCTGAAGGAGGAGACAAGAAAGGTATAAGTGGAGAATTTGGTGTTGGAGGTAAATGCAGGCATTGGAGGGGAAAGATAACTTTAGATTTATGAAACATAACCCATAGAAATGAATTTTTAAGATGGGTATCATTTAGATAAGTTATGTCACAGTTGGGTCATCCTGACATCAACTCACATGACTGAAACCTCAAAATGAAAAGTTCTTCATGGAAATGAAAAGTACTTGGATAACTGAAGATTTACCAAAAACTCGAAAGGTTGCTCACCCTACACAGTGATAATTATCCACAGAAAAACTGTAATGCGAAAAAGAGATGGCATAATCAAGGCATTTCAATTCTGTTTTTACATAATTAGGAAAACAAATTTCTGTCCCCACAGTGTTTCCCTTGAGTAAAGGTGAAGCAGTGCGGAGTCAGTTCTCTCCATCGGGTATTTTATTTGAACACTTACTGAAGTGCTTCAGGCATTTCAGGACAGAGCAAGTTGACAGGAAACTTTTATTATAGCAGTATTATACTGTCAGTCACAATAAAATGTACTGCCTCCATAACTTTGAAGTACCAGAACTCATAAAAAGTCATAGTAAACTTTTTATAGTCTGCCATTTATAAGACCTACATAAAGTAATCAAGTCATGTAAAAATGCCTATCTACTTTGGGTACAAAATCTTAATTTAACTAAAATACAGAGAGATTTCACCCATTTCATGTTGCATTAACTGTGACATACTCTTACTTTTGATATTAATTTCTTATAAGTTAAACCTATTATAAATGTATATGTATAGTAACAAAGTATAATAATAAGTAAATATGGGGTGGAGTAAGAATAGAGTACTATTTTTTTTCTGATCATCCAAACAGATATATCCCCTATATGATGAATATATTTTGATCTCATTTAAATGCTAGTCATGGAACTGATATAAATGATTCTTTAGACGTAACTTAAAAGTAGGAAAACAAAGGCATTTTTATCAAAATAAGCAAAATAGACTTTAAAAAATTTAATTCTCTACAGACCACCATTGTGATTCTGAGTAAGTTGTTTAAACTCTCCAGCCTCAGTTTTCAAGATTAGAAAAAAGGGAAATTTTTATTTTGCAGGCTTGTTATTAGATTAGAGATAATTAATACCAGATACCTGGCATATAATAAGTGCTGAGTAAATTAGAGTTGTTATTACATTAAGGAGCCAGAATATAGTAACTAATGTAATGAAAATTTAGTTATCCCAGTTTTTCATTCAATATTTAACAAATACAGCAATTTAGCCGTCTGTTTTATTATGACCTATAGATGTATTTTAATATTTACTTCAAATTTATGACATCAGTGGTTTTCAATGATGATTTCTACAGTTTCATAAAGAAGACTCGGGCTCTTAGATCTGGGTAACTAACTCCAGAATTGCCCAGCAACAAGCCACATAGCCAGAGTACCTAGCAGAGAGTCCCAAAATTTCAGGGATCCTGTGTTACCTTGAGGAGCATGCTTCTACTTTTGGCTTCCTTAATATCCTTTCTAAAATGTGCTACTTTGATAGAAGCTCTGGGTAAGTTCGTTGAATGAGCAACTCACCAAAAATTGACACAAATACCTGGAACTTAGTCTAGCATAATTTGTGATAGGTATTTCACCGCTAGATATAAGAACAAAGAGGAGGACCTAAGTATGCAAAAATAGAAATTAGGGTAAAGTGAGTTTAGAGAAAACCCTAAACTTTTGCATATAAAACATTAAGCATTCAAAAAGCACTTGGTTTCCAAAACATGAAAAGAATGAAATTAACAGTTAGTGGAGTTGGACTAACAAACAGTTCCTGATAAAAAGCTGAAGTTAATTTTAATTCTTAAAAAAAAAATACTTTCAGTAGTTTAGCAAATTGGTCATTCAGCAAATAGGCCTCTTTTATGGCAGATACTTGATAATATAGATGTGCCATGAAATGTGTATTCCAGATATAGACACAAAAATTAACCATAATTAATATATATTTCTGAAATGAAATTCTTATAATATTGTGATTTTTATTTCTTCCAAGTAGCTTTACAAGCCTTCAAAATCTGTGCTTCTGTTTAACTGGATGTAGTTCAGCAGTGGAGTATAGAACAGCATAGAATTAGTTTCTATCCACATGTGTTCCATAGTTTGAATTCGTTTTTTTCCTTAAATGAATCCAGCACTCTTTTAATCTGCAATTTTAGGTTCAGATGACATGACATATAACAAAGCACAGCCTTGTGAGCCATCAGGGATGGGAGTATTATCAGTTGGTTATCCGAGCCCTGTGATTCCTAAAAGTCCTTGATTTCTTCAGTAGGCTCTCATGATCTAGTCACCCGACTTTATTAACTATATCTCCATATTCTACTTTAGCTTCTACCAAGTATTATATAAAATAAGAACAAGGAAAATCTCAGTGCCTCATCCCTACCTTTACATTATGCTGTAGCACAAGTTCTTCTGTTGAGTAGAATAGAAGCTACAGACTTTTGTGATATGAACAAACTATTGAAACTCCACTGTCACCACCCACCATTATAAGCCTTCTATCTTGGTCGACGAACCCAGGTTTCTGGGATTAGATCAAATCTGATTTATGGCTAAGACTTATTGATGCATATTTGTGCAGAGTATTAGGACAGATATTTTCTTTGCTAATAATCTCAGGTGGACCACTTTTAGCCAGTAGGATTCATTCTCTTATCACCTCTCTCTTAGTGATAAGAAAACCACCAAGAGAATTTAAGTGAGGATGAAGTGGCATGTCATTGGCCTTTAAGAAAGATCACTCTACAGAGACATTTAGAGAAAGGCATGAACACTAAGACTGGAGACAAGGAGACCTACTTCTATTTTTAAAATGCATGCAGAGGTTAAATTTTAGGCATCTCCTGGAACAAAAATGAATTAAGAATATCATAACTTTTGATACCTGTCTATTAAGTTTTGATACCTGTCTATTCTATACCATTTGACTGTATACCAGCCAAATGGTATAGAATAGAGAAATAAAGTAACCATTTGCTTGACACTTTACACCCCAACACCCAAAAGGTAACCTGTTAGAAACACTCAGATAGTACAAATATGAGTGTTAACTGGAAATAGAAAAGCACTCCAGATCAATCCTTAAAGTCATTTACTTAAAGTTGAACAGAAACCAAATATAGATTTTAGTATTAGAATTTGAACAGAAAAAAATGCATAAGTTGTGATAACTTAACCTTTCTAGTAAGAAGAGTCCATATATTTATAAAATGAAGCAAAGTTTAGCAGTGTATATAAATAGGATTTAAGCTTCTGATGAATCTTTTTAAAAGCACAAAGCCTTTCATATATCTTACCTGGTTTGTGAAGTTATATAAGAAATTGAGAGTTCTTTTCAATGGCAATTGAATTTTTATTTTTATTCATTGATTTTTAGAAACAGAAGAAAGGGGAGAAAGGGAAACATCAATTTGTTATTCCACTCATTTACACATTCATTGGTTGATGCTTGTATGGCCCTGACCAGGATCAAACCTGCAACCTTAGAACATCAGGCCTGTGCTCTAAGTTATCTGGCCTGGGTGTTAATTGAATATTGAAGGCCATTTTGCCTAGCCTCTAGAACTTGCCTACAGTAGTTAGGAGGGTTTGCTGTCATGTTGCCAGTTTGCCATTTTTGTGCCACACTGACTTATAGTTAATAAAATCCTCCTGGTCACCTAGTCTACATGTTCTGTGTAGACTGTAGGGTAGACTACCAGTTGCCACAGTTCATTCAAATTTGTTTTTTGTCCCTCAACAACGAGTGTTGAAATGATGTGCCATGGACCTGTGTTACCCAATGTGTTAACTGCTAACCACATAAGTTAATTGAGCTCTTAAAATGTGTCTAGTCCAAACTGAAATATTCTAGAAGTGTAAAATACATACCAGATTTTGAAAACTTAGTACAAAAATATGTGAAATAACTTGTATATTGATCATGTGTTAAAAAGATTATTTTGATATATTGAATTAATAAAATTTATAAAAATTAATTTCAGTTGCTTTTAACTTTTTTTAAATGTGCTATACTAGAGCATTTAACATGATATATGTGGTTCACACTATATTTCTATGGGATAGCCTCTCAGTAGAATGTTTGCAGCCCCAACTTAGTAGGGGCTTAATATCAATTAGAGGACAGCTTAATTTCCCTCTAGGTGAGTGTCATAAGTAATTATTACAGGTTACTTCCCCATTTCTCTAACTGGTTTTGGGGGGGTTTTCCAAACTTTTTTTTTTATTTTAATTGTTGTTCAAGTACGGTTTTCTGTCTTTTACTCCCATTCCAGCCCACCCCCTCCCACACTCCCCACTTCCCTCCCATTTCCACCCCCCCCTAGTTTTTGTCCATGTGTCCTTTATACTTGTTCCTGTAAACCTTTCCCCTGAAATTCCCTCCCCTCTCCCCTCTGGTCACTGTCAGCTGTTCTCAATTTCAGTGTCTTTGGTTATATTTTGCTTGCTTGTTTCTTTTGTTGGTTAGGTTCCTGTTAAAGGTGAGATCATATGGTATTTGCCCCTCACCACCTGGCTTATTTCACTTAGGATAATGCTCTCCAGTTCCATCCATGCTGTTGCAAAAGATAAGAGCTCCTTCTTTCTTTCTGCTGCATAGAATTCCATTGTGTAAATGTACCATAGTTTTTTGATCCATTCATTTACTGGTGGGCCCATAGGTCGCTTCCAGCACTTGGCTATTGTAAATTGTGCTGCTATGAACATTGGGTGCATAGGTTCTTTTGGATTGGTGTTTCAGGATTCTTAGGATATAATCCTAGCAGTGGAATTGCTGGATCAAAAGGCAGATCCGTTTTTAGTTTTCTGAGAAAATTCCATACTGTTTTCCATAGTGGTTATACCAGTCTGCCATCCCAGTGTACTAGGGTGCCCTTTTGTCTATAACCTCTCCAATACTTGTTTGTTTCTTTGTTTATGATGGCCATTCTGACCAGTGTAAAGTGGTATCTCATTGTGGTTTTAATTTGCATCTCTGATAGCTAACGATATTGAGCATCTTTTCATGTGTCTCTGGATCCTCTCTATGTGCTCCTTGTAGAAGTGTCTGTTCAGGTCCTTTACCCATTTTTTAATTGGGTTGCTTATCTTCTTTGAGTGGAGTCGTGTAAGTTCTTTGTGTATGTTGAAAATTAAACCCTTGTCTGAGGGATCATTGGCAAATATGTTTTTCCCATATAGTTGGTTCTCTTTTTATTTTGATACTGTTTTCTTTAACCGTGCAGAAACTTTTTATTTTGATGAGGTCCCATTTGTTTATTCTTTCCTTTATGTCTCTTTCTCTTACTGTTTTAAAGGAAATCCTTAGAGACTACCAAAAGAATCAAAGAATTAGAATTAGTTTTTTTCTGTTGTTTAATTAGATCACGTGGAGTCAAGACAAATATTAGTTATAGTCTACTGCATCTCTTTATAACCCTAAGTACCTAATTTTAGTTTTCATCACATGAATTTTAATAGAACAATGGTCAATAAACTTCCCAGTTATCTCAGATAAGTTTGTCTAAACCCTACCCAAGGACATGGCAGCCTCAGTAGTCCTATTACATATGAATAAAGTTAACTGCAGTTCATCTGACTAGTGTTAGCAATGATCAGAAATGGGGAAAGTTACCCAATTGTAAGAAATAGGAAAAAGTGATTAGAGTTGATGTTTTCACTTTTGTTAATATTCACTTTTACATCTACTTAACAAATATACTCTCTTGAGCATTTTTAGGCTAACCACCCCTTTGGATTGGGATTAGCTAGATGTGCTTTCTATTAACTTTGGCTTCAAATTATGGACCTTATAAGATCAAAGGGATCTTTCTTCCTTCCTTTTTTCTTATTCTTTGTGAAAACTCTCTCCCTCTCCCCCTCCCTCTCTCCCTTCCTCTCTCCCCACCACCCCCCACACTGCTATTATGTGCATACCACCTAGAGGGTGTTAGTAAACCTTTTCACATCAAGACTTCCATTGTAATTTTGATGTTGGATATTTTCATTCTCCTAAATCAGTGATTTCTTTGACTTATTTTCATTTAAAGCAGTACAGTTCTGCAAATATTGCATGGAAGCCCAGTACTTAAAACAAACAAAAGCAGAGATCTGTTTGAATTGGGGGTCATAGGTGGGACTGTGTTTCCCACCTAAAGATTGTCCCTGCCCCTTAGAACGGCCTCAGAGCCACACTGGAGAATTTCTGTTTAGAACACAGCCTGATAAACATTTATTAAATGATCTGTAATAGGGGAGCATGGATTAACTTTCTCTTGGTATGTTCAAGATTTAGCATCCTGACAACTAGGTTTAGCTTCAAAGCGATCTCAAAAAAAAATCACAGATAATAAGTTGAGTAGTTAGAAGAGTGACAAAATGAGCATCAATCAGTAGTATAAAAAGAAGAATTCTAGATGCCCATGAGTCAGCACATGGAATTAATAGGTTCTTAAATAAAATATGAAATTTAATTAGATAACAGTAATAGAAAGTAAAATACTCTTGTTTCCATATTGAAGATGATATCTAGCTGCACTCCTGCCTCCCCACTTAAGGAATGTAGGGTAGATGTAAGAGAATTTCTTTGTAACACTCATTAAACATGGAAAATGTAGCCCTGGCTGGCATAGCTCAGTGGATTGAGCTCGGGCTGCGAACCAAAGTGTCGCAGGTTCGATTCCCAGTCAAGCCACATACCTGGGTTGCAGGCCACAGCCCCCAGCAACCACACATTGATGTTTCTCTCTCTCTTTCTCCCTCCTTTCCCTCTCTAAAAATAAATAAATAAAATCTTTAAAAAAAACATGGAAAATGTGTTAATGAAGAAGGTAAGGTCTTAAAGGTATATTTTCAGAAATTTTTTATTTTAAAAAGATTTTATTTATTTTTAGACAGAGGGGAAGGGAGGGAGAAAGAGAGAGGGAAACATCAATGTGTGGTTGCCTCTCTCACACCCTCAACTGGGAACCTGGTCTGCTACCCAGGTGTGTGCCCTGACTGGGAATCAAACCTGAGACCCTTTGGTTCATAGGCCAGCACTCATTCCACTGAGGCACATACCAGCCAGGGCTTTTTCAGAATTCTTATCAAAATCTATTTTCATATGTCCAACTCTGTGTATAATCAGGCCTAAAAATTGAGAAAAAATAAAGTCAACAAATATTTAACAAGCACCTGAGTATATTAATAATTTAGTGTTCAGTAAGTATTTTTATAATTTCATTACTGTTATCCTGTGATCAATGTTCAGTGTTTCCTGACTGTGTGTGATATAATTAAAACTAACTATATCTAAACTTGAAGTACTTTGGTACTAAAGATTCAAATAGGTTTTCTAATTTAAAAGGATACTTTATTCTTATATTTTTCATTGTAGGCACTTAACTGAGAAGCCATGATAATTTGTGTCCTTATCATCATAGGGGAGCTTGATACAATGATCTACTAAAGTCGTAGAAGTTTTATAATCATACTCGAATCTTCCAGTAAAGGGTATAGCAAACTTACAGGTTAAGTTTTTTTATTTAAATAAAAGATGATATATAGGGAGTTACTCGAAAAGCAATTGATTGTCTTTTTGAGTCCTCTGATTACTTTGATCTCTTTTTTTCTTTTAAAAACTAAATCTGTTTAGTGACCTTCACACATCAAACATAGTGCTGTAAATAAAGATCACAATTTACTATCAGTGGTGAGATTAAAGCTATAAAGATCTATTTTATTGGTTTTATTTTTACTCCAATGAAAGCTTTTTTTTACATTTTCTAAAAATTAGGACTAAAGGGACATGAGAAAGTAAAATCTCCAGGTACTCTTGTTCAGTTCTTACAGCTCTATAAGGTAGGTGGGATTACCTCCGTTTTAAATATGCGAAAATTGAGGTTCAAAATGAGTAACTTGGTTAAGGTCAAACAGAAAAGTGGTAAAGAAAATACTTAAACTCATGGCTGATTCCAAAGACTTATTTTCACTTTATAGGTCTACTCATCAAAAGCCAGCTCTATTTATTAGTAGTAGTACTAGTTTTAGTAGTAGTGGCACTGGTACTATTATAATCATTGTTAGTAGTATTAAACAAGTCATTCTAGGTATAATTTTATAATTAGATTTTAGATGACTTATGGAAAGACTTTTTAAAAATAGCCTTTCTTTGATCATATGAATAATATATTTAATAAATTTTAGAATATAAGAAAATAACATGATTTTCAAGGTTCTGTATAACACAAGTAATATGTTAATTCAAAGCAAATACTCAAACTAAAGCAAAATCAAATTTGAGGAAATAAGATAATCGAAAAGAGGTTCCTTTGTTCTCCCTTTTTTCAATGCCATGAAAAATAAAAAGAGCAGTTCCCTTTAATAGATGACTTCATTCCCTTTTTAAGTTTCTCTGTTTTTCATTGACTTCTCATGTTTAACACTGAGAGATAATAGTCTTAATTCCAAAATAACTCTTCCTGCCTAGTAAATGATATGTGCATGTGTGTATGATATGTATATGTATGTGTGTATGTGTGTGTGTGTGTGTGTGTATGTATAAGGAAAGTATAATATGTGAAATTACATTTCCTAGATATGTCAAATGGACTGCATGGTCATAGTGAGGCAAACTACTTTAAAATATATGGTCCCCTGCATTTTTCTCCACATTACAAAATACACTTTTATTATCTATTAACTGTAATAGGTGACTAACTTAATGGCATATTACTGAGCAAGTATAATTCAATTCTCTAGTGGAAAATATATATGGTGTTGGTAAAAGATGTAGCAAATATTGTATTATTTTGACTGTTTATTGAGTTGACTGAAGACAGAAAAGTAGAATTTATATGCTTTTCAAGTTAGTTACAGTAGTATATGTGAATAAATTAAAGATAATCCCATTAGATATGAGACAAAGTAAGTTTGCTTAATAAGGAGTAGTTATGACAGTGAAAGTCTTATGTTTGTCAAGATAATCTGTCTTCTTAGCTTCCCATGGTTTCCTGTTTCTCGTTCACAGGGAGTTTCATATGTCTGAAACTGAATGGGAGTCCCTAGACAGAAGTAATAAGGTTTTAGTCCATACCATAGTAGCCCTTTCACAGCTTGGTCTGCAAATTGACTTCATTTTATTGTCTGAAATAAGTTCTATAATTAATTATAGAAACCTGTGGGGAAAGTTGCAATGCCTAATAAATCAGCAGTTAGTTGCCCTTGATGTTAGACAGCCTCTTCTCCAAAATTCGCCCCACAGAGTGGCAGACCCCCTGTACATATTTACTAACAGTGGAGATAAGCACATGTTCCGTAACTCAGGTACCTTGCCTCCCAGGAACTTCAGAAACACTGTGCCTGGAGTATAGCCTTAGTTTACACAGCAGATCTCTTCCCAATAGATTGACAGCATTAAGAAGAGTAACATATTCCTTCCACAGCCCACCTATTTGCTCAGGAACCTCAGAGGAGCAAGAACAGGTAGAAGGTTATTCAGTGATACCCACAACTTGTATGTTTTTCTGGGTTCAAGTAAAAAAAGAAAGATCAGTAAAAATTACAGAATACCTGGCTCTAATAAAGGACAGGACAAGATTAAGACAGGAAAAAAAAATGCATGTATAAAGGGTTCCCATACCCCACTCAGGAGCTCTCCAGTCATGTCAGTTTTGCTCATTAGTTTGCACTATTAGCTAGTTACTTCCTGTCTGATCTCCTGGAGGGAAGAGGCTCCTGGTGGACGGACATCTTACAGCTTCATAGTTAGGGTGCTTTCCTTGCATCTTCCCCAGTCCCTGTCAGCCTTCCTCTTTCCAGTCTTCCTCTTTCCAGTCTTTGGCTTCTTCCAATAGTGGTGTACTGACTTCTCATTAGGGAGTCCTGTCTTATTTGTTGTTGTTCCCAGAAAAGGGTTTGCTTCATTTGTGAATAATTCTAACTGGGCAGGTAACACTGCAGTCTTGAGTTTCTTTTTGTCTTCACCTTTTTCTGTTTTTTTTTGTTGTTGTTGTTGTTTTGTTTTTGTCCCTAAAACTGGATTGCTGTTGCCAATACCTGAGAAACTGTCTGTCCTTGTCATCCAGGTACCTTTTCTCACTTAAATTCCAGCAGCAAGGCTACCACAAAACTAGAGAGATTAAAGGTGTATTCTGATCTTCCCCTGAATCCATCCCTGTTAATTTAGAAAATGCCTTACTGAACCACTGATAAAAATCAGTGGGGGCTGATGCAGCAGCCGGGGTCACCTGTTGCAAAAGGGATTCAGAGACTGCCCTCAGTAGTGCCTCACAGTGGGTATCCCTGGCAGAACAGCCCAAGTAGGAGGAGGTGCCCAAGGCCATGGCACTCCCGCTTGAGGGTTATCATTTGGCCCACTATGCCTATTTGATTACTCGAGCAGAGTCATGTAACTTGTGCATTTTTGCAGATCTTTCCAAAGTGCTGGAAAGTAACTCTTAAGGTGGGTAATATGAACTAGGCAAAAGGGCATGTGCACTCTCACCACATCTGATCTACCCAGCAACCCTGGGTAAGAAAAGAGTTTGCTCTCTTTGTGAGAGCGAATTCACAGAAGGCATTTGGGTCCCTGGGATACCAAGAGATCAGGTCTGATTTTTTATCACATTGAGATGAAAAGTCAGTTGGTGTGGTTTCATTCTCATTTTGCTGCTTCCCTTCCAAGTTACATGGGCAACCATTCACCAACCTGATGCCTTAATTCTAGGACAGTCTTTTATCTGAATTCTCAGACTCCTTGTTCCTTCCTGTTAATCATCTCTGCTTCTCTGGCTGTGTTTTGCATATTGAGTGTCAAGGGATTTAAGGGTAGAATCCATATCAGAACATTTAAAAAAGGCTGGTGGTTCTCTCTCTTCCAAATGGAAGTTACCCCCAGATCCTAAGGCCATTGGAAACCATCCATCCAAGAAGTCAACAATTGAAGCAAGGAAGGGTGAAGGGGGAATAGAGGGAGCAGGAGCAACAACAGAGAAGGTTTGCAAACCTGGAGAAAGTGGAAGGAGCTTTCAGTTTCTTAATTCATTCTTATGGCTGTCCAGTTCATTGATTTATTTCCTAAGACCCAGAGATACCAATAATTCTTTTACTTAAAGTTTGATTTTTCTAGACATCTCTGTAACTATACCAGTTTGTGCACTTCAAATGAGCCTTCCTCTGGCCATTGCAAAGCCGGAGTTTTATATGCTTGCTCTTCGAAACATGACAGTAAAATAAGCCTTTTAAGAAAGAGACCAACTGGCAGGCTTTTTGTATATTTCTACCACTGAAATCAATGGTAAATCACATGCAGACTTCAAGCCTACATTACCCAGTTTGCTCAACAGTAACTCAAAATTTGCAATAAGGGTTTGGAATTTTCCCTGGGAGCCCAATCCCACTGAGCTAAAGCAGATGAAGGGATACTTGTTAGCAAATATTCAGGGTTTCCTAGCTAATCAAAAGTGACCAAAATCTTCCAGTAAGTTTACCCAGCAAAGGACTCACTTGAGGTATACCATCCTTATTACCAAATAGTCACAATAAAAAAGAAATAGAGGCCCAAAGGAATATACCAATTCATAAAAATATAATTAGCTATTTTTATTACTGAGGAAACATAATGCTGAATTCATGCAGATATAGCCCATAAGTGGCTACAGTAAACACTCAGTTACTTTGTACCAGTAATTACGTTAGACTTATTTTAACACCCTGTTTTTCATAGTTTTTATCAGACTTAACTCTGTTATAATTGTTTATCAGAACCTCCTCAGTTGCCCCTTATATTGTATTCAGTACATGTGATTAGTCACATCCTTCAACATGCCTCACTCAGTAGGGTTAGAGTAAGTCCAGTCTCCCACAACCTCTCCTCGTCTGTGGAAGTCCCACCTGCAGTGTGGACCCAGTTAGCAGGTCTGCTTGGACTTCATATTACCAGGAATGATTCTGGGCCTTGGCTGGCAAGAAATTCTAAGGCAAGTAGCAAATTCCAGGGATTTCCTAGTCAGCATTCATTTCTCTGGCCTGGTAAGGGGAAGATTGGCTTTCCCCCTCCCTGTAGGAGATAAAGATATTAGCCTGTCCCCTTGAGATTTAAGGCTGGGTGGAAGATGAAAGCCATCTGCTAATTGCATTAAATCTGATTTCAAGTTACTGTTGGGTTTGACTATACCTAAATGTGGAATACTGTGTTTTAGAGAAAACACGCCTTCAACTTTATAAAGTATTGCCAGATTGCTCTCCTGAATTGTTACCCAATTCACACTCCCACCTGTAATGTATGAATTCTTATGTTCACACATCCTTGGCAACATCTGGTGTTTGCAGACTTTATTTTTCCAATCTGATGAGTGTGAAGTGGTGTCTCATTTTGGCTTTAATTTTCATTTCTTCACTATTGAGCATCTTTTCATCTTTGTTGGTCATTTGGGTTTCCTCTTCTGTGAATTCACTGTTCATATCTTTTACCTTAAAAAAAATAACTATTACTCTTCTCAATGTTAGGAGTACTTTATATATTCTGAGTACTAACCTTTTGGTTGGTCCTATATGTTGTAAATACCTTCTCCCAGTCTATGGCATTTTTATTTTGTTTATGGAGTCTTTTGCATAAAGAAGTTTTATGTGCCCAAATGTATCAGTCTTTTCCTTAACAGAGCATGTGGTTGCATATCTTCTTTAAGAAGTATTTTTCTATCCTGATGTGAACGTCTCCTATAATTTCTTCTAAGAGCTTTACAGTATTTCTTTTCACATTGAATCTTTGATCTATCTACAGTTTATTTTTGTGTATGATATGAGATAAAAATACAAGTTTATTTTTCCCATATAAATAACCAATTGCCCTAGTACTTACTAGTTGTTGAATAGTTTTCTTCACTGATTTATATTGTCACTTTTATCATTTATACATGTGTATCACCTTAATCTCACTTTTCTGTTACATGTTCTTTCTTTCTTTATCTTTGCCTATACCAGTATGACATTGATTGGATTTCTGTAGTTTTATACTAAGTATTGATAAGTAATGGGGAAGTTCCTCCTCTTTTGTTCTTCAAAATTGCTTAACTATTCTTGGCCTTTTGGTTTTTGATACTAATTTTAGGATCAGTTTCTCAAGTCCCAGAAAAAACCCTTTGAGGATTTTTATTGGAATTGCAGTGCACTATAGATTAATTTGAGAATTGCTTCTTCAGAAGTTGAGTCTTACCATCACTTAGGTCTTCTCATATTCCCTTTAATACAGGTTTTCAATTTTCATTTTCTTTATAAATCTCTCCCATATCTTATCTCTTAGGTTTGTTTAGTTTTTGTTACTGTTACAAATGAAATTGTTTCTTAAATTAAAATTTTTAATTGGTTTGCTGGTGAATAGCAATACTAATTTTGAACTAGAACTTTACATTTTCAATGTAATAACATTGTCAAAAATGTTATCTGTGTAATGCAGATGTATGATGTCTGTTGAAATCTGTTCTGTGGCCTCATACACAGCTAATTTCATCAGTCTTTTCTATGTTCTTGAAAAGGTTTTCTCTTCACTAGTTTTGTGCAGGGTTTTGTATATGTCCATTAAATGAAGCTTTATTGATTGTTTCATCCTACAGTCTCACTAGTTGCTTTCTGCTTTATCTGTCCATTGTATGATTGTGGATTCATTCATTTCTTCAAGTAATCCTGTGATCTTTTGCATAATTCATATGGAATCTGAGTTTACAATTATAGCTTCCTTGTGAATTGGTCCTTTATTGCTATTATGTAATAACCCCCCTCACTGGAGATTTTTTTTTAATTTGCATTCTTTTTTTTCTCACTTTTTTTATTGTTTAAGTACAGTTGTCTCCACTTTGCCCCCAGCACTCCCCCCCACCAAAGGGGATAATGGGGGGAATATGTAATAACATTTTTATCACTAGTGATTTTTTGCCTTAAAATATTTTTCCTGATATTAATATACAGCGTTGCCAGTTTTTTTGGTTTATGGTATAACTAATGTAGCAGTTAAAGATGTAAATAGCTTCAAATAACAGAAAAATTGACTACAGTTTTCCTAAAAAAATGAGGAAGGGTCTTTTTTCCTCAAATAACAAGATCAAAGACAGATTTGGGTCCATCTGCTCACAAACCCAGGCTCTTTCTGTTCCTGTTGACTGACTCTTCACAGTGTGGCACCTTTCATCCTCCTGCCCATTTTCTCCCTGTGAGGCTTCGTGGGGTGGGGGCTGGGGATGAGGGGCAGAGAGGAAAGGGACAATATGAAAACAGACTTTATTATCAGTATTGCATGGTACAGTGTCTTCTTTCAGCATATATAGAATCTTTGTCTTACGTTTGCTGCTTACCGCGTTTTACAAAAATTCTTTAACTCAAAGGTAGACTCTTCTTTTCCTATAGTAAAATGTGACAGCTATTCTTACCAAGTGGGGAAGAAATGCTTATAGTGGTCTCTCAGAGCCAGAAGTTTCAGTAAACTAAATGTCATTAATGACAAACAAATAATCATATGCTTAGATTGCAAAGCATTGATGCAACATAAAACAGGTTTTAGCAAGTTGAGTTTTTGTATTTAGGAATGGTTAGTATATATATCCTCTCAAGAAATGCTATTGTCCTTTTCTGTAGTTTTTCGAAAGACTGATTAAATAATATTTTCCATGAAACCTAACATCACTTTGTGTCATTTGCTGGATCATTGGTGTGAGGCTCTCCAATAGCCCTTCTCCATCTAGAAAATGTGACTTCAAACTCCTCCATCCAGTATCCCTTCCCCTAAAACCCCCAGTACATCTGATTTCAGCTCTGATTATGTCCCAGCTCATTAGAATGGGTGTGTGGAACCACAAAGTCTGTGTGGTTTGCTTGCATAGCCTTCAATATCTAAAAAACAAGATGGTTTATCTCTTTTTTGTTTTCAAAATGGTTAACCATATTTAGATGGTTCTAGTGCTTCCCGGGGACCACTAGAACAATATATTAATATACTTAATGTTTGACTTGTGCTAAAAGTTAGTAAAGCATTTATCTATTTCATTTATCCCTTCTCAGCCATAACAAGTAAAGAATATCTGTTTCCATTACAGATAAGAAATGGAGCCTTCAGAGCTCAAACTATAAAAGAATGTTGTTATTGCATTCAAAACAGTAGACTTTTTTTTTAAAACCATTAGAAGTGTTGTGTTGAATTATTAGGTTACAGTCATAAGCAGAACCTGGTGCTATGTAAATACATGTTCTTAGGCATTTTCTTTTAGGCACTACAACTGCTAATCCACCTTTGGATGCCCTTTGCCATCATTAGTCCTTGGCTAACACAATAGTGTTAAATAGAAACCAGGTGTCTTCTCCATGAAGGATATGGAAAGGGCTTCTTGTATGAGATTAAGCATTGTGCATGCATGTATTTTCCCTTTTAGTGCACATGTGTACACTCTTTTAAATGGTCACCATATAAGTTTTGTGCATTACTTAATCATTATATTGAAATACACACATAAGAACTCTTGAGAAAGAAGTTTTTAAAAGCAAATGGGTATTGCATTCCATTGTTTTTACGGATTTTTTTTTCTATGTGACTCGTTTTTTACATTTGATTGAAATTATTGTTGCTGTGTTTGAGGACCCTTTCTTTTCTTCCCATTCTGGTTAAAGAGATCATGTAGCTTTCTGAGTAGTTAACCTTTACAGCTTTACATTTGAAAACTTAATTTTCTTTATTCTCCACACAATAATCATCCCAATTTTATTTTTTTCTCACAGATATTCAATGCCTAGATTATCTTAATGTTTCTCAAAGCTATTCAACTCCACCCTAAATTTGAAACTTCCTATTTCTGTTGTAATTAGGTGATCATTTCAGTTTACAAATTTGAATTAATTTAAATTTAAGTTTTGTTGCGTTGTGTTTTAAAATAATCTTTCAGCCATGGAAACAAAGAAGTATTTTCCTGTCGAGGAATAAAATTGGCAGTGGATTGGTTTTTGGAAAGAAGCCACAAAGATATTACGGTTTTTGTCCCTGCTTGGAGAAAAGAGCAGTCCCGACCTGATGCTCTCATTACAGGTAAGCCGTGGTGTCTGTATATTTTTAGTTTCCGTGTATCCTTGTGCAGGTCTGGCTCTGGCAGGTATTCTATTGAACACTATGTTAATCTTTTTCTGTCTAACCAGTGTAACTGCACATGGTCTTGGTGGAATATCAGAGTTATTTTCAAGTCGAAAAACTATCTGATTATGCTAACTAAATGATAATCCTTGTTACATAAGCCTCTTTTTTAATTTGGAAATTTTTACTTCAGATTTTGTGAAATTCTGACCTTTAGAGACATGCTAGGTGTTGGGAGACCTAGATTCAAATTCTGTCTTTGCCATTTACTAGCCATAGTCTACCCTGAACCTCTTTGGACCTCAGTTTTCTCATCTGCTGTAAGAATCAGACAAAGCGAATATCAAATTACAGTGACTACAGATCAGAAAATATCTGTAACACTCAGGATATGCTGTCTGGTGAAGAGGGCAGGAAATGACTCTATTCTAATAAAGTATGTCATTTTGCAGTGTTTTGTAATTTCTAAGTATGTGATTTTCAGGCAAAAATGCCCTTTGTGGCTGCTAATTGTTGCTGAACATTTTGCTGAAGTTAAGTGATTCTCAATGAGCATCTAACCCTTCTCACCCCCTCCACCTCCAATAGCAACAAAAGCTAAGGGACCTGTGTGAAGAAAATATACTTCAAAGTCAAAAGTAAATGGAGAAACCACTTACCATGTACCTGAAGTCTTATTTTAAGACTTTTCTTTTTATCTACAATCATTATCAAACTAGCATAAGAACAGGTAGGCAAGTTATGGTGAAGTTCAGAGCCATGGACTCAGACCCCAGCCTATATAAACTGTACAGTAGGAGAGGTTGGCGTAATCCAACCAGTCATACCAAGACTCTGGATAACTCTATGGAGAAATTATACATACTTAGATCCTTATCTTATACCATGTAACAGTCGATTCCAGATGGCTGAAGAATTAATTGTCAAAAATTAAATCATTAGAGACTATAAATAGTCTCTGAATGGCTGGGAAGACCTATCTAAATTTAAAATTTTTAGAAGAAATTATGAAGGAAAATATATTTAATTGCATCAAATGTAAACTTCTATATTTGGGGAAATTTTCTTAAAAATGAGAAATCTTTTTATTTGCCTAAGGAAAAAAATACAACTAATAAACACAGAATCCATGTCCTTAACATAAAAGTAACTCATATACATTGATAACGCAGTTCTCCCCAATATATAAATGGTAACATGGGAGGAGGAGACAGCTCACAGAAGAATGCAGGTGCCAAACAAGTGAAAAAAGTGTTCAGCCTCATTAGTTATTAAAGAAATGTAAATTTAAACAAGTCTTATTTTTCACCCATCAGATTCACAGGAATAAAAAGCTGATAATACTCAGCGTTTTGAGGGAGTTACTTCTCCAGTGCTATGGAAACATAAATTGTTACAACCATTCTGGAAGAGTTTGGTCTTAAAATATTAATACTCTTGGATCTACTATCTCCATTCTATGAATAATTCTACAGGAAACAAGCCGAGGTCTACACAGACTTCTGACCACAGAGGCATTCAGTGCAATATTACTTATAATAGAAAAAAAAGAAGACAACCCATACCTTCTTTTAAAATATGGTTCAACAAATTAGTATATATTGATAGAACAAAATATATATTAGGTTATTAGGCAGAATTTTTAATGACCTGAGGAATGTTCTTTTACATAAAGGCAGGTTTTATTATTGTGTATGTGTATATATACACACATTTACATACATATATAAACAATGGAAAGAAAAATATGCAGAAAATGACTAGAAGGAAACATGCCCAAATATTAACAATAATCAAACTGAAATAGACAAATAGTATTTAAACATGAAAATGAATAGAAAGCGTCTTGAGCACCAAGGAAATATGAGATCAAGAAGTTAAAATGTAACCTGGCTGGTGTAGCTCAGTGGATTGAGCGTGTACCTGCAGACCAAAGCATCACCTGTTCAATTCCCAGTCAGGGCACATGCCTGACCAGGTCCCTGGTGAGGGGCCCCCAAGAGGCAACCACACATTGGTGTTTCTCTCCCCCTTTCTCCCTGCCTTCCCCTCTCTCTAAAAATAAATAAAATCCTTTTTTAAAAAAAGTTAAAATGATGGGGAAGTGGGGCAGGGGAAAGTGGTGGTGGGAAAATGGAGACAGCTATATTTGAATAACAATTAAAAATGATAGTTTAGTTTTAAGAATTCTGGCACCATGTATCTGGAACACGAAGGAAAGTGCATCTTTCTACTGTCAGAGGTTGTTAGGTGTTTTCTCCTCCAGGATGATAATTCTCTTGACTCAAACCTTCAAACAGATAAGTTGAATAGTCCCATATCTTTTCACTCAATCAGAAAAGAAACTTGATAAGAAATATTTTCAAGTTCTCAGATATAGATTCAGACTAGCAGTTTTTCTAGTCTTCTGTTGATTTATCAAATACTTAACAAGCAGATACTCAGCTATGTATCAAGTACTGTGCAATGACCTAGAGATTCAGTTAACTCAGTAACTATACTAAACCGATATTTACTTAAGTTAGGATTACTTATCCTAACCAGTTGTCATCTAATTATCACTAATTATCATCCTAATTAGTGTCCTTTTTTTCTCATTAGCTGTTTAAGAAATGCAAAGTGAGCAAGATGGTGGTGACTGTTAGGTCAGCACACCAGCTCCTTCAGTCATTTTGATGAAGAACCAGGCATATTTTACATAACTAAACATTCTGACAAGTAAAGTTCCCTGGATTATTCTTGAACATAGTAAATAAACTGGAAGACCTCTGAATGTACGTCATTAAGTAGCTAATATATTCATTTGCAGATGTTTATTGAGTATCTGCTGATGTGTTGAGTGCTGGTAGATACAAAAGACAAATGAGACAATCACATCTGCCCTCAAAATGTTTATCAGGGGAACACGTAATAATTATAAGGTGACAGATGAGACCGGGCTTTTAATTTTGTGTTTGTTTTCTGTGACTTTTAAAGGAGACCAACAATTACATACATCCATAAACAAAATTAAGTAGAAGAAAAACACAGTGTTTATTGAGAGTTTTCCAGGCACTTTGCTAAGTGCTTTTACACATAAAGAACTCATTGACTCCTCATAGCCCATCAACTGCTTTGGAGGACACACAAAAAAAACAGGCTTCGTAGACTGATCACTGTATATATAAAGTAGCAGAACCTGAGATATATCCATAACTTGCTTATTTTAAGACCCACATTTCTTCTACTTCTCTGCTGTTTTTCAAAACCAAAGGTCTCATCTTGGTGAACTTGGAAATTTTATCAGGAACATTATGAAACCTGTATGCTAGTATCGGAGCAAGTTGACCCATGTCGCTGTCCCACCCCCACTTCCCCGGTACCCCCACTTCCCCAGTACCCTCCTCATACTTCTGTTGTAAACAAGGGCAGTCACAACCCTTGATTGCCTAGTTTACATGTGTATCCAGTCCAGTACCTGACACCTTCCTGAAGAGAGGTCACTCTTAATTTCGGTGGCCATTAGCACTTAGCATAGTACTTACCACAGAGCAGGCATGTAGGGATTATCTGCTCAAGAGATAGAGTTTTAAAAAAATCAGTAACTCAGGTTAATAAGCACTGAGAAGTAGCAAGCCTTTTTTTAAATGATGGTATCTGTTGGCTTACACCTGGCACTCTGTGCCAGAATTCACATGGTGGGACAACAGGGAGTAGAAGAGCAAAAGCAGGGTGAAAGGATGTAAGTCACAAGTTATTCAGTTATGGTTAAATTTTATGCTTTTAATTTTTTTTAAAGTTTTGAAGTTTTAAAGTTATGTTTTGTAAGTTCATTGGAGGGGGCTATTTTTAAAACTTTTGTTACTGGAAATCCTGAAGGGAAAATATTATTGGGAGTTATAAATTTGCTACATCTACAAACTATTAATCATAATCCCTAATTAAATGATTACATATATCCAGTTTATCTTATAAAATATTATAATGTATGAAGTTGCTATATGTGTTTTGTATTCCTGAAATTCTATCCTGAAGATCAAGAAATTCTTCGTAAATTGGAAAAGGAGAAGATCCTGGTGTTCACCCCCTCCCGGCGAGTCCAGGGTAGGCGAGTGGTGTGCTATGACGACAGGTTCATCGTGAAGCTGGCTTTTGAGTCGGACGGTATAATCGTGTCCAATGATAACTACAGGGATTTGGCTAATGAAAAACCAGAATGGAAGAAGTTCATAGATGAGCGATTATTAATGTACTCATTTGTCAATGACAAGTAAGTAAAACGAATTACTTACAAGTAATACTGCTTTCCAGAATTAAGATTATGAAAAGCCATTAAGAAACATGGAAAAATATGTTAAAAAGAGAAAGCATAAACTTTGTATTTGTAAAATGCTGAATGCATACAGAAAAGTGACTGCTAGGCAACACAGAAGCAGAAATGAATTGTATTAAGATTGTAGGATTGACTGTCTTCTGTTTTTAAACTTTTAATGTCATACTGTTTTTATATTAATAGTAAACACTGTATTTGCTAAGTGTTATTACTCAGCCATGTTGACTCTCCCTTAAGAGTTCATATATTATTCACATTTCATGGGTAAATACTTGGTTTATTTCAAGTTCAAACAGTGACATAACTAGTAGCAGAACTTTTTCATTATAACTGCTTTTCATTAGGCATGCCATGAGTTCTTGGTGCCATCGAACAATCAATCCAAAATAATGTTTTTTTAAGTGAACATATCCTGAAGATTTTATTGTCACATAATAAAACAAAATACGAAGCTTATAAAACAAAGTATGAGAACTGGATCACTTGGCCCTTTTTCTTCTTATCCCCTGTCAGTTCAAAATGCCTGCATCTCTTAATAGCCAGTATTCCTTAGATCTGCCGCTGGGCTCGGCACAGTCGGGCCTCCGCACAATCTTTGTAGTTTTAGCCTTTCTTCAAAAAATCGGCTCAGTCTGCCCACCACAGCCACTCTGCTTCCTGTCATAATGCCTCCTTCCCTGCACACATAGAGAATCCCTGCCCTTCTTGTCCTGTGTTACTTTGTGGGGCTGGTGCTTACCACACTGCTTACAGAAAGTCTGGCGGCTTTTAGGAATGTTCACCTCTGATCCCATCACCCTGGCCCCGAAGCCAGGTCCCTTCTGGGTCGAACATAGCAGCACCGGGTTTTCTTTGCTGCAACAAGTCCACAGAGGTGCCTGGACCCATCACAGGATGGCACCATCTATGGTGGAGGGAAGATTACACTGAATGCCACGTGTCCCGGCCCCAAAATCCTGCCATGTTTTATCAGTTTATTTAAGACATTTTCTGTATCTGCTGAGAAGTACCTTAGTAAAGTGGGAAGAGAATGGACTATGGAGTTAGACATCTTGACTGTGCCATGTGAACTTAGATAAAAGTTACTTAATTTATCTAAGCTGGGTAAAAAGCTGTAAAAAAATATTAATTTAACTTATCTATTAGAAGAGTGTATTGATCTATAAAATAGAGCTGATGCTTCAGGGATCGTACTAGGATTAAAGGGATGATGTGTGCACAGGAGCTGGCACGCACTGGGCGTTTGGTTAGGAACGGTCTTGCCCTCAGTTTATACTGCATCTCCCTTCCTTCCTCAGCTGCCCTTCATCACTCCCCCTCCCACCCCCAGTTCATACTGCTTCACGAGATTGGTGTTCATAAAACTCTCCTAAAATGTCACAAAATCCTAACACTGAGAGGAAGGAAGAAATACTTAGAACATGCTAGACTCAAAATTTGAGTTAAAACAAATATGAGTTCAGCTTGAAACAGTTTAATTTTGTTTTCATCAAGAAAAGAGAACTTCATAAATTAATATTTTTATCCTATAAATGTTGATTCAAAGTACTTGGATTAAAATAAAAAAAACAAGTACCGTATAGTAATAAATATTTACACTCTTTTGGGAATTAAATTATCAACTTCCTACTTAGGTATCATTTTGTGTTTTATCCATGACAGGTTCATGCCTCCTGATGACCCTCTGGGCAGACATGGCCCAAGCCTGGATAATTTCCTGAGGAAGAAGCCTATTGTTCCTGAACACAAAAAGCAGCCTTGTCCATATGGTAACTTTCTTTATGAGCATTTAACATATGCCTTTAGAACACAGTATGTTGTTACATTTTTGTTAATAAACATTTTTAGTTTTGTTTGGCATACTATGTAGTTCTTTTGATTATAATTAAATTTAAGAAAATATCCTAACCATGAAAAAGTAGTGATTATTTTTACCTAGTTGGGGTTCAATGCAAATACATTTCTCGGAATTAAAACATGGTTCCAAAAACTCATTTAGTAAATTCTACATGAGTTTTCAGGTAGGTAAAAATTTGGAGTTCTTGTATCTAGATGCACATCAGATTGAAATGGTTTTATCACATTACAGCAATATAATTTTTTCCCCCAAAACAGAATGTCCTACCTGATTATAAAGTCATACTGTAATGTGACTGGAAGAGAATAGGTAGGTAAGAGTTGAGGACACAGGGTATTAGCCAAAAACTCTGGGGGTGATTATTAATCATTCAGCCAGCTTTCTTTAGTGCTGTTAACAGTGCTGAGGAGAGAAGGCTAAAAGGTGGCATTTCTCAAAAGTAAGGAGCAGAGTAACACTCAGTATATCTCCCATTTCTGCCTTTGCGTCTTTTACAAATGAAAGTAGTCGTGTAGACCAGTTTTCAGGACCTGGTGGTGTGCTTCTCTGCCTAATGAATTTTACTCTTCATAGGAAAGAAGTGCACCTATGGACACAAGTGCAAATACTACCATCCGGAAAGGGGCAGCCAGCCACAGCGGTCAGTGGCTGATGAGCTTCGTGCCATGTCAAGAAATACAGCTGCCAAAACTGCAAATGAAGGAGGACTGGTGAAAAGCAACAGTGTCCCCTGCAGCACTAAGGCTGACAGCACTTCTGATGGCAAACGAGGTGCTCCAAAGAGGCAGTCGGATCCCAGTATTAGGACTCAAGTCTACCAAGACCTAGAGGAAAAGCTTCCCACCAAAAACAAACTGGAAACCAGGTCTGTACCTTCCTTAGTTAGTATACCGGCTACTTCTACTGCAAAACCCCAAAGCACTACATCTTTAAGCAATGGCCTTCCATCTGGAATTCATTTCCCACCTCAGGATCAAAGACCACAGGGACAATATCCTCCAATGATGATGGCAACCAAAAATCATGGAACGCCAATGCCTTATGAACCATATCCAAAATGTGACTCGCCTGTTGACATTGGATATTATTCCATGTTGAATGCATATTCAAATCTGAGTATCTCAGGCCCACGAAGTCCTGAAAGGCGTTTTTCCTTAGACACAGATTATAGGATAAATTCTGTAGCTTCTGACTGCAGCAGCGAAGGGAGCATGAGCTGTGGGAGCAGTGACTCCTATGTGGGGTACAATGACCGGTCCTATGTCAGTTCTCCTGACCCGCAACTAGAAGAGAATTTAAAGTGTCAACACATGTACCCTCACAGCCGCCTTAATTCCCAACCTTTCCTGCAGAATTTCCACGACCCCTTAACCAGAGTGCAAAGTTACAGTCATGAAGAACCAAAGTACCATCACAAGCCTCCTCTTCCACATCTGGCTGTGCATCTGCAGCACCCTGCTGTGGGAGCCCGGTCCAGTTGTCCTGGTGATTACCCTTCTCCTCCAAGTTCAGCACACTGTAAGGCACCACACTTAGGACGGTCCTTAGTAGCCACAAGAATAGACAGCATTTCTGACTCTCGGCTGTATGACAGTTCTCCTTCAAGACAAAGAAAGCCTTACTCCCGCCAGGAAGGGCTGGGAACCTGGGACAGGCAGGGTTATGGGATTGAGGCGTATGGCTATAGGCAGACTTATTCCTTGCCTGATAACTCCACACAGCCATGTTATGAGCAGTTCACCTTCCAGAGCCTACCTGAACAGCAGGAGCCAACGTGGCGAATACCATACTGTGGACTGCCGCAAGATCCCCCAAGGTATCAAGACAACCGAGAAAAGATTTATATTAACTTGTGCAACATCTTCCCCCCTGACCTTGTGAGAATTGTCATGAAGAGGAACCCTCACGTGACAGATGCCCAGCAGCTCGCCGCAGCCATCTTGGTGGAGAAATCACAGCTGGGTTACTGAAAGATGATGCATCTTTGTGGTGTTTAGTTTTTTGTTCAGCTCAAATGCTGAGGGAGGTTTGCTACAATAGCACATGTGATCTCCTCACCAAGGAGGTTATATAGTATCCATTTATGTGAAATACTGTATCATGGAATCTGTATGTATAGCCCCACATAGTGGAAGTATCACGGGATTGCTTTACATTCAAACTTTTTTTTAACATTTCCTTTTTAGAGCTATATCCTCGGCTGGAAATTTTTCCAGTTTGATTTATTAGATGTATCTGTGATCTTTGATATTAATCTTTGGTGCATCAGGGGTTTATATGCAGCACTTTTTATCCTTATTTCATGTTTTATTAACTTGGTGTTTCTCTATCAATTGCAAGCAATTACAACACCTTCAGAATGTTGAACATTTGACTAGACCTAGCAAACAAACTATTTTTTCAAGCCAAGCTTAATTGGAATCTTTTACAGCTTTTTAAGTTATTTTTATTTGGGGAAAGTGGGCTTCTTTGTGCTATAATCATTATTTATAGAAACAAAGATATACTACAGCACTGACTTTATATTTTAAACAAATGTAAGTTACCAGTTTATGTAGAAATGGGTAACAGTATATACTAGGATGATTTACAATATGGCACTTTTCATTGTTTTATTTTTGTTTGGATTTTCTTGTCTGTTGAGTAATTTAATATGGTGGATTTAAAGGAAAGCAGATGCAATCAATGGAAAAAATGTTTCCATTTCTTTTTTTTTTTTATGACTAAGGCAAAAGCTGTAACTGTTACAGTTTACAGCTTTGTTATCCAACTATGGTGTGCTTCTAGATGGTAGAAATGGAATTGAATTCCTAGAGTTCCATTGACCTGTATTTTTAATGTTTGTCTTTTTGTTTGAGGGCACAACAATACTGGATAAAATAACCTTTTTGCAGTAATTGCCTGTTTTTAATGAATCTAATTATTCTCAATGCAACTTTTATATTTAATACACTCTTTAGCTTTCCTGCTATTTATCAAGTCTGGCCTGGGGTGGCTTTATGTGTTGAGGATATGCAACATTTATTGGCACTGCACTATGGAAATGATGATGGAGGAGTTGTAAATGGTAACTTAAAATTTTTGTAAGATACTGTATATTTTCCATTTTCCTGAAGGTAGTTTTATGGGGGGCCTGTTATATTATTAAGGCCAGATTCTTGCCACAAATAGTGTAGTTTTAGATACAGACTAAAGTCTGTTATAGTATTAGTAAGGGATATTTCTGGTTTCAAAGTCATGGGTTTTGCTAGATGCGAATTCATTTTTGTTGGTTAGAAGACAGATATTGGAAACAGTGGCAGTTATGTGATTGACATGACTTCCCTGTTGCCTCCAGTTTTTGAATTTTACTCAAGTGTAATGGACTTAACTTGGATCTGTTTATGTAGACTGCCAAGATACCCTGGTTATTCTGATTATTCCATGTGCTACAGTTTGGAGTAAAGCCCTAAAAAACCAGAAAGTACCTTTTACTGTTGATACAAATTGTATCTTTTTAACTATAAGAACTATTTTGATTTGTAGATCTAGTTAAAACACAAATGTGTAACTATGATTAGACTTTTGGGCAACATTTTATCCCTTATTTAAATACAAATTTTTTAAGTAAAATTGAGGTCTAGAATAAGGTAGAAAATTAAAGTAACAGTTTAGGTAAATAAAAGTGTCTGTCCTAGTTTTATATAATATATTAAATATATTCATTGCCATTTTCTTTCTTCTAAAACTTATCTAGTGTGAACTTAAAATAAAGGTAAAATGCTGCCTGAAAATAGTGTCCAAGCACCTTTGACTAGGATAACATTTTCACTACTTGTGTGACACTGTGTGTTGCATGAAGTAGGGTTTGGGTATATGGTAAATGCTTCTAAAAGGCATTGTGCATATTGACATACCCAATAATCTGAACCGTGTTCAGCAAACTTAATTCAGGAAAGTGGTGTTCTACATAATTATTGCTGTTGTTTTTGAAGTGAGTGTGGCACTCCTCTGTACCTGGAAATAATACAGATGATGCCACACAAACCATTCTGAGTGGTGGCTGTCCGAGAGTAACCCCACTCACTTGTGAAGTTGTTCTCCTTGATTTTGTGGGTCACTAGCTGTAGAACAAGCTTAAATGTAGGGGCAAAACCAGTGCCAAAAATGGGGATACAAATGTGTAGTACTTTTTTTTCAAGTCATATTCTAAGCCCTTTTTTTTTTAGTGTAAAATCACTTTTAAATTGTACATGAAGGTTTTGCTTCCGTTTTCTTAATTTTGGTATCAAATGTTTGGAGATTCTGCCAAACTTTACTAAATGTATTTAAATGAGATATTAGGTAGAATGTATGTCACACCTTTAATTTGACCTTCTAAACATTTTTAGCTAATAAGTTGTCATAGCTTCCTGGATTTCATATACTATCAGGAGTAGTGTAGCTGCCACCACCTGTCCTGAAGTGAATAGCTCTGAACTACCCACTCTGAAATCCTTCAGTATAATTGTAAGTTAAGATACAGCCATTTCCTTATGTCAAGGACTTTGTCCCCCCTCCTCCGCTTTTTTTTTTAAGCACTAATATTGTTTTCAGAGCTTAAGAATCAGATGTTTGGCAGACTTTGGATACAGCAAATTCTTAACTATCTAGTGCAATAAGTAAAAGGATCCATCATTAAATTAAATCCAAAGCTGACTTCAAACCTTTAATTTAGCTAAAACTTTCACCTTTATCATCTTTTACCAGATTTGATAATAAATAAGAGAGGTGTGTTAATAAATAGTGAAACTGCCAGGAGAAAGGATTTTGATTGGAATATTCTGCCCCTGAATAATTGAGAGTTGACTGTACTTTACACAGTAATTAGCCAGTTTGTTGTCTCTGTGTCTTAGTACAGAGGGAATAGTACCCAAGTGGCCAAATACTGGCCCTTAGTATCACCTCTGTTCTTGCATGTGATACATAAGTTTTCAGTCTCCTTTTTATGACCTCTGTATCCTGACAGAGCCTGTCATTGACTAAACATTTGAAAGAATGCAAACCAGTATAAAATATTTAATACTGGTAGAAACTAGAACTTTTGTGTTTTTATGAAAATACATTTATAAGAATGTACTATAATTAAAAAGTGTTTTTATATGTATACCTACATGCACACATATTTGTTATGAAGTAATATTAACAGTGGGAGGGTGTTACACTTTTGATGGCTAACTTTTCCTTAGTTGAACTGTTTCCTTGAGTTACACATGCCTGAGTCTGGGTGACCAATGACAAGATTTAGAAATGCTTGAATGGAAAGCAACTCTTCACTGGTTTTATTCCTGGTATTTTTAAATATTTTGATAATTTTAATAGAATGTGTAATTTTAAAATACACAAAAACCTTAAAGTAGTATTGATTATACAAATAATTATTTAACATGTCTTTTATGGATGTATCTCTTATGTATATAAACAGTAATATATTTATTAAACAAATATATTTTATGTTGTAACTATTAGTTTGTGATAGGTGGGAGGGTGGCTCTGGATATGTATATGTGTGTTCTGAAAACTATTGAGCTGTTTTTCCTGATTGAATGTTATTTACCCTAAGGTATATTAGGTTTTGGTTTTGGTTATTCTTTTTGTAGTCCAACTTCCTTATTCACTATAAAATAAGATGTACAATTTTCTGGCCATTGTGTTAGTGAATGGCTCATCTATTCTATTATCTTCCACATCCTGGAGCATTCCAGAGTGACCTGAAATCAAACACAGTATAGCCAGAGAGAATGCTGTGTTCCTAATATTATATGTTAAACATGGGAACTCAGCGAGGTTGTTGACTTTGTCGGTATATACCAACAAATAAAATGAAGTATAAAATACATGACCTGTACACATACATTAGAATAAGAGAACGAGTGTTTATTCTAGAGAAACATGCATTATTTCAGATTGGTCTGGAAAACTCCCTGGGACAAGAGTTGACAAGCTTTCTATAAAAGATCAGATAGTAAATCAGGCTTTGAGAATCATATAGTTCTAACTATGGTGATGAATTACTCACCTCTGCCCCCACTGCGTGAAATTAGCCACAGACAGTACATAAGTGAATGGGTGTGGCTGCATGCCAAGAAAACTTTATTTACAGGAACAGACAGCAGGACAGACATGGCCGGGGGCCACAGCTTGCTTATCCCTGCCCTACAGGGAGAAAAGCAGACATTTTAAACATTCAATCCCAATATATGTTAATATAAGAAATCCTTGTAATTGTATTTCAGTTGGCATTGAAATCTTTTTATTGATGGCTGCAAAAGAAGATTTGTGAGTCATTAAAGCATCTTAATTCACTTACATATTTTATCTGCTCACAGTCATTGAGACATTTCTTATGTTTAACCACAAAAAAGCATTCTGTAAAGATATTTTAATAACTATTGAAATTTTTTCATGAACTTCATATTTTTACTGATAAGTAGGAATTACTTCCCTACCTTTTGTTTCTTAAAGACCTCATGGACCAAAAATTCTATTGTATTTTGAAAATTAGCATATAATTAGCCACAAAATACTTTAAAGACTGCATTTTATCAGTTACATTTTTTTCCTGGTTTTTGACTTCCAAAAAAATAACAGATGTGTCCTTCAAAATGGTTTTAAAGAAGATAAATACATTATAATTTCACATGCTATGGCTGTATTCTGTAAGGCTAAAACTTGTGGCTGGTGTAGTGGTAGCTGAAATGTGAGCGCATTCCCTGTGTTGGTGTCTCTGTAAAAAACAAAGCATATCCTTGCTGTCACCATCCAAACCTTCAATGCAGAGATTTTTAAATGATACCTTGGAACAAACAGTCCATGTGAATGGTATTCTTAACATGATCATGTGTAATTGTAAATTCATTGGATGTACACACTGTAGAGCATGTTCACAGTGGTTTGTAAATTGTTACATCAGTTACATCATTTCCATCAGTTTTGAACATTACCATCCACTTAAGTAGTTATACTTTCTTTTAAAATTGGAATACAGCTCTAGCTTTTAATGGTAACTGGTTACTTGGTTTATTTTTCTTTGATGCCATCTGTCCATCTGCTTTTTTACTTCTGTTACAATAATACTGTTATGTGTTAGGAGTGGATTTTCCCCTAGGATCCTTAGTCTTTCAGATTTAAAAACAACAACGTTTTGACCATTTGGCAGTAAAAAATGTCTATGCATATTTTAATTCAGTTTTATAAAATTTGTAAAGTTTCACTTTCTAAACCATGTACCAAATTTGCCAATTTTCTGTCTGGATTTTTCTGATAAATAACAAATGGTTGTCCATTAAAGGGTTTTGGACTCCTTTCCTAAAGCAGCTCTGTCTCAAGGGAAAAAGACATTGAAGATATATATAGAGATACACACACACACACACACACACACACGCACCATCTCTCTTGCTCTATATATACACACACATATATATATACACACACACGCACATATACATAGTATATTTTAGGTTTTCTTAGATTTTTTTTGAAATTATAAATATCTCAGCTAATAAAATTACCCACAGACATGCAAACTTCTGCAGACATGGACAGCATTGCAAGTGAACCACGTCACTGATTTTGTCTTTTCCTTTAGGTTTTTTCCTCCCAAATCGAAGTTCTATGCTGATAGTAGAATTTCCAATTTGATCCTTGACATATTTCTTATAGGAAAATAAGGCAAAGAATATCTTTAGAACTACCATCTGATAAACTGATGTGATTCTATTTATCCTGTGTCTGTTCTGTGTCTTTATGTAATAGAATTTTTACAACTCTAAAAAGCAGTATTTTAGACCTAACTGGAAATCGTATCAAAATGGCTATGTGATTCTGCCACTGAGAAAAAATAATTAAAAAATTCATTTTTCTTTTGGTGGTTTGTTTTTGTTTCATGAAGAAATGGACTTCATCCAGCAGCACAGATGCTAAATACATAAAAACATCCTTCTCGGGTCCCACAACTCACTACAGTCAGTGGTTCATAACACGTGAGTCCCCTTAGGATACGCACACCTTCATTATCAGTCTGTTAGAGCCATATTTACATGAAACTAGAGATTAAATACCAAAGAGAACTAGTCGTACCTTATTCTAATTTTCTATCAGCAGTTAACCTAAGTTATTTCTGCCCTGGCCTTGAGCTTCTCTTAACTCCTGTGACCTGATTTTATTGTGTAAATCTAGTTTTCTGCATCTTTCCTTGCACAAATGAAGCTTAGTATCTAGCAATCATGTAATATGTTCGTTCATGAGGTCCATTTGGAGTGACATTTTGTCCTTTAAAGAGATATTCAACTGAGGGCAGACTGAACAGCTTATGCACAACAAACAAGAGGCCACAGAAATGGGCAGGATAGAGACATGGCATCATGGGAACCCCAATCCAAATGTATCAATGTGCAGGAGGGTAGCATCACTAAAGCCCACACACAAACTTGCCCATCCTGGAGCACTGTGTAAAGACAGTGGTATAAAGGGCACCTGGACTATACTGGAAAGAAGCTCATTTACTAACCCTCGAGCTGTCTGAGGTACCAGAGGGCACCATTTGCTGTGTTGCCCCTCCCCCTTAATTGCACTGCCCAGGTGCCCTACCTGCCAGCCAAAGGGATCCCAGTACACACCAGGCTCTCCCTAGTATCCCCCATAGCCTGCACCTGCTCCAGCCACAGCTCTGGACTGTGGTTACAGTTTATCCTTGGGTCTCTCCTTGGCCTGCTCCAGCTATAGCTTTCATCCAGCACACCGAGGTGGCCTCAGTGCTGCTTGTCCCTGGGATTTCCCACAGCTCCTGCACCAGTTCAGCTAGCCCCAGGGACATCCTGCAAACCACTCTCACTTCAGCCACACAGTACCAGGCTTCAGCACAACCTCCAGGACTTCCCATGATCTGAGCCCACTCCAAGTACAACTCTAAATGGCCTGCCAAGGCATTCCCAGCACAGCTGGCCCTTGGGACTCACCATGGTTCGCATGTGCTCCAGGTAAAACTGAGTCCCAGTGTGGCTTGCCCCCAGGACTTTCCACAGTGCATGCCCACCTCAGCTATAGCTTCAGGCCTCAGGTCAGTTTACTT
Source organism: Phyllostomus discolor (assembly GCF_004126475.2). Taxonomy (NCBI): domain Eukaryota; kingdom Metazoa; phylum Chordata; class Mammalia; order Chiroptera; family Phyllostomidae; genus Phyllostomus; species Phyllostomus discolor. The sequence goes on along the minus strand of NC_040908.2, from coordinate 88,026,823 downwards.
CTGGGGCTCCCCTTGGCCCAAACCCAATCCAGCTACAGCCTCAGCCTAGGCAGCCTTGGGGGGGCTCCGCCCACAAGGCCCCCCCGGCTGCCACGGATGAGAATAAGTCTACCAAGACATGATCTGCTTGGGGAGGAAAGGTGGCCGATCTCTCACAGGAGAAGGACTAAGAGCCTTTTCCTCAATGGCTTTTATTGGGTTCGTTTACACAGGAATTCAGGTAAAGTTCATTACTCATTGCCAGGAAGTAAGGATCAAATAACAAGGAACTCTGAGGGCCTATTTTGAGTCAGGGTCAGATAGCTAAAGAGCTGTAAAACTTTGAGGAACAAACTTACTTCTTGCTTGGACCTTTATCAGTTAATTGAGAGCATTCTAAACAAAGCAGATGTCACTGAGATTTTACATATTCTTTCTTAGGCCTGATCACCCGGGGAAACTGCTCTTTCCAGCACAGAGCTGCACCACCCTGTCATTGTTTCAGGCTTACGTAGAGCAGGGGAAGTAAGGCAGCCAAGAGATTAGGAGATTTTCTTTCAGACAATGAGGACTCAGGCTTTTGTCAAAGCTGAGGAGCAAGGGTCCATCACCCCCTTTTGCTGTAGCTCCCAAAGTCTTCCTTGGGGGCCTCCCACATGATCATGCCTGTCTTAGATCATTCCCCCCTTGGAGTATCTTACCCATCATTGGCTAACCAACCAAGCATTGGGGGCCAGGCAGGGTGAAGTAAAAGGAGCAGAAGTGGTGCTCCTGCCAGGGAGATAAGCGTTTGTCTCCTTGCTGGTTTACAGCCCAAGGTCGTTCCCTCAGCCTTAGCCTTGGTGGGGGTTATAGCTTCTGATACCTGGCAGGGCAGTTCCCAACAGCAGCCCCTTGAAGGCTTGCCCCCAGGGCTCCCTGTGGCTGACTCCAGCTCCAGCCCCTGCTGCCCTGCAAATAAACTCAGTGCACACAATGTATGAAGGGAAAGCTCCTGTGCAAGGCCACTCCTTCAGGAATAGGAGAGGTTGCTGTTTCACCTAATTCATAGAAAAACAGAGATAGCCAAAATGAGGACACTATGTTTAAAAAAAAAAACAAACAGACAAGCAATCTACCAGATAAAGAGTTCAAAACAATGGTTGTAAAGATGCTCGACAAATGGGACAGAATAGATGAACTCAGTGAGAAATTCAATGAAGAGAAAAAAAACCTATCAAAACCGAAGAATACAATCATTAAAATAAAAAAAAAAAAACCACTAGTAGGAATCAACAGCAAATTAGATGAATCAAAAGAATGACTTAGCAAGCTGGAAGATAAGATACTGGAAATCACCCAATCAAGATCGAAAAGGAAAAAGAATCAGAGCATGAAGACAGTTTAAGGGACCTCTGGGAAAACTTTATGCATGCTAACAAATCAGGGTTCCCAGGAGAAGAGAAAGAAAAAAGGAACAGTAAACATATTTGAAGAAAATATCTGAAAACTTTCCTAACCAGTGGAGAAAACAGACATCCAAGTCCAGGAAGCAGAGTTTCCAAAAAGATGAGACTTACACCAACACATGTGATCATTAAAATCCCAAAAGTTAAACAGAATCATAAATTCAGCAAGAGAAAAACAGTTAGTGATGTACAAGGCATTCCCAGATAAGACTATAAGTAATTTTTCAGCAGAAACTTTGTAGGCCAGGAAGGAATGGCACAATCTATTCAAACTGATGAAAACCTTCCACCAGTAATACTCTACCCAGCAAGACACAGAGAGAGAAAAAGTCCCAGACAAGCAAAATCTAAATGAGGTCACCACAAAACAGGCATTACAAAAAATGTTAAAGGGCCTTCTTTAAATTGAAAAGCCAAAGCTAAAAATAAGAAAATAAAATATTTTCCTAATAAAGGCTAATGTTTAGTAAATACAGTGGATCAACCAATTATAAAGTTAATATGAAGGTTAAAAGACAAAAGTATTAAAGGCAAGTGTAACTACAATAATGAATTAAGAAATACACATGTATACACACACACACAAGATGTAAAATATGTCAAAAAAATAGATGAGGGTGAGTAAAAAATGTACTGCTTTTAGAATGTGTTTAAACTTTAGTGACCATTAACTTAAAATAGACTGCTATAAACATGGCTTGTTACATATGAATCTCATAGTAACCAAAAATAGATGCACAAAAAAATGTTTAAAGGAACCTAAACAAATCACTATATGACTATCAATGTGCAAGTAAAGAGAACAAGAAGACCATCAACTTACACCATATGCCAAAATAAACTCAAGATGAATAAAATATTTAAATATAAGTTATGACACCATGAAAGTCCTAAAGGAGAACATAGGCAGGAAAATTTCAGATATCCCACGCAGCAATATTTTTACTGACACATCCCCTAAGGCAAGGGATATAAAGGAAAGAATAAACAAGTGAGACTACATCAAATTAAAAAGCTTCTGCACAGCTAAAGAAAACATCAACAAAATGAAAAGGGAAACAACAATATTGGAAAATATAATTGCCAATGATACCTCAGACAAGGGTTCTTCAAAATATATAAAGAACTCATATGACTTAAAGCCAGAAAGACAAACAAACCAATTTAAAAATGGGCAAAGGACCTGAATAGACATTTCTCCAAAAAGGACATTCAGAGGGCCCATAGACACATGAAAAAATGATCAACATCACTAGTCACTAAAGAGATGCAAATTAAAACAGTAATGAGATACCACTTCAAACAGGTCAGAATGGCCATCATTAACAAATCAACCAGTGCCAAAGAGGTGGAGAAAAGAGAACCCTAGTGCACTCTTGGTGGGAATGCAGGTTGGTGCAGGCACTGTGGAAAGCTGTGTGGAGTTTCCTCAAAAAAACTAAAGATGGAACTGCCTTTTGATCCAGCAATCCCATTTCTGGGATTATATCCTAAGAATCCTGAATCACCAATTCAAAAGAGCCCATGCACCCCAATGATCATAACAGCACAATTTACAATAACCAAGTGATGGAAGCAAGCTAAGTGCCCATAAGTAAATGAGCAGATCAAAACTATGGTACATTTGCACAATGGAATACTATGCAGCAGAAAAAAAGAATAAGCTCCTACCTTTCACAATAGTATGGATGGAACTGAACTGTATTATGCTAAGTGAAATAAGCCAGGTGGTAAAAGAAAAATACCATACGATCTCCCCTATAAGAACCTATAGGAAAAATGAACAAAACTAAGAGCTGGTTTTCTAAAAAGAAAAACCAAGTAGATAAACCTATAAACAGACTCATCAAGAAAAAAGAGAGGAGGTCTAAGATGGCAGTGGAGCAGGTAGATGTTACACTCATCTCCTCTCAGGACCAAACTGAAATTGCAACTAAAATATAGAGCAACCAACCTAAATAACCAACTGAAGACTAGCTGAAGAGAAGTCTTATAACCAAGGATTTACAGAAGCCCCATTGAGACTGGTAGGAGGGGTGGAGACACAAAAAAGGCAGGTCCTGCTCCCACAGGTGGTGGCTAAGATTCTAGAGGGATACCTCAGCTGCAAAAGTTCCTCCTTAGGAGCCAGGGTCTCAGTCCGAAGCCAGGCTCTCCAAATCAGAGCACCATAGCAGGAAAGAAGCACCCACATAACATCTGGCTGTAAAAGTCAGCAGGGATCCTGACTACCAGTGAGAGATAAGAGTCTGCTAGAGACACAGGCACCCTTTTAAAGTCCCAATGCACAAAACCTCATTCACAGCCACTCACACTGGGCTTTGGCAGAGGGAGATCAAAGCAAAACTAGAATCACATTAAAAGAGATGGGTTTGTGGCTCTGAGGAGAGAGCTTGAAGTACAGCCACCAGGATAGCTATGCTGAGTCCCTCTCCCACGCTGCAGATGCCAACTCTCTTGGGTAGAGCACTCCTTTCCATATAGCATAAACCTGGGGGCATGCAATAGCCTCACCTTCTGGGCTCCCTGTAGCCCCACCCAGCAAAGCTTGTGCCCTGCTGAGGAGTCAGCAGCCTGAGCTGGGGTGTATAGGTCTGGGCAGACACAGGAGATATCAGTGACTAAGATGTGTGGTTTTGGGCCAGAGGCCATTCCTCCCATTTCCCATGAATCTGACTTGTGGAGGATACCATCCAGCAGTATCCATCTCGGCTGCGGATGCTCGTCGAAACACGAGAAAGAACATACACAGAGACAACTCTAGACAACTCCACAGGACCTAGAGACAACTAGGTCCTGTGGGGAAATAGAAACAGAAGGGCCACTCTCTCTAGTGGGGAAAGTGCACCATATCCATTACCAAGCAGATTTTTATTGAGAATACAGACTTAGTTTGTGGATTCACAGTCTGGCAGAAAAGATCAAAAGAAGTAGGTGACTTACAAAGATGCAGACAAAACTCCTGCTGTGATTCCGGGCAAAGTTTGGAATTTTATCATTTGAAAGGTCTAACAGGGCTCAAAGGACTAGTTTTGGTTTCCTGTCTGTGCCTTCAAATTCTAATCTAATAACATCCTCCAGCAAATAGATCTCACAGGATGTTGCATATTCTATGTCCCAGGCCTGATTACCCCGGGGGTCTGCTGTTTTTGGTCTGGGCTGCCCCTGTAGGCCTGAGTTAACAGAGAAGACAGAGGCAGCCAGGAGACTTGGATTTCTCACAAGGACTCAGGCTTTGATCAAGCCAAGGGGGCAGGGGTTGATGTCGATCACCCCTTCATTTCCACAGCCCTGTGAGCCTCTTCCCTTAGGGCATACCCATGTGATTGCATCTGTCTTAGATTTATTCTCTTTCTTAGAGAATTGTTACCTGTCATTGACTGCCAATCATGCCAGGGAAATAAGTTTTGTCTCCTTAGTGGCTTCTGGTCCGGAGGCCTTTCACTCAGCCTAAGTCGTGGGGGGTTACAGCTTCCTGAGACTAGGCAGGGTGGTCCCCAACACTGACTGGTGTCTCCCCATCACAGAAGATCTGTTAGCCCTACTATCCATGTTCATGGCAGCCCCACCCTCTGGTTTCCCAGTGGCTCTGCCTTGCTGAGGTCTGGGCAGAATTTGGAACAGACTGAGTTGTCTGGCTCTGCGGCAGGGGTGTGGGGCTCTACACCTACTTTCCCCCAGCCTGAGCAGCACCTCACTTCACAGGAGATCCGTTAATCCCATCCTCCCAACTCCTGGCATACCTGCACTGCTGAGATCAGGCCTCTGGCAGAGTCTGGGACAGATTGAGTTGTGTGGCTCTAGAACAGGGCTATTTCTCCCTCACATGCCTGGGTAATGCAGAGCCCTCCATTCACATGGCTAAATCTTGGTCTCTTTGGTCCTGGTAAACTCTGCTGGCCTTACCCTGATGACTCCCTGAGACCCCAACCCACATCAAAGTTGTGAGAGCACCCAGCAGGTGGCAGCTAGACTTGGTATATACCCTGGGATTTTACTAAATGGCCTCAGACCCAGCTGGCACCAAGTCTGAACCTGTATCAATGTGGTAAACACCACTTGCCCCTACCTGGTGACTCTGAGAACCTATTACATGCAACTCAACTACCACCAAAGTCTCTTTCAGTGGCTGAGCCTAACAGGCAGCTAGCAGGTGGAGGTAGGCAGAAGTGGCTCTCAGTTACCTTGAGACAGTTGTTGACCTTCCCCCCAGCTTGCTGCTGCTAAAAGCAAACCTTTTGCTTTTTTGGTGGGCAGCTTGGTTCTTCCCATGTACACCCAGGCCCAGCAGAGACAGCCACAAACTGCGGATCACTTTGTAGCTCCAAACAGGTTGCCCAGAGCCAGTCCTACGCAGTGTCTGACACAGGTCTGCACCAGAATCCATCCCAAGAGGCCTAGAACCAACATACCCAATGGCCAGCTTCAGACAACATCAGAGCAAGACCCAATTAACTTCACAAGTGGCATACCCAGAGAGAGATCTCAGTAGACACCATACCCTGCTGAGGCAAATACCACTTTGTGTGGTCAGCACCTGCACAGAGCTTGTACACTGTGGTCTGGGTTGATCCTCAGAGTCAGCTATCCTAAATGTTGATCCCCTGCATGGATAGGCAATAGCAATCAATAACAATAAGAGGGTCCACAAAACCCACACAAGGAACACTCCTGAAACACCCAGTCCAGGCAATCAAGAAGATTGCACCACTGGGTCCACACAACACCTACTATGTAAGGCCACCCCACCATGACTGGGAGTCATAGCAAATATACATATACATAAAAATAAACACAAAGAGGAAGCCAAAGTGAAGAGACTAAGAAATATGCCCCTAATGAAAGAATACGAGAAATCTTCAGAAAAAGAACTAAATGAAATGGAGGCAAGCATTTGTCAGATACAGAGTTCCAAAAAATTGTTATAAGGATTTTTAACTAACTTAGTGAGAATTTTGACAGCATGAAAATGGACATGGAAACCATACATGATGTCAGAAATGAATAATACAAAACAGGAAATTGAAAGTACACTGGAAAGAACAAAAAATAGGTTGGATGAAGCAAATTATCAAATTAGTCATTTGGAAGACAAGGTAACAGAAAACACCCAATCAGCACATCAAAAGAAAACAGAATTTTAAAAAATTAGGATAGTTTATGGGACCTTTAGGACAACATGAAGCATAACAACATCCACATCATGGGAGTAACAGAAGGAGAAGAGAGTGAGCAAGGAATCAAGAACCTATTTGAAGAAATAATGACAGAGAACATCCCTAACCTGGTGAAGAAAAAAAGACAAAAATCCAGGAAGTGCTAAGATTTCCAAACAAGATAAACTCAAAGAGGTCCACACCAAGACACATCACATTTAAAATGTCAAAGGTTAAAGACAAAGAGAGAATCTTAGAAACAGAGAGAAAGACAGCTCTCAACAAGGAGCTCCCATAAGACTTCTTTTGCTAATTTTTCAGCTAATTTTGCTACAGAAACATTTCAGACCAAAAGAGATGGGCATAAAATATTCAAAATGATGAAAAGCAAGCACCTACAAATCAAGACTTCTTTACCCAACAAGGCTATATTTAAAATTGAAGTAGAAATGAAGCTTCCCACACAAGAAAAAGCTAAAGAAGTTCAGTACCACCAAGGCAGTATTACAAGAAATATTAAAGGGTCTTTAAGAAAAAGAAGAAAACATAACAGAAAAACACAGTTAATAGAATAAAATAGCAATAAATACATACCTATCAATAGTCACATTAAGTGTAAATGTCTTAAATGTCCCAATCAAAAGACATAGGATAGCTGAATAAGTAAGAAAACAAGACCCATATATGTGGGGAAACCCCCCCCCCCAAAAAAAACAGGATTATCTTCTGGAGGGAAGGTCCATTGTATACAGGCTTTTCCTGCCAGGTGTTCCAGGAATCCATCTGTATCAGTGTACCACCTGGCATTTTTGTGAGAGGCTGTGTTTGGCTTCAGCAAATTTTTTGAAGACTTTTTCAATGTGTTTGCCCATTTCATAATGGGTGATTTAGGAGTGCACCTGCCCATACCATGCTGAGTGTTCAGCAGTTCTTGACCAAGAATGGCATGACTCCCATGCCCAACACTTACTATTCACCCAATCTTGCCCTGAACAACTTTTTTCTTTTTCTCTGGATAAAAAAATTACTCAAAGGGAAACGTTTTACCCATGTGAAAGAGGTGAAAAAAAGAATGGCAGAAGCACTAAAAGGCATCAACATTGATGAGTTCAAAAACTGTTTTGAGCAGTGAAAAAATGTCTCAATAGGTGTATTGCATCAAATGGAGAGTAGTTTGAGGGTGACAGAAGTGTAAACATGTAAAAATAAATCACAATTTTGTATAAATAAATTCTGGTTTTTGTGTTCCCCTCTCATATATGCTGTACAAGAGACCCACCTCAGAACAAAAGATAAACAGAGACTAAATGTAAAAACATAGAAGAAGATATTTCATGGAAATGAAAATGAAAAAAATAGCCAGGATAGTAATACTTATATCTGACAAAAATAACTTTAAAACAAAACTACAGTAAGAGACAAAGAAGGACACTACATAATGATAAAGGGAGCAATCTAATAAGAGGATATAACCCAAGTAAACATTTACACACCCAATATAGGAGCACCTAGTAGAGCAAATCTTCATGGACATAAAGGGAGAGATCCTCCTGGCTGGTGTGGCTCAGTGGATTGAGTGCTTGCCTCTGAACTTAAAGGTCTCCCTTTTGATTCCCAGTCAGTGCTTGTGCCTGAATTGTGAGTCAGGTCCCTGGTTGGGGACATGTGAGAGGCAACCAACTGATGATTCTCTCACACATCAATGTGTCTCTCCCTCCTTCCCTCTCTCTGAAAATAAATAAATAAAATATTTTTAAAAAATAAAGTGAGAGGTCAATAGTAATCCTGTCATAATAGGAGATTTTAACACTCCAGTGACTTCAGTGGATAGATCTTCCAGGCAGAAAATTACTAAGAAAAGAGTGACCTTAAATGTCACCAAGTCAGAGTATATAATTGATAACTTCAGAGCATTTGACCAAAGCAGAAGAATATACTTTTTTTCAAGTGCACATGGAAATTTTCTAGGATAGACCACATGTTAGGACACAAAACAAGTCTCAAAATAGTTAAGAAGATTGGGATCATATTGAGCATCTTCTATGACCATAATGGTATGAAACCACAAATCAATCACAAGAAAAAAAATACAAACATACAAAGACATGGAGGCTAAATCACATGTTACTAAACAATGAATGGATTAACAATGAGACCAAGAAAGAAATCAAAACAAACCTTTAAACAAATGAAAATGAGAATACAGCCACCCAAAATCTATGGAACACAGTGAAAGCAGTCCTAACTTTACACTTAAAGGAACTAGAAGAAAATAACAAAGCCAAAATAAGAAGAAATAGGAAAATAATGAAGATCAGAGCAGAAATAAACTGAATAGAGTCTAAAAAACAATACAGGGGACTTACACTCAAAAGGGCAGCATAAGCAAACATGGTTTGCCTCTTCACACAACCACATCGAAATTAAAACTAAAATATAGAACAACCATCATTCAGAACTTTCAGAAATCAAGTTGAATGGAAGTCTGACAACTTGATAATTAAAGAAACCACATCCATCCAGACTGGTAAGAGGGGCACAGATGTGGAACAGGCTGGTCCCTCACCCACGTGTGGTGGATAAAAATTTGGGAAAGATTTCTTGGGAGCAAGGAGTTCCAGCCCCATACCAGGGCCCCCATCCCAGGGTTCCAGTGTCAGGAAGATTAAAACTTCTGTCTTCAAAAAGCAACAGGGACTTAGTCAGTGGAAGAAACTTCTGGAGCCATAAGCAGTTCCTCTTAAAAAACCCACACACAGACATACCTAAACAGACTCACACACTCTGAGCTCCAGCACCACAGTAGTAGCTTGAAAGGCACCAGTGGCATAAAGGGAGGAACTGAAGTGTCTGGCATCAAGGTGAGCAGAGATTTTCCCTTTTCTAAACCCTCCCCACCTCCCAAAACCAGCAAGGTTGGAGCCATATCTGAGACTCCATCAATCTGGCTAATAGTTTGACACAACTTGGAGATCCTCAGAAACTCTGCCCCACACAATTTATGGACCCATCCAAGCTGCTTTTCCATGTGAATGGCTGGTCCTGGCTCATGCTTTACAACTTCCTAAATCTTATCAAACAATCAACAGCTGACCTCAGTGAGCCCCAGGCTGGGCACTAGCAACAGCCAGCCTAGATTCACAACATGGCTTCATCTGGGAATTTCCAAGCCCAGCACAAAGAGCAGCCATCACAGATTACTTTATAGCTCAGGCAGGGTGAACCCAGGCAAAATGCAGGTGGATGCTGACTTTGGCTTGCTCCACCCAGGAAACTCCAGGCCCAGCTCACCCAGTGGACATCTACAGACCACACTGGAGTACCCCCCACTGTGCTTCTGCACAGCTGATCCTCCATGGAGGCCAGAGGTTGGTGGCAAGTGGTCACAGACAATCCTTGCAGCTGACTGACCTGGGTAAATCCTTTCCATTGATCAGCCAAAAGCAACCAAGGCTCACCTATAAGAGGAAGGCGTATTCAGCCCATGTGAAGCATGCACCTCAAGTACCCAGCTTGGGTGATGGGCAGACTGTGATACTGGACACTACAGGACATGTATTACATTAGGCCACACTACCAAGACAGGGAGTCATAGCAGCTCTACCTAATACATAGAAACAAACACAGGGAGGCTGCCAAAATGAGGAGGCAAAGAAACATGGTCCACATTAAATAACAGATTAAAACTCCAGAAAAAGAGCTAAAGAAAATGGGGATAACCAATCTATCAGAGGCAGAGTTGAAATCATGGTATAAGGATGCTCAAGGAAATTAGTGAGGACCTCAACTGCATAAAAAAAGATACAGTCAGAAATGAAGGATCCACTAATTGAAATAAAGAACTATTTACAGGGAGACAAGAGTAGAGTGTGTAAAACTGAGAATCAAATCAATGATTTGGAACATAAGGAAGCAGAAAAACAACCAGTCAGAGCAACAAGATGAAAAAAGAAACCAAAAAATGAAGTTAGTATAAGCAACCTCTGGGACAACTTCAAGAGGTCCAGCCTCATATCATAGGGGTGGCAGAAGGAAAAAAGAAAGAGCAAGAAATTGAAAATATATTTGAAAAAATAATAAAAGAATACTTCCCTGATTTAGGAAGTAAAGGAAATAAACATATAAGTCCAGGAAGCACAAAGTTCCAAACAAGATGGATGCAAAGAGGCCCAGTTAAAGACACATAATAATTAAAATGCCAAAGGTGAAAGATAAAAACAGAATTTAAAAGTAGCAAGAGAAAAAGGAGTTAGTTACCTATAGGGGGAGTTCTTATAAGACTCAACTGATTTCTCAAAAGAAAGTTTGCAGGCTAGAAGGGATTAAGACATGAAAAGCAGGGACCTACAACTAAGATTGCTCTATTCAGCAAAGCTATTATTTAGAATGGAAGGGCAGATAAAGAGCTTCCCAGACAAGGAAAGACTAAAGGAATTCATCATCACCAAAACATTATTATATGAAATGTTAAATGGATTTAAGAAAAAGATCAAAACTATGAACAATAAAATGGCAAAAAATGCATATCTATTAACAATTGAATCTAAAAAACAAACTAAGCGGTCAAGTAGAACAGAGAATCATAAATATAGAGCATTTTGAAGGTCACCAGATGAGAGGGGAGAGGGGGGAAATGGGTGAAGAGGTGAGGGGATTAAGAAGTACAAACACAGCCCTGGCTGGTGTGACTCAGTGGATTGAGTGCCAGCCTGTGAACCAAAGAATCACTAGTTCAGTTCCTAAGCAGAGCACATGCCTGGGTTGCAGGCCAGGTCCCCAGTAGGGGGCACACAAAAGGCAACCACACACTGATGTTTCTCTCCCTCTCTTTCTCTTTTCCTTCCCCTCTCTCTCTAAAACAAAAACAAAAACAACAACAAATGAAGTACAAATAAGTAGTGACAGAATAGCCATTGGGATGTAAAATATGGCATAGGAAATGGAGTAGCCAAAGAACTTACACTTTTGACCCATGGACATAAACAATGGTGGGGGTTTGGCTGAGAGAGTGGGGGAATGCTGAGTGGAGGGGGGTAAAAGGTGAAAGGAAAATCAGGAGAACTGTAATAATAGCCTAATCAATAAAATCTATTAAAAAATAACAATACAAAAGATTAATGAAATCAAGTACTGGTTCTTTGAAAAGATTAATAAAATCAATCAACTTTTAACCACATGTATAAAAAAGAGGGTGAAACCAGATAAATAAAATCAGAAATGAAATAGAAGTAACAACTGACACCAAAGAAATACAAAGGATTGTAAAAAAAAATATTATGAACAACAATATGCTAACAAACTGGACGACCTGGAAAAAAATGAATACATTCCTAAAGACATAGAATCTTTTAAAACCAACTCAGGAATAATCAGAAAATCTGAACTGACCTCTTATAACTAGTGAAATTGAAGCAGTAATGAAAAAAAAACCTCCTAACAAATGGAAGTCCTGGACAGGATGGCTTCACAGATATATTTTACTAAGCATTCAAAGAAGAACTATTACCTACTTTTTAAAAACTACATCAAAAAATTCAAGAGAAGGGAAGGCTTTGAAGCTCATTTTACAGGGCCAGCATTATCCTAATTCCAAAACCAGATAAAGACACTACAAAGAAAAAAATCACAGGCCAATATCCCTGATGAACATAGATGCTAAAATCCTCAACAATATATCAGCAAACCAGATCCAGCAATGATTAAAAGATCACACACCATTATCAAGTGGGATTCATCCCAGGAATACAAGGCTCATACAATAGTCACAAATGAACAAATGTGATACACCACATAAACAAAATGAAGGGTAAAAAGCACATGATCATATCTATAGATACAGAAAAAGGTATTTGATAAAATCCAGCACCCATTTATGATAAAAACCTCAGCAAAGTGGGAATCAAGGTAACATACCTCAACATAATAAAGGCCGTAGATGATAAACCCACTGCCAGCATCATATTCAGTTGGGTAAGAATTAAAAGTGTTTCCCTTAAGCTGGGGGGAACAAGGCAGGGATATCTGCTTTCACCCCTTTTATTCAACACATTACTGGAAGTCCAAGCCATTGGAATTTGTCATGAAGAAGAAACAAAATGCTTCCAAACTGGAAAGAAAGGAATAAAACCATCACTTTTTTTTTTGCAAATCACATGATACTGTATATAGCAAACCTTAAAGATTCCACTAAAAATTTACTAGAACTGGTAAATTCAATAAAGTAGAAGGATACAAAATAAATATCCAGAAATCAGTTGCATTTTTAAACACCAATAATGACCTAACAGAAAGGGAAACTAACAAAACAGTTCCATTTACAAGTGCATTAAAAAAAAATAAAACCTAGGAATAAATTTAATCAAGGATGTGAAAGACCTGTACACAAAAAATTATAAGACACTGAAGAAAGAAACTGAAGAAGATACAAATAAGTGGAAGCACATTCTCTGCCCACGGACAGGTAGAATTAACATCATTAAAATACCCATGCTACCCAAAGCAATCTATAGATCCAATGGAATTCCTATTAAGATACCAATGGCATATTTCACAGAATTTGAACAAGTATTTGTAAAATTTATATGGAGCCACAAAAGACCCAGAATCGCAACAGCAATCTTGAGAAAGGTGAACAAATTTGGAGGAATCGCCCTGCTGATATCAAAATACACTACAAGGCTTATAGTAATTTAAACAGTATGGTACTGGCATAAAAACAGAAAGATAGATCAATGGTAGAGTATAGAGAGCCCCAAAATAAAATCACACCTTTATGGTCAGTAAATATTTGACAAAGAGGCAAAAGCATACAATGGGATAAAGAAAGTTTATTCAATAAATGGTGCTGGAAAAACTGGACAAATGGGTGCAAAAAATTGAAACACAACCACCTTCTTACACCATACACAAAAATAAACTCAAACTGGCCCTGGCTGTTTTGGCTCAGTTGGTTGCAGCATCATCATGTAACCAAAAGGTTGAGGGTTGGATTCTTCATTAGGGCATATGTCTGGGTTGAGGGTTCTGTCCTCAGTCTGGGTGTGTATGGAAGGCATCCAATAAATGCTTCTCTCTTGCAGTGATGTTTCTCTCTCTCTCTTTCTCTCTCTCTAAAAAGCAATGAAATAATGTCCTCAGGTGAAGATTTAAAAAATAAAAATATAAATAAACTCAAAATAGATTAAAGACTTATATGTTAGACTTGAAACCATAAAAATTTTAGAAGAAAACATAGAAAGTAAAATCTAGGACATTTCTTGTAGTAATATTTTTTTCCACTATATCTCTTTAGGCAAGTGAAACAAAATAAAAAAGTAAACAAATGAGTCTACATCAAACTAAAAAGTTTTTGCACAGCATAGACAATTATCAACAATGAAAAGACCACCTACTGAACAGAAGAACATATTCACCAATGATATACCTGATAAGAGGTTACTATCCAAAATATATAAAGAACTTACATAACTCAACACCAAAATAAAAATCCAATTAAAAAAATAAAGGACCTGAATACACACTTCTCCAAAGAGAACATACGGATGGACAATAGACCTGTGAAAGAATGCTCAACATCACTAATCATCAGAGAAATGCAAATTAAAACCACAATGAGATTATCACCTCGCATCTGTCAGAATGGCTATCATCAGTAAATCAACAAACAAATGCTGGAGAGGATGTGGAGAAAAGGGTGCTGTTGATAGGAATGTAGACTGGTTCAACCACTGTGGAAAATAGTATGGAATTAACTCAGAAGTTTAAAAATAGAACTGCCTTATGACCCAGCAATTCCACTTCTGGAAATATATCCAAAGAAACTCGAAATGCTAATTTGAAAAAGTGTATACACCCTTATGTTCATTGCAGCATTATTTACAATAGCCAGGATTTCAGTAGATGAGTGGATACAAAATCTGTGGTACATTCACAAAATGAAATACTCCTAAGATGTAAAAAGAAGGAAATCTTACCTTTTGCAACAGCAAGGATGGACCTGGGGAGTATTATGCTAAGTGAAATAAGTCAGTCAAAGAAAGACAAATACAACATGATTCCACTTATATGTGGAATCTAATAAACAAAATAAACTAATAAACAAAATAGAAACTGGTTTATAGATACAGAGAACATACTGACATCTGTCAAAGGAGAGGAGGGTTGCAGGGCTGGGTGAAAAAAGTGAAGGGATTAAGCGAAGAAAGAAACCCTCATACACACAGGCAACAAACAGTGTGGTGATTACCAGAGGGAAAGGGGGTGGGGGGAATATAAGAGGGTATATGGAAGATAAATGGTGATGGATGAAAACTACACTTGGGATGGTGAACACAAAATACAATATACAGTTGGTGTATTATAGAATTGTACACCTGAAGCTTTTATAATTTTATTAACCAGTGTTACCTCAATTAATTTGATAAAAATTTTAAAACAGAATGTCAAAATAAAATCAGAAATGAAAGAGGGAAAGTGACATCAACACCACACAAATACAAAGGGTTTTAAGAGAATATTCTGAACAATTATACACCAATAAATTGGACAACCTAGAAGAAATTAATACATTCTTAAAAACATATAAAATTCCATAAATCAGGAAGAAACAAAAAATCTGAACAGACTGATTACTAGAAACAAAATTGAATCAGTAATCAAATAACTACCAGCAAACATAAGCTCAGGACCAGACAGCTTCACAGGTGAATTCTATAAAACATTCAAAGAAGAATTAACACCTTCTCAAACTATTTCAAAAAAGTGAAGAGGAGAGAAGGCTTCCAAATTCACTCTATGAAGCCAGCATTACCCTGACACCAAAACCAGAGAAAGACACTATTAAAAAAGGCCAATATTCCTGATACAAAATATTAGCAAACCATATTCAGCAATGCATTAAAAAGATCATACACTGCCCTGACTGGTGTGGCTAAGTTGGATGGGCGTTGTCCCACAAAGCAAAAAATGGCCAGTTCGATTCCTGGTTGGGGCACATGCCTGGGTTATAGGTTTCGTTCCCGTTTGGGCCACATGAGAGGCAAGTGATCGATGTTTCCCTCTCACATTGATGTGTCCCTCCCTTTTTTCCTCCCTCCCTTCACCTCTCTCTAAAAATAAATAAATAAAATCTTTTTTAAAAAATCATACACCATGATTAAGTGGGATTTATTCCAGGGATACAAGAATGGTTCAATATTCACAAATAAATCAATGTAATACACTACATAAACAAAATGAAGAACAAATATATGATCATCTCAACAGATTCAGAAAAACTATTTGAATGAACTCAACATCTATTTTGTTTATTAGATTCCACATATAAGTGAAATCATGTTGTAATTTTTAAAAACTTTCAACAAAGTAAGTGTAGAAGAAGAAAATGTGCCTCAACACAATAAAGTCCATATATGACAACCCCACAGGTAATATCCCACTCAATGATGAAAAGCAGAAATCTTTTTCTCTAACATCAGGGACAAAACAAGTATGTTTACTCTCACCTCTGTTATTCAAAATAGTATTGAAAGTCATGGCCATAGCCATCAGAAAATAAAGAGAAATAAAATGTATCTGAATTGGAAAGGAACAAGTAAAATTGTCACTATTACAGATGACAAGTTACATATTGAAAACTCTAAAATTCTCACCATTGCAGAATGTATGGTGCTATATAGAGAAAACCCTAAAAATTCCACCAAAATACTATTGGAACTACTAAGTTAATTCAGAAAAGTTGCAAGATAAAAAATTAATATTCAGAAATCTGTTGTATTTCTATAAACTAATAACAAACTATCAGTAAAATTAAGAAAACAATCTCATTTATAATTAAATCAAAAAGAATAAAATGTTTAGGAATAAGTTTAAGAAGTTAAAAACTTGTACTCTGAAAACTATAAAACATTGAAGAAAAATTGAAAAATACACAAATAAATGGAAGGATATACCATATGCATTAATTGGAAGAATGAATATCATTTGAATGTCCATAATATCCCAAGTAATCTAGGAATCCAATGCTATCCCTGTCAAAATATCAATGTTATTTTTCACAGAGATAGAACAAATAATTCTAAAATTTATATGGGATCACAAAAGACCTTGAATAGCCAAAGCAATCTTGAGAAAAAAGAGCAAATTTGAAGGTACCACACTACCTGATTTCTGATTATATTCTATTAATGAAAACACTGTGATACTGACATGGAACAGACACAGATCTGTGGGACAGAACAGGGAGACTAGAAATAAACTCACACATATATATGATCAGTTACTCTACTACAAAAAAGGAAAAAAATATAAAGTGAGGAAAGAGTTACTTCAATAAATAGTGTTGGAAAAACTGGTCAGATACATGCAACAAAATGAAACTAGACCACTTTGTTACACCATGTACAAAAATAAACAAAATGTATTAAAGACTTGAATGTAAGGCCCCAAAACATAAAACTCCTAGAACACAAAACCGTAGTCTGTCAAGTCTTCGATTTTGGTCTTTGCAATATAGCTTAGGTATATCTCCTCAGACAAAAGCAACATAAACAAAAATAAACAAATGGGACTACATAAAACTAAAAAGATCTTGCACAGTGAAGGAAACCATTCACAAGACAAAAAGGCAACTTACTGAATGTGAGAAAATATTAGCCAATAATGTATCTGATAAGTGGTTAATATCCTAAATATATAAAGAACTTATACAACTCAACATCAAAAAAACTAGCCACCAACTTCCAGCCAAGATGGAGGCATAGGTAGACACACTGTGCTTCCTCACACAACCAAGATAGGGACAACAACAGTTTAGAAACAATAACAACCAGATCTGACAAAAAAATTGAACTGTATGGAAGTCAGATGACCAAGAAATTAAAATAGACCTGTTCATCCAGACTGGTAGGAGCGGTGGAGTTGGGCAACCCAGCGCTGGTTGTGGCGGAGAGCAGAGAGCATTGGGACCGGGTGCGTGAGGTATCTGGGGGGCACACAAGGTATCTGGGGCATGGAAGACCACAGTGGGTGGACCCAGAGCACACAAGCAGCAGCTGGCAGACCCAGTGAGGCGAGAATTATGAAGCAAGGCACTGTGTGCAACCCAGGATCACAGCACTGGGAAATAGAGCCTTGGGACACTGATTGAAAACAGCTTTGGAGGTTGAAGCACAGGGAGAGACTCCCAACCTCACAGGAGAGGTTGTTGGAAAGTCACACGGGGTATACAAGCCTGCCCACATGGGAATTGGCATGAGAGGGGCCCAGTTTGCTCAGGGGAGGTGGCAAAAAGGACTGAGGTCTGACAGAGAACAGAGCAAGCACCATTATTCCCTCTCAGACCCTGTCCCCACATACAACATCACAACCCAGCAACTGGGGTGCCCCATCTTGGTGAACACCTAAAGCTCTGCCCCTCATATGTAACAGGCATGACCAGACCAAAGGGGGGAAAAAAAAGATGGCTCAAGCAGAATTGAAAGCCCCTTAATCAGTACTTTTAAGTGACCGAGAGACAGCCAAACTATCAGATGCACAGTTCAAAGCACTGGTGATCAGGATGCTCACAGAACTGGTTAATTTGGTCACAAATTAGATGAAAAATGCAGGCTATGATAAGAGAAATGAAGGAAAATGCATAGGGAACCAATAGTGATGGGAAGGAAACTGGGACTCAAAACAATAGAGCGAACCAGAAGGAAGAAAGAAACAACCAAACAGAAAAGAATAGAGAAATATGAAATAAAAAAAATGAGGAGAAGCTTAGGAACCTCCAGGACATCTTTCAATATTCCAACATCTGAATTAGAGGAGAATTCAGACGTTGGAATATCTGGTTGGTACCAGAAGGAGAAGAGGAAGAACAACAAGTGGAAAACTTATTTGAACAAATAATAAAGGAGAACTTCCCCATTTTGACAAAGGTAATAGATTTCCAGGAAGTCGAGGAAGCTCAGAGAGTCCCAAAGAAGTTGGACCCAAGAAGGAACACACCAAGGCACATCATAATTACATTAGCCAAGGTAAAAATGAAGGAGAGAATCCTAGAAGCAGCAAGAGATAAGGGGACAGTAACCTCCAAAGGAGTTCCCATCAGACTGTCAGCTGATTTCTCAAAAGAGATCTTACAGGCAAGAAGGGGCTGGAAAGAAGTATTTCAAGTCATGAAAGGCAAAGACCTATATCCAAGATTGCTCTATCCAGCAAAGCTTTCATTTAGAATGGAAGGGCAGATAAAGTGCTTCTCAGATAAGGTTAAGTTGAAGGAGTTCATCATCACCAAGCCCTTATTTTATGAAATGTTAAAGGGACTTATCTAAGAAAAAGAAGGTAAAAAACATGTATAGTAAAATAACAGCAAACTCACAATTATTAACAACCACACCTAAAACAAAACCAAAAGAAACTAAGCAAACAACTAGAACAGGAACAGAACCACAGAAATGGAGATCACATGGAGAGTTAGCAACAGGGGAGTGGGAGGAGGAAAGAGGGGGAAAAGGTATGGAGAATAAGTAGTATAGATGGTAGGTAGAAAATAGACAGGGAGAGGGCAAGAATAGTATGGGAAATGTAGAAGCTAAAGAACTTATGACACATGGACATGAACTAAAGTGGGGGAATGTGGGTGGGAGAGGGTGGAGGGGAATGAAGGGGGGTAATGGGACAACTGTAATAGCATAATCAATAAAATATATATTTTTTAAAAAACTAGCCACCAATTAAGAAATGAGCAGAGGACCTGAAAAGATATTTCTCCAAAGAAGACATACAAATGGACAGTAGACACATGAAAAGAGGCTCAACATCACTAATCATCAGATAAATGCAAATTACAACCACAATGAGATATCACCTCACATCTGTCAGAATAGCTATTATCAAGAAGACAACAAGTAACAAGTGCCAGCAAGGATGAGAAGAAAATGAAACCCTCATGCACTGTTGGTGGTATATAATGTAATGTAGCCACTGTGGAAAACTATATAGGTTCCCCAAAGATTAAGAATAGAACTGCCATATGATCCAGCAATTCCTCTTCTGGCATTTATGTGAAGAAAATGAAAATAATTCAAAAAGATAGATGCACCACTGTGTTCAGATAGACACAACTGTGTTTATAATAGCCAAGATATGGAAGCAACCTAGAAGTCTGTCAATAGGTGGGTAGATTAAGAATATGTGGTACAAAGCCCTGGCTGGCGTAGCTCAGTGGATTGAGTGCGGGCTGGGAACCAAAGTGTCCCAGGTTCGATTCCCAGCCAGGGTACATTCCTGGGTTGCAGGCCATGACCCCCAGCAACCGCACATTGGTGTTTCTCTCTCCCTCTCTCTCTCTCTCCCTCCCTTCCCTCTCTAAAAATAAATAAATAAAATATTAAAAAAAAAAAGAATATGTGACACACACACACACACACACACACACACAATAGATATGGCATGGCTATAAAAAAAAAAAAGAATGAAATCTGCCCTGGCTGGTGTGACTCAGTGGATAGAGCACCAGCCTATGAATCAAAGGGTCACCTATTCCATTCCCAGTCAGGACACATGTCTGGGTTGCAGGCCAGGTCCCCAGTAGGAGGCATACAATAGGCAGCCACACATTGATGTTTCTTTCCCTCTCTTTCTTCCTCCCTTCCCCTTGTTTTAAAAATCAATAAAATCTTTTAAAAAATTAAATCTTGTCATTTACAATAACTTACTTGGGTTGACCTAGAGAGTATTATGTTAAGTGAAATAAGTTGGACAGAAACAAATAAAATATTATTTCACTTATATGTGGAATCTAAACAAACAAAACAAATAAATGAAACAAACTCATAGATAGAGAGAACAGACTAATTGTTGCTAGAGCAGAGGGTGATGGATAGGCAAAAAGGGGAAGAAGATTAAGAAGTACAAACATTCAGTTATAAGTCACAGGGATATAAAGCACAGCGTAGGGAATACGAGAGTATAGTCAATAATATCATATTAACTATGTATTGTGACAGGTGGTTACTAGACTTACTGTGGTGAGCACTTTGTAAGGTATATATAATTGTTGAGACATTGTGTTGTATACCTGAAACTAATGTAATATTGTATATGCCAACTATAATTAAACCTAATTTTTTTAAAAAAGATCTTGGAACCCCATTTTTTGCTACCCCTATTGTTAGGCCCTTGTTGGCTTAAGGGTTTTCTATTGATCATAACAGGGAAATAAATGGAATAACAAAAATAATGACGATAAAACAGAAAGTAAACCTTCCAGAATCCCACACTTCAGTAGCTCATGGTCTGCATGGCTGACCTCCTCTGAGCTCTACTTTCATTCCTGAAGTTAACGCTCACACCTGTCTGATCCCCTTCCCTGTGACATGGGTAAAACAGAATGTCATCCCTCAACTACAGGAGCCTGCAGAGCCAATCTGGACAGAGCAATAGGTGCTCCTTGGCCTCAGGTGGACAATGCACATTTCTGGGGGAAATGTCAGATGAAATTGGGGGACTGAGCCTTTTCTCCTAGTTTATAACTGCCGCTCTTGAAGTTGGAGTGATAGGTCTGGTAGGGAGACCACTCACATTGCAGGGTCCAGTACTGTACATAAGTTAAACTAAAATCCTATGAAACAGACATTATCCCTGTTTTAGAAATGTAAAAAAAAAAATGCTAAAGCTTAAAGGCAAATTCCTCTCTACATGTTTCCATTTTTTCCCCCTTTTCACTATCTTGCCAGACAGTACTAAGAATGGGCCCGTGATCACCTGGTGGGGGTTATTCTCTAAAAATTTAGGTCTGAGGAATACCAGTGACACTGTAACTGCACATACTTAAGCATGCTAATGATCACCTAGGGGCAGGGAAACACTTGGAAAATAGGAATTAGAATTTTGTTTCTTTACTTCAGTAGACCCAAATCCCTTCAACACTCTGTTTTTTTAATAAATAGTCATGACAAAGATGTCATGGGTATTGGAGGAAAGGATGATCCCATGATCTACCTGTCGTCCGTCGTCCCCCCCCTCCCCCCCCCCCCCGTCCTTGGTAATAGCCCTGGGACCTGGTCAGGTCCCAGTCAGCTGACCAGGGTTCAGAGCTCAGAGCCTGAGGAAAACCCACTTCCTGCAGCTGCCTGATAGGCAAGGCTGTTCCTGTGCCAGAAGGAGATTCGAGTCCAGCCTCCTGCCTCCACTCCCTGGAATCCTTTGTAGTCTGAGAGAGCAAAGGCAGCACTATCATTGCTCATGTTTCCAGTCACGGTCAGGGCTCCTAGCTTTCAGATTCCCAACACTGCAAACACATCACCTTTTATGTCGAGCAACTGCCATTTGCATTTCCCATGCTTTCTATTTGCACAGATTCAGCCTGAGATTAGAAATAGAAAAGGTTAATAGGTGGTTGAACAGATTCCCCTTCCAGGTTCCCCAGGAGAGCTCAGTGAGAGACAGAATACTGAAAGCATAAGAAATACAATGTGTAAGTGCATTTCCCTTTCGCCAAGTCCCTGGCCTGCCCCACTCTGGTCCAGAGGCCTGTGCTGGCCAGTCTCAGTGCTCAACCTGCTCCCCGGGTCACCCCTCAGCCCTTTTGAGGATCTTACCAGCGCCAGAGACCTCCTCAGCCTTCAAAGGTCTTCTTCTTCCACTTTCCAAGGATGTAATTATCATTCATTTGACTAATTGTTCCAAGTATGTATGTGAAAAGATTAAGGGGGATGGCAAATACAATTTGTAACTACATGGAAAGCTCAGGATGAGATTTATGGGTTTGCTATATATTTTACCAAATTATTAAGACCAGGGCAAAGCACACTGTGCTGTTGTGAATACACCTTAAACACTGCGACTTATAAAACAAGGAGTAAGCGAAATGCCTGTTCTAGTCCAAGCTCATCTTCATGGACTATGTTGAGCTCAGGGAGGGGGCATGTGTGGGGCTGGAGAAGGCCACTGGCTCAGGGGCAGTGCAGGTCAGCCCCTGCACCAGTCCCAGGTTCTTACAAACCTCAGAGCAGAGCCTCCCTCCATAGGGCGAAGGGCGTCAGGCAGTGGCACTCGGCTCTTGCCTGTACATGTCCCACCATCTCTTCCTGCACCTGAGGCTCCCAGAAAGGGCAGGATTCTCAACTCCACTCCTCTGCCTCCCTAGCCAGTGGTTATCTGGGGACATTGAGACCACCAGGCAGCAGTGGTCATGGTGGTGGGGAAAGAGGAAGGTAATTGGCTTTAAGGGCTCCTGTTCCATCTCTCTAACTGGCTTCTGCTGCCACCTCACAGATTCGTAGCAGGAAATGCCAAGAAGTAAAGGGTTGGTATAGGGAGCATTTTAATCCAGCTGCAAACTCTAGTTATACTGTTAAAATATCTAAGTGTTTGAGGATTGAGAAACCAGCCCTAGAGGCCCAAGTAGAAGTTAGAGGAGGACAGTCCCCACAGCTTGCTTCCTCAGCTGCTAAGGATCCAGGTGGCAGGGGCACTTCACAACTGGCAGCCTCTCTTGCAGACTGCCTTCTGAGCCTTCTTTGCAACTGGAGCCTCCACCTGCCTCAGGTCATAGCATCCCACCTCTTCCCTGACCCTCCTTTCCAAGACACCCAGCATTTCTCAGGCTAACTATATCCTCCCAAAGGAAAAGAAATGCATTTTGAGAGACATTGGCTCTTTCACGTTGTAAAACGAACACTTGTGTTTCCCACTGATAAATTGCTAGGGCCTTGGGCGCAGCAGAAAAATCCTACAGCAAGGAGAGCTAGGGAGAGGGAGCCAGGGTCTTGTACAGGAGAATCAATTTTTCCCACCTAAAACCAGTGACCAAAGGAGTGGTGATTTCCGACCACTTTCTGCCTTCTGGATTTGAGTGCAGCCCTGCTGACCACTGCTGGGGGATTTGAGGTGGTAGGGCACAGTGGAAAGTGCACAGACTTCAGAACCAGATGGACCAGCTTGCCAGTCTGGTAACCCCACTGCCATACTGATGACCTTGAGCGGGTTGTTACCTTGAAGCTCAGTCATTTCCTCTATTTAAAAAGGGAAGCTTTCACCGACTGGCTTATTTTACTTACTGTAATATTCTCCAGTTCCATCCATGCTGTCACAAAATGTAGGAAGGAGTTCTTTCTTTCTGCTGCATGGTATCCTATTGTGTTAATGTACCATAGTTTTCTGAGCCACTCATTTACTGATGGGCATTTAGACTGTTTCCAGCACTTGGCTATTGTAAATTGTGCTGCTATGAACATTGCGTTGCATAGGTGCTTTTGAATTGGTGATTCAGGATTCCTAGGGTATAAGCAGTAGAGTTGCAAGGTCAAAAGACAGTTTCATTTTCAGTCTTTTAAGGAATCACATACTGTTTTCCACAGTGGCTGCACCACTCTGCATTCCCACCAGGAATGCGCTAGGGTTCCCTTTTCTCCACATCCTCTCCAAAACTTGTTTGCTGATTTATTAATGAAGACCATCTGACAGGTGCAAAGTGATATCTCATTGCGGTTTTAATCTACATCTCTCTGATGGCTGGTGACGAGCATTTTTTCACATGTCTCTGGACCCTCTGTGTGTCCTCCTTGGAGAAGTGTCTGTTCATATCCTTTACTCATTTTGAATTGGATTATTTGTCTTCCTGGTGTTGAGTCATATGAGTTCATTATATATTTTGGAGATCAAACCCTTGTTCGAGGTATCATTGGCAAATACAGTCTCCCATATGGTCAGTTGCCTTTCTTACTGAAAAGAGGAAATTAATAAACAAAATAAACTAACAAACAAAATAGAACCACAGTCATGGAAACATGCAGCAGACCGAAAGTGATCAGAGGGGAGGGCCATAATGGTGGAAAGAAGGAGAAAGGACTAGACAAAGAATGTGTATGAATGACCCATGAACACGGACATGGACAAGGGTGTGGAGATGAACTGTGGGAGAGGGGGGGGATGGATGGAGGAGGGCAAAGGGGGAAAACTGAGCCAACTATAATAGAATAACAATAAAAGTGATTTAATGATAAACAAATAAATGAATACTACTGTCAGAAGGATAAAAAAAGAAAATTAAAATATATTCTAGTGATATATATTTTAAAAAATAGAAAGGAAAGATTTTAACCTACCTGGCAGGGGTGTCAGTATAATGAAATAAGATAATGACTAATGTCCAGCACAGAGCCTGGAACAGGACAGCTGCTGAAAAATGTGGATTCCCTCTCTGGCTAGAGGCCCAAGGGTCTCCCCTCCTTTCCCTCATACATGCAGAGTTCCCCATGTCCTCCACTCAGCCCTCTTAACAAACCCAGCATTCACCATGCCCACCCCGCTGCTCTGACTCAGGCCTCTGAGTGCACTTCTTACCCAGTCTCCCCATTCTCCCTCAAATCCTCAGTCCTCTTTCCACTCTGTACCCCAGCCAGAGCCACCCTCTAATGAGGCCCTTCCTGGAAGCCTTTGAACCTCCACTCCCCCACCCCTAACACACACCGCCTATATGATGAAGTCAGAATTGCTTATAATAATTTTCAAAGGCCACCAATCACAGCAACATCGCAGGAGCACTATGCACTCCCCCCACACCTGCTACAGATGCTAGACCACTGACCCTGCCCAAAGCACAGAGGGCAAGTGCTCCCATCCCTCCAGCCTGTGCCCTGCAGGCTCCTCCCACTGAGATAACTCCATCTCTGCCTCACCAGCAGAAAGACAATCCTGGCATCCACATGAATGCCACCCTGTACCTACAGCTTTCTCCAGCCTTTCTAACAGAAGCTAGACTCCCTCTCCTACTGCAGACTTCTGTTGGGTCCTGATACTGTTCAGGTCAGTTGCTTCTCACCCTATCTTTCTCTCTTTACCCAAATCAAGACTGTCTGCCACAAGAGCAGTGACTGTGCTGAGTTCCATTTTCTCTTTGATTGCCTAATTAATTCATTTAGCAACTACTAACTGGGCAGCTACAAAATTAGGTGCCGCAGGAGAAGAGAACGGAGTAAGAACCAGTGCATGACCTGCTCCATGTCCTGGGCTACACTTCAGCTCTCATTCTCCCACCTTCTGCCCATCAGCAGATGGTAGTCTAAGGGAAACAAAGGAAGTGATCCAGGATGCTTGTCACCAACAATAATGCTGCAGGCAAAAGAAAGAGTCACAGAGAACTTGGCCTAGAACCTGGGTTCCAGAGGTTGATTGCTTTGGGGGGACAGAAAATATAAAAGTCCAAAGAAACCATGCAGAGAGCATATTCTGACATTAGAGAGGTTCTGACAAAATCATTGAGCACATAGAGAGGAAGCTGGGAGATACACTGAGGCCGGGTGGTAGACACTGCGGATCTGGGCCTTCGGACCAATTACAAACAGGGAGCACCTGAGCTTGACAGGATGACCGATGCATCTACTTTGGCCAGAGTGACTTTGTTTCACTTTCCACTGGTGGCCTCTGGCCAGTGTGCACTCTCTGGTGGGACCCACTGTTGGCCTCAGGATCGTGTCATGCCTGGCCCCTGAAGATATTTGCATTTGGGGTCCCTGCAAAAAGGCAATCCTGAGGCCACTAATGATAAAGATTTTTAACAGGAACTAAATGGTGGACCCCAACTTTGAAAAGGCCAGTAAAACTAGAGGAGGGTCAGCATGGGAATCTGCCTGGATTGCCCATCCCCTGGAGTGCGTAAACAAAACCGGCTCAGTGCACAAGGGGGAGAGGGGTGGAAGACAGACAGACCTCTGAAGTCAAATCTGACTCAGAATTTTATTGGGTGCATCCTGGACAAGGGGTTTGCCACATGGCCACCATGACATATAAAATCAGCAACTAATACCACTGGAAGCACCGCGCCTGGCCCAGAGTGGAGGCCCAGCAAATGGCCATGCCTGTCACTGCCCTGGCCTGTGCATTCTCTCTAGAACACTAAGGCTTCATCTCCCCAGTTCCACTCTTACCCCCACCCAGACCCACTCTCCATGTAGCAACCAGGATATTCTCTTAAAATTGTAAAGACGGTCAGTCAATCCCCTATCAAAAACTGTCCTGCGGTTAGCATATTCAACTGGGACATACTTTCTCCATAAGGCCTTTGCACTTGCTCTGGATGAAAGCTATCCAGCTGCAGAAGTGAAGGCCAGGTGTGTGGAGTGTGTGGACTGACCTTGCCCTTCAGCTCATCACTCTATGTGCCAGCCGAGTCGGACCACATTGTCTTCCCTCAATAGGGCTAAGGTTGTCCTTGTCAGCCCCAGCTTTGGGCCTGGGCTGGGTCCTCCTTTGCTCCCCCTTTTGAACCTTTCCCACCTCTGAAAACCAGACCTGAGGGAAGTGTCCCCTGCCAACATGCTCTCCTGTCACCTCCCTAATGGCTGGTCTCATCTTGTCACCCTGCTTCCCGAGGCTACTGCAGCTGGGCAGCAAATGGCACCACAGTGAAGCAGCATTTCCCAGGCTCTGCTCTGTGGGCTGCAGCTCCCTTCACCGGCCTTCCAGCAGCTTCTTCAACGTGCTGCACACCCTCCCCTCTCAGGACACTTTTGTCACTTCCTCTGACTGCTGTTGTCACTGCAGGTGCCTGCACGGACCCTTCCCTCCTTCTTCAGGTCTCTACTCCAATGCCTGCCTCTCAGGGAAGCCTTCCTGCCCACCAGTTGTAAATTGCGACCCCTGCACTGCCTCTGGGACATGCCCCACTTTCTGTGTTCTCTAGCACTGCTCACCATGTGGTTTGTGTGCTGCTCACCTCCCTCAGCAGGAAATGTGAACTCCATAAAGGCAGGAACTTGAATTGCATGTTTGCTCTGTACATATATGAAGAACGAATCAACACGGCTCCTTTGGCATCCCATTCCAGGAGTCACCTTGGAATGTGTCTGACTCTTCCTGAGTGAGCACAGCTTCAGTGGGAGCTGGGACCCAGTCGACACACACTATGGCTCAGGGGGCCGGGGGCGGGGGGTCCTCACCTTCCTCTGAGGTCATGTGCTGCTTGAGGTTGGCCCCTTCCTAGTGTCTCCCACTGCCTCTGTCTTGGGTGGGCAGAAGGTCAGGGGTGGTGGGGCCTCAGGGCTGGGCTGGGAATGGGGCCTTGGCCCTGGGCCCTCTGATGTGTGGGTTTGAAAGGTATTTCCACAGATGGAAATGGAGAGTCAGAACCTTGGCTGTGCCATCCAGAACTGAGCTATTACCTCCCAACAGAGCAAGAAAAGGGAGGCACCCATGCCACTGTTACTGCACACACCAGGGTGAGATGTACTAGTGTTACAGGGTGCAGCCAAGAGGGGTGACCCAAATAGGCATTTGAAATGGGGTCCAGAACTTAAGGTGTCCAGGAGATTTTGGGATGTCTCCATCCTCTCCCCCCCAGGGTGTGGGTTGGGGGAAGGGACAAATGGAGCAGGGCCATTGAGAGCTGTTTAGCATAGCAACAGCCTTGCAGCTAAGCTCTGGTATGGTCGTTTGGCATATCTATAACCTTTGACTGGTTGCATAGATATGTTAAGCAGCTGTGATCAGCCCTAAGCCAGGGGAATGGAAGTAACTTCCCCACCCAGATGTAACTGGGGGGGCGGGTCCCCTGAGTTACAGTGCCTGCGTGGGAGTTCAGAGAGGATTGGCTCCAGAACTTGGGGCCACACCTGCCCAGACTCATGATGGCAGCCCAGTAAAGCTGCAAGGATACGAGTTCCGGCTGAAGCCGAGTGTGGGAGGAGTCGGAAATGGGGCTGCAGAGGAAGATTGGCCACAGGGATTTAAAAACCCAGATTTGGCGGCCATTGAGGAGGAGAACCACGTGGACTTGATGGAGTGGAGACTCCTGCAGCCCTGAGAAGAAGAGCCATGCGCAGCCCCGAGGAGGAGAACCATGCTGCTTTAGGAAGGAGAGCCATGCGCAGCCCTGAGGAGGAGAGCCATGCGTCTTTAGCAGAGTGGAGACTCCCGCATCCCAGAGAGAGGGAACCACGCGGCAGCCCTGGAGGAGAGAACCACGCAGCCTGGCAGAGTGGGGATCCCCACAGCTTTAGAAGGGGGAACCACCACCTGGTTTTAGCAGAGAGCCCGGCGACTCAGCTGAGGGTGCCGGGAATCCAGGGAGGTCTCCCAGTCAAGAGGGAGTACTAACTGGGAAGAACCAGAGGACTGCCTGAGCCATGGACTTCTATTTCCTTTCCTGAGATATGGTACTCTGGACTGGGCAAAGGGGGAAGGAAGGAAGGACTGTGTCTGTTTGTGGGTGTTTTAAGGGACTTTGGGATTTGGGTGAAGACATTAGGTCACTACTTTAAGTTTGTATAGCATTAAATAAACATTTCCTTTCCTTTTCACAAATCTCTGGCATTGAGAGACGTCTTTCCTAGGGCGGTGGACATAACGGACCTGGGGCCTTCTTTCAATAATAGTATATCATCCCAGGCCCCCCTTGTTGTGGGTTCAGTAACACTAGGGCAGAGTCATTTTTAATCAGCCCCACCATCACCAGCAGCAGCCTGGAGGACAGGGCAGCCTTCACTCCCAGACATTGTTAGTCTGGGAGTGACTCACACACTGGCTCAGGGCACGCCCAGGAAACAACTGTGGATGATTTGGATATAAATGCTCTGTCACATAGCCATCCATACCCCACCTTGTCCCTCCCAAAGCCCACCTTGACCTCCCTGGCTGGTTTCAGCACCAGTCTAGGACACAGAGAAGGTTGACACATAGCAGCTGGGCTCACTGCATGAGCAGCTTTCTCAGAGTGAGATGGTGCGACTTCTGATTCTACATGAATTATCAGCCGTGCAGCCTCCCTTCAGTTGTCTGTGGGTGAGGATGAAGGAACACCACCCATGCCTTGCCAGCACCACTTGAAGTGGACGATGCAGAAACTCCAGGAAGACAGGGGTCCTTTCCAATCACTCACTCTGAGAGCAGTGCCCAAGGACACAGTGGGCGGCCCTAAATACTTTCAAATGAATGAAAAAACAGTACTCTTCTCTCAGGTGACCCTATATTTCAGAACTTGCACCAACGTCTCTGCATTTGTACCTGCAGGGCATTGGTACCTTCTGGCACAAGTCTCTGAGGGCTAAGTGAGTAGGCTGCTCAGGGCACTTGAGTGGCATTACTGTGTTACACCGAGACAAGGGGAACCAAAAACAGGTTCTACACTCCTGCATACTTTATTTATATGAGGAGGAAAACTATATGTTATAGAAGTAAATTTACTATTTTACTGGTAGAAATGCAAGTCCAGAAAGGTGAATAACTTGCTGAAAGTCAACCGCCAGCATGTGACAGAGTTGGTGTTACAAAGAGTCTCATTTTCCCTGGTTGGTGTAGCTCAGTGGATTGAGCGCGGGCTGTGAACCAAAGCGTCACAGGTTCGATTCCCAGTCGGGGTACATGCCTGGGTTGCAGGCCATGACTCCCAGCAACCGCACATTGATGTTTCTCTCTCTCTCTCTTTCTCCCTCCCTTCCCTCTCTAAAAATAAATAAATAAAATCTTTTTTAAAAAGTCTCATTTTCAGGCCACAGAGGCCTGTTCACCATGAGGACAGGGAAGGGAGATGACTCACTCGCTGCAACTTGAGTTGCCTTCACCTTTGTTCATCCAGCAAACCAGGAAAAAAAAAAAAAGCAATCCCAAAGAAATATGTGCGGTTCAGAGTGCTAGAGGCTAGTGCACACGGCCTCCTCGGCCTTCGCCTTCGGTGCCTCCCCGGGCGGAGGTCCGTGAGGCCTGAGGTCCGCGAGGCCTGTGAGCTGCCCGGCACCCCCAGGAGAGACACCTCGGGCATGCTGTCTGCTGTAGGATTGAGGTTGAGGAGGAGGGTGGGGCTCACTCAGGTCTCCTTCTCTCTCAAAGGGCAAAGAGGTGTGTATTCTTGTTTTAAGAAAGCCAGTGCAACAGAGATAGTGATGCTTGCCAAATATTTGCTTACCTCTCCCAGTCCCTGTGGCTAAGAGTGGCTGTGTGACTACTTCTGATGAAAGAAATATGAAAAGAGACCAGTGTGGCTCCTGGAACGAGGTGGTAGAAAGCCCTGGGGGGTTCTCCAGTGCCTGTGAACCCACAGTGGTGCCCGAGTGACCACAGGCTCCATGAGGTGCAGTGAAAACCTGGTCCCCCAGAACTGTGAGAAGCAAAACATCCCAATGTGCAGGAATCAAGGGATGAGCTTCTGAGTTATGGGCCTTTGGGGACCAACAGCCCTGTCTACTCTGACTAAGGGAAATCTGAGGTTGGGGGTAGCTTGAAGGAAGGACTGGAGGTGGGGGTCCAGCTGTTGACAGTTAAGGGGGAGACTGGCTCTAGGAACAGCAGCTCTGTGGAGGGACGTGGGGAGGTTGGTGAAGCAAGTGGGCGCAGCCCTGGAACAGAGGCCTTGGAGCAACTTGAGTGGAGTGGGCGGCGGGCAGACTGGGTGAGAGTGAGTGTTAAGAATTCAGGAGTTTGTTGAGTAAAAGGCACCACAAACTAGTGAGTAGGAGCTGAATGACTGCATTTATATAAACACCCAACAGTAAACTATACCTCCCCCGTCAGAATTCAGAT
The DNA here is from genome assembly GCF_004126475.2 of Phyllostomus discolor. Lineage (NCBI taxonomy): Eukaryota > Metazoa > Chordata > Mammalia > Chiroptera > Phyllostomidae > Phyllostomus > Phyllostomus discolor. Next base: position 87,995,739 of record NC_040908.2, on the reverse strand, counting down.
CCCACTTACCTGGGAGGGAGGACCAGTGACTGAGGAAAACACAGAGACTTGGGGGGATAAATGCTCTCTTTGTGGTCTGGTGCTGATTCCACTGGGGCTTTCAGTTCATGGAGATTCTGTCCACTGATCTGCAAAAGTTTGTGTTTTACATTTCAATTAAAAGCACTTAAAGGGCACTGGTTTCATTGTTATTGCCAAGGTCCCTTAAGTGTCCATTAGTGCACAGCACTCCACAAGGTTTTACGGAAGGAGAGCTGCACATGTCTCCTGGAGCCTGTTTTTAAATGGGCATTTCTGGGCTGATTTACTGCTGGCATTGGTCCTGTTGTTGTTCTACTTAGAACAGAAATGAGTGTAATCCATAACCATTTGTTTTCTCCAAGGCCGCAGGCTAGAAGAGGACATTGATTTGTAAGAGTTACTCACACTGGCCCCGGTTTCGAAGGATACCAGCTGACTCAGTCAGCCTTGAGGAGAACATTCAGTGCCAGGGCCTTATTGGAAGGGACCAATAACTAAAACACCTTCGCTCAGCCCAGCGCTCCCGGGGCCTGTGAGTGTGGTCCCCACCAGCAGCCACAGTGCCAGCCTCACTTGGGAATCACTCTGGGGGAAATGAGTGTAGGTGGCTTAACAAACCCTTCAGGTGATTCTGAGGCACATTAAAGTGAGAATCATTGTGCTAAATCACCTGAGAATTAATGTAAAAGAAGCAGCTGGGGAAAGCCATATATCCCCTTGATCACTGATAAAGCCATTGTACCTGTGGCAACTAGCTTCCTAATCCTGAACCCCTGATCAGACAGACTTGCGTGCTGGGAGGCATCCAGGGCCTCCTCTGTAAAACTACACCGTGGAGCGGAAGGCATAATCTGCACTTCCTGTGGACAGCCAGCGCCCCTCAGAAAAAGAGGAGGAAGGGCTGGTCCACAGCTCCTCTCTGCACTCACCAGTTAAGCAACTCACCCCACCTGCCCAAGGGTGAGCCCAGAGGGCCGGAGCACTGTGCTAACCCGTGTTGTGTCTACAATGAAGGAGGGAACATCCCCACCCACGTGTTCCTTATGGACCCATTTTCTCCCTCCCAGTTGCTACACCTGTCAGCTTTGCCTGCTTGACCAGGACTGAAGTCTAGCAGCAGTTTACAAGGGCCAGGGGGTGCTCTTCACAGCGTTGCCCCATTGGTTCATGAAGAAAAGTTAAAATTTTGAGGCTGCGATGTCCATCTGTGTGTCCCAGTGATAAGTGTAGACAGCTGTCTTTCTGCCCCTTTGCAGAAGGGACCCCCAAGAAGAAATCCAGTCGGTAAGATGTGGAGAGGGAAAGCTAGACATGTTGTCTCCTGAAAATGGTTTGAACAGGTGCTGCTTTGACCCGTCGTTATCTTGATGCATTTCTTAGTATCTGAGCATAAGCGATCTTCTTGCCTGTCTTCTGCCTCTCGGTGGCTCGTGTTTGCCACCCCATCACCTGAGCAGGTTGGAGCATCACCACATACCAGGGGTGTCCAACCTTTTGGCATCTCTGGGTCACACTGGAAGAAGAGTTGTCTTGAGCCATACATTAAATACACAAACACCAATGAAAACTGATGAGCAAAATAAAAGGTTTTAAGTAAATTTACAATTTTGTGTTGGGCTGTGTGCAGTCTGTGGGCTGTGTGTTGGACACCCCTGCCACCAAAGGGTCGTGAGTTCCATTCCCAGTCAAGGCACGTGACTAGGTTGTGTGATTGATTCCCAGTCCAGGCGTGTGTGGAAGGCGACCGATATCTCTTCCTTGCATGAGTGTGTGTGTGTCTGTCTTTCTCCCCTTCTCCCCATCCCTCTCCCTCTAAAGTCAATGAACATAACCTCAGGTGAAGAAATAAAAAAAACAAGAGTATGCTACTCCCTTCCCTTTCCCAAAGGAGGAGAAACTCAAAGAACAAAAGGGATATTAAAAATCATTAGTCAGAACACCCCATTTTCCAGCAAATGAATCAGAGGCCCAGAGAGGTGGAGGGATGTGTCCAGGCCAAACCTTGAATTAGCGGCAGAAGCACAACCCACGCCCAGGTTTAACACCCACAGGCTGAAACCCTCAGCCCTCCACAGCCCCATCAACAAGCTTATGAACCATTGCTTATGTAGGTTAATGCATCAAGATAACCATTGCTTATTGTCTAAACTGGGTTTCTCTTATACCACACTGTAACCAGAAACAACTGATTACTTGTCGTGTATCTTCTTAAATACTTTCCCCCTGAATTGCCAGTGCTGGCTAGGCAAATCTATGTGGAGGAAAGGGTGTCAAGTGGAATCACTTGGGAGTGTGCTGTGGAAAGGCAGCAGCCCACACTGGCCTTCTTTATCTCTTGACCCCGAGCCTCGGGTTCTCTAATGGATCTATTAAAAGGTGAAAGTGAGAATAGACCTGGCATGATGGACCATTCAGATAGATATCTGATCAGTGGCTCAGAGGGCTCCACCAGGTGATTTTGCCCAGTGCTTCCGGTCTATACTGTTTTAAAAAGTAGTGTTTCAGATGCTGCCTTCAAACCCTAACCACGGGACACCCAACTTCCAGCCCCACTGCATCTCTAGGTCTTATGGCAGAACAGGTTTCCACCAACTTCTGCTTGCAAAAGAGGAAAGACCTGAGAAACAGCAATTTGGTAAGAAACCACAACAAAAGTATTTTTTAAGTGATCAAAATGCCTGATAACCAATGACTTCAAATAAATTGAGACCACTTTGGGAACAACTATTCCTTGATATTAGACAAACAACATTCCTGCCAGATGAAAAGTTTCTTTGCTATGTGTCCCCATTAATTGGGGACTGTCTCTAAAAGTTGGACTCTGTGTCCTTGAAAAACATCAGGTTCAGATGGGAAATTCAGTATCATGTGAGCATATTTTGTGTTTCTTTCTGAAAATCTTTTAAGGGGTATCTTTGTGCTTAGCAGGTAAGTACCTGTCATATAATTGCAGTACAATACATTCTTGCAGGCTGTAAGAGTGTCTACTAATAAAATAGCTGACTCATGTCGTAAATCATCACCCAATCCTCTAAGCTTCAGTCCTTGGACATTCAAGCCACCTCAGAGTGCCAGGAATAGTGCCACCTGGTGAATTAATAATGCTGCTTCATGTCCCAGCTCTGCCACCGGACTCCTCCACCTTCTTTCTCCAAATGCAGGCCAACTCCAAACTAATGCTTTGTGAAATCAGAGAAGGTGAGAACCTGAGATGGGCAGGCACACCCCACTGGTCAGTAGGGCATCTCCTTGAGAAGGTGATATTCACTGCTTAGCACCACCACGCAGAATTGAGTGCAAAGAAATGCCCCAGGCTGATGTTAGAATATATTTATTGCTACATTTATATACAATTATACAAACAGCCCAGACAGGAAAAGGAATGTTGCATCAATGTCTCCAGATTCCACAGATGTGAGCCAGTAAACAGAGCTGTACACCACTGAGTTAGCTCTCAGTTCAGAGCCAAAAATAAGTCACATACATTTTTTTTTAAAAAGTGGAAAATTCTTGGAAACTGTCTCCATATATCCCTCCTTGCAAGCTGGTCATGCAGACTAAAAGTGGGCTCTGGGAAGCTGATGCCTTCCAGCATGTCAGGGATGTTGCCTTGAGGATGGCAAGCAGCAGACACTGGCTTGGGACCGCAGGGTGCAATACAGAATGCCCAAGTCCTGTCCCGTATTCCCGAGGTGCGTCCCTAGGAACAGCAATCAAGGGGGTTGGGGGTGGGAGAGACAAGAGAGCAAGAAAGGGAAGACCAACAGTAAAAAGATGCGGAGAGAACCATCGGCAAGAGCCCTGGTTTTGAGAACAAGTGTCCATCTGGTTCCAGCTGGGGTTCTGGACTTTGGGGGATGGATATTCACATTCAGAACATCAAGTGTATCCTAGTAGGTCCTTATCCTAAAGCTCGCCATATGTCAGATGCCAGGGACCTGCAGGAAGACAGTGAACAGGAAAGTTAGGTAAGAAAGAAGAAAATTAAACTTAAATATTACCAAAATAGGGTTGAAATGAGAGCATGGCCCTGAAAACCTTCCCATGCTTCCTAAGCAGCATTAGGCACGCTTGAGTTCTCTATTGAGTTATGGTGGGGAGGGGGATAGAGGCAAGGCCGAGACACATGTTGTTCCACCACAAAGGGGGCTCCACAGACTCTGCCCTCTGAGCTCAGCCAGGTCTCGGTACGTTTGGTCTCAAAGGGAATCTAACGCAGTGGATCAAATCATGCAAACTTCAGGTCCAGAATTAGCATGAGGGTATGAGATCACAGTGTAAATAAACACATTCCCTCTTGGGTATTCACAGTCATATAAACCTTTGTGACGTGAATCACAGGGGAAGTCCTTGAGCAGCCTGGGGGCACGTGTGCCCAAGGGATGATCTCACTGTATTCACACCAGCTCCGCCCCCCGACCCCCACAGGCCACTTCCCACCCCAGGGCTGAAGAAGGGAGTGTCCTCAGATCAAGTCTAACACAGCCTCCTAGGCTAAAATCAGCCTAGCACCTCTGAGAAAGGACAAGGCCTGAAGGATGAGAGCAAGAAGCCTGTGGGTCTGAATACATCTGACTGCCAGGGGCCTTTGGGGCTGAATAGTAATTGGGATACAGCCTGGTACCAGAGGCTGCATGGAATTCTATCCCTGAAGAAACCATGGCTACGGCTGGTCCATGGCTATAGATGCTACCTTTAATTCCTCACTACCATAATCCCACAGGCCATGGAAAGACAGGAGGAGTTTGATGGAAAATCCTACAGACTGGAGGAGAAGAACCAGAGAACCACTTAGAAGTCTCTGTCCTTTTTCTTGAGTCAGTAACATTATAATCAGTTAGAGAGAGGCCCTGCATTTCTTCTGAGGCTGCCAACTATGTGACATTTCAAGCTGAAGGAGGTGATGTGGTGATTGCCAACACCTTGATCCTTTAACAAATTAATCTCTGGATAAGTCAAAATCTCTGTCATTTGTTCTTGACTTTTCTGGTGAGTCATGCAGAAAACTTACTTTCCTACTTCTGGTGGCACTCACTCGAAGGCTTTGCTCTAAAAAGCAGGAATGTCGACGGGTGCGAGTCAGTGCGGGAGAACGCACATTCGGCACATTTTAATCTGGAACTTTCACCAGTCAGCAAACAAAACTGAAAGAGTTACCTAAATTTCTGCGCTGAAAGAACTGGTTTGAAGAGGAATAGATAAACAGGGCGATCTCATTGCAAATTTCTGAGTGGAGTGGTGCAAGGCCAGGCCCGCACATACAGCTCTTCAGCAGGAGGTCATCTGTGCCTCCAGCCTCCCGTCCACTGCTCCTGTGCACCCAGGTTAACCCTTCGAAATAAGCCCTAACCACCCTCAAGAGAGCACATAATCTTGTTAACTTTCTTCATATAATCTTCCTTACTTTCACTCCTTAATTTCAAATTCGTAAAAGAAGCTGCAAAACTGTTGCTCTCCAAAGCATCTGAGCTCTTGCTTCCCATCATGTGTTGTCAGTTTGGCTCAAATAAACTCTTACAAAAATTTAAAAACTAAAGATGAATAGCTGAAAATTGTTTGTAGCTATCTATGGAACATTACGAATGTGGTTTAACCAAGGATTTTAGCTCATATCAGGAATAGGGCTAGAATTGGCCCTATTGGCCCTATTGGCTAGAATTGGCTCCACCCCTTTCGAAATAAGCCAGAGCCAATGGTGATGTTTATGTCACAAGCCCTTCAAGTGGATTTGAAGCAACAGAGCCTTTCGTGCTGAGGCAGTGTCAGAGACCTTCCATGACCTTCAACTCATTTCAGAGCAATTCAAATTTCAAGACCAAAAAGCAAATTATATCTAAAAATCCCCCACCTGAAGCAAACGTATATGACCATTTTACATTTTAAAAACTCTAAAAAATAACATTGTTATAATGGACATTTATTCCAGATCTTAAAGTACTGTATCCAATATATTCACATAGAACTAAAGGTTAGGTGTCCAGAACTTCGGAAGACTGAAACAGCAAACTGGAGGAACTCAAATGAACCATTCAAGATCTACAAGATAAACTGCATTGCTGCGGTTTTATTTAGGAATTGGATGGGTCACAACAGTCTTTGCCAAAGAAATTAAGGAATTTTAAAACAGGATGTTATCATGGTTGATCAATGACTTTTAAATATTTCCAAATTAAGATCAAGTCATAATACTAACCTGGCTTATGAGCCAATTCCGTAATTCTTCCATTCAATATATATGTGTGGCACTTCATTTTTAAGTCTATCTAAATATTTTTTAAGATAAGGAGAAACCTAACAGCTGTACACTGGGTGAGCTTGCACTATAATCCGCCATAGCAAGAGAGTTCTTTCACAAACAGTCTAACTAGCAGATCTAATCAGTTCACCAAGATTACAGGCAAAATCCCAACTTAAACTATTTGAGCCCTGGCTGCTGTGACTCAGTGGAGTGAGTGCCAGCCTGCAAACCAAAAGGTCTCAGGTTTGATTCCCAGTCAGGTCCCCATCTGGGGGCATGCAAGAGGCAACGGATAGATATAAACTCTTGCATGACAGAAACATTGATGTTTCTCTCCCTCCCTTCTCCTATCTCTAAAAAGTAAATAAATAAAATTTTAAAAAATAAGTTATCTGACCTCAAAATTATCAAATTGGAGGAAGATGTTGTTGACTGGCAAAGAGTCCAAGAGATATAAACAGTTGAGAAATAACCTATGAGGGGAGGAATTAGATGCTGTAATGGTAGGGGTTGCTCTAAGTCAACTCCTTTGACTGAGAATCCAGCTATTAGGGGATCTAGCATCTTGGCAGTGGACAGATATGGCAGGTCTAATGGGAAGGTGGGCTGGCCCTGGCTACAGCTGCCACGTGTACTTACCTAGTAAGGGAGGGAAGCTTCTTCCTAACTGTTACATTTGCTTTATGCTGTTTTGGCAAGAACGCATCTGGAAAAATGCATACAGTTTGGGTCCCCACCTTTTAAAAGAAACATCAAGAGGTTAGAAAGCATCTAGCAAAAGGACACAGAAGGACACCAAGTGCTGAGGGGACCACACATCACCCTGGGTCATGCAGGGCCCCTGGTAACCAAACCACCACAGTCATCTCTGTCATAATCTTGAACTTCTTTTTCAATCTACTTTTGAATCTCCATGATTACGTGAAAATAAAAATACTCTAAATCTCCCTCTTAAACAGATGTTAGAATTCTAATAGTGTAGCCAACTCTACACAAACTATTCAGTTTCACAATAATGGATCTCAAAGCCATACACATCAAAGCTTTGAAACTATTGGAATAATGTGTAAGACAGGGTTTATATTTTATTCAAGGTTATCTCTAGATTCATTTAGGCACCGTTAAAATGTCTTGTAGGCACCAACTAACTTTACAGACCCAAAATATTCTGGGGTGGCCTGTTTTGAAATCAACAATTGCTATCCTTGAATAAGCACATTTTCAGTATACTATACCTATTCACAAAAAGACTGGTGTGGGTTAAGACAGACAAACAATAGAAACCTCCTCTGCTGCAGCCCTGTTGGCAGTGCAATGGTTAGAGATCGATTTCAACCCCAGTTTCTCTGGTCTGCCTTCAGCTGACTCACCTGCCATTCTCAGATGTGGCTCTTACAGACCCCAAAACCAGTCACAATGAACTCTACAAAGAAACTGCCACACTGGCCAAGCTTATCCACATGTGAGTTCTTTCAGTGGGGAGAACAGTGCTTACAGCATTCCTGTGCTCATGAGTCAAACATCAGAAAGTCAGTTACTGGCAATCTGTGCAAATCAGTTATGTACCAAAAGGGCATTTCTGGTGGGCTGTTGCCCCTGAAAACCATGTTGTAGATGACAGTTCAGTTTCCAGGCAGTTTAACAGACAATGGAAAACGGAGTCTTTGAAGTAATATACAGTAGAAACTTCAAATTTGTCAATGCTAGTAATAAAGGAAGATGGAAACAATGAAACTTATTAATACTATTATAATTTTTCTTTGATACTTTGGCTTGAACTTTAAACTGTACAGAATTAATTAGATGACTAAGTAGAACTTCAAATTTAAGAACATTTTAAAGGGAACTTGAAGTATTTTCAAAGACTTGGAAGGTTACCAGAGCTGTCACTTTATCATGTCAAATGTCATTTAAAAATTTATTACTGTATTTCTTCTTTTGTCACCAACACTACTGCCACCATGATCAACCTCAGCAGAGGTAGTACTCATAAAGGAACAAAGGGAGAAAGAGCAAAGGAAGGAAAAGTGAATAATCTGATGAAGATCAAGAGAAAGGAGAATGAGGGAGTTAAGTGGATAAATGTACTGTACAAGAAAGAAAACAAAATGAGGGGTAACAGTGATAATCAGGAAAACTATTTCTCCAAGAGAAAAGAGAGATGGCAATAGCAAGTCAGAAATTTCCAATGGGTGCCACCAGGTGGCGCCATGAGATTTACCTAGTTGAAGCAGAGCAGCTTGAAGGAGAGTGAGGAGGACACAGACAAATCAAAGGGACAGGACATTAACAATAAAAGGGGCTCAGGCTTGGAGGAGCACCAAACCATAGGCAAGGTTATATATCAAGTTATCTGAGGCACACAAACTTAGTTTAACGGTAGAAAACCTAGTTAATCTAATCCAGTATGTTCACAAACAAAAAGCACATACACATTGTCTCAATATACACAGAAATTGCATTTGACAAATTTTAAACCTCCTTTTTATTAAAAAAAAATTCTAGCAAAACAGGCAAATGTATATAACAGCAAGATTCATTAACCTGATAAAAGGCATGCACCAAAAACCTAGAACAAACATGTAGTGACAAATGCTAGAAATGCTATCAAAGAAAGGAAATAATAAAGATCAGAGTAGAAATAGAGTCTAAAAAAAATAAACAAAAGGTCAATGAATCCAAGAGCTGGTTCTTTGAAAAAGATAATTAAGATTGACAAACCTTTAGATAGACTTGTCAATAAAAAAAAGAGAGAGAACCCAAATAAATACAGAAATGAAAGAAGAGGAATAACTGACACCAAATAAATACAAAGCACAGTAAGAAAATATTATGAACAATTATATACTAACAAATTTAAAAATCTGGATGATATAGATAAATTCCTAGAAAAAAAATGACACCTAGTGAAACTGAAGTAGTAATTTAAAAACCCCCAACAAACAAAAGCCCTGGACCAGATGGCTTTACAGGTGAGTTTTACCAAACATTCTGAGAAGAACTAATACCTCTCATGTGCAAACTATTTCAAAAAATTCATTTCACAAGACCAGCATTATCCTAATTGCAAAACCAGATAAAGACACTACAAAAAATAAAATTAAAGGCCAATATCTCTGATGAACAAAGATACTAAAATCTTCAACAAAATATTAGCAAACCAAGTACAGAAATATATCAAAAAGATCCTACACCATGATTAAGTAGGTGTAAGGTCCATTTATTCAGGAATGCAAGGTTGGTACTACATTCGCAAATCAATAAATGTGATTCACCACATAAATTAAACAAAGGATAAAAACTACATGATCGTATTAATAGATGCAGAAAAAGCTTCTGATGAAGTCCAATATCCATTTATGATAAAAACTCTCAGCAAGTGTGATTAGAGGAAACATCTTAACATAATAAAGGTCATATATGACAAGCCCACGGCCAGCATCATACTCAATGAGCAAAAACTACAAGCATTCCCCTTAAGATCAGGAACAAGACAGGGATGCCACTTTCACCTCTCTTTTTCAACACAGTACTGAAGTCCTAGCCACTGCAATTAGATACAAAGAAATAAAAGGCATCTAAAACAGAAAAGTAAAATGGCCTTTCTTTGCAGATGACATGATTCTGTACATAGAGAACCCTAAAGATTCCATAATAAACTACTAGAACTGATAAATAAATTCAGTAAAGTAGCAGGATACAAAGTTAATATTCAGACATCGGATGCATTTTTATATGCCAATAATGAACTATCAGAAAGGGAAATTAAGAAAACAAAACCATCCACGAGTGCTTCAGAAAGAATAAAATACCTAGGAATAATGAAAGAATGAAAAAGACCTGCACTCAAAAAATTATAAGACACTGAAGAAATTAAAGAAGATACAAATAAGTAAAAATACATACTATGCTCATAGATAGGAAGAATTAACATCATTAAAATGTCCATACTACCCAAAGCAATCTATAGATTCAGTGAAATTCCTATGAGGATTCCAATGACACATTCACAGAACTAGAACAAATATTTCAAAAATTTATATGGAGCCACAAAAGGCCCTGAATAACAACAGCAAACCTGAGAAAAGAGAATGAAGTTGGAAAAATCATGCTACCTAATATCAAACTATCTGATAAGACCACAGTAATCAAAGCAGCATTGTCCTGGCATAAAAACAGACACATATATCAATGGAACGGAATAGAGAGCCCAGAAATTAAGCCACACCTTTACAGTCAATTAATATTCAACAGAGGAAGCAAGCACATACAATGGGCTAAAGATGGTTTATTCAATAAATGGTGTTGGACAGACATGTGCAGAAAAATGAGACTAGACCACCTTTTTACACCCCACACAAGAATAAATTGAAAATGGATTATTAAAGATTTACAATTTAGACCTGAAACCATGAAAATTTTAGAGAACATAGGCAGTAAAATTTCAGACATTGCTCATAGCAATATTTTATCAGGCAAGGGAAACCTCAAAAAAAAAATAAACAAATGGGACTACATCAAACTAAAAATGTTTTGTACAGCAAAGGAAACCATGAACAAAACAAAAAGACAACCTACAATACGGGAGAACATATTCACCAATACATCTGAGAAGGGGTTAATGTTCAAAATTTATAAAGAACTTATAAACTCAACACCAAAAAAAAAAAAAATCCAATTAAAAAATGGGCAAAGGACCTGAACAGACACTTCTCCAAAGAGGACATACAGATGGCCAATAGGCATACGTAAAGGTACTCGAGCTCACTAATTATCAGAGAAATACAAATTAAAACCACAATGAGATACCATCTCACACCTGTCAGCTATCATCAACATAAATCAACAAACAAGTGCTGGTGAGCATGTGGAGAAAAGGGAAGATTTCTGCACTATGGGTGGAAATGCAGATTTGGTACAGCCACTGTGGAAAGCAGTATGGAGATACCTCAAAAAATTAACCCTGGCTGGTGTGGCTCAGTGGATTGAGTGCCAACCTGAGAACCAAAGGGTCACTGGTTTGATTCTCAATCACGGTACATGCTTGGGTTGTGGGCCAGGTCCCCAGTGGAGGGTGAGAGCTAACCAAACATTGATGTTTCTCTCCCTCCCTCTCTTCCTTCCCCTCTCTAAAAATGGATAAATAAAATCTTTTTAAAAAATTAAAACTGGAACTGCCTTATGACCCAGTGATTCTACTTCTGGAAACCCGAAGTACTAATTCAAAAGAATATATGCACCCCTAAGTTCACTGCAGCATTATATACAATAGCTAAGATTTCAAAGTAGCCCAAGTGTCTATCAGTAGATGAGTGGATAAAACAACTATGAGACATTTACACAAAGGACTACCACTCAGCCATAATAAAAAAGAAAATTTCGTCCTTTGTGACAGCATGGATAGACCTGAAGAACATTATGCTAAGTGAAATAAGCCAGTCAGAGAAAGATAAACACCATATGATTTCACTCATATGTGGAATTTAATGAACAGCCTGAATTAACAAACAAAATAGAGACAGACTCATGGAGAGCAGACTGACAACTCTGGGCATCAGGGGAATCAAGCAAAAAGGAAAATAAACTCATGGACATGGACAACAGTGTGGTGACTGCGGGGGCAAGTGGGATATAAGGGGAATACATGGTAATGGGAAAATACAATAAAATAAATTTAAAAAATTTTTTAAAATGCTGGAAACATTCCTCTTAAATCAGAAGTGAGATGCCACTTTATGTTCAACATTATATTGAATGTTTCAGTCAAGTCGATTCTGTGAGACAAGGAAAAGACTTAAACATTCTATGGATTGAGAAGACAGACCGCAAACTGTCATCATCTGCAGAAGATGCCTATTCATGTAGAAAGCCTAAGAGGCTTCACAAATTCTTAGAAACCATTAAAAGTTAAGTTCCTGATTATAAGTTAAGCAAAGATTAATTTCATTTCTATACACCAGCCATGAAGAGTTTTAAAATGTAACTCTAAAAAGATAGTAAAATAAGATGCTTAATAAACCTAACAAAAATATCTTAATGCAGTATTTTAAACTTTACAGAAAGACATTAAGGAAGACATCAATAAGTGGAGAGATATAATATATTCTGACCAGGAATACTTAATATTATACAGCTGTAACTTCTTCCCAATTAATCTATTAATACATCTTCAACCAAAAGCCTTTTACTCTCCTACAATTTAGAGGAATTCTCAGATTTATGTAGAAGAGCCAAGAGCCCAAATTAATTAGGAGTTTGTTATCAAAACAAAGCAGAGAGACTTTAAAGAAAACTCTATCAAATATTAAGACTCATTATAAAGCTAAGGCTATAGAGGTTAAGACAGAATGGCACTGACAGAGGTAGATAACGTGACCATGGGAACAGAGGTGATACAGTGTGTGCTTGGTGTTAGGGGGAGTGGCAATACCATTAGTGGGGGAGGATGAACTATTAAACTATCATCCAGATGGAACAAAAACTGGATTCATACTTCATACCGTAATGTTATTTCTACCTGGACTAAAGACTGAGGTGTAAAAACTACCAAACTTTCAGAAGAAAACTTAAGAATCAATACTTTAAGAAGAAAATATAGGAGAAAATCTTCATGCTCTCAAGAAAAAAAAAGATACCAAAAAATCCTTCCAAATCAAAAGGAGAAAGATTTCTAAATTAAGCTACAATAAAAGTTCAAACTTTTATCTATCAAAAAATCATAAACATGTGAAAAGACACAAGAAAGGAAATATCTGTAAAAATTTAAATGTCAAAATATTAGTAACCAGAATATAAAGCAATCTTATGAACCAATTTGATTAAGATAAAGAACATAATAGAAAAGAGGCAAAACCAAAAAAACAACAAAGTCATTTAAAAAAAGAGGAGACACAAAAGTCCCATAAAAATAAAAAAATATTTTAAATTACATTAGTAATCAAGAAATCACAAATTAAAACACAGTAAGGTACTATTTTAGCCTATCAAATTTGCAAAAATTTTAAAATCTAGTGATATCAAGTGTGGCGAAGATGTGGATATACCTTTACTTTGGAAAACAATTTGATGGTTACAGAGTAAAGTTGACGATGTGCACACCCTGCCACTGAACAATTCCTCTCCTTAGGTCTCAGCTGCAGAGATGCTATTGCTTATATTCACTAGGAGACACATGGCAGAATATTTATGGCTACACTGATTGTAAAATAGAATAGGAGCAACCCATGTGTCTATCATGAGGGGGACAGGTAAATTGTAGTGCATTCATTCATAAAGCAAATGCACTCACAGCAGTGAAAATGAGTGAACCCCTGCTATCTTCATCAAGATGGGTATTTGTGCATGTGTGTAATAAAACTACACAAAGTTTATAAGCATGCAGAGGTAGACTTTATTTTGCTGTGGACACAAACAGTAAAAATTGAGGAAAAGAATGATGTGATAGAGGACAAATACAAATGCTATATAGTTGGTCAGTATACTATTTTGAAAACTGGTTTAGGGCCTGGCTTGGTATCTCAGTTGGTTACAGCATTGTCTTGACAGGCCAAGTTTGCAGGTTTGATCCCTAGTCAAGACACATACAAGAAACAACCAATAGGCAGAGCCTGGAGGGTTCCAGCCAAGGTGGAGGCATAGGTAGAAACCTTTTGCTTCCTTGTACAACCAAAAGAAGGGCAACAACCAATTTAAAAACAATAAACAACCAGAATCTCCACAATAACAATCTGCATGGAACTCTGACAACCAAGAAGTTAAAGAAACATTCACCCAGACGAGTAGGAGAAGCAGAGATGGGCAGCTGGGCCTGGATGGGCAGCTGGGCGAAGAGGACCTATAGCAATGTGGTGGACCTCATGGGTCAGGTGTGGGCTGACTGACCAGAAATCAAAAGATTCAAAACCTCTAGTAAAATCCAGTGGCAACTGTGAAGATGGGAAAAACTCCCAGTCTCACAATAAAGTTCCCACAAACCCACCCACCTGGGAATCAGTACCTGAAAGAGCACAATCCACTTGTGGGAAGCAAGAGAAGTGATGGAAAGTATGGTCAGAGCAGAGCGAACAGGTAGCACTGTTCTCTCTCTGACCCCTCCCCCACATACAGCACCACAACACAGCAAGAAGGGTTGCCCTGCCCTGGTCAATACCTAAGGCTCCACCTCTTACCATGTAACAGGTATCCTGAGACAAAGAAATATGCCCCAAATGAAAGAACAGATCAAAACTCCAGAGAAAGAATTAAGCAATGAGGAGGTAAGACAACCTATCTGATGCAGAGTTCAAAACACTAGTAATCAGGATACTCACAGATCTGACTGAGCTCAGACACAAAACAAAGGAAGAAATGAAGGCTACACAAAGTGAAATAAAGTAAAATACACAGGGAACCAACAGTAAAGGGAAGGAAACCGAGACTCAAATCAAGGATTTGGAACAAAAGGAAGAAATAAGCATCCAACCAGAACAGAATGAAGAAACAAGAACTCAAAAAAAATGAGGAGAAGCTTAGGAACCTCCAGGACAACTTTAAGAACTACAACATCCAAATTATAGGGGTGCCAAGAGGAGAAGAGGGAAGAGCAAGAAATTGAAAACTTACTTGAAAAAATAATGAAGGAAAACTTCCCCAATATGGCAAAAGAAATAGACTTCCAGGAAGTCCAGGAAGCTCAGAGAGTCCCAAAGAAGTTGGACCCAAGGAAGCATACACCAAAGCACATCATAATTACATTACCCAAGATTAAAGATAAACAGAGAATCTTAAAAGCAGCAAGGGAAAAGGAGACAGTTACCTACAAAGGAGTTCCCATAAGACTATCTGCTGATTTCTCAAAACAAATCTTACAGGCAAGAAGGGGCTAGAAAGAAGTATTTAAAGTCATGAAGGGCAAGGACCTACATCCAAGATTGCTCTATCCAGCAAAGCTATCATTTAGAATGGAAAGGCAGATAAAGTGCTTCCCAGTAAGGTCAAGTTAAAGGAGTTCATCATCACCAACCCATTATCATATGAAATGTTAAAGGGATTTACCTAAGAAAAAGAAGAGCAAAAACTATGAGCAATAAAATGACAATAAACTCACAACTATCAATAACTAAAACTAAAAAACAAAATCAAAAACTAAGCAAACAACTAGAACAGGAACAGAATCACAGCAATGGAAATCAAATGGAGAGTCATTAGTGGGGAGGGGGAAAGGGAAGAATGGGAGAAAAGGCACAGGGAATAAGAAGTACAATGGGAGACATAAAATAGACAGGAGGAGGTTAAGAATAGTATAGGAAATGGAGAAGCCAAAGAACTTACATGTATGACCCTTGGATATGAACTAAGCCAGGAATGCTGGATGGTATGGAGGTGCAGGGTTAAAGGGGGAGAAAGGGGAGGAAAAAATTGGGACAACTTTAATAGCATAATCAATGAAAGATACTTAAAAAAACAAAGTGTGCAAAGCCAATAAAAAAAAAACACCAATAAATAAATAAGTGGAACAACAAATTGACCCCTCTCTTTCCTCTAAAATCAATTAAAAAAATTTAAAGTTATTAAAAATGATACAGAAATATCTATTATATAATTATATTTTAACAATAATTGCCATATAAAATAATATATATTCCTTTATTTATATTTCTCCTAGGCACACATCTTTCCCCAAGACTGTTGTAAAACAATCTCTAGTTTTTAAGTGTCTAAATCAGAAATTCATGGAGAAAAATGCAATAGATGGGAAAGTTATATATTTGGTTCCAATTATCTTTGTTCTTTGAACTATTTGAATTTTGAATGCAAAGTCAATACCCCAAGGACACTGAGTAAAAGAAGCAACCTTGTTATTCCCAGAGTGCTGGCATCTCATCTCTAAATCAGTGATTCTCAAAGTGTTGTTCCAGAACAGCAGTATCACCCTCACCTGCTGAAAATGCAAGTTCCTGGGTCCCACATAGAGTCAGAAGGTCAAGGAGTGGGTCCTGCAATCTGCATTTAACAAACTTCCCAGGTGAATCTGATTCATGCTGGTTTGAGAATCACTGCTGGAAGATTTTTGAATGTGTAAGGAAATTTCTTCATTACAACAAAAGAAGCCGCCCATAATCAAATCAAAATTACAGACAGCTAAGAAAAAAAAAGACCACTGGGCTTTGGAAGAACGTGACTATTTTTTTAAATCCTTTAGTTCAGGGGTCAGTAAACTGTAACTCATGGACCAAATCTAGCTCCTCACCTGTTTTTTGTACAAATCATACTTTTTAAAAAATTGTAATCAAAAGGCAAATATTTCATAACAGATGAAAGTTAATTATAATTCAGATTTCAGTATCTATAGTGTTTTATTGGAAGGCAGCCATTCTTATTCATCTATATATGCCAATAGCTGCTTTTGTACTAAAACAGCAGTTATGTAGTTGTGACAGACCATTTGGCCTACAAAGTTGAAAACATTTAATATCTGCACCTTTACAGAAAGTTTGCCAACTTCTGCTTTAATTCAATACTAATTAGAATCTACCAATCTAAAAGCAAAATATAAGCATTATAATGATTTTATCTTAAAATACTATTTTCACTTTAATTCTACAGGTAAAAATCTATCACCTTAAATAATAAGAAAGTTAAATCAGATCCATTTTTATCTACAAAGTAAATTAAATGACCCACATAGAGCATCTGGAAAATGTTACTAATTATGCTTCCTTCAAATATTTTAATATGTGACGAAGAACCGATAGTGTATTTTAATGAACTGCTCTCTTACATTTTGTTCTGGAAACTAATTTGGCAATCTCCTCCCACCAACATTCACCCAGGTGGCTCACGTAAACCATAGGCCTGTCTCGGTGTTGCAGGCTGACTTCCTTTCTCAGGCCGCACACTGTGGCCACCATCCTCCCTCCCCCAGGCTCGAGCTTCCCAGGACAAAGCCTTTCTCTCGCTGATCCTCAGCCTCTTGAATATTTTCCAGACCAACTCCAGTTCACTGAAGACCTGTTCACTGAATTTCTGAAATATTTTATTCTACACCTATTGGAAAGCTAAAAAATCCTTTTATCCATATCATTTTTACTTCTGCAATTTCATCTCCCTCTAGATTTTAGATCCCTAAGCAGAGACCCTTTTGATTTCGAGAGCTTTCCCAGTCAATCAAAAGATGCTTTCTCACAAAAGTCAGTCATATATTTCAACTGTAAACCTTTAAACTATATTCACCTTATCTTGAACATGAGAACACTAAGCTCTTGACAGGCTGGTGTTAGTAGCCCACACAAAACAGCTGAATGAGTCTGGTCTTCAGTGCACTGGGGTTTGATCTCCAGGTCACTGTCACTCTGTATTCAATATTTAAAGCATCCTTCAAGGCCTCTAAATTAGCGGGTACATTCACTGTGTTATGCAGACAAGCAAATCCTCCTAAGGGAACTGCCATGAATGTATATCTCAATTGGAAAAGTACTTGGTGTTTTGTAAAGAAAAGGATATGGGCCTCAAATTAAAACAAAAAAAAAAAACAAATGAAAAACTCAAAGGCAGACTCTGTCACTACGGCTGCCTTTGGGCAGGTGACTGAGTGACTGAAATGGAAAATGGAAAAGTGCAGAGACCTGCAACATTTATGACATCTTTGTGTGGATTAGGAAAAGGTGCTCCTTGCTCTAGGCAAATGTGGCCCCGTGTCACCCCTCAGGGTACAAGCTTGCTTGCTGAGTGGAGTACACACTAAGTTTGTACTTCTGTCCCTGCACTTTGGACCCCATACCACTGTGAGCTCCTGTGATCTGGCTCCTTCCCAATGTCACTCACACCCCCGCCCCCATGGGCTGGCTCAGCTCTGGGTATATTGCCCTCTTTTCTGTTCCTTGAAGGAGTCAAGCTCTTTCTTGCCTGCCTTCACTTATGTTGATCTCTCTACCTGGAATGTTTTAAAGTGAAGATGGCAAAATGGTGCTGAGTAGGCCACCCATGGCAAGCAGATACATTATTTGGCTTGCAAAACATTTTCTAAATTAAAAAAAAAATAACTGACATAAAATCTGAAAGATTTCACATAAAATTACATTTCAACTTAAATGCCTAAAGCATTATTCTTAAAAAGTTGTTTTAAAAGCCACTTTGTGGATTATCCTGGCAAATCAAAAGGTGTAACAGTGAGCCTACCGTATCTGAGGAGCTGCGGCCGAGCTCAGCCAGTGGGGAAGATGCGGGCTCTGTACCCAGTCCCTGCTAGGCCCAGTGCCCTCCCCAGTCCCTCTGGCTTCTGCATTTACCATCTTAATTTAAATAAGAGGGGAAAGACCAAGTCTTCTCTTCTTTCAGGTGGCAACTTACATGCTACCTCGTCACTGAGACTTTTTGTGACCTTTGTATCCCAAATTACCAACTCAGTCCTTGCTTCTTTCATATCAAGTTCATATAAATTTGCAGCTTTTATAAGTCAAAGAGAGTTGAATATTAGCAGTTTGACATGATTCAATGTAATACAACTTTCAACTTGTAAATTTGGCTTGCACTTCATGACTTTCTATATAAACAGTCCATTAGGATAAGGATCTGGTCCTCTTCACTGCTGTATTCTCAATGTCAAGGACTTACAGAGAACCTGTAAGATACTAGGCATTAAAATATTTGGATGAATAAATGAAAGGACTCTTCCCACCAAAAGATGCTTAGCCGCTCCAGAACATACATAAAATCCACTGAAACCTATCATGAGGTTTGTAGAGCCCAAGTTGTAAGTGGACTTTCCTGTGCCACAGCCCAAGGCAGTCCTTCCACTCCTCAGCACTGCCCCACTCAGCCTGGGAGCTGACTTTGGTCCCAGCTGTCATCAGCCTCTGCTCACATAGCTGATGCCCCTCATCCTAGTATTGGAAATTACTCCTGAAGTGAGATTTTTCCAGCAACACCTGTGCAAACCAACATTGAGATCACTACTGGACAGCCACTGAAATGTTTCCTCAGCACTAAAAGGAAGCTGGGGGAAGTGGTCCTTGTGCCTGAGGTGACTGCTGACAATCACAGTAACCTTAGAGATGTCACCAAGAGTTTGGCAGCTCCCCAGATCTTTGTACATATTCTCTTGTTTACTTGTATTGTCACACTACTTACTAACTCTCCTGTTTCCTCCTCTACATTATGAATGCTTTTAAAAAATATCTGAATCCGAGGTTCTAGCCAAGATGGAGGCATAGGTAGAAACCCTTCACTTCCTCTCACAACCAAAAGAAGGATACCAACCAATCTAAAATCAACAAACCACCAACAGCGCCAGAAAATCAAAGTACATAGAACTCTAACAACCAAGGAATTAAAGAAAAAAAATCAACCAGAACAACCAGACTGGTAAGGTGGTGGACTGCACGGGCTGACTCAGAAAACTCACGATGGGGCTGGATGCAAGGCGGCAGGCTGTGAGGGTGGGGCTGGCTGAAGGCAAAACTGAGACCCAGAGTTGACAGTGGACTAAGGCAGTTGCCCTGGTGGGAGAAACTCATGGTCTCACATGAGAGAGTCAACTGGAAAGTGTGCTAGAGATGAGCAGGCAAGCTGCATTATTCCCTCTCTGGCCCCTCCCCCACAGGCAGTGGCCAAGTGCAGCAAGGAGGGTTGCCCTCCTGGGTGAATACCCAAAGCCCTCTCCCCTTAAACCTGTCAGCTGCACCAAGACAAATAAATAGGGCCTAAATGAAAGAACACAGCAAAGCCTCAGAAAGAAAACTAAGTGAGATCACCAACCTATCTGACAGAGAATTTAAAGCCCTGGTAATCAAAATGCTCACAAATCTGATTGAGCTTGACCAAAAAATGGAAAAACAAATGAAGAATACCCAAAGTGAAATAAAGCAAATACTCAGGGAACCAATAGTGACAGGAAGGAAACCAGGACTCAAAGCAACAATTTGGAACAAAAGGAAGAAATAAACATCCAACTGGAACAGAATGAAGAAATAAGAATTCGAAAAAGTGGAGAGTCTCACAAACCTCTGAAACAACCTGAAACATTCCAATGTCTGAATTGTACAGGTGCCAGAAGGAGAAGAACAAGAGCAAGAAATTGAAAACTTATTTGAACAAATAATGAAGGAAAACTTTCCCAATCTGGTGAAGGAAATAGACTTCCAGAAGTCCAGAGAGTCTCAAAGAAGTTGGACCAAAAGAGGAACACACCAAGGCACATCATCATTAAGTTACCCAAGATTAAATATCAAGAGAAAATCCTAAAAGCAGCAAGAGGGAAGGAAAGAGTTACCTACAAAGGAGTGCCCATAAGGCTATCAGCTGATTTCTCAAAAGAAACCCTTCAGGCAAAGGGGGCTGGAAAGAAGTATTTGAAGTCATGAAAGGCAAGGACCTACATCCAAGATTATCCAGCAAAGCTATCATTTAGAATGGAAGGGCAGATGAAGTGCTTCCCAGATAAGGTCAAGTTAAAGGAGTTCATCATCACCAAGTCATTATTACATAAAATGTTAAAGGGACTTATCTAAGAAAAAAAAAGATAAAAAATATAAACAGTAAAATGACAACAAACTCATAACTATCAACAAATGAACTTAAAAGACAAATGACGAAAACAAAAACTAAGCAAACTAGAACAGGAACAGAATCAGAGAAATGGACATCACATGGAGGGGTTACAATGAAGAGGGGGAAGGGAGGAATAGGGAGGAAAAGGTACAGGGAAGAAGAAGCATAATTAGTAGGCATAAAATAGATGGAGAGAGAAAAAAATGGTAAAGGAAACAGAGGACTCAACTTACATGTACAACCCATGGACATGAACTAGGGTGGGGGGAATGCTGGAGGGTTAGGGGGCAGGGTGGAGTGGGGATAAAGAGGGAAAAATTGGGAAAACTGTAATAGCATAATCAATAAAAAGTACTTAAAAATATCTGAATCCTCTGGACCTAACTTCAGGCACTTAATATTTAATGAGTGAATGAAATTATTTGAGTGGATTAAATCACTCAAGTGCCACCTAGAGCATCTCTAGAAGGTAAATATGGGAATAGACTGTCACTTCCTAGGTATAATCTCATGAACTTCGGCAGGGGTTGGGGTGGGTGGGGTTCACACCAGAATGTCAGCCTCAGACATCTGTAGGTGACAGAGGGCACTGCTACGAAGAGCCTTTCCTGTTCTATGAATAGGTTTGTGGGAAGCATTTTCCAGGAAAATATTGCAGTTAAGTAAAAATTAATCCAATTCCAAGAAAATTGTTCTTTTCAATGAGTTTCTCGTTGCCAAAACTGGTGTACATTTTAAATTCTGTATTAGACCTCTGTTCCTGACACTGGTGGTCACGCAGGCTGTCCACCTCTTTGTCCACTGTTTCTGTAGTCCTGCCCCTGGGGCTCTGGCCTCCTCTCTGCTGCACTGCTTCTTTTGCTCATGTAGGTGCTGACCAAGGCACTGGTTTAAGTTGTTTCTCTCTTCACACTTTCCCTTGGGGGAATTTCAGCTCCCATTCCATCAGCATTCCAAAATTAAGTGTCCAAAGAAATGTCACAAGCATATCCACATCTGCTTCCCTTCTGGATTATCTAGTGTTTCATCACACCACCTTCTGGATCTCAGGTTTTCTGTCAATATAAACAAGCAGTTCCATCACCAGAAGTCTTTTTGTGCGTTGATGTATTTGCATCGAGTTCCTTCCACCTGGGTAGCCTTCCTAGCTTTGCCCCCTGGTTAAGAATTAACTTGTTTTTAGACTTGATTTAGGAGGCCTGACTGGGTGGCTTCGTTGGTTAGGGCATTGTCCTGATACGTCAAGATTGTGGGTTCGATCCCCAGTCAGGACACATCTAAGCAGCAGCCAATGAATGCATCAATAAGCGAAACAAATCAATGATTCTCTCTCAAATCAATAAATAAACTCTTTTAAAAAGACTTGGTTTAGGAATTACCTCTTTCAGGAAGCCTCCCCTGAAACCCTCCAGCAAGGTTAGATGCCATCTGAGCTCCCAGAAGACACCCATCCCATTCACTCAACAAATAATTAATTTTAGAGAGAGGGGGAGGAATAAAGAGAGGGAATGTGTGAGAGATACATCAGTTTGTTACTTCTCACATGCCCCCTACTGGGGACCTGGCCCACAACCCAGGCATATATGCCCTGACTGGAAATTGAACCTGTGACCTTTAGGTTCACAGGCGGGCACTCAAATCTACTGAACCATACCAGCCAGGGCATAAGACTGCTATCTTATAGACTAGCAAGAGAAAAGCCAAGAAAACCCATCCAAAGGCTCTAGCAATGATCCAAACACTTCACGGTGATAGCTGTGGTGATGTATGAAGTGGTCACAATCTGGGTAGAGTGTCTATTTTGAATGTTGGGTCAATAGTTCACAGTTGGGTTGGACGTGGGTTGTAAGAGGAAGAGTATTTAAATAGTCAAGATTTTGTCCTCATTCACTGGAAAAATGGACTTGCTATTTACTGACTGAGGCAAGAGCAAACTGTGGGGGGCCAGGGTTCTTGAGTCTCATTTGACTGCTTATCAAAGTGGAAATTTCTAGTATACTTGGATATGTAAGTCAAACCTTCAAGGGGAGAGGTTTGGTGGAGACTTGAGAGTTCTCAGCATATGGCTGGCACACTGGCAAGGTCACTGAGGAGCCAAGTGTAGGCAGAGAAGCCTGGGCCTTGGGATAAGTGTGAAGGGAGCCTCACTTATGCACACACCCACACACACATTGTTTTCCGGGTATAAACTGTAAATGATTTTCTGCTTAGGACAAACTATGTCTCTTTTTATCTCCACACACTTAACACAGGGCCTTGTACACATTCTACTAAATATATACTGACCAAGACCTTCTAAGAATGACAAGTAAAATCCTTAAAAGGCAAACAGAAGACATTAAAGATGAAGTGCAAAGGACTTGGGTACAAACACTAATGTCCACAGTACTGACAGATGAACACGGATATTATGAAAAACAAAATGACAGAAGTTACTATTTATTAACACTTTTAACATGCCAGGCTATAAACAGAGCATTTCGTGTAAATTATTACAATCAATGTTCACAAGATGAACACTGTTACTCCCATTTAAGCGATGAGGAAATTTGGGCTTCAAATGGCTGAGTGGCTTCCCCAGGTCACACAGCTAGTAAGTGGCTGGGACATTCAAATCCAAATGTGGGACTCTAAACCCCATGCAATTATCTGTACATTATGCTGACTCATGTCTGTCCCAAATGTTCTCTGAATGCCAGTCAAACTGGCTATGCATGTAATGTGCTCTGAACTGATAAAACCTGGAGCCAAGCATCTTCGGTAAAACAACAAAAAATATGCTGAAGCAGCAGGGGAATCTGAGAAAGACCTGTGCACCCGAGGCTGGGGAGAACCATTGGCCACAGAACCTGTAATATGACTATTTGACAGTATCTGAGCACACCCAGAAAAACTGTACAGAAACAGATGGCAGGGATCAGAGCTCAGCAGCTCGGGGCAGCTGAAAGAGCAATAGGAATGATGGTGACAACTATAGATTTCTGAGTGTCTGACACATCAGCTTAGAATTCAGTGTGGATCTTGGAGAAGGGGGAAAAGGATACTGTAGACCACTAAGATTAGTGTTTCTGCTGATTAACACGAGATATCATTAGCACTTTTAAAACAAATCTAGCCTGTCCTGTAGCCCAAGAAAGTCATTTAAGAACTTGGCCAAAATTTATACACAAGAACTAATTTATAGACACAAAGGAAAGCTCTGAAATCAAAAGACATTTTCTTAATTTCTAAAAGGAGAATCACAGTAACACACTGAATTAAAAGATGATGCATATATTGTAACTTAGAAAATGTTTTGTTCAAAAAACACAAAGTTGATCTACCTTCTTAAAAAATCAAAGAAATCTTGCAGAATCAAATTTCTTTGGAATACTTTTGGGGGCATGGTAAAGTCCCTTATGGATTGATTAGCACACTTGGCAATGATTTGAGTTTGTCATTTGCCATCACCAAGGAAATGGTGACAAATTAAATTAAAAAATAAAATGTTACCGAAGTTAGTGGGGATAAATGGTGATGCAGAGACCTGACTTGGTGTGGTGAACACACAATACAGTGTACAGACAATGTGTTGTAGAACTGTGCACCTGACACCTGTGTAATTTTGTTAACTAGTGTCACCCAATAAATTCAATTAAAAAAGAAAAAAATGGAAACAATAGTGCTTAATAAATTTAAGTCAAAATAAATAGGTACGTAGGCCAAAACATTAAAAAAAAACAGCTACCAAAGTATATGTAGAAAATCCTACCCTATTAATTTGCTTCCTTTTTAAAATATTTTCTGATCACAGAATTGGTAGAAGTCAGAGTTTTAACTATTGGCAGAGCTTTTTCACTTGGGCCCTTAAAAGTGACACATGAAGGCCATTATGGCCATGTCACCTTTTAAGTAAGCCTGATATATACAGAAATCCAATTTAAGAAAACAAGTGTACAATAAGCACATACTATTTAATTTTTTAAATAAAAGCACACCTATGCCTTTTATGTAAAAAAAAAACTTCCTATGTTTTAGGAATACATAAAATATAGAAAATCTTATATAAACTAACCCTATCCACTGGACTGTAACACAATTTCTTAAAGAGGGTAAAACAGGTGTACTGTGTGTGTGTGCAGGTAATCTCCAGAAAGAGGCACAAGTTGAAAACAGTTATCTCTGGGGAGAGCTGGAGACTAGAGGACAGAAAAAGGCTTATTTGTTTTTAAATGTTATTCTACTGTATTTATTGAATTCTGTTTCATGTTCATGTACTACTTATTTTTTTTAATTTTAATGATTTAATCAGCCTTTTAAAAATGAGGCTTTAGCCACAAAGTAGCTAAGTATGACATAAAGCACCTTTACTATTGGGCAACTTCAGCATGTAATATAATACCAGAAGCCAATAAAAATGTTTTCCTAAAA
The DNA here is from genome assembly GCF_004126475.2 of Phyllostomus discolor. Classification (NCBI taxonomy): domain Eukaryota; kingdom Metazoa; phylum Chordata; class Mammalia; order Chiroptera; family Phyllostomidae; genus Phyllostomus; species Phyllostomus discolor. Next base: position 87,970,544 of record NC_040908.2, on the reverse strand, counting down.
ATATCTGTAATTTAATGCCTACTCTTCCAAGTTTTTAAAAAACACAACTCCCAGTCAAGATGGTGGTACAAGCACACGTGACTCACCTCTCTGAACAACCACATCAAAATTACAACTAAAATATAGAACAACCATCACTCAAAACCATCAGAAATCCAGTTAAATGGAAGTCTGACAACTAAGGAAATAAAGAAACCACATGCACCTAGATGGTAGGAGGGACACAGATGTGGAACAAGCTGGTCCCTCACCTATGTCTAGTACATAAAAACTCAGGAGGGATATCTCAGGAGCAAGAAGTCCCAGCCCCACACCAAGACCCCCAGTCCAGGGATCCAGTGCCAGGAAGATAAGTCTCTAAAACTTCTGGCTGCAAAATCCAGTGGGGATTAAATTAATGGAAGAAATTTCTGGAGCCGGAACAGTTCCTAGTGAAGAACCCACACATGGACTCACTCAGACTCACTCCCTCTGAGCTCCAGCAACATGGTAACAGCTTGGAAGACACCAGTGGTATACAGGGAGGACTGAAGTGTCTGGCATCAAAGCAAGAAAAGGACATTATCCCTTCTCTAAACCCTCCCCACAAAGAGCTGGCAAGCTGGTGCCACATCTGGGATTCAGTCAACCTGGCTAACACTGGGTGACCTACAGTGGAGATCCCCAGAGACTCCGCCCCACTCAATTTAAGGGCCCATCCAAGCTCCTTTTCCATATGACTGACTGTTCTTGGCTAATGCTTCACAACTTCCTAAATCCTAACAAACAAGCAACAGCTGGCCTCACTGAGCCCTAGGCACAGCACTAGCAGCAGCTGGTCTAGATTTACAGCTTGGCTTTATCTGGGAATATTCAAGCCCAGCACAAATAGCAGCCATCACAGATTGCTTTATACCTCACGCAGGGTGGCCCTGAGTAAAATACAGGTAGGGGCTGACCTTGGCTGGCACCACCAGGGAAACCCCAGGGCCAGCACACCCAGAGGACAGCTACAGAACACGATGGAGCACCATCACACAGCTCATGCACAGCTGATCCTCCACAGGGTGCAGGTGGGTGGTTAAGTGGTCACAGCCAATCCTTTCAGCTGACTGGCGTGGCTAAATACCTACCATGGATTTGCCAACAGCAACCAAGGCTCAATTACAAAAGGAGGGTGTACTCAGCCCACACAAAGGGCACATCTTGAGTACCCAGCTTGGGTGAAAGGGGAGGCTGTGCCATTGGACCCTACTGGTCACCTATGACATATGGCACACTACCAAGACAGGGAGTCAAAGCAGCTCTAGCTAATACATAGAAACAAACACAGGGAGGCTGCCAAATGAGGAGACAAAGAAATATGGCCCAAATGAAAGAACAGATGAAAACTCCAGAGAAAGAGCTAAACAAAATGGAGATAAGCAATCTATCAGATGCAGAGGTCAAAACACTAGTTGTAAGGATACTCAAGAAACTCAGTGAGGACCGTAAAAGCATAAAAAAAATCCAGTCAAAAATGAAGACTACACTAATTGAAATAAAGAACAATTTACATGGAAACAACAGTACAGAGGATTTAGTAAAGAATCAAATCAATGATTTGGAACATAAGAAAGCAAAAAAACAATCAGAACAACAACAAAAAAACAAAAAAATGAGGACAGTATATAAACAGCCTCTGGGACAACTTCAAGAATTCCAACATTTGCATCACAGGGGTGCAAAGAGGATAGGGAAAAGAAAGAGCAAGGAACTGAAAATCAATTTCAAAAAAATAATGAAAGAAAACTTCCCTAGTTTGGTGAAGGAAATAGACATACAAGTCCAGGAAGAACAGAATCCAAAACAAGATGGACTCAAAGAGGCTCACTCCACAACACATCATAATTAAAATGCCAATGGTTAAAGATAAAATGAATCTTTTTTTTCCCTAAAGATTTTATTTATTTTTTAGAGAGGGAAGGGAGGGAGAAAGAGAGGGAGAGAGAGAAACATCAATGTGCAGTTGCTAGGGATCATGGCCTGCAACCCAGGCATGTACCCTGACTGGGAATCGAAGACTGTGAATCTTAAAAGCAGCAAGAGAAAAGAAGTTAGTTACCTACATGGGGGTCCCATAAGACTGTCAGCTGATTTCTCAAAAGAAACTTTGCAGGTTAGAAGGGACTGACAAGAAATATTCTAAGTCTTGAAAAGCAGGGACTTACCACAAAGATTGCTCTATTCAGCAAAAATATCGTTTAGAATAAAAGGGCAGTTAAAGAGCTTCCCAGACAAGAAAAAACTAAAGGAGTTCATCATCACCAAACCATTATTATATGAAATGCTAAAGGGACTTAATAAGGTCAAAACCATGAACAATAAAATGGCAAAAAATACATATCTATCAACAATTGAATCTAGTAAACAAGAACAGAGACAGACTCATGGATACAGAAAGCATTTTCATGGCTGCCATATGGGAGGGGGGTATAGGGGAATGGGTGAAGAGGTAAGGGGATTAAGAACTACAAATAGGTAGTTGTAAAATACCCACAGGGATGTAAAGTATAGTATAGGAAATGCAATAGCCAAAGAAGTTATAAGCATGAACCGTGGACATGAACAACAATGGTGGAAGGAACTGCCTGAAGGAGTGGGGTGTGCTGAGTGAAGGAGGGACAAAGGGGGAAATATCAGGAGAACTGTAATAGCATAATTAATAAAATATAATTTAAAAAATATAAAATAAAATTACATTTAAAAGTGCGAAAACAATTTTAAGTGAAGCTAAAAAAGAGGGAATTTGTTAATTCCTCATTAACTTCATTATTAACTTTTGATAATAATGAAGTTATTTTGATAATAACGATAATAACTTCATTATTTTAAAGCTTTAAAATATCTCCAAGGGAAAAAAATTCTTAATATCCCAGTTTTCTGATGTTTTGCTACAACAGAAACTACTAGTATATAAACTTACAAAAATCCACATAATTAATAATTGTTTGAGAAGGAAATTTCTACCTGTACTGCTTAAGGTAATGGATAATCATATAAAGTAGAAAAATAATTTTTACTAAAAATAGTACTTAATGGCAAGTTAAATACAATAAACAAAAGGCCGTAAGAAAATTTTACTTAATATAATGTTTCATGATTGGCTATTCTAATACAAACCAGTATCAATAGGGTTGCTCGTATTCAACACTCTATTACAAGGAAACCACATTTACATTTGATGTTAAAGAATATGCAATTCTTTACTGGCAAAGACCTAAGCCAACAAATTTAAAGTAGTAGCTAGCCTCCCTTGTGATGCATTTATACCTTTTGATGCTCCCTAGCAATGTAACTTACAAATTAAGAAAACTTTTCCCAGCCTCATTAATTAAGTCAATTTCATGCTTCTTGTTTGCTAAGTGGCACCTGCTCAGTGACTTCTATTTTCTCTAACTCCTGAACATTTTATCTCATTTTTTTCTGGTATTTTACTACTTTGCTTTCTACATCTTAATTTGAGTCCATGTCTTAACTCCCTTTTTTAACCACAATTTCCATGACATTGTCACAGTGTCTTATCTACCTCAGAACTATAACTGTGCTTTGCATAAATATCCATTACTCTGTAAGTCACTGGAAGAATGAATGACTTGTATGAATGCACATGTACATACATATTCATTTTATTACTTTATGGGAAAAAAATGCCATGCCTCCTTGTCTCCCATTCAGCATTTCTTTCATAATGCTATTAAACTAAAAACCATTTAAATGTCTACTATCTAAGAGCTAAAGCAAAATGGCTCAAAATTAAAGAGGCAGTAGAGAAAAATTTTCTTACCTGTAGACATCATACCAGTAATGTAGAAGACATACGTGCTTGCTTCCAGTCTTCCTAATGCTTGAGAACATTCCAAAAATACTAATGCCAATAATCTCTTCTAATAGATAAATTATTTACATTTGATGCAAAGCCTTTGATACGGTCTATGTTCCACAAACTAATCATAAATATCCTTGAAACATCAGCTTACACTAGAATATAATGCAGCCCACTACATGAACTATGAACTACATGAATTTACAGATGATGAGGTTTGGGTCCTAAATCTAGGTTTTATACTGCTTGGTACTCCAGTTTTTACAAAATGCAAGTAACCTCACAGGATATTTTAAGAATGTATATAAACTATCAAATAACAATGATTTTATTTTGTACTTACCAACAAAAATAATGAAAGGATGTTTCATACTTATGATCTACTTTAAAAAGATCTTTAAAAACTTCTGAGGGAAAAATAACAGCTTAATCAACCTCAATGTTCTAGGAAACTAAAATGAGCTACTATCAAGTAATACCTACATACCAGCGGTAAGCTGTTATAGTTTAACAAGTTAGTGGGAAGGAAAACCATCCACTTGTAACTTAGATTAGCAAAAGATTTTATTTACCTATATTCAAAAACTTTATGTCCTAAAAATGGAAAGAAATACTGTATTAGGAGTTATGTGGGGAAAATAAAAATAAGAAGGAAAAACAACCTCTATCATTTGAACATAAGCATATGAATCAAATCATACCATTAGCAAAAGTTAGTTGACAGAGCAAGCATAATCAAATATGATCTTCAACTTTAAAAACCTACAGAAATTTCCAAAGTTGTTCAAAGCTGTCCACACCCAGTGAATAACTGTGTATTTATATTCTGAGATAATCTTCACTGAGTTGGGTTTTGTTAAATGTAACCTCTTCAAAATGATCTTTTAAGAACTATTTTTTCTAACTCCTTCAAAACCTGTTTTAGAAAACCCTTCAAGTGCCTTCTAGTCACATTATTAGGATCATCTGAAACAAAAAGGATAGTGACAGAACTGCTGTTGTAAGCACTCTCTGCATAATCATTTTTCAACTAGAAACAAGTATTAAAGTTCATGGTACATGGATATTAACCCTTGGTCAGGTATAACATTTTTGGGAAGACAATGCATTAGGAATCAAAGTGTCTAAATCTGATTCCAGAGAAAAGTAGTGAAACAGACAATCCAGATATATGCAACTGCTTACAAAAATTAGACAAGAGGGTAGAATATCTGGAAATGCAACACAGAATCCAATCTATTTTTTCTCAGATGTCTTTCTTGTTCTTTTGTGCCACTGAAAAACCCAACCCCAAAGGCTGGATAAAAGAATAAAAAAAAAGGTCTTAACTGTATCAAAGAGGTCACTTGGAAAATCAGAAGAAAAAGCATTACTACACACAGAAAACATGAGAGTAAATTACATCCAGATATTTCCTTTTAAATTCTCAGAAGTAGCAATTTAATTCTTTCTCATGACCACAGCCTTTCTTTGGGCTAATTACAAGACACATAATTCTACTAAGCTTTCTTTATTCTCTGAATAAAGTATACATTACATAGTAGCATGAATTTCCTTTGGACCTAAGCTGAAGTTACTGTTCCCTTCTGTAACTCGTTCCTGAAGGTACCAGGCATTTTCAAATCAAACCAAAATCACCTCAGCACAGGATTCAAGGCTCCATAAATTTCTGACTCAACCCACTGAAGCTTTACCATCCTCAAGTCAGTGCACAGTGAACCACATGTTCTAGTGGCAGTCAAGAGTCTGCTTTTCATCTCTTGACTCTAAACAGTATACATAAGATACTCACACTGGTCTGCCTCTTTTTAGTAATAGCTTCATCAAAAACTATTTTTTTTTCTCTTTAAAACACATGAAAACTAAAAACACAGGCAACAAAAGAATAAACTGTGCTTCATCAAAATTAAAAACTTTTGTGCTTCAAACAATAATATCAACAGAGTGAAAAAGCAACCCATGAATGGAAGAATACTTGCAACTCATATATCTGGTAAAGGATATGTGCAACTCATATAATTTGATAAGAGATTAATATCCAGAAAATATAAAGAGCTACAACTCAATAGTAACAAAAAACCCTCAACTTAAAAAGTGAACAAAACATGAATAAAAATTTCGACAAAAAAGATATACATATGGTCAATAAGCACATGAATAGATGGGTTCAACGTCATGGAGAAATGCATTATTGGGAAATGCAAATCAAAACCACTGTGACATACCACTTCATCCATTAGGAGAGCTATTATCAAAAACAAAAATAACAATTGTTGGTGAGGATGTGGAAAAACTGGAACCCTTATGAACTGGTGGTAGGAATGTAAAATGGTATAGCTCCTAAGAAAGATAGTATGGCAGTTCCTCAAAAATTAAACACAACAATTTCCTTTGTGGGTATATACACAAAAGAATTGAAAGCAAGTACTTGAACAGATATTTGTACACCAATGTACACAGTTGCATTGTTGGCAATTGTCAAAATGTGGAAACAATCCAAATGTCCTTTGATTGATGAAAAAGGATAAACAAAAATATGGTACATACATACAATGGAATAGTATTCAGCCTTAAAAAAGAATAAAGCTTCGATACATTCAGTAACAAGGATGAACCTCAAAAACACATGTTCAGGTGAAGTCAGACACAAAAGGATAAATACTGTGAGTCCACTTATAAGAGCTACTTAGAATAGTTAAATTTGGAGGACTGAAAGTAGAATAGTGGTTACCAGAGACTAAGAAGAGAGAGGAATGGGGAATTAGTGGTTAATAAATACAGAGATTCTGTTTGGGATGATGGAAGAGTTCCGGCGGTGGACAGTGACGACAATCGCACAACAATGTGAATGTGTTATTACTAAACTGTATACCTGAAAACGGTTTAAAATGGCAAATTTTACATTATGTATACTTTAACACAGTAAAGATTCAATGGAAAACTCCTAGTGCCATTACACTTCTCAATATTTAATACAGACTACTTTAATTATTATACTTGATTTGTCAGTTGGGTGTAAGTCTTCCTATAAAGTTAGAAAAAACTTAAAACTTAGGCACTTTTTAAAAGATATCTTTAAATACTGACCAATGCTTGAACATTTGAGCTATAAAATAAAAGTTAAGCAATTTACCAAAGAAAAGGAATACTTAAGGAACTATATCGTGTATCTTATTCTAATTCGCTAATTTTTGTCTATTGATCTGCTTTATGTTGTAGTAGTTTCCTTCATCACAAAAACTCTTTTCTCCAAAACAGCTAAACTTTTAAAGTTAATAATAATATAAATGGAATGATGGCATATACCATTCAAATGCTAGCCTTGAATTACAGACTTTTCGGTATAAACAGGAAAAAGAAGGAGGTACTGCCTTGTGAGTCTAAGACATACACGCATTTCTAGGTCTAAAATAGAAAATAAATTTCTAAATTCAACTTGTAAAAAAACTAAAATATTATGGCATACATTATAAAAGTGCAAGAATTTCATATAATAAATCCATGTTTATCACAAAGAAACTCTTCCAAGGATCATTACATAAAACTCAGAAATTCTGATGCCATATTACCACTTGAAGATGGACTATTATTGGTTATATAGACTTAGTAAAGACAAACTAAAACCAGTATCACTATTTTTAACAGCAATCAAATAACATGCATAAATATCAAAGTACATCTAAATTTTAAATGATCATTAAATAAACATGAACAATCAGAACAGAGAAATACAAATAAACTACGTGGATGGAAGCAAGTGACTAGATACAAGCCACGGAGGAATCTGGGCATACAAATAACATAAATCAACAAAATGGTATTGCCATTTTTAAAACAATCTAGTATTGTAACAGATGAATGCAAATAGTCTAAGAGCTAAGATAAATTAATATTTGAACTTCCATATTTTAAGATAGGCCACAACAAAGGGTCACAGTCATTCTAATCTTACTTCTGTATCCCAGAATACCGCTGGTAATTAAAAACATATTGGCTAAATGAAGATCATTAAATAACCTGGAACCATTTAGTAGCTAGGGAAGCCCAGAGCCAAACATAAACTGAATTTAAAAGATATGTCATATATCTTTTAGTCATGACCTTTAACCCTAAACTTCTGTGGAAAATAATGATGGATATTTCAACTCCTAAAGCAGTGAATGTAACCTGAAATCAGAACTCTTGTATCAGAGTTTAAGGAAGGTCAAAATATTGAGGCAACAAAGAAAGGAGTTACGATCTTTGCAGAGGTAAAAATGGCAGCTCTAACAATCTTGAAAGATGGGCATATTAAGAAGCAGGTCCACTAGGAACAAATGGGTTAAGATAATTTAAGTGAAAAAGTCAAGGATGGAAAAATGATAAGCTTTAATATATGAAACATTACTGTGACCCAATTTTTCCTGGTACCAGGGTAGAATGTGAGGAGTCAGATTGCCTTGACTTTTATGAAGTTATCAAAACATCTGCAGAATCCACTGAGCTTAGAAATGTACTAGAATACTGTCATTCTACATGATAAACTACATTAGAACATTTGATATATAGTTTTTAAAGAAAATGCTAAACTTCTGTTCATTTAGAATAAATTTAAGAGAGACTTATCTGCCAGTGTAGTGTAGCTTCATATTTAAATGTTTTCCCTTATCTTACTAAAGATAGATCTAAGTTTTGGTTTACTAATCAGTTCAGTGAATTAATACTAATGGCAGTAATTCCTGACACTTCAGCTTTAAGCTTTAGATTATAAAAAAAAAAAAAAAAAAATTGTGCCCTGGCTAGTATGGCTCAGTGGATTGAGTTCAGGCCTTTGAATCAAATGGTCACCAGTTCAATTCATGGTCAGGGCACATGCCTGGGTTGCAGGCCAGGTCCCCAGTAGGGGGCATGAAAGAGGCAACCACACACTGATGTTTCTCTCCTCCTTCTCTTTCCCTTCCTCTCTAAAATAAATACATAAATCTTTTTAAAAATAGAAAGTTTAAAAAAACTAACTTGTATTCATCATACATACATAGAATGTGATGCTTTTGTATCTAAAAAGTTTTCTCTTCACTTCAACATCACCATTCAATAAGGTGATCGAAACTGAGATAAAAATGATTGGCATTTTTTTTATTTTTCATTGGAATACTAACATTGAAACTCTTCTAATAATAATTAGGAGTGAGAGCTCAATACAGCCTAAGGTACTTTGTAAGTGGTAACCCTAGTTCTTTAAATAACTCTTATAATACAAAATTCCTTTTCTGGCAGGATCAGAAAAAATCACTACCTGCCTTTAAAAATAGTAACTAAAAAGTGAATTAAATATTACTATGAATTGAGAAGACACCTGGCTTTTCCTATCTTAGTTTTGTCACTTATTTAATGATAATCTTTTAATAGTTTTCATGTTAAAAAATTAGTAAGAAGCTTTTAAAAGGACAATTAATGTCTTGATTTATGGTAACTGCTCTGTAATGCTACTTTAAGATATGAATATGTATTTGAATAAATGCACTTAGAATACAGATCTTTAAAGAACATTAGCATTTTAACAGTGAGATTAAGCAATGACAATCAAACTGTAGCTTCTTTAGGAAAAAAGAAACTAAACACTAAAAAACAAACTAAACACATAAAAGCAACGACTGAAAATACTGATTTCTGTTTTCAAAGGGTTGATTTAATTTTTCACAGAATTAACAATCATCACTACTTCCATATCAAAAGAGGTATAATTTAGGAGAAAGAGTAATACATGAGATTTTGTAATTTTTCCTAACCACTTTTCATTTAAGATGTGATGATTTCTGGGCCTAGTGGAGATGATAATTTTCAGAAAATATACCAAAAAAACTCCATGTTAAATAACAACAGTGGACCTTAAAGGCATGAGCTTTTGTCACTTTATTGTTAACCAATGAATGTATCCAAATTATAGATGTACTGTAACTTAATTGTACAACACAAAATTATGCTAATGGTAAACACCTAGCGGAATTTACCAAACCACTCATAATATATCTTACATTTCTATATGAACATGTGCTCTCAATTGCTAATAATAAAAGTTATAATTGGTTTAATCACTATGAAATCCATATTGCAAATAGTTGTTCCTGTTTAGGAAAATTCACACAGCTTTAAAATGGATTAACTCCATTTTAATCCTAATCTACAAATATAAACAGCAAAATATAACTGGTAATTTTTCAACACTGATATCAAACTGATTGTAGCAATGGTAGTGCACACAATTCAAAACAAAGAAAATTAATAAAATCCAAAGGTAGTCCACATTTTCACCCTGTTATGGCAATTGCTCTAATGTTTTGTAAAAGGGAACACTTATGCTTTAAAGTATGAACACAAGGTCCACCATGTATTCCCCTAATGTGCTGAAAGTAGAAACAATCTCTTCAATAGTGTTTTGAAGCATGCGTACACCCACTGTACAACAGTCACTTCAAGTTAACCAGTTATATTTTGTCCTACAAAATCCAAAAAATATATTAAATGTAACCTTCCTTTTCATAGTGTCTGCCAAGATTAATCCTTTTAAAGTCAGCAAAATCAAAAAGCGTAAGAGATATTTTCAGACACAACTTGAATCTACTGTGCATGAAAAATGTCTTAACAAAATGGCAATTTCAATAGGTAAATGTCAATCTGAATGCATAATACCAAATGAAAAGTAGCTGAACCACACAGAGAAAACAAGGCTTTCCTTATCTCCAAATTCAGATGTTTTAGAATAAAGAAATGTTAGAACATGTGAGAACATCTTTCAAAATGTAAAGATTTCTTCTAAAGAAATAATTGAACTTAATAGTTACTACTAAAATTATAATTTATGAAATAGGATTAACAAAACCAAATTTAAGTACTCCTAGTTAGACTGGAAAAAAAAATAAGCACAATGATTTAGGAACCAAATGTGCTAAAATGATTATGTAACAATTACACCAAGAAAAATGAAGGCACAGACACTCTTCACTTGCTACAAGGGCAATCTCTCTCTCTCTCTCTCACACACACACACACACACACTCCTCAGACATTCAACACCTCTCCAGGAAGATGTATATCAGTGAGAGCTTATAATTTTGATACAATTCAGAGTCCCACAATTCAGCTCAACAAAAAGGCAGTTAAAAATTTAGCACTCTGAAATATTTTGAAAGCAAAAGAAATCTCAAACATAGTCGTTCATGATTGAAAGTCTCACTATGCATCATAAAACATATACTCTGAACATTCCACTGTGTTGCACAACCAGTCACCACAGGTGTAGTAGTGAGGTAGTATACTGTCTCTTCATGGGACTGATGTTTTCATATGCTGCCCACCTTTCCAGGAAGGTCCAGGGTTTTTAATGATTATAATCAATTACCAACAAGTATCTACCTTCTTTTATTAAATGTCTGACTGTGTAAACCAATCTGTGAAAGAGAGAAACTTTAAAAATCTTTCAGACAACTGTTATTTGCAGGTAGTATGTCATCAATCAACTCTTCTAGGGAACTACTACCTGCTCTCTATACCTTTGTGAATCTGTAGGCAAAGAAAACCAAAGGATGACAGAAGATGAAACACTAATCAATTCAGCTGTCAAAGATGACTGTAATCAAGTAAGCAAGGATCAAATATCCAATAACATAGTAAAATTGGGATTAAAAAATTAACCACCAGCTGCACACTACATTGTTAAAAACTTTCTAATCCTTTTCATGATTCACAACCATCTTCTATACAATGATCAAAGACTGTCCACCTGTGACCTACCCTCCTTTTAACAACGACAATGATCTGTATGGTGGCAGAATTGTGGCTCTGGGCACAGCAAGATATGACAGGGGCACACTGGGAAAATATAATGACAGGACTGTGAAATACATGCAGGCAAAATAAGGAAGGGGCAAGGGAAAACAGAGTCCTCAACCTGAACACTCATTAAATCACCATCATCTTTCAAAATGTACAAAATGCTTAAATCACACATACACATTTGTCAGACATGATAATTAGTGTTAATCTTCAACAGAAAAAAATGGAAAATGCAAATATGAAAGGAGATGATGAACACTGGCTCAAATGAAAAAGAAAACCAAGCATGATGTCACACTGCCTTAATGTTGAAAGAGCTCCCTTAAATATGTCTTTTAGCCACCACAGTCAAACTGGTATGAGTGCTTTGGCAAGGTGGGATGCATTCCATCACATCTGCAAAGGCCTGCTTTTCTCTGTTGGTGGTTCAGCTTATGAAGAAACATGTATGCAAAATAACAGCTCTCACATTGCTTCAAACTCATCAATACGTTGCTTTGTATTGCCTTGTCGAATCTGTCTCAGAGTCTTGTATTTATCACGTCCTGCTTTAACATTCTCAGCATGAAGAACATCATTTTGTGTTTTCTTGGTTTCATCTCTGGCTTGGGCTAATTCTGAACTTAATGCCTATGTTTAAAAAATAAAAGTATATTATTTTTTCTTGAATTTTAAAACTTAGACAAAAATATACATATAAGAAATTTTCTTTTAGTATATTTAAAATTCCAGTGTAAAATCTTTAAAGGTATTACTTTGTTTTACTTTTAGTAATCATGGGGTTAGTGGTTAGGAAGAAATACCCATAGCCTTTCATTTTTACACCTGTCAACTATTATGATTTTGTGCATTAATCTAAATTTCCTTAACTTTCACACAATACTTGAAATGACTTTTACAAAAAAAAATTTAATGTGGCCATACAGAATAATGTTATGGTAAGATCTAAAAACTACACTATACCCTGAGAGAAGCTTTCTCCAAAAGTTTTAATGTATTTATTACAAGTATCAGCTCATTTTCTTTCTTTATTAATATCTAAAGATTTACCAATTAAAAAATTAGAAAATGGGAAAAAGTCCAGGAAAATTAAAATTCTTATTTTGATCTAATTGCATATTTAGATCAATAATAATTCAGATGATGTAATGTCACAATAGTCAAATTATCACTGCTTTTTAATAGACCCTTTTTAAAAAAACTAAATTCATTTGTTTTTTTAAACACAGCATGAAAATACTTTTATCTTTAAACATGGGGTTCAAATTATAATTAAAGAATAACTCACTAGTTAAGGCCTAATTGTATCAGGTTAACAAATTTGCTAATGGAGTCACATAACTAAGAAATGAATGATATGCCTGGAGGTCAAGCACTCACAGACCGGTCAATTGCAAGGCCAGCTAGTGTTACAGCTTCCAAAGGTCAAATGTTCCTTTCTAATAACTTTGTCTTGATAAATGCAGGAAAATGCAAACTATATTTTAAATATCATAAAACTATAATTTTAAATACCTGGAGTTGCTTTTTAACACGCTCATTTTTCTGTGTTTCTGTGTTACACGTTCCTCCTCACTTCTATGGTTCATTACCCCATCATTCGATAATTCAGCACTAGCCTCAGCATTATTTTCATCATGTTCATCATGTTCATTTTCAGTTGGAGGAATTACTGGTGGTGGTGGAGGTGGAGGGGGGGCAGACATTACATTTTTAACTCTTCTTTGGTCTTTTCCAAGTCTTCCTGGGCTGCATAAGCCTGAATGTTAAAAATAAGTTTATCGGCAACTTTAAAAAATCAGTAATTTAAAGAATCAAGTAATGCTTCCTAATTGAAAACTGTATTTCAGGCAATTGAAAATAGGCCCTATTGATGAAAGTTCTACTTTAACAGAAGAATGCCAGCAGGTAGGAGTGACATAATTTTAAAAAACATTATTTTGAAAACCTTAATAAAATGATTAATTCTGGCCAAGGATTATCAATTGCTGCTAAAATTGTTCTGCAAACTATTGATGAGAAATGGTATTTGTATAATGCCAAAGAATGCCACACCTAATAGATTACATTTTAACCACAAGGAGGAAAATGTAACCAAACAATGGAGAAATCAGACTGTAATACTCTAATCCAATAATCAATTAAAATCATTAATGGTGAGTTAACTAGATATTAAGTGTCATCTGAAAGGATAAAACAGGAAGTATTCCAACAGCACCAGTTATTTGGGTGATCCTATTGTGCAAGGTATACCTCTAAAGTTCTGCTTTATACTGCTATCCTGGGTGTAATTATTAATAGCATTCCCTCCTTTTCACTTTCAAAATATTGTAATTTGGATGATAAACTATATAGAAGTCTCACTTATAAGCCATTATCGTCAAAAATGTTTAACTTATATCCTTCACACTTTTAGGTGTATCTCCCACTTTACATGAAATATTGATGATAAAAGAATAAGTTGAATGACACCACGAAAAAAGCAACTAGACAAATAAAGGAGGAGGGAAAATATGGGTGCTTGCAGTAATTCAATATCATAAAAAGAAGAACTATCCTACTTTAAAATGGACTTAAAGCAAACAGATGCAATGCAAAGTCCTACTTTGGATACTGGCCTGGCAAATTAGCTATAGAAGACTTTTGAGTCAATTTTGAATATAGTCTGCCTAGAAATAAACCCACATGTGTATGTTCAATTAATTTATGAGAAACAGCCAGTAATGAAGAAAGGATAGTCCTTCAACAAAATGATGTTGGAGAAATTGGACAGCCACATGCAAAAGAATGGAAACTGGGCCACTGTGTTACACTAACACAGAAATCAACTCAAACTGGATCAAAGATTTGAAACTAAGACGTAAAGCCACAAACCTCCTAGAAGAGCTCATAGGCAGCAAGGTCCCTGACATGGTCTTCTTTAGCAATTGATTTTTTTTTTTTTTTGTATTTGACACCAACAGCAAAGGCAACAAAACAGAAATAAAACAAGTAGAACTATATCAAACTAAAAAAACTTTTGCACAGCAAAGGAAACCATCAACAAAACAAGAAGGCAACCTACCATATGGGAGAAAATATTTACAAATCATGTATCTGATAAGGGATTAATATCCAAAACATATTGAAAAACTCATACAATACAACACACGATAGTTAAAAAAAAATCCAATTAAAAATGGGCAGAGAACTGAATAAATATTTTTCCAAAGACAACAGATGACTAATAAGTACACGAAAAGGTGCTCAGTATCACTAATCACCAGGGAAATGAACATCAAACCCACAGTGAGATATTACTTAACATCAGTTAGAATGCCTATTACCAAAACAGTAACAAATAAATGTTGGTGAGGATGAATGTATTGCTGGTGGGACTGTAAATCGGTGCACCCACTATGGAAAACAGTATGGAAATTATTCAAAAAATTAAAAATAGGATGGCCCATATAATCCAGCAATTCTACTTCTGGGTATTTAAACAAAGGAAACAAAAACACTAAACTGGACAGATAGACCTGTCCCCATACGCACTGCAGCATATTTACAATAGCCAAGATATGAAAGCAACCTGAGGTCCACTAATGAATAAATGGAAAAAAGAAAGGTATAATGTACCTACACATACACAGTAATATTATTCAGCCATAAAAAAGAAGGAAATCTTCCCACTTTTAACATCATGGATGGACCTTGACAGCATTAAGCCAAGTGAAACAAGTCAGAGAAAGACAAATATCATATACTTTCATCTACATGTGGAATGTAAACACAAACAAAAATACTGAGCTTATGGATACAGAGAATAGAATGGTGGTTGGTTACCAGAGGCAAGGTAGGCAAAATACAGCAGAAGGGTTAATGAGTACAAATTCCCAGCTATAAAATAAATCATGGGATGTAATGTACAGCATGAAAACCATAGTTAATAATACTGAATTGCAAATTTGAAAGTCACTAAGAGAGTTAAAGTTTTCATCACAAGGAAAAAAATTTTGAAGCTATGTGTGGTGACTTATTTGTGTGACCACTCCCAATGTATAAAAATATGAATTATTATGTTGTACACCTAAAACTAATAGAATGTCAATATGTCTCAATTTTGAAGACAGTCTAATAATAGATGAAATGAAAACTGACTAGGATGAAACAGAATATACAGTATGACCTCACTGTGAACACATAAATGTGTATAATACACATGCAAATAGGAAAAGATCCTGAAAGAATATGCCACTGAGTTGTGACAATACTGATCCTACCTAGTTGTGGGAATGTGATTCCTTGTGTGAATTTTCTAATTCCATAATTAATAGGATTTTTGCCCCTGTGATGTGCTATTCTTGAGTTTATGTGTCTTTATAAAATTCCAATAAGTAGTGTAACAGGTAGGTTAATGGAATTTTTATTCCTTTGTACAGTTATACATATGAAATTTAAACTGCTACAAAGAAAATTTAAGTAAGAAAGAAACCATATTTCATTTTATTGTAGAAAAATTATAATTATCATTTAAGAATTAATGCTATTTAAAGTCTGAATAAGCTCTCATTATATATATTCAGTACCCCTCCAATTAAAGCCATAGTTTTCTCTTTTGTGCTATTTCAGTCAGTAGTGGTTTTATCCACTTAACAATTCATTTCAGAAATCTCAGTATTCATCTTCATTGCATCCCTGTAATTTAACTTATATCCAATCATCTGGTTGCCATGCCCTTTTGAATCCACCCAAAATGTCTCTCACATTTTTACTTCCTCTTTATTCTCAATGCTACATCCTTAGTTTGTATCTGTAGCTCTAAAGTAATCCTACTATCTACTATCCCAATCCATCCTTCACACTAACTGCCAAATCATTTTTATAAAACCATACCTGATCATATACATATGATCCTGTTTGAAATCTTCAGAACTCAATGTCTACAGATACTCTCCATCTTGCTTTAGTAGGGCATTTATACAATGCCTTTCACAAACTTAATTTTCCTCTCTAACTTTCCAGGACACATCTCCCAAAATTTCTGAACTGCTTGCTTTACTGGCTATCCTCAAATCTGTCATGTACTTTCATACTTCATACACTCATTTATTTCCCTCTGTCTGGAATGACTTCCTCTTCAGTCTCTAACCATTCACAATCCTTTCTATCTTAAAGTTGATGTTATTATTCAAGACCCAGCTTAAATTTACAAGAGTTTTCCCAAAACACCTGCCTCATTCACCTCTCCTGTCCTCCCAAAATACTTAGCTTACATCAATAAATTAATATTTACTATAATACACACAGGTATTTTCCTCCTCTAATTATTACAGTACCCTATATTCATCTCTATAAATTCAGCATATTGGAGTACAAAATAGTATTTCAATAAATGATAGTGAATGAACAATAAATGATTACTTTTTGTTGCCACTCATTAGCTTCCTCTCCTTTTTCCTCTTGGCTACTTCTAGGAGTGTAATCCTGGCAGTGAATTCAGCACGTTCTGCTGCCTAAAATAAACAATAGAATTACAAAAACTAAAAAAACAAAACAAAACAATGTATGTTCAATAATTTATATTAAGTCAATATAGCTTTAACATATATGCTCGGGCTGTTTATGTTTTTCTTAGATAGACCTCCATTTTTTAAAAGGTAGTATTTTCTTTAAAATCATAAATATCTCCTTTATAGTAGATCTAAGGAGTTAATAAGAAAAGTGAAAGAATATTTATTATTCTATAGACAAGAACTTATTCATGTTTCAGTAGAAGGAACTTAAAATGTGGTGACTTAGAAGCTATTTTTTAACTTTTATCAATTAAGTATTTGCTAAAGCCTACAAAAGAAAAAAACTATTTATATAATGCTTCATAGTTTAAAGAGACTTTGTTAAATAATCACATTTGATTTCCCAATAATCCTATCAAGATTATTGCTGATAATAATCAGCATTTTTGCTCTCTCAAAAAGAGGGGTCCAAGGCTCAGAAAAACCCAAAGACAAGTAAATGCCTGAACCATCTTCTAAGTGTCATGCCTAGTTCTTATTATTTGCAAGTCCACTAAACAAAAACCTAATCACTTATGGCCTACAGACAGCTTATGGGAGCTACAATATGCTGTAAATTTATCTAAAGCAAAACATGACAGTTGCTTATGTAAAGTTTAAATGAATCAGAATCTTTTGTCAGCAACAGGCTTCATTTATCTTTTATTCTGTTTCACTTTTAGGTTTATCTCTACACTCTGTGATTAAGTTACTTGTATCTTTGGTTTACTTTCCAGAAGGCATAATAATATACTTAGTTTTACAAAGTTAACCCCGTGCTTTTGTGTAAATTTTTCTTCTTCTCAAGGTAGAAAGAAGGTTCCTTACTAGCTGTTCCTGATTCTTCATCTGGTCGGCAGCCTGTTTTGCGATAGCTGACTTGGCCTCTTCAGCAGCTCGACGCTCCTTTTCAAGCCTTTCTGCTTCTTCTTTTGCTCGTTTTCGTTCCTGGTCCAGTTCCAGGGCTTTTCGAGTCTGTTCTTCCAGTTCTGTCAAAAATATGTATGCCCCCACCCAATAATTAATTCCAATTATACTCATTATCAAAAGAAGCCAAAATAATAACAAGGAATCTAATCTACATAGTTTCTAAAAATTAGCACATTTACAAATGAACATATACTTCATTTTTTTAAATCCTCACCCAAGGATGTATTTACTGATTTGAGAGAAAGAGATGCATGTGAGAGAGATACATAGATCTGTTGCCTCCTGTATGCAACTGGGGATCAAACCTACAACCTAGGTATGTGCCCAGGAATGACCAGGAATTGAACCTGCAACCTTCTGATGCACAGGATGATGCCCCAACCAACTGAGCCACCTAGCCATGACATACTTAGCAAAAGCTTAATAATTTTTTAAAGATCTATTTCACTACTTAAAAATGCAAAGAAATGAAAATCTACATAACTGTTTTTAAAAAATAATCTCTCCAAAGTTTTTTTTTTGAAGTTTTTAATGAATTTACTG
Organism: Phyllostomus discolor; assembly: GCF_004126475.2. Taxonomy (NCBI): domain Eukaryota; kingdom Metazoa; phylum Chordata; class Mammalia; order Chiroptera; family Phyllostomidae; genus Phyllostomus; species Phyllostomus discolor. The sequence goes on along the minus strand of NC_040908.2, from coordinate 87,951,881 downwards.
CAGTGATATTGGTTAATAAAATTATATAGGTTTCAAGTATACCATTCTATATCACCTGTATATTTTACGTATTATGTGTCTACCACCCCAAGTCCTATCTCCTTCCGTCACCATTTATTCCCCATACCCTCTTCCCAGTAGAGTGGAACAGAGGTGGGAGAGAATGCAGAGCCTGAGGCCTGCAGTGTTCTACCAGGCTGAGAAGACATGAATTTAGACTTTGGGGCAATCAAGGCATCCAAGGCTGGAGATGCCAAGATCATGAAGGGTAGTAAATAGACAAGTAAGCCCAAATCTGTCTGCTACTTCCCCGCAATATGTCTGCCACCTCCTAAAATATACTTCCATGCAGGGTTAGACACTAGTAAACAAAGAAGAAGCCGCTGGAAGAGGCTGAACAGCTGAGCAGAGAGACTGTCACTCCTGACAACTGGGGAGTCAAAGGCTGGAGTTCAGGGTCCTCTGAGACAGAAGGCCCATAAATATAGTCTTTCAGATGACATACCCAAGGGGTAGGCTACCAGAGAATGAAAACCAGAAAGAGACCAACTAACAAAGCCTGAAACCCAGTTCAACTCCATCAAGGTGATCTGTACACATTCTGCCAGTCAAAACAAAATTAAATCCTCTCTTAAGGAAAATAATATTGCCCCTAGTATCTAAAACTTTCCATATACTAAGGCATTCAACCAAAATTACCAGGAGATGGGACCAAATGACCCCCCTCTAACCAGCCACCAAAAATTAGACCATAGACTAGACCCAGAGATTATCCAGTATTACAATGGATTATAGTAAAGTTAGCAAATAAGGATGTTAAAATAATTATGATGACTACTTATCTAGGAGAGCTGGGAAATAAGCAAATCATGAGGGAAAAATCAAAGTCCAGAGGAATACTAACAATAATGCAGAAACTGATCTTCAGGCATCTTACAAATCCTATGCAAAGTATCTGAGGGCCAGAGTCCCCTTTAATTATGAAAATTCAACCTATCAATCTTTACCTTCATTTACTTCCAACATTTAGGTCCATAATCCAAAGCCCCTCCACAGAGAAATATCTTCTAAAAATTCATAAGGTCTTTGACAGAGACCAAATACACTACTAATTTTATTTTAGCAAAACAGTGAGACACTGGAATCATGCACTGAACTTCTCCACTCAAAAAAAGAAGTAAAATATGTATAACCACCAATCCACAAAACTGCAAGTGGAAAGAGTACGGGAACTCCTCCTGTGCCCAAGGAGGAAAGGTTAAGGAAATAACATCTGAAAAGGCCAGGCTTGGGAGGTAGGGGGACCCAACAAAAAAGCTGCATTCAGAAACTGTAAGACATCTTTAGCAAACAGAAGTTTGCAGCAAAGACATCCCAACAACTGATTTTCCTCTCTTGGACTTCCCATCTCCAAAACTTCCTCTTCAGAAGCTCTCTACTCAGAAGATGATTACAAATAAATAGAATGGGAGGCTATGGAAGATGAGAGGAAAAGTATAATTAATGCAAGCAAAAAAGAGAAAACTGCCTACCCAGAATGATCCAGGAAATACACCACCTGCAATACAACAGAAGCGGGTACATGCTGCAAAATATGCACAATATCTGAACTGTTGACTCAACTGGAGTAGTCCAGTACTGGCAGATATTAGATTCTTCTGCAGATTTAGCTTGTCCTGTTATAAGCTAGATGGCTCCCTATAATACCTTTTCACTAATTCCACCCAATGAACAAAACCTACACTAATTATTTTCCTTTTCTCAATTTCAGGCTCATAATTTATGAAAGTAGTAAGTGCAACAATAACTAATGCTATAGTAGCTAACGTAAAATCCAAGTAATAGTAAGCCCAAAGTTATCTTGTTTTTGACAATCACTGTGCACTTACTGCATATATTTTGTTGTACATCTATTATTCATTTATGAGATGTCAGTTACAAATCTTTCTAGACACAACTGGTAATTGAACAGTGTGGCATTTGCAATAGGATATACAAAGAGGTAAGTGGAACAAAACAGAGTCTACAAACAGACCCATACATATACAGTCTTTGGAATTTGTGACAAAGGAAATACATATTGGGAAAAACCCTTGACCTTTACAAAGATCAGTTTCATACAGACTGTAGATCTAAATGTGAAAGGCAAAACAAAGCTTTTAGAAGGTAGTTCAGAATAACATATTAACAACCATAATGAAAAGAGTTTGATAAATGAAACTTAAAATTTAACTCTTTATTAAGAGACACCTTTAAGAAAGTAAAAAAGGTAAACAAACCATAGAGAGAAGGTATTTTACAATACATGTAAAGAACTCCTACAGATCAATCTGAAAAGAAGAAAATCCATTTTTTTTAAATGAGCAAAAGTTGTGAAAGGACACTTTACCTATAGTTAAAAGCATTCACAAAGGTGCTGAAAATCATCAGTCACCAAGACAATGTACTGTACTCACTGTGCTCACTAGAACGCCTAAACAAACAAAATGACAAAGAAACCCTGATGATAACAAGTGGTGGAAGTAACGGTGACAATACAGAGCATATGAAGTTTCATTCACTACTGGTAGGAATAAAAATTGATACAATCACTTTGAAACAATAGTGACAGTACCTGCAATAGAAGAGTACAGCTGTTATCCAGCAATTCCACCCCCAGAGTATGTCTCCCAAAAATTAACACATGTGTGCTCATGGCCACCTTATTTTATAAAAACCCCAAACTGAAAATATCCCAAATAACCACCACCAGTAAAATGGATAATGGTATATCTATACAATAGAATATTTCAACAACAACGTAAAAGAACAAACTATAGCTACGTGCATAAATTCAAGCTAAAAACATAAAAAAGCCAAATATAACAGTGCATGAATTCACTTACATGTAGTGCAAAAACAGACAATACCATTCTCAGGCACTACATCAAAAACACAAGCAACAAAACAAGAAACTGGACTCCATCCAAATTTAAAACCATTGCGCTTCAAAGAACACCATCAACAAAGTAATGGTGCTCACATATCTATATCTATATATATCTGATATCTGAGAAAGGACTTATATGCAGATATATAAAGCATTCTTACACCTCAACAGCAAAAGGGCAAGCGACGCAACTGAAAAATGGGCATGGCATCTGAAAATACCATATTTTTTGGACTATAAGATGCACATCCCTTCCCCCCAATTTGGGAGGAATAATGGTTGTTAATGCTGCTGTTGAATTTTGTTTACATTTACACTGGTGAAATATTATGTTATTTATGTTATTCAATATTTTACCATATTTTTTGCTTCAATTTTTTTTTCCTATTTTCCTCCACTAAAACCTAGGTGTGTCTTATGGTCAGAAAGGAGATATAAATGGCCAATAAACACTTGGAAAGATGTTCAACACTATAACCATTAGGAAAATGCAAATCAAAACCACTTCATATCTATTAGAACGACTATAATCCAAACGACAAACATTAACCAAGTGTTGGTGAGGATGTGCAGAAATCATACATTGCTGGTGGGAATGTATAATGGTGCAGTAGTGTTAAAAACTAATTTGGCAGTTCCTCAAAAAGTTACACAGAGTTACCATATGGCCCAGCAATTCCACACCCAAGCTTATATCCAAAAGAAATTAACACATATGAAAACAATAACCAGTCACAAATGTTCAATCTGCATGTTCATAATAGCCAAACAGTGGAAACCTAAATGTCCAAAAATTGATGAATAAGTAAAATGTAGTATTATCTACAGAATGAAATATTACTCAGCAACAAGAAAGTACTTGATACATGCTACACCCGTGGATGATCCTGGCAAACATTATGCTCAGTGACAGACAGTGACAAGTCACAAAAGACCACATTTGCATGATTCCATTAATATGAAATGTCCAGAACAGGAGTCTATAGAAATAAAAGGTTACCTAGGGTTGGGGGAGAGAGGATTGGGAAGTAATGAGAATGACTGCAAATGGATATGGAATTTATCTGGGGGATCATAAAATTGTTCTAAAATTGTGCTGATGGTTACCCAACTCAAGGAGTATACTAAAAACCATCAAATTGTACATTTTAAATAGTTGTGTGGTATATGAATTTATCTCAACAAAGCTACTATAAATAAATAAGATTAAACTCTATGATGATATAAAATTAGAATGTCACATTTGGAGTGAAAAAATTGATTGGGAAGGGACACATGGAAGGATCCCTAAGTATAGGTAATGTTCTGTACCTAGTTCTAGGTAGTTACAAAAATAAATTTGCTTTGTAAAAACTCATAAACCTTACACCTAAGAGGTATGCACATTATTTTCTATGCTATCCTTCAATGAAAAAACATTTTTTTAAGATTTTATTTATTTATTTTAGAGGGGGAAGGGAGGGAGAGAGAGAGAGAAACATCAATGTGTGGGTTGCTGGGGGTCATGGCCTGCAACCCAGGCATGTACCCTGACTGGGAATCGAACCTGCAACACTTTGGCTCGCAGCCCGCACTCAATCCACTGAGCTACGCCAGCCAGGGCCCAAAACATTTTTAATATAACTATAAATTTCAGAAAATCTCAGAAAACTAAGTTAGGGATTATTTACTCCTATTTTAGAAATTAGGAACATTAGATAATTGAGAGGTTAAAATAACTTGCTTATGGTCATATTCTAAGTTAATGACAGAACTAAAGCTTAGCTCCTATTTGTAAACCATGTAAACTGAAAGTGGACAAACCCCTGCTACTCACATTAACTACTACTTTTACCACATCCACACGCTTCTTCTTCCTCACTGCACTTAAAACTATATAAATGATCTGTATTCTCTGTTAAGAACAGTACACAGTGCACACTGACTAACAAGTATCCAGAATGAAATCACTACACCCCCAACTCTCTCCTGTGGTTTGTCTTTTGAAGGTGGGAATTCACTTTGTTATTTGTTGGAACAGTAACTGAACGCAAACCTGGCTATATTCAAATATAGCCATCAATTTAAGCTTAAAAGTGGTTAAAAGAAAATAATAAAGAAAGATAATTACACACTGATACATTAGAGAAATGTAAAATGGAAGAAATGGGTTTTTATTAAATGATTTGTGTCCCATTTCAAATAATAACTACTTTAATAAAAAAAATTAAAAAAATGATAATAATAAAATATAGAAAGTTTTCTCCTCAAACAAAAAATATAGGTTAATCTATTAAATATCATGACTTAAGTATGGCCAAAGTTACTGCATTTGAACAAGACTTTAGCATAATTTGCAAGACAATCATACAGATTTTAGGACAGCCTGGAAAAGCTTTATTAGTAGGGAAGAAAAACTGGATGTCCTTTCCTTAAGATGACTGATTTAAAAATTGTTTCCATAGGGATGCTCTATATTCTTTCTTATGTTCTAACTTCCTTATATTCTTTAGTACGTCTTTACTTGAGTAGCCTTACGTGTGTATAAATTAATGTTTCCCATGTATCCTAATAAAATGAGATTAAAAGATTTAGTAAGTAGCTATTCTCTCAGGAAATGGTATTATATAAATGAAAAAGTCCTGTCATTCAATCTCTAAAAGTCAAACCAATATCATAAATTTAAACTTAAAAAAAAAAAAACACCACACCTTGAGTACATTCCAAAATTTTCTTTTTCTTTTGCAACATTCTACCTCTAAAAGTACTGTGTATACTACTCACATGGCACTTAGTACCGTATTACCTCACGTTACTAATATTTCTGCCACCACAGATTTGTATTCCTAAAATGCAGCACAAAACAGGCATTTCATGAATGTCCACTTTAACTAATGAAAAAGGCATCTAAAGTGGTAGAAAACAACATTAAGATGGAATTCAGAAAGTAAGTTCTGCCGTCGTGTTGTGGTCTGTGAAAAACTCTTTTCTACCTCTTAGCTTTGAACTAAAAGAGTTTCTAGGTCTTTTCTAGCTCTGAGAAGTGAGGTTTCTAAATGAGTGAGAACAAAACGTAGGTTTTTTGTTTCTTACCCTAGAAATTATTATTTCCAATCTTCTTGGAATTTAAAATGATCAACCAGTTTGTGGATTTATAGCAATCTTTGTGATTTCCTCCCCTGCACACCCAATTACAAATTACTCTACCCACTTGCTCCCAGAACATCTCCCCACCAAGTAGACTGGTGTTAGGATGAAAAATAAACCTATATGAGGTTATTAGGGTAATAAACCCTACATAGAGTAATAACTTTATTTTATTTCCAACAGAACTAATGGCTGGTTCTACCAGTTGTCAGGAAAGCAAGTGTTAATTCGAGCTTTATAAATAATAGATTCATGTTAGCCCCAGAGATACTACTGCTTAGACGGAGACAAACATCTTATTTTGTTCAATACCTTTTCCTTTTGTTCCCCCATTATTTGTGGTTTGAAAGTAATATATCCCAGAGTTATTTGACTATAAAGCACACTCTCCAAATCTAATGTACCCTTTGTATACATTGTAGCATTTTGGTTACATACTGCTTAGGAAGCATGTTCTTCACAACATTTCTCTATGTTGTATAGTTTTTTAATATAATGAAATCAAATTAGAGATTGAGTCCAAAAGTTTATACAGTCAGAATAGCTTTGAAAATGGCTTAAGTTATATACGGCTTTAAGGTACTTAATATCCATAAGCACTGCATAAATGCTTTTGTTTACATGCCAACAAGTATAAAAATGTGTTGTGTAGGGACCTCAAACAAGAGAAATAAAATAACAGTCATTTATAATATAGAATAAGAGTACACATGAAAATACTTGTTGAAGTAACTAACTTGAAGAACACATAAGTAATGCATAGTTGAATGTGTTTTAAACACGTTTATGATGTAATTCCACTAAATTTAATTTAGCAATTAAATGTAATTATTCTCTGTAAATCAAGTTTTAATAGTAGTTAAGGAAATACTACTACTTGACAACAGCAATAATTTTTAAATTTTTAAATTTAAATCTTTTTTTCTAGTAGTTTTTCTTTTCTTTTATTATTATTTTTAATCTTTATATTTTTATTGTATTCTTATAGTATTTTTCCCATTACCATTTAGTCCCCATATACCTCTCTCTCCCACAGTCACCACACTGTTCTTCATGTCCACAGTCCCTTTTCCTTTTTGCAGAGCAACAATTTTGAATCCAATGTAAAAAGAATCTTACCTTTCTGGGCTTTCAGTGTCTGTTCTTCAATTTGCCTTAGACGTTCCATTAGTTCTTCCTTTTCCCGTTCTATTCTTTCCTTTTCCTTTTCTGCTATTTCATCTTTTCTTCTTTCATTCTCCACTGTGCCCTTAAAAGGAATTACAATTGTTTTGTTACAAATTAATAACTAGAAAAATCAACTAAGAAGAAACTACAGCATAAATATTATGTCTTTATTATTTCATCTGTGTTTAAAAAACTCTATAGTTGAAAATATAGAAGTACCCATATTTTTTGGACCATAAGACACACTTAGGTTTTAGAGGGAAATAGGGAAAAAAAAATTTGAAACAAAAAATGTGGTAAAATATTTAATAACATAAATAACATAATATTTCACCAATGTAACTGTAAACAGAACTCAACAGCAGCAATAACAATTATTCCTCCCAAATTTTGGGGGGGGTGAGGAAAAGAAAAGAAGAAAAAAAAAACAGTGCATCTTATAGTTAGAAAAATACAGTAATACACATATACTAGATTATAATGTGTTTTTTATTGTGGGGTCACAGTAAATATAGTCTATCAGTATTTTAAAAACATTAAAAACTTAGCCACTTTAGAAAGAACCTCAAAGGACAAATTTTCAAAACTGTTAGGAAAGTAAAACTGTCAAATGTATTTCTTGTGTGCAAAGCATATTTTAAAATGCAGCTCTGGCTGATGTAGCTCAGTGGACTAAGCACAGGCCTGCAAACCAAGGGGTAGCTGGTTAGATTCCCAGTCAGAGCACAAGCATCGGATGCAGGCCAGGTCACTAGTAGGGGGTGCATGAGAGGCAACCACACATTGATATTTTCTCTCCCTTCCTTCCCCGCTCTCTAAAAATAAATAGAATAGAATAGAATAGAGTAGAATAGAATAGAATAGAAAAGGAAAAAGAGAAGAGAAGAGAAAAAGGAAAAGGAAAAGCAAAAGGAAAGAGAAAAGAAAAGAAACATAAAATGCAGACTTGTACAGAGGGGAAAAAAGTAGATCTATCACTTGCATACTCAATGACCTTTCACAGTTAGAAGTCAGCACAAAAGGAATTAATTGCAGAGTTGCCACACATACGTAAGAAAATGACTTTAGCTTATCAGGAGCAGTAAGAGGGCACACAAAGCTGTTTTATTTTAAACAATAAAATATACTGGGAGGGCAACAATTTGCAATAATTAGCAATAAAGTAATGCAAGTTTAATGTCCAAGGTAGAACCAATTTATGCTTAGGTACAAGATGACAAATCAGTTATGTTTCCTTTGACAATTCCATTAGCATGACAGATAAATAGCATTATCTATATAATGCTGTTTAAAAATATCACCATGAGAGCTAGGTGGAAAGACTGCCTCCATCATTTAGCTGCATCTGCCATGGGCCTAATGAGACTGTTTCTTTTAAATATAGCCAAATTAGTCCATCAAACAAGAGCCTACCATGAGTATGACTCTGTTGAAGGCCAGAAGTATGAACATAAATAAGAATAAGATGAGACACTGTATTAATCATCTGTAATATTACCTACTTAATAAGTTTAATCAACACTCAATATTGCCATCACTTTAATGGGAATAAGTTTTTAGTTAAAAAATTAATTATATTTTCCTTTCTGAAACTTACCTGAATATGTCTAAATACCCCCCAAAAGACATCACTGCCATCTAGTGTCAATTCTAAATGCCAGGCACAAAAGTCACCTAGTTTCTCAACCTCCAGCCTCTGATGAATTCTTCAGCAAAGTTTCATTGAAGTTGTTTTCCTTACTCTGTAAACCCCAAATTAAAAAATTCCTGCAACTCCTAGGTACCCATCTTTCCCCAATACAGAAAGTGAATCCATCTTGGGACAAACAGAATTGTGACACTATGACAAGTCAGCAAGAGGTAAGACAGATAACTGATGTTGATCTTCTATGCACCAAACCAAACATGAGGTTTAAGAGTCACACCAAACATCTCCAACCAGTTTAATGAATCCTCATAGCATGTAAGATTCTAGGGCCTGAAGCTCACTCATTTAAGGAGAATTGCACCTATGTTCCAGCTCCCTACGAGGTACTTTTTCAACAGCAAAAAAAAGAGTCAACCACTAACCCCCCACCCCCCCAAACTTAGCCTCAAAGCTCTGCAGTACATTCACCCCTTTCTCCCTATCCTATTTTGATCTATAGAGTATACACAAGTATGTGCAGGCAAAGAGGTTTAAGGACTTGTGAGACCTCACCCCTCCCTCTAGAAGATATGCGTGTGATAGAGGCTTAAATGAGTAAGTTTCCCAATTTCCTTGAGCAAAAGAAAGGGCCTGGTGGGTCCCACAGAGGTTGCTGCCTTTTCTGTATTCTTTAGGAAGCTGAAAATGCAGGCTGTCCCTGAAAGCAAAAGCACAGTAATTTTCAAGTAATTGCTAGTATGGCCAAGGGCTACTCTTTTTCATGCTAGGCTGCCAGCAGTCCTAGCATGTTGATTAGTCTCCCCAGCCTCTGCTCAATCACATCCAGTGCTGTCACAGTTCCCTAAGACAGTTACCTTCCTGCCTTCCTCCAAGGCCCTGAGACTCACACCACAAACCAGATCGCAAGACCTAATGGCTACAGTAACATCCATGAACTCAGAAGCTGTCACATGCAGTTCTGGCATACATATGGCCCCTTGTGGAGATGGGTGTTGGTTTCATTTATTTTTCCCCTATTGATGTTTCATTTGTTCTTCCTCAAGGATGGAGGTAAGGAGATAAGGAAACAGGAAAAAATACTGAAGGTAACTTGGCCACAAGCAAGTTGCGGGGTGGGAGCAGGGAATTAGCCTTTGTACCAAAAAATGGAATAAATGAACAGCAGGTACTCGATTATAATATTTAAAACAATACACAGTTTACTTTGCTGCACTCTTATGAAGCCTATGTCTCATATCTTACAAGAATTCTCCTGTGACTACAGCCACCACCAACTTATACTCAATGAAAACAAATGCCTTTGGCTCACCACATCCTTTAGTTATACCTAGTTTTGCAGGTCTGTCTTACCTCCCTCATGAAACTGAAGAGCCTGCTTCTCCCCTAAACAATGTTCAGGCCAGTGAATATACCAGACCAACCTGGTATATTCACTGGCCTCTAGGCAAGCCATGCATATTCTTAACTCTACACGTTTGCTTATGCTGGTTTCCTTTTCTGAAAATATCACCCCCGTCTCTAACTCTCAAGCCTATTTCTAACTTGAAAGGTCTAGTAAAGTCCCACTTTCCCCATGAGGCCTCCTGTATAATGATGTAAATCTAAATCACAGATGTAAATATTTTATTTAGAGTTTGGGTTTAGAAATACTCATTTGATCAAGTTGTTTTATTTTAAGAATGCAAATAACATTAATAAGCTATCAATTCTCTATATTAACATACAAAAAATTTTTAGAATACCTTACTTTCTAAAGACTATCATAGTGGACCCAATTACATTTTTCTTAACATAAAAAACTAATATGTAACTTCTATTCATGCTATGCATTAGCAATATTAAGAATTATTATGATAGATACTATTTATTAATTGTTTATATATCACTGTCATTATTTCTCACAAAAAGCCTTGAAGGTATAACTATTTTTTTCATATGAAGGGTAAGAGGACAGTGGCTCAGTTTTTTCCAACAAGTGTTAGAGAAGGACTGAAACCCAGATTTATCTAGTTCTAAAGCCTGTATTCTTTGTATGACACCGTGTCCTATTGATACAGGCAGCCACCCATGACACAAAATATCCCATAGCTAACCTACAAATGGGGCGTAAGCATCTGAATTTGAATTGTAAACTTGAGACTCTTAGTTTTTAAATTTGGTAACAATTTTAGCCATACAAAAAATGTTCAGAATTATAGAATCAATTATCATCGATTTGGATGAAAATAACTTCAGAGCATAGACTAGAGAGATCAATAACCCATGGTACTGGGTTATACATAACCAATACATAACACCATTTTCATTGTGAAAAAACCAAAGTTATGAGAGTTATGGGGAAAGAATAAGATCACATATATCAAGGTATTGCAGGGGAAGAGGCTTCCCCTCGTTGCAACCTAGAGGCAACCACTTAGTTGCTGCCCTTTCCCAACTACTGTTGTTGCCCACGAGAGTCCAGCAGCACAGGCAGCATACCTCTGAGCATTCCCCCCAGTATGTCTGCTGGCTGCTTTGTCAGTGGGCTTGACCAAAACTATTTCCACATACACAGCTGTCATTTCTCTCTGTCTGACCTGTAAAGCAGGGAATACATGAAGACTTGGCATGCCATTTCTGACACCTGCCAAATCCCTATGTTGCTAATATAAAACATCTTCTAGGCATTCAAATGAATAAAACAGGTACTGAATTCCTACAGTAGACAATGCTTGCTAATGAAAGGCTATAACATTTATCCAAGATAGGAACCATAGGATTCTTATTGTGTGTGTGTGGAGGGGGGGGTAAAAGTCTTCTATTTTCATCTAGGCCTTAAAGTAACTAAAATATAGCACCATCACCAAATGGTACTTGTTAATGATACTACATATACTAAAAACCATATAGCATGCCTCTCAATGCTTGAGAAATAAAGAGCAAGTAAACAAATATATTTAAGAGTACAAGTAACATATCAACATTACAGACAAGCAGGACAGTTAGGACATCACTGAGTGATGAGGATGGGATAATACAATCAGGTCTCTGTATCTGTGGGTTCCTCATCCATGGATTTAACCAATTGTGAATTAAAAATATTTGAAAAATAGTTATGTTGTTGCTGACGTGTACTACGTAGGTAGGCCTATACTGGTTCTGTCTGTGCTGAAAATGTAGACTTTTTTTGGCAATTGTTCCCTAAACAATATAGTATTACAACATTTACACAGCATTTACATTGTACTAGGTAGTATAAGTAATCTAGAGATGATTTAAAATATAGGGGAGGATATACATAGGTCATATGCAAATACTACAGCATTTTATATAAAGGACTTAGGTATCAGCGAGGGTCCTATAGTAATGCTCTACAAAGGAAGACTGTGATTTCTGAATATACAGAAAGTAAAGCCCAATAAAGAACTATTTTAAAAACCATATAATACTCGAACCACAATATGATCCTAAGCCACATGGGAGCAGTAAAAAAATGACAGAGCCCAAAGCAACAAACCAACTTAGCATCTTTAATGGCGAGTCAGGAATTACTGGGATGTTTCATGCCTATATAAAAAAAAGTTTTGTAAACAAAGAAACAAGCAAAATATAGTCAAAGACACTAAAATAGAAGACAGGCTGACAGCGACCAGAGGGGAGAGGGGAGGGAATTTCAGGGGAGAATGGGAAGGGTTTACAGGAACCAATATAAGGGACACATGGAGAAAAACTAGGGTGGGGTGGAAATGGGAGGGAGGTGGGGAGGGATGGGTGGGTGGGCTGGAATGGGAGTAAAGGACAGAAAAATGTACTTGAACAATGATTAAAAGAAAAAAAAGAACAATCTGACAGTAACCAGAGAGGAGGTAGGAGGGGATGATAGCGGGGGGAGGGTTTTCAGGAACAACTATAAAGGTCACATGGACAAAACCAAGGGGGTTGGAATCAGGGGAGGGTGATGGGGATGGGGGAGGCGGAGAGCGGTGTGGGGTAAATGCAGACAACTGTAATTGAACAACAATAAAATAATTTTATAAAAGAGAACAATGTTTTGTTATACAGTAAATTTTTCTAAGGCAGATAAATTGAGGGAAGCAATCTGAATTAATAAAAGATCGGAATTACACAGAACATTTAAGAAAAAATACATCATTAAATACAAACACTAAAAGCAGAGGTAGCAAAATTATATTTAGCAGGGGCCTATTTATTAGATTCAAATTATATAATTTCCAATGTTTGAAATATATAAATTTACATATATTTAGGGCTCCTCAATATTGTTTTCTTTAGGAGCTACTCTATTTCTTAAATTAGCATGCTACTCTGCAAAGATTTCTTCAATAAAGGTTAACTTCAGTTTGGTGTCTAAGTTTTTCAAATAAAGCACAAAGTTTAAATTAATCTAGAATCAGATTTGAGGATTTTTGTTGCCCAACCCAGTAATCTGGTTCCAGGGCTGACAAGAGTTTTAACCAATCTTTCCACTTCAAAACTCTCAATTTTATACAATTAACAGTATCTTTTTTTGAAAGTCTAAGTGAATGATGGCTAAAGACATCAGTGTTGTTGGCAGGGAGAACTGGTGTTACTGTGCTCTGTACACTGACTTTTTGAGTTTTACAATGCCCATGACACTGTTTCAAAGAAAAACATTCAGCATATTCTTACCCAAAGTCCCACGCAAAGCAAACTTGAAAATTTCATACTACATCCAAACCAATGTCAGTGAGAGGCAAGCATAATATAAGCATACCTATGAAATCACGAAAAGCTATTTACTCAGAAATATGATGTCAGGTATCTAACTTGAAAACTGTACATACTCATTTTATAAAGGACAATAATACTGTCATTCAATTTTAATATAGTGAAAATAGTGTAAAATGTAAATTCTGAGTATGTTAAAGAAACTGAACATTCTTAAATTTTATTTTTATGATTTATGATTTTATTTTTGTCCTCACCTGAAGATATGCTTATTAATTTTAGAGAGGGAAAGAAACACCAGTGTGATGAGAAACATGAATCAGCTGCCTCTTGCACACACAGCAAATGGAGATGGAACCTACAACCTAGGCATGTGCCCTAAGTGGGAATTGAACCCACGATCTTTTGGTTGACAAGACACTCCAACCAACTGAGCCACACTGGCTAGGGCTATTGCTCTTAAGTTTTAAGTAGCCTACTTCTATCAATCAAGGTTGAAAGGCTGTACCAAGAATGACATTCCGTACCTTTCCAACTGCTTCTGATGTTTCTCCTCTCTAGCCTGAGCTTTCATCTGTTGTACTTCAATAGTATCAGGCTTCCTTCTTCGCATGTACAGTTCATGGTTTCCCATACATAAGGCCAAAATCCGCTTATTGATTCTCAGACGAGGTGCGTAAAAAACAAAATCCTAAACATAAAGTATTCTGAATTTAAAATCTTCCCTGAAGGATAGTCTCTCTTACATTAATCTGTACTAAATTTTGTGTGTGGTATGAATTCTAATGTCACATTACATACAGTTTAGAAATCATAAGATTTCCTAACGACTAGTGAGTATCCTGTACTTGCACATAACTGGCTCCTCACCGTTTCATTCCCCACCAGTTTTGTGGGGAGGCTAATAATCTTAGACTCTCAATACAGTAAATGTCTTTTATTATTTTTTCTTCTCCAAAGCAACTATTAGCATCTGTTCCTCCATATCAGGAGTGTTTTTTGTTTGTTTTACCTTTAGTCATATTTATCTCAAAACTGGTCTTTGTTCAGAGCTGTCAAGTTTTTAAAACTAGAATTGTTCTCATCCTTTTGTCTTTCCAATAACTAACAGAATACAACAGTACACTTGACACTAGATGAATCAAAGAATCTATTTAAATATAAAGATTTAAGTTTAACACTTTAAGTTACAAAAATGTGACATTTATGATTCAAAACTCTATAAACAGAATATAGAACAGAGCTCCCTTTGCTACATTCTAGACACTAACAAGCTTTTTAAAATTGCCTCTTAGGAATGGTGATTATTTTCAATCATCTCCTAATACCTTAAGTTTCAGTTAAAATAAAATACTAATATTTACATATTATAGTAAGATTGAAACTTTGTATTTTTAATAACATTTATTATCTTATCACTAGGAAAGTTAAACTATAGAAAAAGAATATTCCTTAGGATCAATTCAATAAATGAACAATGTCATTCTTCAAGTAATACCGTAGAGCAAAGTGGCAGAAATTTAAAATACATAAAACACTTTAAAAATTTACTTACAGGCGCCTTTTTGTCAATTGGCTTTATAACAAATTTTTTGTCATTAAATGAAATATTTCTGATTTCACTCCAGGGAAAACCAATTTTAGGTGTTAACCTTAAAAAAAAATAAGAGAGACAGGGCATTTCTGTAATTAGAAGCATGAAACAATGGACAAAATTTGTATCAACTTTTTGGGGCCAATTTAGTTGCATGACCAGAGTTCCAGATTTTCAAAATATATTAACTTACTCATAACATACTGTTGACATTATCTTTTAAGGAAGAATCTGATCAATTAAATCACATATAACAGCCACGGCTGGCGTGGCTCCATGGACTGAGCACTGGCCTGCAAACCAAAAGGTTGCTGCTTTGATCCCTGATCAGGACACATGCCTAGGTTGTGGGCCAGGTACCCAGTTGGGGGTGTGCAGGTTTATGTTTCTCTCACACATGGATGTTTCTCTCCCTCTTTTTCTCCCTACCGTTCCTCTCTCCAAAAGTAAATAAACAATTTTAAAAATCACATAAAACAAAGACTATCCCAAAAATTCCATAAATGTGTCACAAACCTTGATTTCCCTGCTAGGGTTTGCACAAGCTCTATCTAGACTTAAGCTACTATAACTATAAGTTTAAATATGTTTAAGAGGGGGAAAAAAGACAGCTTTTATAACTTTTCATGTGAATTATGAACCTAAGTCACTAAAAATTTCTTTCCTGTTTAATATTAAAATGTTTGCATTATTTATGAATATACTAAAAACACTAAATTTTCAGTACACTTTAATAGCCTTAATTTTATGATATGTGACTGACTTCTCCCACAAAAAAATTTAAACACTCATATACACAAGTGTTTGGATAAATAGAATGGAAATTCTGACTCTGTGACTATAAAACTGTTGCCCCCATTTACCATCCCACACACAGATATTTAGGGAATCAGACTGGAACAAGTAATGGTGTTTCTGCTTGTCATATATTTCATGTTTTTGGACTGTCCATCAAATGCACCACCGCTATCCAACAAGAGCATGAATGACTGTGACACCTATATTGGCCAAAGCTATTTAGCCAGCATTCTGGTAACAGAGTATGAACTTCTATCTATTTATAGTCCTTTTAATTCTTAAGCAGGCTGACTGCAGTCCATCAAATAATTTTCTCTACAAAAAACATTTTTTACTCAATATGCATGCACCACACTATCCTTTATAATGGCCATGAAGATACGTCACAGTTACCCATTGAAAAGGGAGGCTTATAATATTGTTAAGGTAATATTATACTACACTTACATGTTACTTCTAAAAATTCTGAAGAATTTCCTCATACAATTCTCACAACAATCTTGTGAGGTGAGTCTGGCAGTTACTCAAATTTCACAGAGTTAATAATTACTTGACCAGGGTCACAAAAGTAATTAGTAGCAGAGTTGGTAAAATAACCTAACTAACCTTTTAAAGTTGTACCCTATTTTTTTTTTTTAATTTAAAAATATAAGTAACAGGCAAATACATTCTCAATATGAAATGAAACTGAACCATTACAGAAAAGACCAAAGAACCCATTGCCCACTATCCTTAATCCCTCCCTCTTGTCCTGAGCTAACCCATTCTTTCATATTCGCCATCTTTACCTTTATCAATATATATAATGAATAATCTAATAAAAATTGGCTCAATAATTTTTAACAGAAAAAATAATATTTGGTCTAATAGTCTTATTGTTATTTTTGCTTTTCAAAAATTTTCCCTTCTGAATGGTATAGCATTTTAACTTGCTTTGTAATATAAATGAAAAAATATATCCGAGTAAAATTAGCAAAATGCTCTCTTTTGGAATCATCATGTATGTATATGCTTAGAAATGTGTGTTTCATTAGATACCTGTAATAATGAAACCAAAAATCTGGAGCCAACCCAAAATAAAGAGAAATGCCTTTGGGGAAGGTGACATAGGCACAGACTTGGATGCTTATATGTCATGGTAAATAAATTAAAGAAAGGTATAATGCAGTTGTAACTATCATTCCTAAAAATTGCTGAAAGAGCTTGATGTACTTTATATTAAACATAAAAATACCTGGTCAATTTCAAAATAAAGTTACACTGTTCACTATCTTTAATACAGGAATATTCTGCTTTACTAATATCCAAAAAAATCAAAACAATTCCTATAAATATTAAACCGAAAAGTGTTACAAACACAATAAATCACGTTTTAATTTCATTGTCTCATTGCTTCTGATTTCTTACATATATTAATTTCAGTTTCAACCTGTATGCCACACATAACATTTAAGGAATTATTCTTCACCTACTGAGGAAATACATTTTAAAGTTACTAGACATAACTCACAAGAGATCAGGAAGCATACTTCAAATAAAAGTGAATTCACCCATTTTGATAAATACACTGAGAAATAACTGAAATCACAAGATGTTGAGAAAATGAAAATATGATAAATGAAAGCTTATATAGCATAAACTAATTTTTTAATTTGGAAAAAAAAGTAATAAAGGTAATCAAGCCAACTGATTAGTGACTAGTTCACTATTTACTTACTTGTCATCATGCTCATAAATATTCAGACCCAAAGCATCAACACCTAGCCACAATTCAGTTCCTTTTTTATTTTTTATTTCAAAATAGTTGACTCCATACATTTCTAGATCTTGTGCAATCTTCAGGTATTCCATCATAGAATCTTCCCTGTTGAAATAAAGCTTATTGTAACATATTTAAGTAAGAGTACCTAATATCAAACAAATTACAAAAATACTTTGAATTGAAAGGTAGTGTTTTATTTGTATAAGTCAAATGATCTTTGGAGGGGCAATCTGATGTAATAATCAATATAAAATAAAAATACTTTAAAACAAAGTAATACTTATAAAATAAAAATACTTTAATTTGAGGAAAACATGAAGAAAGCCATCCAAATACCTCAGCATTCCTCTATGTTCTTCATGCCAGTTCTGTATTCTTTCTTCCCACTGCTCTTTTGTCAATTTGTGTTGTTCTAAAACACTAGAAGGAAAAAAAAAACCTATGAAAATGTCTCTATCATTGAAAATCAATATTCTTTTAAAAGTCTAGAATCAACCCTGACTGTGGTAGTTGTCATACAGATCTATACACAGTAAAACAGTACAGAATAAATTCTCACACACACATACGACTGCATGC
Organism: Phyllostomus discolor; assembly: GCF_004126475.2. Classification (NCBI taxonomy): domain Eukaryota; kingdom Metazoa; phylum Chordata; class Mammalia; order Chiroptera; family Phyllostomidae; genus Phyllostomus; species Phyllostomus discolor. Next base: position 87,933,589 of record NC_040908.2, on the reverse strand, counting down.
AAAACTGATGAAATCTAAATAAGGTAGGTGCATTGTTATCAACGTCCATATTTTCACTGTGATACTGTACTAAAGTTACGTAAAATGTTACCGTTACAGAAGGCTGGGAGAAGGTACATGGGATCTCTCTATTATTTTATAATAGCATGTGAATCTACCATTATCTCAAAATAGGATCCTGAAATTATTTTAAATAATACATTTAAAAGTTATTATACAGAGAGTTTATAAGAATTCAAATGTTTTGAGCAAAATATTGGACAAAAAGGGAAAAATGACTGATTATTAATAAAAAAAATCACAAAACAGATGGAAAATCAGAATTCTTAGGCCTTAATACTGTTACTGTATTTTTGTGCTAAATTTTATTTTATTTTCTATTGGTTATACTTTACATAAAAGTGACAAGTCATACTTTTTGTCACTACCCATGCCCTCCAAATAACTTTTCATTAGTTTCTTTTGCATCTCCCAGTGTGTCATGCAAATTTTAAAACACACAAATTGTATTTTCTTTTACTAACATTTTAATACCAAATCAGCAGATTCAATATAATTCACCTACTGTGCATGCTATAGAGTATGTATTTCTATTCTCTTTGGGTAATATAATATTTTCCTTAGTGGTAAATCCTCAGACCCTACTTTACTGATAGCAAAAGATGTTGTATTAAAATATTATTGTGTTGCTATATAAAAAGTTTACATGAAACCCAGAGATTTCTTGGCAATATAAAAATAAATCTCAGGATGCAATCCTCCCTTGGACAAGTTACTATTTAGAATGGATTCCTTAATGGAGTTTCAGAGAGACCATTATGTTCTTATTATAAACTGCTCCTTTCTCTATGTATTTCTCCTTTAAGCCCTTGTTTTTGGAGAAAGAAGTTTTGTCTTCTTCCTTAGAGCACTGAAGTTTCCACATTTTTCTGGTTTTTAATGGTCCCTCTTGCTGTCTTAGGCTGTGCTCACCAGCAGGAATGCAATCAGCTTTGAAGGCACAATCAATTCAGCCGACTGCTTGTATCAGGATGTTAACTAAATCTGAAGGTATAAGTTAATTAAATTGGATGCCACCAGGATTTCTGCCATAGTTTTTTATATCCTGTATTTCGAATATCATTTGTTTGCATTTTGCATAATGTACTTGAATTATTAAATTTGCACAACTAATTTGTGGGTATGCAAAACTTCCTACGCTCTTTTCCTTCCGTCCAGAGCCAAAAAGCCCTTCTTTACACCTAAGGCCAATCCATCCAACTTGACTTTAAATCTATCAAGGCCTTTAAGTGACTTTTTTCTCCATTTCCTCAGGATCTTCACTCCATCTTTTATGGCAGAGGACATATTTATTGTTCCCTACTTAAATATGTTATCTCTACCTATTTGTGTTACAGAGGGCAAAGACCACATCTATACTGCTCACCACTAAATGCACAGTCAGTCCTAAAGAGTACTCAAAAATTTGTAGAGTAAAACAAAGAAATTCCAATCAACTTTTTCTCTTCTCTTACAGAACATGTCTATAAACCCATGCTTTCTTACTCCTGGCTTTTTTTCTTCTCCTAAACAGCAAACTTTTTTTTTTTTGAGAACTGTCCACATTTACTATCCTTCATTTCCATATATCACATTCACTGCCCAAGGTCAACCACAATCTGACTTCAATCCCCAACACTCTACTGAAACTGCTCTAAGGGTCACTTCCAATCTCCTTATTGTTAACCCCAACAAGACACATTAGGTACCCTCATACTCAATCTCTTTATACTACTTGACACTGCTGACCATTCTCTCCTTAAAGCATTGTCTTACCTTGTCTTCCATGATATAATACTCCCCTGGTATTAATCTCAATATACTTTAGAGGAACCTTTCCTTCTGTACTTTAAAGTATTTTACTATCCCAAGCCTTTTTCTTACTCTCTGTGTACTTTCAGGTCCATCTCTTTCATTCCCATCTATTTGCTAATTACTCCCAAACTATATCAGAACTCAAAATGCTCTCCAAGATCTGTACCCACAGCAACAAATCAATACTTGCACTCTCTCTTGGTTATACTGCAGATATTTCAAACTCAGTAGGTTCAAAACTGAAATCTATTCTACAAAATGTATTCTTTTCCCCCATCTTGGCAAGAAGGTATTACCAATCACCCAGGTGCCCAAGCCAGAAACCTGGAATATAAAAATTTATGTATATCAAGCTCTTTTTAAAGAAAGATACTATCTGGTAGAGCTTATTATCTGTTATCACCAGAAAGCACAACTCTACTTTGGGAGAAGACACTGCTTATCTAGGTATTTCATATAAGAACTAAAAGCATCCACTGAGCATCTAAGATAGGCAGAGGAGTAAGTGAAAGCTACACTCACCTCCTGTCAGGGCCAATCTGAAATTACAACTAAGTTGTATAGAAAGCATCTTGAATAACCAACTGAACACTAGCTGGAGAGAACCCTTACAACCAAAGACAGACAGAAGAAAACACTTCACCACAATGTGACTGGTAGGAGTGTGGAGGAGATGTGAGAAGGCTGGCTGGGCTCCCAAAGGAGCAGCTGAAGTGCCAGAGGAGTATTTCAGCAGCAGAGATGATCCCCCTGAGAAGTGTGGGGTATAAACCCCACACTGGGCTCCCCAGCCTATAGCACCAGAGATAAAAAGGAACCCAGATTAACATATAGCTGTGAAAACCAGTAGGTGTTCTGTTGGCCAGGGAGAGACTGCTGAGACACAGAGAGCCTTTTAAAGGGCCAAGGCACAAAATTTCATTGCAGCCACTTACCTTGGGTGCCAGCAAAGGGAGGGCAGAGTGCACTAGAGACACTTAAGAAGAGTCTGAGGCCAGTGGCTATGAGAAGAGGACTGAGGGAACAGCCACCACAATCCATGTGGTGAGCCATCCCCCACACTGCAGAAGCCATATCCCTCAGACAGAGCACTCCTCTCTGGATGGCATCAGCCTGAGGGGAAGCAATAAGCAACCTCCACCCTCCTCCCATCCCCAGGAATTACTCTGCACCACCCTGAGGTGCTTAAACCTGAATGCTGATTACAGATTGATTACATTAACAGCTGATCAGCTTAATGGCTGATTAGTTAACATCTAAGGCAGAAAATACAAAGAAGCAGCCCAAATGGGAAGACAAAGAAACAGACCCCAAATGAAAGAACAAGAGAATTTTCTAAATTAACTAGATGAAATGGAAGTTAGCAATTCATCAGAGAAAGAGTTTAGAGTAATGATTATAAGGGTACTCATTAGCATGTAAAAAGATATAGAAACCATAAAATAGTATCAGTCAGATATAAAGAATGCAATATCTAAGATAAATAATACACTGGAATGAATAAACAGTAGGTTAGATAAAGCAGAGGACTAAACCAGCATTTTGGAAGACAAGGTAGAAAAAAACAGGCAGAGAAGCAAAACAAAAGAATAATTTAAGAAAATGAGGAGCGCTTAAGAAACATTTTGGACAACATAAAGTATAACAACATCTGCATCATAGGAATACCAGAAGAGGGTGAGCAAGGGATTGAGAATCTATTTGAAGAAATAATAACCAAAGTGTCCATAATCTGGTGAAGGAAAAAGTTAACACGAGTCCAGGAAGCTCAGAGTCTCTGACAAGTTGGACCCAAAGAGGCTTAAGCCAATACACATCATAATTAAAATTACAAGGCTTAAAGATAGGGAGAGAATCTTAACAGCCCCAAGAGAAAAGCAGGTAATTACCTACAAGGGAACACCAATAGGACTGCCATTTGATTACTCATCAGAAACATTTCAGGACAGAAGGGAATGGTGTGAAATATTCAATGGGATGAAAAGCAAAGACCTACAACCAAGGCTACTTTAACCAGCAAGGCTATCATTTAAAATTCAAGGAGAAAAAAGGAGCTTCCCACACAAGAAAAAGCTAAAAGAATTTAACACCAAACCCATGCTGCAACAAATGTTAAAGGGCTTGCTTTAAGACAATGACGAAAAAGAGAAAGGGAAAACAAAACACCAGAGGAAAACAGTTAACAATAAAATGGCACTACACACCCGTATCTATCAATAATCACCTTAATTGTAAGTGGCTTAAATGTTGCAATCAAAAGAGAGAGGGTACCTAAATGGATAAGAAAACAAAATCCATATATACGCTGCCTCCAAGAGACCCATCTCAGATTGAAAGATACACACAGACTAAAAGTAAAAGGTTGAAAAATGATGTTTCATGCAAACTGAAAAGAAATAAGAAAGCTGGAGTGGCAGTACTTATATTTGACAAAATAGACTTTAAAACCAAAGCTACAGTAAGAGACAAAGAAGGACATTACTTAATGATAAAGGGTACAACCCAACAAGAGGATAACCCTAGTGAACATTTATACACCCAACACAGGAGCACCTAAATGTAAAGCAAATCTTAATGAACATAACGGGAGAAATCGACAGAAACATAGTCATAGTGGGGGATTTTAACACCCCATTGACTTCAATGGATATATCTTCCAGGAAGAAAATCAATAAGGAGACAGCAGCCTTAAATGACACACTGGATCAAATGGATTTAATTGATGTCTTCAGAGCATTTCACTCCAAAGCAGCAGAATATACATACTTTTCAAATGCACATGGAACGTTTCCTAGGATAGGCCACATACTAGAACGCAAGAAGAGTCTCAATAAATTTAAGAAGGCTGAAATCATATCAAGCATCTTCTCTGACCACAATGCTCTAAAACTAGAAATTATCCACAAGAACAGCTCTGAAAGACACAAAGACATGGAAACTAAATAATATGTTATTAAGCAATCAATGGGTGAACAATGAGATTAAGGAGGAAATCAGAAGATGCCTTGAAACAAATGAAAATGAGGACACCCAATCCACAATCTGCAAGAAAAAGGGAAAGCAATCCTAAGAGGGAAATTCATCGCACTACAGGCCTATCTCAAAAATCATGAAAAAGCTCAAATAAACCATCTAACTTCACCCTTAAATTTGAAAAGGAACAAACAAAGCCCAATGTGAATAGAAGGAAGGAAATTATTAAGATCAGAGCAGAAATGAAACAGTCTTTAAAAATGCTACAAAAGATCAATGAATCCAAGAGCTGATTCTTTCAAAAGATAAACAAGATTGACAAACCCTAAACCAGATTCATCAAGAAAAAGAGAAAGGATCTAAATAAAACCAGAAATGAAAGAGAAATAACAACTAACACCAAAAAATACAAAAGACAGTAAGAAAATATTATGAACACTTATATGCCAACAAACTGGACAACCTGGACAAAATGGATAAATTTCTAGAAATATATAATCTTCCAAAAATAAATCAGGAAGAATAAGAGAATCTGAATAGATAGATTACACCTAATGAAACTGAAGCAGTCATCAAAAAACTGCCAACAAACAAAAGCCCTGGACCAGATGGCTTCACAGGTGAATTCCACCAAACATTCCAAGAAGAAATAACACCTCTCCTCTAATTACTTCATAAAATTCAAGAGGAAGGAAGGCTCCCAAATTCATTTTATAAGACCAGCATTATCCTAATTCCAAAATCAGATATAAAGACACTACAAAGAAAGAAAATTATAGGCCAATATCACTGACAAACACAGATGCTAAAATCCTCAACAAAATATTAGCAAACCAAATACAGAAATATGTCAAACAGATCCTACACCATCATTAAGTGGGTGTAGGATCCATTTATTCAGGAATGCAAGGTTGGTACTACATTCACAAATCAATAAATGTGATTCACCACATAAACAAAAGGAAGGGTAAAAATCACATGATTATATATATCAATAGATGCAGAAAAAGGTTTTGATAAAATCCAGCACCCATTTCTCTCAGCAAAGTGGGAATAGAGGGAACATAGCTCAACACAATAAAGGTCACACATGACAAACCCACTGCCAGCATTATACTCAACGATCAAAAACTTCAAGCATTCCTCTAAGATGGGGAACAAGACAGGGATGTCCGCTTTCACTTTTCTTACTCAACATAGTACTGGAAGTTTCAGCCACACCAATCAGACAAGAAGAAATAAAAGACAACCAAATTGGAAAGGAAGAAGTAAAACTGTCTTTGTTTGCAGATGACATGATACTGTACATATAGAACCCCAAAGATTCCACCAAGGAACTGCTAGAACTGATAAATGAATTCAGCAAAGTAACTGGATACAAAATTGATATTCAGAAATCAGTTGCATTTTTATATGCCAGTAACAAACTAACAGAAAGGGAAATTAAGAAAACAATACCATTCACAACTGCTTGAAAAAGAATAAAATACCTAGGAATAAACCTGACCAACAATGTAAATGACCTGTACTCAGAAAAGTATAAGACACTGAAGAGAGAAACTGAAGAAACAGTAAGTGGAAACACATATACTGTGTTCATGCATAGGACAAAATAACATCATTAAAATGTCCATACTACCCAAAGCAATCTATAGGTTCAATGCAATATCTATCAAGATTCCAATGATATGTTTCACAGAACAAATATTTCAAAAATTTATGAACCACAAAAGGCCCCACATAGGACAGCGGATCCTGAAAAAGACAAAGTTGGATGAATCATGTTACCTAATGTCGAACTATACCAGGCCATAGTTATTAAAACAGCCTGGTACTGGCATAAAAACAGACACAGAGATCAATGGACCAGAATAGAAAGCCCAGAAATAAACCCGCACCTTCAAAGTCAATTAATATTCAAGAGAAGAAGCAGGCACATACAATGGGCTAAAAATAGTTTAGTCAATAAATGATGCTGGGAAAATTGGACAGATATGTGCAGAAAAATGAAACTAGACCAGCCTTTTACACCACACAGAAGAATAAATTCAAAATAGATCAAAGACTTAAATGTTAGACCTGAGAACATAAGAATCATAGAAAAAAACATAGGCAGCAAAATCTCAGACATTGCACATAGAAATTTTTTTTTTCAGATATATCTCCCCAAGCAAGGGAAACAAAAGAAAAACAAATGGGAATCCATCTAACTAAAAAGTTTTTGCACAGCAAAGGAAACTTTCAACAAAATAAATAGACAACCCACAGAATGAGAGAACATAGTAACGGATACATCAGATGGTAGGCAAAGCAGAATGATTATCCCCATTTTGCGGATTCAGATATCAAGGCTCAGGGACTTTAGGTTTCATACCCAAAGTGACATAATTAGCAAAGACTAGAATCAGTACTCAAAATCTAGGCTTCCTGTCTAATGATTTTTCTTATGCCATACTACTTTAAATACTTACAGAAGCAGCAGTATATTGCAGATAAGAACAGAACATTAAACTAGTAGTTTGAAAACTGAGTTTAAAATGTGTTTTAAGCCCTGGCTGGCGTAGCTCAGTGGATTGAGCACGGGCTGGGAACCAAAGTGTCCCAGGTTCGATTCCCAAACAGGGTACATTCCTGGGTTGCAGGCCATAACCCCCAGCAACCGCACATTGATGTTTCTCTCTCTCTCTCTCTCTCCCTCTCCCTCTCTCTCTCCTTCCCTCCCTAAAAATAAATAAATAAAATCTCAAAAAAAAAAAAAAACCAAAGAAAAAGCTTTAAAAAAATAAAAAAAAATAAAATGTGTTTTAAAAATTAAAATCTTAATCTTATTTCTATGGGAGAAACACAGGCTGCTACTTACTCCCAAAAGGATTTATTATGCACCTATCTGCCTGTGTAAGAATTTTTATCAAGCAGTAACAGTCACATTCTCCCCCATGTCCAAACCTGATGTATTGTTTATCTTATGGAAATAAAGAGAGGAGAGAGAAAAGGTTTAGGTAATTGCAGACTATATAAATCTACGTAGCTACTGAGTCATGATTTTTAAAACCGTACTCTCTGATTTAGCTGGCAACCTAACATAGTTTTTAAGAAATTCTATTTACAAACTTCTAAAACATAATATTTCAGAGAATATAACATAAAAAGTATGTTTCACTTACCGCTGTGGTAGGAGTCTATCGTTAGCCAGGTAGCCTGGTTTGTGAATCTCTTTGTTATAATCTCCGTACTTTGCTTGGACAGCGTAGGAAGCCAAAAGGACTGCAGTTTCTGGAGGGCAATATATCTCATCATTTAAGATAGCTTCTTTGACTTGCAAGAAGAAAAGTCTCTGGGTTATTTCTTGAATTAATTCCTCAGAAACATCTTCAGGAAAGAATTTAGCTCTAAATTTGAACTGTAAAGGATTCTCTTTTTTAACATCTTGCTGTGTAACCTGAAACAGTAATTTCAAGTATAATCAACAAAAACCTTAATATCAAAATGACTCAATCTAGTCACATCAAACCCTTTTTAGCAAAAAGTAGGATGTTAAACAGCAGTAAAATTCTAAATCTGTAAGATTCTATACTTTTAAAAATATATCTGAGAAAAAAGATTCTATGATTACAAAAATTATCCATAATGTACAGATCCTACCTAATAACCAAACTGTAACTTGTCTTGAGAAGCTTATTCTGTAGATGTTTAAATAGAAGTACTAGGTTACACCTAATATTTCTTATGTGTTAAGTTGTCAAATAGGAAAGTGAACTTTTCTCTAAGAAAAGTTAATGCTGCCTTATTGAGTTAAAAGACATGACACCTTTAATGATGCAGAGATAACTGCAAAAGGAAGCCCAAATCAGTCAGACCCTAAGCTTTTCTGGCACAAATTCAAGATCATTAACTTCCAAGTAATTTAGTTATTAGCTGAATGTTATTATACATACTTCACCTTTTTATTTAGTTTGAGCCATGTAGAATAACCTTTGCTGTCCACGTACTGCAGCCCAAAAAACCAGACTTCACGCAAACCAACTGTTTTCACCACCTTAAAAAATGAAAGTCCATTTCACTTCAATATTCATACTATAACTAGATGGCATTATACTTCAGAAGAAAAACAAAACTATATAGGTATTATAGATATATTCCATTGTTATAGAGAATCTCTTTCATAAATTTAACATGTTAATTAAAGGAATATTTCTAAAAACTTAAATTCAGGTTTGTATATTAAGTTTTATAATGTCATTTCACAATAGTACTTGATCCATTTTTTTATACCTCCTTTTTCTTCTCAATTCCCATTATGATCCAAACAGATAACAAGAAGAGTCTGGGAAAACAGATATAGAGCTGCCGTAATCCCATTTTACTATTTCAATTTACTGCCACAAAAAACGCAGACTCATGTAGCCACTATGGAAAACAGTATGGAGGTTCCTCGAAAAATTAAAAATGAAACTGTCTTATCACCCACCAATTCCATTCTGGGTATATATCCAAAGAAACCCAAAAGACTAATTCAAAACAATGTATGTACCCCTAGCCCTGGCTGGTGTGGCTCAGTGGATTGAGCACCAGCCTGTAAACAGAAAGGTCACTGGTTCAATTCCCAGTCAGTGAGAGGCAACTGATCAATGTTTCTCTCTCTCTCTTTCTCCCTCCCTTCCCATTTCTCTAAAAAAATAAATAAATAAATAAAATTTTGCACCCCCATGTTCCATTTACCCCCACAACTACACTATCAGTTAGGCAAGGCAAACAGTACCATTTTGGTGACAAAGAGTCTCTGAAGACATTTAAATGCCACGGCCCAGGTTTTCCAGCTGGTGATAACCCCTACTCCTTCCCTTCTCTCACCATTATACATTCTATGTTCTTCCCTCACGGGGCAAGAAACCATTCTGGGAACATGCCATGAATTTTATCCTTCTTCAGCTTTGCTTTTGCTTTTTCCTCTGTTTACAATGTTTCTTCTATACTCTGACCACCTGTTGAATAATTTATTCCTTAAGGCCCAGCTCAACTAACATGCTTCTGTGAATGAAGCTCTGCTATCATCCAAATCAAATAAATGAATCACTTGTTCCTTGATGTTCCCACAGTACTTTACCTATACTGCTATTAGAACAAGTGCTCTATCATATCATAATTAACTGTACTGGCAGTATGTCTATTCATCTTAATATATATGTCATCTCAAAGAATGCTTAGTTTGTGGTAGGCACTCAAAAGTATTAAGAGTAAATAAAGTGGTAATCTAGGACTTATAGCCAAGATTGTACCAATACTTAACATAGCATATTTTTTAAAATCTATATTTAAAATAAAATGAGAAAACAGAGCCAGAGGAAATTAGAGTTTATTAACATTTAAAAAGCTTTACCGCAAGATTCAACATTAGTTCTTAAGTGGTAAATATTGTTTTTTTTTTAACTTTTAAATCTAACAACATGCCAGGTGCTCTGACTGGTATGGCTCAGTGGGTTAGGTAACGCCTCGAAAACTGAAAGGTCACTGTTCAATTCCAGTCAGGGCACATGCCTGGGCTGCCAGCCAGGTCCCCAGTTGGGGGCATGTGAATGGCAACCTATCAATGTTTCTCTCCCTCCTTTCCCCTCTCTCTAAAAATAAATAAATAAAATCTTTTCAAAAAATACCATAAAAATATGCCAGGCTTTTGGTTTCAAGATAGAAAAACTGAAGCCTTCAGTTTGCTTTCCTTCTCTTGAAAAATTTCACTGAAATGATACACACACACACACACACACACACACCAAATTAAAAAGAGGAAAAGTTATTTAGCTGTGCTAAGAAAGGTTACCATAAATAAAAACCCCAAACCTGACAAATTTCTGGATGATCTGGGATGTATTGTAAAAACTCATACTGATGCAAAATCTAACCAATGCCAAACAACAGAACTTTCACCCAGATAATTTATCTTTGGCAGCAGAGCCACAGAAAACATTCCTGCTCAGAATGGCAGTGAAGGAAATTTACACAGGTCAGGGACAAGAGAGAAAAGGCTATCAAAGTAGCTGGCCACAGTTTCTGCCTCCAGGCTTTGTGTAATTCACAATGCTAGCTAAGTAAAAGGGGAGTTGCCACAGTAGGCACCTATAGTAGTCTTAACTTGAGGCTACCACAACAAACACCAGGAAGAGCAAGAGCGCTCAGCTGTGAAATTCCTGAAGAGGTCCTGTATTTACAACAGCTCTTTGCCTACTTCTGAAAGTGTTCTCAGAACCTTCCAATCACATACATGCACAGGGTGAGGCAAAAGTATGTTTACAGTTGTGAGTGCACAAAACAGAATTTATTCTTGTATTAATAAGTATTCTACTATTTTCCATAGGAACAACTGTAAACCTATTTTCCCCCATCCTGTATAAATAAAAAAAAAAATGCTTGGGCACATAACTACAATATATGTATCTTTATTTGTAAGTTATATACATGCTATCATACATATAAAGCACATATTTTTAAAATAATTGAAAGATGAAAGACAAAAATATAAACATTTTAGTATTTTTTTCTTGCATCCTAAAAGATCATGGATGGGGAGCACTCCTTTGAGGTTATAAATACTCTACTGTAATCCCCCAAGTAGAGCTGAAAGATGAGGCTAGTAAAGGAAGAGTCCGCAGTGAACAATGAATGTTAAGCACTCAACTAGAGCCTCCTACACACAGCAGATGGCCTCAAGCCAACATCATAATTAGAAGAGAGACTTTGCTGCAGGTGGACTCATGTAGCTATGTACCCTCATTTGAGAGTACCCCTACCCTCTTGGTCTGTTCCTGGCCTAACCCTGAACCTACCTACCTGCTAGCTCACCCCGTATACTCACTATACCCAAGGTAAAGCCTGCTTTTAGATCCTTACACTCAGGCTCTGAGTGAAGGAATGCCAAGAAACAGAACAGCGACTAGTAAGAATTGTCAAGAGATAACAATCCTTAATCTAGACCTTCATTTACAATGAATGACATACAGTATACATGTGTGTGCTGTGTGCATGTATGTAAAATACTGTTCTATATACTTTACATGAGATCTCAATTCTCACTTCTAAGGGAGCAATGTTATCATCATCCTAATTGTACAATGGAGAAAAATGAGGCAAAGGCAGGAATCTGTCCCAAATTAAACAGCTATAGCTAAGGACTCTACTGTAGGCAGGTATGGCTGCTGAGCCCGTATTTTTAAACTACTATACATTACTACATTACAATAAATAGTAATATTTATTTCTATTATCCAGGAGTTTCATTATCCCTGGTACCCAAGCTAAAACAATTCTGCTTAATAAATAACAAATTTATTTCTCAGCGTCAATACCAAAAAGATCCACCTGCTGGTTGGTTTTTGTTACCACAAGCATTTCACTCATTTAAGTAACATTTCAACTTGCTATGAAGTACAATAAATGCTAATTCATTCATATTTTTATTCAAATAAGATAGGCTATATATTTAACAAATAGGAGGTCTAGAAGAATCAACATAAGTAGATATTAATTCACAAGGTAAAACACCTATAATGTAGAATGAATGTAGCTGCTTATGAGTTTGCTTTAAAAAATTGCTTACATACACACAGAAAAAGCCTTTCACCTTCCAAAAAGACATTATCAGGGCTTTGAAGATCATTAATTACCTAATCAGGAGATTAAGTATACCACTTTCTCAAGAAGAGAAACAATTTTCCAGGAATTTTAAATTTGTATTGCATTATTATATTTGGATCGGTATGTGATAGAACGTCACCTATTAAAACCAAGATACGTAATAGACTATTTACTGCTGTAACACAAGAAACTCCCTCATTTTCTAAGGCAGTGATTTTCAAATTTTTTGATCTCATGGCACACATAAACTATTTACTAAAATTCTGCAGCATACCAAAATATATGTTTTGCCAATATGACAAAAATAGGTATAATTTTTAAATTTTATTGATTTTAGAGACAGGAGAGAAAGGGGGGGAAGAGAGAAACGGAGTTGGGAGGAGGTAAGAGGGGGCAGAGGAGAGAGAGAAGAGACAGAGAGAAGGAAACATTGATTTGTTGCTCCACCCATTCATGCATTCATTGGTTGATTTTTGTATGTGTCCTGACTAGGGAATCAAAACCGAAACCTTGGCATATCAGGTTGATCCTCTAAGCAACTGAGTTACCAAGCCAGGGCAAAATAGGAGTAATTTTGATTCATTCACTCTGAACGGCTACTGTTGTGTTAGATGTCATTTTTTTATTGACAATTTAAGAGTAAAGGGGTCAGTGCCCCTGACTAAATAGTCAGGTATTGCATGTTTTAAAAATTATTGCAGCACACCAGTTGAAAATCGCTGCTCTAAAGCCAAATTAATCTCACCACAGACTATTGCTCTCTCGTTCATATGTAAAAGTTAGAAGTCTCAGGCCATGCAAGATACATCACTTCCCTCCTCTCTGCAATTATCAATTCACCTTAATCACCTGACCCTGGACAACAACCTCTTTCTCCTCCTTTCCTCAACAGCTTATTACTCAGAACATTGCATACAGCATTACCTGAGGAGCTTAAACTAAAAAACAAAAACAAAACTAATGGTTTAAAGTAGGCCCCAGATAATAAAATTGGAATTTCTAGAGGTAGTTTCCACGCACTGCCCATACCCCATTTTTTTTAAACCACGAGTGACTAAAATGTGCACTCAGGAGAGAGAAAAAGACAAAAATCAGTAATCCAAGTTCCTTAACATGACATCCACGTTCTAATACCAGGCTAGCAAACAAGCCTAAGGCATCGAAGTGTCATTTGGTGCCTACTTACAGCCTATAATTCCCTGTGTCTTTGCTCCTGCCACCCCATTTGTCTAGAATATGCACCCATTCCACTAGGTGGAATGTCTCAGATTTCCTTTTAGCCTTCATTACAATGATTTGCACAGCAGATATAAATATGGATGGACCTTGAGAATATTATTCTAGGAAAGTCAGTCAGTCAGAAAAAGCTAAAAACCATACAATTAATTCACTCATATGTGGGATATAAAACTGAAACTCATAGATACAGGCAATAGCATGGTGGTTACCAGAGGGAAGGGGGTAGAGTAGTAGTAAAGGGTAAAGGGGGCCAAATATATGGTGACAGAAGATGATTTGACTTGGGTGGTGAGCACACAATGCAATATACAAATCACGTATCAGAGAAATATATACCTGAAACCGGTATGTCCTAATGAACCAATGTCACCCCTATAAATATAATAATTAAAAAAAGGTGAAGGGATTAAGAAGTACAAATTAGTAGTTATAGAACAATCCTGGGGATTTAAAGTACAGCATAGGGAATATAGTCAATAATATTGTGATAATTTTGTACAGTGCCAGGTGGGTACTTGAAATATTGAGGGGAACACAAACTGCTACTATTTATTTTGTTTTAATTCTATCACACAAATCTAGGAATGAGAAGGAATATCTACACAGCTGTTCAAGATACCTGAATAGGTACTGTGAAAAATACCAGTGCTACAATGTTGCACTATTAGTAAAGGTATAGAAAAACAGAATGAAGTGCAATAGCATTCACACTATGGTGTCAAAAGTTGCATATTTCATCTGGTTAAACGATACCTGGTCAAAAAGTTGTTTGCCAGTTGTATTGGGCTGGATAGCAAATTCCAGCTCAGCATCCATTGTGGTTACTCTTACGTTGATCTATAATAAAAACGAAAGAAATAATCAGTAGGAAAGAGAATACACTTTAAAAAAAATTTATTTTAGAGAGAAGGGAAAAGGAGGGAGAAGAGAAGGAGAGAAACGATGATGTGTGAGAGAAACACCAAATGGTTGCCTTGGCCTTCAACACCAAGGCTGCAGGTATCGAACTGGCAACCTTTTGTTTTGCAGGACAATGCTCAACCAACTGAGTCTCACCAGTCAGGGCAGAATACACTTATTATTACGCAAGAGAAAATACTTTTATCTGATTTCTAAAATAAAATGATATAATACACAGGCAGTAAAGAGCAAATGCATAACTGTATCTAACAGTTTCTTTAATAGATAAAGTGATAAGGTTTGATTTTAATTATAGAAAACCTTAAATCTACTTGCAAAACAAAGATCTTATGAAATCTTCTTTTAAGAACTTTTATGAATTCCTAACATATACTAGACACTAAGCCATGAGTTTTCCATATTCTCATGTCATGTAACCCCTGCAACAATACTTGGAGATATGCTCATTTCTAAAGAAATTGAAGGAGTTTCCATCGTGTGCACAATGACACATTAATATCAAATGGAGAGCAGGTATTTAGTATAACTTGGAATTCTTTGAATGTCATTCACTATCTCATATTTCTTTAAACACAAAAATCAGATAGTTTTATTTATACTGCAAATGTATTCTTCACCTTATAAAAAACATTCATCCTGCCCTTTGTTAGATTCTATTTTAAACTCTTAACTTTTTTTGTGTGTAAATACCTTTCTAGTTGGATTATTTTACCAAAAACTTAACATGCCTTGACCAAAATAATTTTAAATCCAGAATAGCATCTTTACTTAGGATTCACAATGATGTGGTGCAAATATATCTTTTAAACTTTAACTCCACTATTATTAGAACTCTAAATCAGACTGACTTCTCCTTACACCTTTTACTCATTCTAAAAACCATAACTTGTATACCTATAGATCTTCTACCTTCTCTAAATCAAATAAATCTTATAGATCGTTCTTTCTTTAAAGTAGTATCAGGAACTATTGATACACATAAAATACATGTAACATACATAAACAATAAAGCATAATAAAATAAAACATAATAAAATAAAACCAATTGTGACATAATAAGAAATACATATATTTGGTCTTCATCCTGGTTCCTGGAGGAGCTCCTAAAGCCCTTGGAATTTCCTAAGAGATATGAGGAGCGTCTTTTGTTATTCATAATAAGCCCCTTTCACACATACCAGAGTTTATGCTAATGAGTGGACTCTAGATGGGATCTTAAATAGCATCACTATGGGGGTGGTGGGGTGTTAGCTAGAGAAACCAACTATGTGATTAGAAGAACCAACAACATTACTAGAGCCACTCACCCCAACCTCAGGGAGGAGAGTAGGAACTGAGTTCATCATCAATGGTCAATGATTTAATCAATCATGTCTACATAATGGAAGTTTCATAAAAACCCAAAATGAAGGGGTTCAGTGAGCTTCCAAGTTGGTGAACGCACCCACATGCAAAGATGGTACACCCAAATTCTACAAGGACAGAACCAGTACTAGTAAGTACAGTGCTTCTCTGAATTCTGTGAGCTATTATAACAAATTATAGAAACTGAGGAGGGAATCATGGAAATCCCCAACTTGTAGCCAAACTAGGTAAAAGTGTGCATAATCTGGGACCTACTACTTGTGACTGGTGTCTGAAGTGTGCAAGGCAGTCTTATGGGGCTGAGCCACTAACCTGCTGGGTCTCTGCTAAACTCCAGGTAGCTGGTGTCAGAATGAATTAAATTACAAGACATACAATTGATATCCACCCAGAATTGGAAAATTGCTGGATATGAAAAAACCCACATGTTTAGAGTCAGAAATTTTGTGAGTGAAGTTTTCCTTTACCCATTAATCTGTCATTATCCCTTAATGAGAAATGACAAATAATATTGCCTATACCAGTGTATTTCTTCTTTGTGAATTTCCCTGTCCCCAATCCCCACAGGTAAGCACTAATGTGAATTTTGTGTTTTGTCATTCTGTTGCTTTTTTAAAAGAGCACAGTTCTATCACAAATGTAGTATCTATATGTAAAGTCAATTTTTCCTGTACAATTTCACTTTTCTTGATTTTTAACTATATTAAAACTATACAGTACTTACTAATGAAGTATTCTTTCTTGATGTGGGCAATGGTTACATGAGTATATTTTATGAAAATGCATCAACTCATGATATATGATATATTTGATAAAAAGAGTTAACAAAAAGTATATCACACTGTAGTTTGGTTTTCCACAATTATAGATCTAAGATTCACTGATGTTGTTAAGTAGTTTTTATTGCTATACAATCTATATTAGCCAACAATTTATTTACCCATTTTCCTGTCAATAGACAGTTTCCAATTTTTACCATTAAGGATAATACTGCTATGAATATTCTTATACATGTCTCCTAGTGCCTATGTGCCCAGACCAGTTTCTCTGGAAGTATAATACCGTATTTTTGGACTGTAAGACACACTTCCCCCACCTCCCATTATTTGGGAGGAATAATGGTTGTTAATGATGCTGTTGAGTTCTGTTTATATTTACATTGGTGAAATATTATGTTATTTATGTTATTAAATATTCTATCACATTTTTTTGCCTCAAAATTTTTTGTCCTACTTTCCTCTTCTAAAACCTATGTGCGTCTTATGGTCCAAAAATATGGTACTCAGAAGAATTCCTGGGAAATAAGTTATGCATACCTTCAACTTTACCATGTAACGCTAAATTGTCTTCCAACATGACAGTATCAACTTAAATTTTCATCAACAGTGTGTAAGAATTCTTGCTGATCTGTATTTTCACCAATAGTGGGTATTAACAAATTTTTTTAAATGTCTGACAAATATAGTGGATGTAAACAAGATTTTATTATGGTCTTAACGTGCAGACAGACCCCTAGTTCCTAATGAGGCTGAGACATTTTCCTGTGGGTGGGATGCAGAATTCTAAGATGACCCCCAGAACCTCTATCCTGGTGTTACTCTCATGATTATGTTATATGACAAAGGGAATTTTGCAGATATCCTTAAGGATACTAGTAAGTTGAACTTTAAATAGGAAGATTATGTGACTGGGCCTAAGCTAATCATGTGAACCCTTTAAAAGCAAAGCGTTTTCTCTGAGTGGTTATACAAGTCAGAGAGGTTCAAAATTCGGAGAGGAATTTGACACAAAAGGTTTTCCATTGCTTAACAGGTAGGGTCATGGGACAAGAACATGACGGCAGCCCCTAGGAGCTAAGAGTGACCCTTGGCCAACAGCTAGTAAGAAGATGGGAACTTCATCCTCCAGTTAAAAAAAAAAATCATCATTTTACAAGGAAATCAATTGTCCCAATAAAAGGAATGAGCTTGGAAGAGAACCCCAAGCTCTAGATGAGAAGGCAGCTGAGCTAAATCTTGATTTCAGGCTAGTGAAACCTTGAACAGAGAACCCAGTCACATCATCCCACACTGCTAACCTACAAAACTGAAAGATATAAATGGATATTGTTTTAAACTATTAAAATTGTGGCAACTTTTTATAGAGCAACATAAAACTAATACAGTGTTTATTGTCTCCTCATATTTGAAATGTCTGTTTTTGTCTACTGCTTATTTTTCTACTTGGGTTGTCTTTTTCTTACTCCTATGTAGGAAATCTTTATATATCCTAGGTACTTTGTCAGTTATATGTGTTACAAAAAAGGTTTTCTACCAGTTAGAAGTTTGTCACTCTACTTTATAAAGTACCTTCTTTATAGTAAACATATCCTTAATTTTAATATTGAATTTATCAATGTTTACATAGTTCTTTTGTTGCCATATATAAGAAATATTTCTCCACTCCAAAATCAGGATATTACCTAATCAATACACATTTAATATTTTCCTACTAAAGTTTTATTTTTCATAAGTTGTCTTCAATGATTTTTGCTTATGATCTGAAGAAGTACCATTTCATTCTTTAATCCCATTAGGATAAAGATATGGAGATTTAATATATCTAAATGATGTATACTGATTAGTTAAGTCATACCACAAAGATGACTGTCACCAAATCAAATGTCTAGAGGTATGGGTCTGAATCTGTAATTATTCTGTGGCATTGGTCAATTTAGCCATCCTGCCAATACTATTAAAACAATGTATATTGTCTTAATTACTATATCTTTAAATAAATCTTGATATCTGGTAGAGCAAGTCTCCTCTCATTATCTTCAGAACTATTTTAACCATTCTTAGCTCTTTGTTCTTTCTCTTGGCTTCATATAAAATTGTAAACTTATCATTATAAATCATAATCAATATCCTATCATGATCTACACTGGAACTACACTAAATTCATTAACACAACAAATTCTCTTGGGGTAATGACAACTTTTCAATACTGACTCTCCTATCCATGGCTATGGTTCTCTCTGAGATTTTAGGTCCTCTTTAATGTCTTTCAAAAAAGTATTTATAAATTTCTCCATAAAAATCTTATTAACCATTTGTTAAGATATCTTTCTCCTAGTTCATTATGGTTTCATAGCTATTATAAATACAGGCCCACAATCCCCTGACACCCTAAAAACATTAAAAAATGAAGTTTATTAGCTAATTTCTAGCAAAAAAAATTGTCTTGGAGTGATATGAAACTAACTAGTGAATTAATTCACCCCACTTCTAATGAATATTCACATACTGATCTACAGAAGTATTGTTTTTGAGATAGTGCAACAGACAACAAAAGTTTCATGATAATGGCATGTACACATAAATATGGCCTATTAGCTTCTACAATCCAAAAAATCCCAAATATTAAAACTCATCTAGGTTAAAGGCTTTCCAATGCAGGATTGTGAAAATGATGAAATACCTTTCCAATTTTTTTATGGTTTTGCTTCTATAGAAATGCAATTGGTTTTTAATCAATCCTTTTATCAGTTCCCTTGCCAACTGTTACAATAAGCCTGTAAATATTTGTGTTTACATATACCAGGAGCCAAAAAACTCTTCCTGTAAAGGACCAAATAGTAAATATTTTAGGCTTTGTGGACCATAAAGCCTGCTGTATCTACTCAACTATGCTACTATAGCAACAAAGCAGTTATAGATAATAAAGCATACTATGTCCCAATAAAACTTTAGACACTGAAATTTGAATTTCATATAATTTTCACAAGTGAAATATTATTCTTTTGATTTTTTTCCAACATTGAAAATGTAAAACCAGTCTTAGTTTACAGGCTATACAAAAACATGTGGCGGGCTAAACTGGGTCAATGGGCCATAATTTGCTAGTCCTTTATATAAAAGAAGGATCTTAACATCTTTGTTAGGTAGGATAGGTAGCAAACCAAGGCACAGAGGAAGAGGGAGACATGTCTCACTCACTAACTCAGCAGTCCTAAGCCTGGTCTGATAATATTACCAGGTGTTCCAACTCCACAAGAAACACCATGCTAACACGGGAGGGCAGCCCTTGAAATTCTATGAATCTTCTCCACTATCTGGGAACAAAAACCTTTGAAACTGTCTTTCACCCTAAGACCTGAAAGGCAGGAGAGGGGTCCACAGTGCCCAAAGGAAGAAGCCCATAAGACAACTTTGGTTAACTGCCTACCTCTGCTCACTATCTGTTTATGAGGGAGTCTCTAATGCTTACAGAAAGAGCCCATCAATAACTGTGGGTAACTGCCCCAACTTTAATTAACTGCTTTCTGTCACATATCTATTTTATAAAATATACAAATGCAGTCTGGAGCAAGATAAAAGATTTGGGCTAACAGATTCCTACACATACCTAAGTTTGGGTAGTCACGTCCCCCCGGGAAAGCTGGCACCATCTTTACCTGTCAATTGATATGTAACTTCTTCACCCTCATCCCACCAACTATGTAAGTCCTCAGAACAAAGGACTCTTGCTCTTTGCTGTTTGACCACACGCCTCAGGCCACCCCAGCATTTGACCACCCTTACCCTGTTTTGCCTGTGTCTTTTACCCCCCACCTTAGCTAGGCCTGCTCTCTTCCATGAGAATGAATCACCAATAAACCCTGATTGCATGCTAACAGATTTGCTGATCTGTAATTCTTTACTGCGTCAGCAAGGAGAACCAAGTTTCTGGGAGTTTCTTCCATAACATCTTCAAAACAGTGTTTTTCCTTTCCAGTTTTTGAGCTTTTGGCCTGTTTTTCTGCATAGGTTTCTCTGTTCATTGTTGAAGAACAGTGATAGTGTGTATCTTTTATCTTGTTCCATTTTAAAAGAAATGGTTCCATTGTTAACATATTAACAGCTTTTGCTGTAGCTTTTCTTCTATACCTAGCTTCAGAGTATTGGTTTTTGTTTTTTAAATCATGAATAGTTGTTTAATTTTAGCAACTGCTCCCTCTAAATTTATCATATAATTTTTCTCTTTTAAGTTGACCATGATAATTGTGATACAAAATGCTTATTATCTGACCACCAAAATGTAAAAAAAATTAGTTGGACACTGAGTTACAGAACAGTATCTCTTGCTAACAGATATGGCTATCTGACTAAGCTCTTACCCACAGAGCATGAGCAGAGGAGATACAGGCCACTTCCATGCTGAGGCATAAAAGCAAGGTATGAGGCATGTTAGCAAGTTAACATGCTTCCCTATGGTTTTTCCTTCCTTCCTGCCGGCTGCAATCCAACATAGCAGTAACTCACCTTCAATTACAAAAAACAGTAACGCCCTAAGCCAGAAGTCCTCAAACTTCCTCTTCATATTAGAAATTACAAAACATCCCAAAATACTTTTGTTTAGTGGGTTACATATAATCATATACCACATTAGAAATTAAAACAGAAAATTTTAAGATATTAATTCATTTAAATGTAACAAGAATAAACCTACTAGACATTAACATAAATGACATAAATACAAATATCACATCAATATCTTTAACATAAAAGCACTATAAGGCAACTTTTAAAACTTTTTCATTTCATCCTAATGGTAATTTTCTGAGGTGATCAAAGCACATTATTAAATCAACTTTATTTTACAATTTAAAAAACATCTACAGAAGTTGTCACTTGGCCTAGGTTACATATCTACTAAGCATAAAACTGGGCCAACAAGATCAGTGTAAAATATGAAGATCAAATTAAATTTCTCCAAGCCTGCATTCTGAAATTCTAAACTTTCTTCTTTTTCATTTTTGGGAGAGTGGAGAGTGGGGGTGACTAATTGAACACTGAGCTAAAAAGTTTAAAGGAAAAATTACTGTTTTTCTTTTCTTTAAATATATTACTTTGAATAGCTTAAAATATTTTCTTTCAGAATTTTATGCATTAACAACACATAGTTCATACCCAGCTGTACGTACAATTTTGAATCCTTACCCTAAGGAATAAATAATCTCCACTCAATTACACTGACAAAAAGAGTTTTCCAAAGCAGTTGCAAACTTCCACATTCCTTTGAGAAATATATTAGAGTTCCAGTTGATCACATACTTACCAACTTGATACCATCAGTCTTCAATTTTAGCCCTTCTAATGAGTACAAGTTGTATCTCATTATAGTTTTAATGTGTGCTTCCCTGATAACTAAAGATATTGAGGATCTTTTCAAGTGTTTGTTGGTCATTAATATATGTTCTTTTATGAAGTAGTTGTTCAAAGATTTTCTCCACTTTAAAAAAACTAGTCTTACTGAGTTCTGTAAGAACTTTATATTGGGATTATTCTGCCTTACCATTTTTCTTATTACTGTTTTTAATTTTGATGAAATCCAATTTTTTTAATGGTTCAAACACTCTGTGTTCTTTAAGAAACTCTGCCTACCCCAAGGCTGCAAAAATGTTTCCTCGTGTTTTCTTCAGAAATTTTATAATTTGGGCATTTGCATTTAGGTCTATGATCCATTTAGAGCTAGTGTTCTGCGTAATGGCCATATGAGATAAGGGTTTATGTTCATGCTTCTCTGTATAGATAAGTTTTTGTTCCAATAACATTTGTTGGAAACAATTTAATTTTGTCATTGAATTCTATGATAACCTTGTTGAAAATAATAGTATTTTCATTATAATATGTATAGTTGTATTTTTGTTCATCAATTCTATTAGCTATTCTTTCAACAGTACCACACTTTCTTATTTTTATAGCTTGTGAATAAGTCTTGAAATTCAGGAGTGTTAAAAGTTTTCTAACTTTGTTCTTTTTAAAAATTGCTTTAGTTATTTCATATACATTTTGGTTTGGCAGTTCCATGTACATTTTACAACCAATCAGCTAGTCAATTTTAGTCAAAGAAGCCTGCTAAGATTTAACTGATTGGAATTACAATCAATCTACCATTACATTTAAGGAGAATTGACATCCTCATGTTTTCTAGACCTATCTAGACAATATATACTTATCTGTATATTTAGGTCTTTAGTGCCCCAGAAGTTTTCAGTATAGAAATCTTGTACAGACTCTGTAAATTTATTGCTAAGTATTTTATGTCTTTGATGCTGTTACAAGTAATTTTTTAAATTTTGCTGTTAGTATATATAAAAACCCAATTTTTAAAAATGTAACCTTCTGTCCAACAATCTTGAATTCAGTTATTAGTTCTAGTAACTGCAAATAGAAAAATTTACTTCTTCTTTTCTATGGTTATGACTTTTATTTCTTTTTACTTTTCTCTCCCTCAAATAATGCACACTTTGTTGCCTGCTAAGTCTTTAAAGTAATTCCAGAGTGATATGCACACCAGAAAATTCCAGTAAGTATAACCAATAATTTTCTTATAACTGCCCAAAAGAAAATTACTGAAAAAAAACCCCCTGAAGTTTGTTAAATAAAGAACATTTATCTTAACACAAAAAGAATAAGACTTAGTGAAGAACTACATTATTATAAAACTAAGTAAAATGAACACACATGTACCCTTAAGTAAAAAATATCCAAGACTATATAATATCAGCAGTGGTATCACCAGCATCAAAGCCAGGATTATGAGACAAATATTAATGCATGAACCTCTCATTCCTCCTTTTAACAGTAAGTTGTTATTTACTAAGCACTGAATGTATACCAACTTCTTCTAATGCTCACCATATGTATCTCCATTTTATATATGAGGAAATTAAGAATTGGAGAGACTGAACTAATCTAACAAATGCACTCAAGTTAAGTAGCAGATCCAGGACAAGCATTGAACAGTTTGATCCTAGAACCCATAAATTTAATTTTAACTGTGATGTTACCTATACCTCTTCTTCACTGGCCTACATAATACTGCACTCCAGCCACATTTGTCTAAAATAAATAACAGTAACAGTAGTGTCTTTTTCTTCCTAACAACTCTACCATAACACTTGGTCTTGTTCCAAAAGGAATTTAATGCTATATAAGTAGTGGCAAAAGTAAAATAAATATACTTACTGGTTTCGGCATTTTCTTTCTTTTTGTCACCTTCTTTAAAAATTCTTCACTTTTATAAGTTCTGTTGTCACCTTCTGTAAAGAAAAAGAAAGCATAATTGATCTATTATCTTTTTAATGCTTTATTTAAATATATGTATAGAATAAAATTTAAACATTTTATTTATCTTTCTTTTAATTTTTATTGAATTTTGGGGGGTGACTGATAAAATTATGTGTTTCAGGTGTATAATTCTAAAAAATTAAAACATTTTAAAATGTCAGTTTAAAGTAACAACTCTCATTTTATTGTAATTTTCTGTTCTCTACTATTTTACATTCTATAAAAATATTTATTTATAGCTGTGATTTAAAATAGCATGAGTCTCAAATAACATAATAGTATAAAGCATATTGATCACCACTAACACTTTAATTAAGAGACAACACACAGCAAGGAAACAAGGGCCCAAATGCTGTCTGTTGAGTCAGATTCACCTAACAAGACCCAGAATGGCAGACTCCAGAATAGTAAAAGTTGAGGACAGGTGGATTCAAAGGCTCAAGAAATGAATTCAAAAATACTTTTCAACCTTTTTCCTGTATTGCTAAAGACAAAGGAAATTCTGCCTAATGTAAACTGTGAAAGATAACTTTATAAAAAAATATTTTTTCTTCTTTAAAGTTTAAAAATCCAAGTAGAGAAAATACATGAGTAGCTTATTCACCCAAAATGTACAAAACGGCCATAGTCTGCACAATAGCATCTGCATTCTACTCATCAGCAAGTTTAGGGTAACTGTTCTTACAAACATCTAACAAAACTGGATGTCCTCCCACAAATCTACCTAAAGATCAAACAGTCTTAGTCATTATTCCCTGCGCAGAAAAAAATGATTGTAATCCCAATTTGAAAACCTACAGTGAGAACTGTATTAAATAAATTATTACTTGAAGATCAGCTTATTTTGGTAGTATCTCTGCCAAGAAACTTTACTCATTACACTAGCTTCAGCTAAATTAATCTACAATTAAATTTTGTGTTTTAAAACTATATTAATTGCTTTTTAAGATTTATAAGTAATAAAACTGAAAATTCTTCAAACTGAATAAAGTTAAAGCATTGAAATTAAGGTCATTTCCCTAAGTTTTACTCAATCACGTGCCAATAAACCTCTCTACAAAGGGAACTTCCGAGTTTTTTATCTAATACACTGGGCTGGGAAATTCAGTTGGAAGTAATAAACTTCTCATTTCCTAACTCTAATCATTTCCTTAACTCTTAGCTAGGAAATGGTAGGTAGATATTCCCTTCCTACAGTCATCTACTTTCATGAACCTAAATATATTTCAGTTCTATCTTTTAATTCCATACCCTCTTAGTCCCACTTGCATTGCCTTAGTTCAGATCTCTCTCATCTCAGGTCTTAAAACAGCTTCCAAATGGACCTGCTTTAAACATCTATAAGCCAGTAACTCCAAAATCTGTATCTCCAAAACTTGCTTGGCTAACTTGGCTTGCTCAACATATAAAGATTATCTCAAATATAACATGGCCAAAACACTTAAATCCTTACTCTATAGGTGAATCTGCTTTCCTATGAAAGCCTTGGTGATATATTTCTAGAAAGCTGTTCACTATATTCTTTCATGATTTTTTTATATCTCTACTACATCTGCAGGTATAATCCTCACATCATTTCCCTTTCTGCCTTCCCTTTTATTTAATTAATTTTGGCAGAAGTTTGCTTAGTTTATTGGCCTAAAAGCACCAGCTTTCATGTTTTGTTTCTTATATTTTTTTGTTAATTTCTGTCCTTTTCACCATCATTTTCCTTGTCACTTGTTGGCTTGACTATGTGGCCCATTTTCTAATCCCTAAAACTCAAAAGTTACCTAAGTAATTTCCAGTCATTTTTCTTTTCTAATATGTGCATTAAGGTCATTAACTAAGTATGTCCAAGGTTAAGGTAACTGCAAATTAAAATGATCTCCCTATTTTGCCAGTTAGAATATTTTAAAATAATCTGTATCTGAATATGTAAAATAACCAAATATGTATACATTAGTATACTTAAATATTAGAACACGTGCTCTATAAATATTAATTCAGAATACTGTTTGCTTTATCTCATATGTCATAGAATACTTTTCTTCAGACTCCTAACATATGACACATGAATGTATCAAAACTTTTTGAGTCACAGTAAATTTTCCAGATTACATAACCACTTTTTGAATCAGTACATTATACAATCATTGAAATTTTTATTCTAAGCCACAATTACCCCTTTATACAAAGTATTAGAGGACTTTTTCCCTATTTGTACCCTTGGGATATATTTTAATATCTATAATGTAGCCAGAGTCTATTATTTTTAAGTGATTTTTAATCCTCCCCCAAGGATATGTTTTTATTAATTTTAGATACACCGATGGGCTTCCTCCCCATACCTACCACCTTCCTGCATGTGCTCAGACCAGGAACCTGCCACCTGAGTATGTGCCCTGACAAGGGATCAAACCTACAACCTTCTGGTGTATGGGACAAAGCT
Source organism: Phyllostomus discolor (assembly GCF_004126475.2). Lineage (NCBI taxonomy): Eukaryota > Metazoa > Chordata > Mammalia > Chiroptera > Phyllostomidae > Phyllostomus > Phyllostomus discolor. Next base: position 87,907,087 of record NC_040908.2, on the reverse strand, counting down.
CCAACCAACTGAACCACACAACCAGGGCTTAAGTGATTTTCTTTTTTAACATCAGATCTGTGCTAGATTTCTTTGCCTCTTATCAGATGAGCTCTGTGAGCTTTCCACACTCACATGCACTAAAAGGCACTTCAGGTCAATGTGCCCATCTTGAACTTTCATGTTCAAGAAAAGAGAATATGAGAATTGCAATTAGAGTTCCAAAGAACACAAATTTAAATACCGTTTTTCTGAAGAATATTTTTTGAGAAAACATCTTACCTTCTATTTGAATCCATAGAATTTTTCTCAGTCATTACAGTGGTTTCCCCCACAGGTGTTTATATGTAATATTTCATTGTTGTTTACCTCTGTTTCATTTTCTAATTATGAGTTCTAATCACTACTAAGAACTTTTTAAGTTTTCAGATGAAACAGTGAGAGGCCTGGGGGCAGAATATTATCTTTTTATTATTTATTTCTAAGTTTACTATAGTACAGTCGAAAAATTCACTTAGATTTCTTTTATGTTAGTACCTGGTCAGTTTAGTGTCTTTTTTGACTGTTCCAGATATAAATAAAAATGTATTTTCTGCACTTGATAAGCTAGACCAGTATTTAATGTTTTGTTTACTGTCTATACTATCATTCATTTTATTCTATTTAATCCAGTTGAAGAAAATGGATTAAATTTTCCCAAGTACAATTATGGATGTTAATTTCTTCCTGTAGACTGCCATTTTTTAAAAAGATTTTATTAATTTACTTTTTAGAGAGGGGGAGGGAGGGATAAACAGAGTGAGAGAAACATCATTGTGTGGTTGCCTCTAGTATGCCCCCAAGTGGGGACCTGGCCATAACCCAAGTATGTGCCCTGACTGGGAATCAAACCAGCAAACCTTTGATTTGCAGGCTGGCACTCAACCACTGAGCCACACCAGCCAGGGCAGACTATCATTTTTAATTTTTATGCTTTTGGCTATTTTCTTTGGTGAGCACATGTTTATAATTGTTACACCTTTCCAGTAAATACTTTCTTTTTAATTAATAATTTAATTGCATATAGAACTCTACACTGATGGTTATTCCCTCAGCATTCAGATGATATTTTTCTGGGATCTATTACTGCTGATGAGAAGTCAGGAGTCAATCTAACTCTTCTGAGGCAATATGCCTTTCTTCTCTGCTTTCTTTTTTTAAAAAATTTAAGAAGATGGGGGTGTTCTTCAGATTTACTTCTACTATTTATTTTGTTCAGGATTTGGTAAGTTTCCTTAATCTGACAACTTACACTTTATATAAATTCTGGAAAAGTATTAGTAATTGTTTCTTCCCCATTTTTTCTCTTTATTCAGCAATTCTTCTTATACACATACTGGGTATCTTATTCCCTAACCATACCTACTTTTTCATATTTTCCTTCTCTTTATCTCTCTGCAGAACATTCCTCCAATCACTAATTCTCCCCAGTTGTTTTTAATGTCCATATGTTTAATATTCTATAATATTATCTTTTAATTCCAGAAATTCCTTTTATTGCTTTTAAAAAATGTTTGTTAATAATGCCATATTATTTTATTGTATAATTTGTTTTGAATCCTTTTATCCCTATAATGCTTATTTTATGTCACTACATTATTATTTTACTATTTTCAGTTTATTATAGCTTATTTTTTAGAGTTTGTAATTTTGGACAGAAAGCCCATGTCCTTTGCCAATGTGGGAGTCTTACAAGCCTTGAGTTGTGTATGTGTCCCTAATAAAGGTATTTCAGATTTGCTCCTTCCATAGTACAATAAATTTTAATTGTCCTAGACTAATTTTTACATTTTCTCAATCCGACATTCCACTATCACATGAGACCCCATGACCACACTCTAGAGAAGTTAGCAAAGACTGCTCAGGTACTGATCATGGGCAATCTCTCTCATCAGTAAGGAACAAAGCATACAAAGTGAGCATTAAATATATGCCAGGGTATAAGCGAAGTTAAAGCACTCAAATTATAGAAGTCCCATTTATTAAACACAGAGCTAGTTAGGCAGATAAATAAATATCAAGTATGTTGATCTGCAGAATTTCTGAAGCTATGTTTTACTCAAATACTAGAACTAAATAAAGGTACAGTATTTTTTTTCTGGTTGTTTAAGAAATAAGTTATCCAAGTTTTTAATTAGAGTTACTTCAAGACACAAAAAACCATATTTTTACACAAGCTAATTAAGTTTTTTACATCTCCAAAAAGCCTATCAAGACCTAACCAAAGTCTTTGCAAAGAAAGATACGATTAACTTCTAAAAGAAGCTTCTAAAAATGTTTCTTTTCAGACCAGTGTTCTCTCTTAAAAGTCAAGTTAATCTTCAATCTGTTTTACTTCAGTTAATTATAAATTATCTGAGAATAATAATACAGTTCTACCTCCTTATTTACCAGGTGAACATAAAGTGATTACTTAACAATGCCTTGTATTTATATAGCTGTGTGTTCTTATACATCACTTAATTTTCTCTTAATAAAAATTAGGAGACAAACAACATATGTAGCATATGGATACTTTACACTTAAAGAAGCATCTGTATAAAAGTAACTTGTCCTAAATCACATGGGTAATAAATGACCAAATGGCCTTTTGACAACTAGAGTCCAAAGTTCTACCATATACCAACTTGTCTTCTTTTTGTATTAAAAAGTGGGAAAATAATTTCATTTGTGAATATTTACTCAAAGAAAAGAACAAATGTGTAAATGGTATAGTTACAAAGATTCTAATTACAGTGCTATTTATAAAAGTGTACGTAAGACTGAGAAATTAGTCAAGTGAATACTGAAAGGTTAGTTAAGAGGTTAGATATATCTGTAGGCTTTACTAGGCAAAAAATACAGCAATCAAAATGTTACCAAAAATATTAAATTACATCACAAATTATTCACAAACTACTGAGTAAAAAGGCAGATTATAAAACCATATATGCAGTATCATAGTTCTTTTTAAAAAGTGTAACAAGACCAGAATGATCACACTCCAAAATATAAAGTCTCTAAGAAATTAGAATCTATAAAATTCTAAAATAATATTGTAGAGCTATAACAAGAAAAACAAATTCCTCAAAATGAAAGAACAACAATTTAAGTAAATAAACTAAAGGTGGACTATAAATTCACCATACATTTAATAAAATCTAAGTAGGTTAATCTTTTTTTCAAAAAGACTTTAAAAAAAACAATTCCATAGATGGACCTGGAGAACATTATGCTGAGTGAAATAAGCCAGTCAGAGAAAGACAAACACCATATGATTTCACTCAAATGTAGAATCTAATGAACAAACTGAACTAGAGAAAAACAGGACAGACTCATAGAGAGAAAGAGGACAGGTATTGGGGGGAGGTTAAACGGTACAGGGATGAACAAAAGAAAAAGGACTCATGAACATGGACAAGAGTGTGGTGATTCCAAGGGGAGGGAGGTATAAAAAAGGGTTAAATGGTAATGCAATAAAGATTAAAAAATACAATTCTGGTTTCAGAGGAAAAATATGACTGAGGGAGACATATAACTTATGATGAAAACAGACTAATATATTTTTTTTTAAATCCCAACATAGGTAGAATAAAATAAACATCAAAATTAAGTAATAGAAAAAATATGTAACAGCTATAACAAAAAGTTACTATAAAAAGTAAAAAATATATATAGAAGGATATCACTTGGACCCCAGTCAATAAAATGGTTAAGTGAGAAACTCTACCAACAAATCTTATGGAAAATAAAAAGCACAACTGTCCTACTGATTGAAACTAAAAATCAGCCCTGGCTGGCGTAGCTCAGTGGATTGAGCACGGGCTGGGAACCAAAGTGTCCCAGGTTCGATTCCCAGCCAGGGTACATTCCTGGGTTGCAGGCCATAACCCCCAGCAACCGCACATTGATATTTCTCTTTCTCTCTCTCTACCTCCCTCCTAAAAATAAATAAATAAAATCTTTAAAAAATAAATAAGTAAATATTAAAAAAAAAAAGAAACTAAAAATCAAAGTGACTTACCTAAAACCTGTATAATTTTGTTAAAACAGTGTCACCCCAATAAAACATAAAAATCAACATTAAAAAATGCAAAGTGACTTTAAGGTATTACTAATTATATTCTCATTAAACTATCAAAATAATTATTAATTATGCATGCAGTACTAATGAGTCTGTGTTGGTAAACAAGTAAATAAATACTGCCAGTAGCACCATAAATTGGCTTCAAATTTCAAAAGTAAATTGTCAAAACATAACAAAAAGCCCTGGCTGGTATAGCTCAGTGGATTGAGCACGGGCTGCGAACCAAAGTGTTGCAGGTTCGATTCCCAGTCAGGGTACATGCCTGGGTTGCAGGCCATGACCCCCAGCAACCGCACATTGATGTTTCTCCCTCTCTCTCTCGCTCTCTCTCTCTCTATCTCTCTATCTCTCTATCTCCCTCACTTCCCTCTCTAAAAATAAATAAATAAAATCTTTAAAAAAAAAAAAAAAAAAAAAACAAAACAAAAGCTACAACATGTTTCTGAACAGGAAATTCTGCTTCTGCAATATATCCCAAGAGATAAATAACCATAAAAGAAGGTAATCTGTACCAAAATATTCTCAGCAGCATTTACAACAATGATTAAAACCACAACTAAAACAAACTATCCGACACGATAAACTAATTTTTTGAGGGGTACAGTATGACAAACTGTCCACATCTACATATGGATAAGTAAGAAGGCAGAACCACCCATTATAGCTAGGTAAAACTGCAGGTATCTTTACAAATGGTATTTGAATATACAGTACTGAACACTTAATTCTAAGCAGGGTCTCATTTTTGTTAAGGTCCTAATTTTAAAAATCAGATGAGAATTTCACTATATTGTTTATATGTGAGTTTACTACTAGCTTAAATAATATGATATAGATAAGAATTGTCTGAAATTTTTTTAGGATGAGGCTGTACCTAAATTTTTAGCCAATCAAGTGACTTAAAAAATATATTTATATCACAATAGTATTTAACCTTAACTGAACATTTCTAGTCCTCCTAATTGTATTAGCATATTTGTTCTTGAAACTGGCATCTGTTAGTAGCAGGACAAATGTCACATGAAAAGCCATGATACCTAGACACATGTCCTAGGGTTCCCCCTCTAATTAAATCATTTTGAATACTTTGCCAGTATCTTTCTTTCTAAAAAATGATAATATATAACCACCTAAACCACTGTATATCAAAGATATATAATAAGAATCAACTCTTCTTCCCTCTGCTCTCATTATACCTAATTACTGAGAAAAAAATTAGTCCCACCTCCCCACTTTTTCTAAATTTCTTAAAGTGGTCTTACCCTACACAGTCGTGACAGCAAAATAACCAACCATTAAGAGATGCTGCCAGCATACATATCCCCCAATTCCAGAATATTTCATGTATGAATATGTGCTCAAACACTAAATACATCACATTTTAGAAACAAATCATTCATATAAGACATTCTCTTCTTTTCCTTTAACCCTAAAGGGGACCCTAAAACAGCCTCCCCCCCACCTCATACAATGGAAAAACAGCCTCATATTTAACACCTTGAGTTGTAGTAGCTATAAGACAGCAGCACAACCGACTTTCTACCTGTAAGGTGGTAAAACAGGTGTTAAGTCTAGTCTACACTGGGCCCACACTAAAGCTTCAATAATTTATACCAGGCTGACTAATTTTACTCTTAAATTCTTTCCCAAAGCCTAACTGTAATTGTTTTGTCTTTCTCCAAGCCTAGCTGTATTTTTTTTTTGCCTTCATTAACACAAAAGCAATCTCTGAACACAATTTTGGTCTCTCTACGGACTAAAAAATTACAAAAGAATTCATCTGCCAATTTACTGGGGAATTGGGAAACAGTGAAACAAAGAGAAGTATCAACTGAATTAATAAGGTAACTCTGGCAGTCAAACTGATAACAACATCTACCAAAAAAAAGTTCATCTTTTAAAAGATTTTATTTATTTTTTTTAAAGATTTTATTTGTATTTATTTTTAGAGACAGGGGAAGGGACGGAGAAAGAGAGGAAGAGAAACATGGATGTGTGGCTGCCTCTCAACACCCCCCCTACTGAGGACCTGGTCAGGAACCCACTCCTGTATCCTAGACAGGGAATCAAATCAGTGACCCTTGGGTTCACAGGCCGGCACTCAATCTACTGAGCCACACCAGCCAGGGCTACAAAAAAAAGCTCTTAATCTCACCTACCGTGGGCCCTGCTGATGTACCCTATGAACCCCTTCCTATAAAATATTTTATTGATTTGATAAAGGAAATGGGGGAGAGAGACAGAAACATCAATTTGCTGTTCCACTTATTTGCATTCACTGGTTTATTCTTGTATGTGCCCTGACCAGGGATCAAACACGCAACCTTGCCCTGGCTGGTATGGCTAGTGGACTGAGCGATGACCTGCAAACTGAAAGGTCTGGGGTTGATTCCCAGTCAGTCAGGGCACATGCCTGGGTTGTGGGCAAGGTCCCCAGTTGGGGGTAACTGAGAGGCAACCAACAGATGTTTCTCTCACACATCAATATTTCTCTCTTCTCTTTCTCCCTCCCACCCCCCTCTTTCTAAAAATAAATAAATAAATAAATAAATTTTAAAAGAGCCCCACAACCTTGGCTTATCAAGACAACACTCCAACTGAGCTACCTGTCCAGGTTAAAATGCATAAAAACAAATTGTCCCTGACCTGGTAGCTCCATTTGTTAGAGGGTTGTCCCTATATGCCAAGGTTGCAGATTCAATCCCAGTTAGGGCACATACAAGAATCAACCAATGAATGCATAAATGAGTGGAACAACAAATCTCTCTGCCCCTCAAATCAATAAATAAAATTAAAAGACAACAAGTCAATGTTTCTTAAATCATTAAATAAAATATAAAAAAACATATCCATGTTTGTCTCTCTCTCCCCCCAATAAAAACCAATAGAAATTTTTAAATGAAATACATAACACCAAAAACAATTATACTGAAATACAGCGATCAAAATATAAAATGTACAAATTTATAATATAGGAGGATATGTACTTCTTTACTAATCTTTAAACAACAATATCTACTAGTGGGTCCAATAATTAAGCTTCTAATGATGAGTATGTCATTTTAAGACATCCGCAACAGTAATGGATTATGAACTACCTGCAATTTCTATTTGAAACAGTCTCTGCTACTGCTAACTGCCACTGCTGCCCACGTTCATAATGAAAGTAAATACATAAAGATGTAACTTTTTCCCCTAACCAAGTCCACAGACCCACAGGCTTATAACCTCTAGTATATACAGAACAATGTTTATTTTATGTTTAACTCAGTGTTAATACTGTATTTAATAGTAATAATGCACTTTTACCTATATAATGCCATGTGATTCCCCAAGTGAAACAAAGAGGATGAAAATTTTTAGTTCCATTTTGCAAATAGGCCAAAAGCAAGGACAAGGGTAGTGAATGGATGGAGTATTTGTAGAATGCTCACTCTTCAGCCATTTCACATTATCTAATTTTCATAAATGCCTTTCTTCCCCCTCCCCAAGATAGATATCACAATCCCTCCTCCTCTTCTTTTCTAATCCTCATCCAAAAAAGGGAGAGAAACATAGGTGTGAGAGAGAAACATCAATTGGCTTGTCTCCGCCACATGCCCAGATTGGTATAGGACCCTTGCACCCAGGTCAGGGATCAGACCCACAACCTAGGCATGTACCTTGACCAGGAATGAACTTGAACCTTGAACTGTAACTGAAGGGCTACAAACTGAGTCACACTGGTCAGCCCATAATCCCTCATTCTTCTTCTAAGTTTTATTTTATTTCATTTTTATTGTATTTTTTCCATTATCATTTAACCCCCTTTTGCGCCCCCCGCCCCCCCCCCCCCCCCCCGCCAAGGAAATTCAGATTCAGGTAAGCGACTTGCCCAAAGTAATATGGCTTGTTAACAAAGTCAGAGGTCAATTAATATCCTAGTCCTGGACTCTTCTGGCTACTCTATTCTGCCTTTTTCTGACATCATTATAGATAAGTTCGTCCCAAACAATTACTAGAGCTTTTCAAGAAGTTTAAGCTCTTTCTTCTGTTGTTTTCACATCGAAAAACTACCTCTAAAGATGTTTCAAGTACCCATTAGTACTGACATAATCACTTCTGTAAATGGATTTCCTGTAACAATGACATACAGTTCTAAATAAGATATTAGGCACTTTCTTATGTAGGAAATTATTTTTATTCAAGGATGTTTTCAAGGAAATTAAATACATTTTTAGCAAAATATACATATTATTGAAAATGCAATCGCTTCTCAGCCTTTCAGCTAAGATCAAGTAAAAATGCAATGTTTAGAACTTAAGTATAAAGCAGAACTACAATATTAAAAAAAGTTTTACATTGAATTTACATTCTTTTAAAAGAGTTTTATAAATTTAGAAGAAACACCATATCTGTATTATTCCCAAGGTGGGTAGAAAAACAAGTAACACATTATCATTTGCAATGATTAATTTTCAATGCTAAAAGGTAAGAAAGCTGAATCCAATCCAATTTCTTAACACTTATGGAAACATAAACATATGATATAATACTGCCCTGTCTAGTGTGGCTCAGTGGATTGAGTGCCAGCCTGTGAACCAAGAGGTCACTGGTTTGATTCCCAGTCAGGGCACATGCCTGGGTTGCAGGCCAGGTCCCCAGTAGAGGGAACACGAGAGGCAACCACATACTGATGTTTCTCTCCCTCTCTTTCTCCCCGCCCCCGTCTAAAACAATGTATAAAATCTTCACAAAATATATCATACAATAAATGTTTAAAATAGAAAAACAAAAAGATAGGTTCAAATCTGTTGCACTAAATATTAACTCCAGTTTATAAATACAAGAGCACTTACACTTTATGATGTACCTACCATATGGCACAACTCTATTCCCATTAGAGTATGATGACCTCAGTATCTTACATGTCAAATGTAAAGGGTATCTGGCACACAATTATAAATGTCTGAATGTATGAAAGGTATCTTAAAGTAAGGGCTGGCAAACTTCTGTAAAGGACCAGAGAAGTAAACTTTTTAAGTTTTGTTGATCTTATGGTCTCTGTTGCAAATCTTCTGTTGATGTAGCATCAAAGCAGACATAGAAAATATGTAAACAAATGAGCTATAATGTATCTTTACAAAACTGGCACTAGACTGGCTTATGGGCCATAATTTGTCAACCCCTGCCTTAAAATATTTTAGCAAGAAATCAATGCTTTTCATTCAATAATTTAAACAAATTTGGTCCTGGCCAGGTGGGTCCATTGGTTAGAGCATCATCTGGTACACCAAATGGTTGCAGGTTCAATCTCTGGTCAGGGCACATACCCAGGGTTCAGGTTCTATCCCTGATTGGGGCACATACAGGAGGCAACTGATCAAAGTTTCTGTTTCCTTCTCTCTGCCTTCCTAAGATCAATAAACATATCCTCTGGTGAGGACTATAAACAAATAAGTAAAATATGAACTCACATATTCATGCTGGATTATGCATGACAGATCAATGTTGTATCTGATTTTGAATGGGAGTATGAAAGAACCCAAGACATTTGGTATATGAATAAGGAAAATAATCTAATGTAAACTGAGTTAGAAGAAAGGGCAATTCCATTACCATCACCAGTGACTGGCTAGGTATAGAGCATGCCTCAATCTGACCAATGAGACTAAGATATCTGCTGGGGGGCTTCTGGAAAAGAGACAGTTCTTCTCATTCCTTTGGATATTGTGTCTGGATGGGATGCTGGTCCTACTGTAGCAAAATTGGAATCAGGGGAAAGCAATCTTACTACAAAGCTAATGGGAAGACTGCGATGCAGAGAATTGGAAAGAGAATGAATCCTTGTCATTACTGTTAGTCTTGAACCTCTAGACTTTATTATGTAAACAACACATTTGGTCATTATTGAAGCATGTCTGACAATTTTCTGTTATGGCAGCGAAAGTATCTTAAATGATGTTAAGGATCTGAAACTGAAGATTGCTCACTTCACAATTTCACCTGCAGCCAGTCCTATTAACTACAACTTTTCACAAATGAAACACTTAAGGTCTCAAAAGCCCAGAGACTACTTACTACTCAGAAAAAAGTAATATATCAATTACTGATACTGAAATTCATAATTTTTATAATTTCAGTAATTGTGGAGAATGAAATGCAATACCTCCTCCTTTGATAGTTTATCTAAAATATTCTTTCAGTAGGACTTTTTTTTCTGTAAATTGGGGGTTAACAAACTTTTCCTGTAAAGGGCCAGACAGTATTTGTTTTAAGCTTTGTAAAAAATATGAACTCTGTCATTACAGCTCAAAAGGAGCCAATATGTAAACAAATGGGCATTTTAATGTTCCAGTGAAATTTTATTGACAAACTCAGGCTACATTTGGCCTTGCAAACCAGTTTGTTGACCTGGTCTCTAAATGGTTAACAGTGAAGAGTATCTTTCTGAAATGAATCACTTTTATCAGAATTTAAAAATAGTTTACTTAAGCCCTGGCCTCTCAGCTAGAGAGTCCCCCAGTAAACTGAAAGGTTGTGGATTCAATTCCTGGTCAGGGAACATGCCTAGATTGTGGGTCAGGTCCCCTATGGGGAGGCAGTGGGGAGGTAACTGATCAATGTTTCTCCGTCTCTGCCTTCCTCTGTCGGGAATCAATGGATATACCCGCTGGTGCGGATTAAAAAATAGTTTATTTAAAATCTATATAAATTAGGCAGAAAAGTAAAAAAGTAAGTTTTTCTTGAGCATTCTATTCATATGCATTAGATCACTTGATGTAAAGTCTAGCTGCCTTATTTGTATATAACATCCATAAAATTAATTTAGAATTCTAATATTAAAATATAACAGATATTATGACTTCTGGGCAAGATGGAAGCACAGGCACATATACTTTGCCACCATGTACAACCAAAAGAAGGACAAGAACAAATTTAAAAACAGAAAATAACCAGAAATGACAGAAAATCGAACTGTATGGAAGTCCGACAACCAAGGAGTTAAAGAAGAAACAATCACTCAGACTGGTAGGAGGGGTGGAGATGGGCAGCCAGGGAGAAAAGGACCCATGGCAAGGTGGCATAGAGAACTGAGGCAGGCAGGCGACAGCTGGCCAAGCAGGTGGTCCCAAATTTCCGTGCAGATAAACCAGAGGAAATGCTGGAAGCAAGACAGACCATGCAACCCAGGGTTCCAGTATGGGAGAAGAAAGCCTCAAAACTTCTGGCTGTAAAAATCTGTGGGGGCTGCAGAGGCAGGAGAAACTCCCAGCCTCACAGGAGGGTTCGTTGGAGAGACCCACAGGGTCCTAGAATGTACACAAACCCACTCACCCAGGAATCAGCACCAGAAGGGCCCAATTTGCTTCTGGGTAGCGGGGGAAATGACTGAAAGCTGGCTGGGAGCTGAGCAGTTGGCATTGTCCTCTGACCCCTCCCCCACATACAATGCTTCAACGCATCAAAGTGGGTTACCCACCTGGACAAACATCTAAGGCTCCACCCCTTACAACAAAACAGGTGTGCCAAGACAAAGAAATATGGCCCAAATGAAAGAACAGATTAAAACTCCAGAAAAAGAGCTAAGTGACGAGGAAATAGACAACCTATCTGATACAGAGTTCAAAACACTGGTATTCGGGATGCTCACAGAAATGGTTAAGTATGGTCACAAAATAGAAGCAAAAGTGAAGACTATGCAAAGTGAAATAAAGAAAAATATACAGGGAACCAACAGTGAAGAGAAAGAAACTTGGACTCAAATCAACAGTTCAGAGCAGAAGGAAGAAATAAACATTCAACCAGAACAGAATGAAGAAACAAGAATTCAAAAAATGTGGAAAAGGTTAGGTACCTCTAGGGCAATTTTAAACATTCCAACATCTAAACCATAGGGGTGCCAGAAAGAGAAGAGGAAGAGCAAGAAACTGAAAACTTATTTGAACAAATAATGAAGGAGAATTTCCCCAATCTGGCAAAGGAAACAGACTTCCAGGAAGTCCAAGGAGCTCAGAGTCCCAAAGAAGTTGGACCCAAGGAAGCACACACCAAGGCACATCATAATTACACTACCCAACATTAAAGAGAAGGAGAGAATATGAAAAGCAGCAAGGGAAAAGGAGACAGCTATCTACAAAGAGTGCCCATGAGACTATCAGCTGATTTCTTGAAAGAAACATCGCAGGCAAGAAGGGGCTGGAAAGAAGTACTTGAAATCATGAAAGGCAAGGACCTACATCCAAGGTTCCTCTATCCATCATAGCTATCACTTAGAATGGAAGGGCAGATTAATTGCTTCCCAGATAAAGTAAAGTTGAAGGAGTTCATCATTACTAAGGCCTTATTATATGAAATATTAAAGGGACTTATCTAAGAAAAAGAAGATGATCAAAAATATGAAGAGTATAATGACAACAAACTCACAACTATCAAAAATTGAACCAAAAAAAAAAAAACCCCAAAAAACTCAGCAAACAACTAGAACAGGAACAGATTTACAGAAATGGAAATCACATGGAAGGATTTCAGTGGGGAGTGGGAAGGGAGGAATAGGGGGAAAAGATACAGGGAATGAGAAGCATAAATGGTAGGTACAAAATAGAGGAAGGTTAAGAATAATATGGGAAATGGAGAAGCCAAAGAACTTATACGTACAACCCATGGATATGAACTAAGGGGGTAGAATGCTGGTGGGGTGGGGATGCAGGGTGGAGGGGAATAGCGGGGAGAAAAAAACGGGACAATGGTGATAGAATAATCAATAAAATATATTTTAAAATGTAACAGGTATTACAACAGAAAATACAAAACTTATTCACATGCAAATTTATATCTACCAACTAAATAAAACTATTTTAAATTTGTGAATCTGCAAAGATTTCTATACATACTGATTATCCAAAGAAAAAAATACCATCCTATATATCTCCTAACCTGAATGAACCCCTGTCTTCCAGGAGGCTGAAATTAGGTTTTGGGGTTTTTTTGAAATATTTTATTTGTTTACTTTTAGACAGAGGGGAAGGGGAGAATGAAAGGGAGAAGGACATAAATGTGTGGTTGCATCTCACACGCTCCCCACGGAGACCCAATCCACAACCCAGGCATGTGCCCTGATAGAGAACTGAACCAGTGACCCTCTGGTTCACAGGCCAGCTCCCAATCCACTGAGCCACACCAGCAAGGGATGAAATCAGAATTAATAAAGGAAGAAATGGAGACATGAATCACATGGACCTTATTTTCTTTCCAAACAGTTCCCAGGTGCAGATTCACACACTATGTGGAGATTTCACTATCCAAAACCAAAGTGGTGTCCTGGACACCACTCTACACTGGCATTTATATACCATATTCTAAGAAAACAAAATGTGAATGTCACCTTTAACCATTAGTGAAGAAAATCTGTACATATACATAAACACTCCTAAGAATTTTTATAGGACAATTTTTAATCTTTTTCATGTCATGACACACATTAACTATAAAATTCTACAGCACACCAAAAAATAAATTTTTTCCAATCTTATAAAAAAAACAGGTATAATTTTGGTTCGCTCCAACAATGGATGGCTACTGTTGTTGTTAGCTGTTGTCATTTTTTAAAAATATTTTTTAAAATCTTTTTTCACTTCACTTGAGACCTGAGGATATATTTATTGATTTTAGAAAAAGGGAGGGAGGTAAGGATGGGGGAAGAAAGAGAAAGAAAGAGAAACATCCAAACATCTATCATTTACCTCTGGCATACCTCTGTTCTGAGACTGAACTGCAAATTAGGTGTGTGCCCTGACCAGGGATCAAACCTGCAACCTTTGGTGTCCAGGACAATGCTCCAACCAACTGAGCTGCCCAGCCAGTGCTGTTGTCATTTTCTTATTTGACAATCTAAGGGAAAAGAGGTCAGTGCCCCTAAGTAAATAATCAGGTATTGCATGTTTTAAAAATTCTTGTGGAACACTAGTTGAAAATCGATGTTACAGGAAATTCCATTGTGTTATTTCATGCAAATGATGAAAATCTAAGAAACATTAATGTTTAACACTGTAATAAACACCCTTTCAATGTGTGTTACAAAGTAACCTTACTTTTATAGGCTTTAAAGTAAAAAAAACAAGGTATATAAAGTATATGTTTATTCTTTCATGAGCACTGGCATTTTCTACATACCAGGAATTGCTGTTAGCAATACATACTTATGAGAAATAGGACTGGGGAAGAGGTTGAGGCCCTCTGGAGAGTGAGTTGGACTTTTACTTTTCCCTTCACATCTTTTGGGGTCTTTAAACTTTCTCCTGAAATGTATTACTTTTTTACTATAAAAATGGTTCACAATATATCTTCAATATAAATCAATATTGAGAAATACAACAGGAACTAAAATGATTAGGAAAGGCAAGAGTTCCCTGAAAGAAGCTATAGATTAAGGAATTCTCCAGGGTCAGACTGGCCACTTCTACCACCATTAAGAAGTGAGCAGATACACTGGCTGCAGAGGCTAGAGAAGTTTCCTTAACAGCCTTTAGCCCCCCGGAACACTGAGGCTTAAAATAACGATGTATGGGTGGAGTCCACAGCACCTCAATCCAGTTCCACTGAACCAGTACCCCAAGAGTGGTGCAGGGTAGGTAAGAAATGCCCCCTAGTTCTTGGTCTGCAGGAGGTCCAAGCCATCCAAGAAAGATGACTTCCTTGGCTTTTGAGATTCACGGCAGTAGCATAAAATTCTATTAGCTATGCTCTATCAGGTATGCTCTACCAGTATAGCTCCATCTTCACAATCTTAGAACACATGTTTTTAGCATTCACCTTTGGGAAATATTAGGTAAAAAATTGTCCTTTTTAAATGGCATAAGTTAAAATGCAGTAAGTTAAAAATTGATGAAAAACAAGGTTCCCACCATCATCCATCATTTCAGACTCTATTATACTACGTATGGATAGTAGACTTAAGATTGAGAACTGAAGTTATGATAAAATATATAGCCTTTCATCAGCCTGCAAAAGACTAAAAAGGATAAATAAAAATATCCAATTGTGCTCTTGGGAATGTTGAAGCAATAAACAAGTAACAATCCTTGTTCCCCCTCCCTGAAACTACTGAGAGTTAGCAAGAGAAGAAGGAATAGTAACGCCTGTCATTCTTACCACCACAGAAAAAAGAATAATGATTTTAATTTCCAATTAAGTAATAAAAATGTCTAAAACAAAAGACACAACATACTTCCTCCACACGGAAATTAATTACAGTTACTCTACAGATATTCCTGAGCCTTTCCTATGTGCTCTTCCATGTGAGGCAATACAGGAGTAAATAAAATAATGTATAATCCACAAAGGGAAGAATATTTCTAAATGCTATAATCAAATTTTGTCTCATTTAAATAAAACTGTAAAGAATGCCAATGTATTTCTATGGAAAATTTACTAAATTTTTACTAAAAATTTATTAACGGTTTATTAAATTCCCATTCTATAAAAAAGTGATTAAACAAAGAAACAAAGTCAGTGCAATCCTTTTTTCAAAGCATACTATATTAACTTCAAAATGAATGTTCTAAATTTTGTCACATTTGAGGTAAATTATTATTAGTAATCTCTCTAAAGCACAGTGAAAGCAATAGAATTCTGAAAATAAAAAAATTCAAGTCTGAGTATTAATCTCTCTTCTCAAATCTAATAATGCTGTTTTGGCAAATGGACTAAGCCATTATTTATCCAGCAAAATGAACGAGTCAATTGTTCAGAACTCCGTCAGAAATATGAATTTAGTGTTAGTGTTCTAAAAATGCTCCGTAAACAATACATTGTAATGTCTATGTTCAAGAACTCGTCTATCACATAAACCCTTACTAGCTTAGGTTTTTACATTTATGTCATGCCACTCTTGGTGGCACAGGACTCATTAAAATGTCTTCTTGAAAATCTCAACTGTATTTCCAAACACATCTTAGATATAGTTGACTTCACATTTCCAACCTCATTAAAAACCACTCCTTAAGGGGGAAAAAAACCCCAAATATTGGGAATGGTTAAAGAACCAGGACATATCTGTATAGAAAGTGAGGTGTTCTTTTATTAAACTGAAATAATGTAGTGCCCCCCTTTTCTAGTGAGCCCAAGAACTAAGTTTAGAACCTTTGAAAGGAAAGGCGGACTGTAACGTTCTCAACTTGTCTGATGGGGTCTAAGATACGAAGTCAGGCTGCCTCCGGGGCCAAAGGAAGTTCTAAGGCTCAGAGGCCGCCAGCAGCAGCGCCGCAGCAGGTAGAGACGTGCGGCGGTGAAGCAAGGCCCTCGCTCCCGGGTTCGAGTTGCCAGGATCGACTCCGCGCCCCAAACCCCGTAATGCAACATCCCCTTTGCCATCAGGCGGAATACACGCTCTCTAGTAATTCAATACCCCTACTTTCAAACTGGAGGCCGGGGAAGAAGTTCTAATAAATACCTTCCCTGCACTGCAAATTCTGTTTCTACCTACGCTTTATATCTCTATTTTCAAACTACACTACAGGGACGCGCCAGGCCAAGCCCGGGGCCGCGTCCAGACGGCGGGAATCCGCCTGTCCCCGAAGCACACAGAAGGGTCCCTGGCTGAGACCGAAAGGCGGACCCCGAGCCCACCGGGAGGGGAATTGCGCGACTGCAAGTTCGGGCCGCAGCCAGGTCTAGACTTGGATCGGGCCTCGCGGCTCCGCCGACCCTGGAAGCGGCCTGGCCGGCCGACCTGGCCTTGAGGGCGGAGGCGCCGCAGCGCGCGAACAGAGACGCGCGAGGCCCTGGCAGCGTGGGCCCCCGCAACTTCTGGCCACCTCAGCGTCGCTGGTGGATCCGGGGAGCGGGGACGTGGGCGGGGGCAAGGAGCCGGCGGCTTACCGCAACAGCGAGCGGGTCCTCCCGCCCGGAGTGTGGCTGGAGCGCTCAGCGCCGGTGCCGCGCCTGGCGCTGCGGCAGGGAGGGAGAGGCGGTGGTAGGAGCGGTGGGGAGAGAAGAGGCGCCGCCAACACCACCGCAGACAGCTCCACAATATGGCCGCTTAGTGCCTCCTCTCGGGGGGAAAGGCGGGGCTGCCCCGCGCCCCCCGCCTCCCCCTGCCGGCCAGTCGGCCTCGCGCCACTACCACAGCGTCAACGCCCGGGCCGCCGCTGCCTCGAGAGCCGCCCGCGCCCCGCCCCGCCCCACCCCGCCCCTCGGGCTCCCAGTGCCAGTAGTGCAGCGGGTAGACGAGTTTTGCTTTTAGGGGCTGGACCCCGCTAGGGACGAGCCTTGGGACCCGAGTCTCTGGGGAAATGGGGCGCTAGCGGAGGAAGATAGACTCGTTCCTTGGGCTGGGATTGAGTGAAGCTGGCTATTAGGAGAAGCGAAGCCGCCCAACCCAGAGTGCTCCTGCCGCCTCCCTCAGGAGTGGAAACTTGAAACTCCCGCTGGTGCCAGAAAACTCACCGAGGGCGTCTGCGTAACCCCCAAGGAGGAATTCTTCCAACAGGGAATCCGGAACCACAGGGAGTGGGTTGCTTAGCTGTTCAACTTGAAAATCCTAGATCAGGAGAGAGAAATGGGCCTATCTTAGAGGACTTTATATTTGCAACGAAGAACGTTAAATTATTTTGGCAGGTTTTATCTAACTAGAATAACTTGCTTTTTCAGGCGCAGTTTTTAAACTCCACCAAGACTTTGGTGGTTATGGTCCCAAACGAGAGTGCAGATTTTTATCCGAGCAAGGATATTTGATAATTTTTTATTACCACCGACATTCTTTGGCATTTGGAAGGAGTCGATTAAAAAGTTGGAAGTGGAGCCCCAAAAAGCAACCAAACCTAATTTTTTCTAAAGTTAAAGAAAGCCATTTGATCATAGTCAGTGGCCTATTCACTTAAGTTAGTGGCTGGGACTAGATAGCCTTCTGGTCAGTGTTGTGTCATCAATGACATGATCCCTCTCCTTGCTATTTTCTGCAGGGATGCAAAGAGTAAGTGCACAAAATTAGATTAGCCTAGCTTGCTCTGTTTGCTTCATATAGTTTACCTTTTATGAACAAACTTTAGATTCAAATAAAACCCTGTGAGTGTACTTAATTTAGAACAATAATTAATATACTTCCTTAGCTTTGCCTTCCCTGAGAGTTCTCTCCCTAGAATTCTCTCCCCAGATCACTTTCCCCAGATGCTCTTCAGTAAATTTCCCCCATTGTCCTTTGTGATCGCTCTGAACAATTAAAAGCCCCATGGGTTAACTCAAAGGCTTTTAGATTGCAAATTCCTCAAGGATGGGGGGATGGAAATCAGGTGTATTTTTTTTTTTAAAGATTGCTCCCTGACCTCTCTGGGGTGCAAGAATTATCTACAAGTTGCATGCATAATAATCCAAGTAATATGTGACTTCCTAGGTGGTACACTAAGTAAAAGTATATAACATACTTTTGCAGTGGAAAATGGAGGGATTTGTTGTTGTCATGTGCCAAGACCTGGTGTTAAATGCTTTTATATGACTATTTCTTTTAATAGTTATAATATCCCTGTCCTATGCTTGGGAGGAGAAAAAAAAAACAATGAATGAAGAGAGCTTCAAAATAGTTCATTTGCTCAATGTAACACAGCTCTAAAGTGGCAAAGCTATGACCAAACCAGTTACATTTGACTCCAAAGACTTGATTTTATTTATTCCTTACTATGCAACAGCATACAAGACAGAACAGAAATTGTAACATTTCAGTTGGCTATCATATTAGTAAATGTTTAAGTAAAAGATAAGATTCAAGGCTGATGAGATAAAAAAGGGTGCTACAGACATTGAGAGGATGTATTAACTGAAACAATCTGTTTAAAAAGCTATTTGGCACTGGAATTCAACCTATAAAAGTGTTCATGGAACCTGTCATCCCATTACTGAGATTCTTTCTGAATGAAAAAATCTGAAACAGCAAAAGCTTTATTCATAAAGTCTACATAAAAAATTATAAGATGCAAAAGTAAAAATAGATCTACTCTGTAGCATTTTAGGTAACAATTTATAATATTTAATGTATATAACATCATGGTGTAACAGTGTAGGCCAGGAGGCCCCAGAGTCCCCCAAAGGGAGGATTTGTAACAGAGTCCAGAACCTGGGTTGTCCAAGAATATAGGATATGCACCCCTATCCACACAAGTCTGGCTGGAGAATGAATGGGGGATAAGGAGCAGGGCCCTGGAGAGTTACTTTGCATATCAATAACAGGCTAGCTTTATATCCAATATGCAAAATAATATTTTGCATATCAATAACAGCCAACTAGTTTTCCAGCCTGACTTAAACCCTTGACACAACTGGGAGTCAGCTCCCCCTGATTACAGCTCCTGCAGGAGAGGTTGGAATTGGTTTGCTCCAAGCCATGGGCCACACCGGACCAGACTAACTATGGCAGCCTAGAAAGGCTGGAAAAAAAAAAAAAAAAAGTGAGTGCTGGCAGGTGTAGCTAATTATGAGAGGAGCTAGAAACGGGGTTGAGGAGGAAGATCCGAGTAGAGATTTAAACCTAGGTGTGGCAGCCACATGATTTTAGGAGCAGGGAGGGTCCTGCTTCTGACCTCGAGGCTTAGGAAGCAGAAAAGGAAGATGGAGCAGTTTCCAAGGATGCAGAAGGATCCCCGGATGCGGTTTCGCATTAAGAACTGGAAATCGTGCCACACTGCTGATGGTGCTGGCAACTTCGGAAGACCTGCCCAGCCAAGCACGGATTACTGGGAGGAAGTGGGAGTCTAGCCGAACTACAGACTTCGATTTCTTTTTCCTGAGATATCGTTCCCTAGACTGACCTGGTTGAGCAAAGGTGGGGGTAAGAAGGCAGGACTGTGTGTGTGTATGGGGGGGTGGCATTTAAAGAAACTTTGAGATTTTTAACAGTGACATTCTGCCATTACTCTAAACCTGTATCACTTTCGAATAAATAGTTCTTTTCCTTTTTACCAAACTCTGGCATTGAGAGCCACAATTCCTAACACCTGGCAGCAGGCAAGACAAACCTAGAACACAAAAACTTCGAGGAAGGGGGCTTGTTGCAGTAACAGTATCTGGGCCCCTCCATGGGTTCCTTTCGGTGATAATGGCTGGTGGTTTTTTTATAGTAGTTAGAATGATCACACCTATGTTAAAAAAAAAAAAAACCTATGAAGTGTAGGGGGAAAAAGATTGAAACAAGAGTTGTCTCTGGATAGTGTTTTTATGGGCATTTTTTTCCTGTACTCTATTCCTCAGTATAAAAGATTCTTTGCAGTATAAAAAATTACTTTGCAGTATAAAAAAATCTATGTAAGTTTTTACTACAATGTGGCTGTCAATTACACAAAAATAGCAAAGCTGAGGCAGGCTAGTAAGGAGCCAGGAAAATTTCTTGGCAAATGTAATGGGAAAACTGAGACAGCTGATTCAGACTGGCCTCATCCAGCACCCTGAGCTCTGAGACCCTTAGACTCTTTCCTGTAAGTGTCCCCACAAGACTTACAACCAGGGCAGCAGGCAGTGGCAGCTCATCCCAGGCTAATCCCCTGAACATGTCTCCAAGGGCCCTTCTTTTGTCTCTGTAACTTGTTTTCTGTGTCCACACAGCCCAGCTGGCTCACCATTTCTGCCTCTGTGACTTTCTAAAAGGCTAAGGCAGCTCTCTAAGCAGCCCACTCAAATCTTCCCTTTGAGTATATTTTTGTTTTGCATGCTAAATAAACTTCCTCTTGTGCTAGAGTTCTTGGCACTAAATTCTTTCTTTGCTGAATTCAAGAACTGAGAGCCTACAACACTGGTAACAAAGCCACTGTTTCCTAAGTGTGAGTCTTTTTTGTGAAGAATTGCAATGAACTGAGTTGACGGGATTTTATAGTCAGGAATTGGGTTTACAGTTGTTGGTTGTACATGTAATCTACACACACCATTGTTTTAGCTTGTTTCTTACATCAACTATATGCACCTGTAAGTGAAATATTAGAAACTTAATTGAAATGTTTTTTCTCAGTTGAATTCCAACATTTCAAATTTCAAGGGGACGTTATTACATATTTGCTGAAACTACCTTTTTTTAGAAAAAAATCTGATAATATTAGGCAGGATACATAGTAAACCAAGGCAGGAAGCGGGAGGGAGATGAGTCTCACCCTTTAAGTCCTCAGCCCAGTCCTCAGCCTAGTCCAATAAGATTGCTGGGTGTTCTGAACATCACAAGCAAAGATTGCACAAGAGGAGGGATGTCCTTGAGACTGTACTGGGAAACGGAGCTTCTGTAGCAATTTCACTAACACAAAAAGCCTTTACTAGCTGAGAAAGAAAGCCTTTGTAACTGCATTTTGATCCCAAGGTCTAGAAGTGGGAGGAGGGGAACCTAGAAGCTGGCTAAAGTATCTAACCCCCAAGCCCCAATAATAGTTGGGGAACTCAGATTAGCTGAGTGCCTACTTGTAGTCTTTTTGCACAAGTATATTTCAAAATAAACTTGCTATTTCATTTCCACTATACATGTTGTCTCCCACTTGAATTCTTCTCTTGAGAGCAAAGCAAGAACCAAGGAGGGAAACCCCTGACTCGGGTCTCCTTGGTAACAATATCAATAGTTGCAAATAAAAATTTTTTGAAGATTTTATGTATTTTTACAGAGGGGATGGGAAGGAGAAAGAGACGGAGAGATACATCATTGTATGATTGCCTCTCATGCAAGGAGACTTGTGCCCAGGCATGTGCCCAGACAGGGAATCAAACCAGTGACCTTTCCCCCTGCAGGAGGTAACCCAACCAACTGAGTTACAAAGCATTTATCCTACTAGCACATATAAAAGTACTTCTTGCAAATGAAGAAAATTCATTTTTGTCAGTATAGTTTACACATAAAAGTTTTCCAATCTAGAATAAACATTGAGTTCTAACCCTTTGTTAGTTAAATAAGACTTGGTCCTTGCCCTCTAGATTCAGTAATGAGAAAAGCAAACAAATGCTGTGCAGTATGAGCTATAATAAAGATAGACACATAATGTCAAGGGAGACAGAAAAGAAGACAATTAACTCTGCCTAGAGAAGAGAAAGCCACAGGTGGAGGGGGTAAAGGGATGAGTTGAGGGCAGGTGAGGGGGGGGAATGGCTGACAATCAGCTTCCAAGACCAATTAGAAAGATGGGGTTGCTGTTTAGACACAAAGATGTACCAAAGGTTTCAGAAAGGTAAATTGAGATCAACCTGGAAAATTCAGAATTTACCCTTCATCCTTGAGGAAATAAGAATCTCTAAGAGGTGTTAAAAAAGAAGAATGTGATGTGATTTATATTAGTGAGTAACTGGCTGCCGTGTGGATTGCTTAGGAAACAGTGTGTGACAGTGAGGGTGGAGGATGAGGTCATCAGGGACAGCTTAGATGGAGTCTTGCTATAAAGGTCCAGGAACGAGGGATGGAACTTGGGAGGTTGTAAGGATGAAGAAGAGGAAATAGAATCTTTTAAAAGATTTGAAGAGTAAGAGAAATGAAGATGATAAAATGATTTCAGGGTTTCCAATAGGTACCATCATGATAAATGGAAGTATAAAAGAAATAGAACTGAGAGATGAAGACAATTAGGCAGATTAGGAAGATGTTGACTATTAAATGTCTATAGGCAATATAGGAACAAATGTAACTGGAAATATAGGAACTGTAAGAACAATGGCAAGTGGAACAACCAGTAAACACTTGTTAAATAAATCAACGTACAGAGATAGCATGGTGAAGTATGCCTTTCATTTACAACTATGTCTTTGAAAAATATAGTTTTCTTCAAGCCAATGATTTTATTACAGTGTTAGGTATTAAATTAATCTGAAGCATAGTAATGTACTAAAATTTTCCATCAAAATTTTTTATTTACCACTTTATAAAAACTATAACCATGTAAAAATCACAACTATTTTTAAAACCTTTGCATAGAAAGAAATGCAAAATATTTATTATAAACCATGATATTTTATACTATTCACACTTTCTTGCATATTTAATTTCATATTCAAAATTTGTCAGTATAATAGCCCTCAGGAAAAAAATATGCAAGGTAAATAAAACTATCTTATCACCCGCTTTGTATGCCTAGTCAGCCACACGAATTTAATTGCTGATATGAGCTATAAAATTGCAGTGCAGTCAATAGAGGTTGTTGGCCAATATACCTACACTAAGAGTCAAGAAACCACAAACCTGTTTCTACCTTTATTTTCTCCCTATCTAAGGTCAAATTACATGAGTACATAATTCATCGTGTATTTACAGATATGAGCATTTTAATCTTCAACAAGGTCAAAGTTTATACACAATCCTCTTTGCCTATATAATAAAGCCAATTTAGGTTGTGAGAAATGGCAATCAAATTTCACAGGTAAATAATAAACAGAGTGAAAAGAGTCTGTTACAGAAAAGACGACTCAGATGGCCTCAGAGTTTGTGAAGTGGGGTTTATTCATGCATGCAGACCCAGAGGAGATGAATTCCAACTTCCGGGCCCGAGCTTAAGCTGGAGTTTACTTATGTTCTTGTTACAAGGCAAAAAGGAGGAGGAGGAGGAAAACAGCTGCTGAAAGCAGGCATAGTAGAAAGCGAAGGTTAGTGTATGACCTTGAGATAACTGCTTATCTGGGAAAGGCTGCTGTCTGGGAACGGCTGCTCGTCAGCTCCTACCTAAGAATGGCTACTGCTCAGCTATGTTCTGTCACAAGTTTAGATGAGAGAACCTATATCTTTGGCTTTGTTCCCAATGTCTACAAACAAGTTGCTAAGTGACCTTGAAAGATTCAATGAGCTAGTCTGTAATTTACTTGCAAACAACATTAAAAGAGGGAGAATGTTACATCTATTGTGTCTTTCCCAGAGATTGTTTTCAGACATGTAGATTTTCGGGTATAAACAAAACCTCAAAAAGCTTTGAATTCCTTCTCCAACATTATTGTGGAATGGCCATCCCATCCACAATGACTTTCTACCACTAACTGTGTAAAGCTCTAGAAAAGAAGTTTTATTTTAAATGGACTCCCAGCTCTCTCATCTATCTAAATAAGGGAGCTGGATTAGACAGACTATCTGTAAGCATTCTTCAAGCTCTAAAATTCTTCAACTCTGATTCACATGCAAAATATTTGATTGTTATGTATATCAAGGTGTAATTTCTATAATTCATTGTGTATTTACAATATATGCATTACACATTTATATACAGAATCACTTACCACGATGTTCCATAATTTTTGACCCAAATATCCATTAGTTTGTAACACAATGACACTCAGTAATGCAGATGTGTAGATATCTAAATAATAAAACTCACCCTGAACTTTAGCACTGACCATTCTAGGCAGCTGTTTTCTTATCGTACTTTAGTTTTATTTTAATTTAGTTGAATCTATAAAACACTGTTATTTACTAGAGAGAAAAGTGCCCTGCTCTTTGCTAAATTTCACATGTATGAGATTTAAATTTTAGTGTGGTGATTTTATAATATATCCACAAATTAGTTGAAACTCCTTCTTTCAAGTGATGGAGCCTACTTCCCCACCCCATGAGTGTGAGCTGGACATAATGACTAGCTCCTAAGAAATAGCATAAAGTAGAATTGATGTTATGTGACTTCTGAGACTAGATTGTAATGGGCACTGCAAATTCCTCCTTGTTGCCTCTTTTTGGGGTCACCTGCTTTAGGGTAAGCCAGGTGCTATGTCATGAGGACACTCAAGTAGCCTATGGAGAGGCCCATATGGTGAGAAATGGAGGCCTGCCAGGAGCCAGTGAGGACCTGAGGATGTTTGCCAACAGCCATGTGAGTGAGCCACCGTGGAATCAGATGAATATTCCCACTTCAGTCAAGCCTTCACATGACTGCGACCTGAGCCAGAATCACCCAGCTAAGCTGTTCCTGAATCTCTGACCCACAGAAATTGTGAGATAAGTTTTTCTTGTTTTAAGTCAGTAAGGTTTGGGGTAACTTTTATGTAACAATAACTAACTAATGCATTTACCTATTATCCACTCCTTAATTTCAAAAAATGATAGAATTATATAATACAAACACACAATTTTAGAACTAGACAAGACTTAAAAGATTGCCTCTTATTTTGCAAAAATAGCAATTAAGATCTGCAGAGCTTGTCTTGCTTAAATATGATGTACTTCCGTTGTTCCCTATCTCAGCTAGAAATGTAGGAGCTATCCTTAACACTTCTCTCTTCCCTTGCACCTCCTTCGTACTCAACTTATTACTTACTCCTGATGCTTTTACCTCCTCTTGCCTCTGTCCTCTCTTTCATGTCTATACCGCCCCCAGCCAGGTCACACCACAATTATTTCTTCTAGACGCCAAGCAATAGCTCCCTAACTAACCATCTCAGGTCAACTTGTGCTCCTACAATTAGTTCTCAATACTGAATACGGAGTTAATTTGCTGAAATACAATGATAATTATTTCACATCTCCTTTTCATTTCCTCTCCAAACCTCCAGACCCATTTGTTGACTTCTCATTGATGATCATTTGTTTGCACTTGTTCTCCAAGCTCAAGCCATTCTGGTTTTCTGTCATTACTAGAATATGCCTGTTACCTCATCCAGGCCACTGAGACTTTGTGTATGCAGTTTCCTCTGCCCCATTCATCATAATCAAGGTTGTACTGACCAGTCTGCCTCCCTCACCACTTTTTCACACACTCGCCTTTTGACGGGCACTCGGGTTGCTTCCACAACTATTTGTTGATTTATTGATGATAACCATTCTGACAGGTGTGAGGTGGTATCTCATTATGGTTTTAATTTGCATTTCTCTGATGGCTAGTGATGTTGAGCATCTTTTCATATAACTATTGGCCATCTGTGTGTTCTCTTTGGAGAAATGTCTATTCAGGTACTCTGCTCACTTTTTAATTGGATTTGTGTGTGTGTGTTGAGTTGTTTATAAATTTTGGATATTAACTTCTCATTAGCTATATCATTAAGAATATCTTCTTTCATTAAGTAGGTAGTCTTTTCCTTTTGTTGCTAGTTTCCTTTGATGTACAAAACCTTCTTAGTTTGATGTAGCCACATTTGTTTATTTTTCTTTTGTTTTCCTTGTGTGAGGAGATATATCAGAAAAAAATATTGCTAAAAAAGTGTCAGAGATTTTACTGCCTATATTTTCTTCTAAGAGTTTTATGGTTTTAATCTTACATTTAAGTCTTTAATCTATTTTGAGTGTATTTATGTATATGGATGGTACAAGAAGGTGGTTTAGCTTCATTCTTTTCCATGTTTCTGTCCAGTTTTCCCAAAACCATTTATTGAATAGATTGTCTTTACCCCATTGTATGTTCTTGTTTCCTTTGACATGTATTACTTGACCATATAGGCATGGATTTATTTTTAGGCTCTCAGTTCTGTTCTATTTGTCTCTGTGTTTGTTTTTATGCCAGTGCCATGCTGTTTTGATTACTATTGCCTTGTTGTATCATTTGACATCAGGTAGCATGATATGTCCAACTTCATTCATCTTTCTCAAGATTGCTGTAGCTATTTGGGGTCTTTTATGGATCCACATTAATTTTCTCCTTATTTGTTCTAGTTCTGTGAAAAACACCATTGGTATTTACATAAGAATTACACTGAATCCATAGCTTACTTTTGGTAGTATGGACATTTTAATGATATTAATTCTTCCTATCCATGGGCACAATATATGCTTCTGTTTATTTGTATCTTCTTCAACTTCTTTCTTCAGTGTCTTACAATTTTCTCAGGGGTGGGTAATGCTGGTGGGAGGGGGGTGCAGGGCAGATGGGAAGAAAGGGGAAAAAATGGGACAACTGTAATAGCACAATCAATCAAATATACTTAAAAATTACTGTTTTACTTCTTCCTTTCCCACTTAGATGCTTTTTATTTCTTCCTCTTGTTTGTTTGCTGTGGCTGGGACTTGTAGTATTATGTTGAATAAGAGGGGTGAAAGTGGACATACTTGTTTTGTTCTTGATCCTAAGGAATATGTTGTTAATTTTTCCCCATTGAGTGTGATGTTAGCTGTGAGTTTGAAATACATCATTTTTATTGTGTTGAGGTATGTTTTCTCAATTCCTACTTGGCTAAGAGTTTTTAATCATGAATGCATACTGGATATTGTGAAATGTTTTTCTGTAAATATTGATATGATCATATTATTTTTATTCTTTTTTTGTTTATGTTGTGTATCACATTAATTTATTTGTGGATGTTGAATCAACCTTGCATCCCAGGAATAAATCCCACTTGATCATGGTGTACAATCTTTTTAATGTATTGCTGAATTCAGTTTGCTAATATTTTGTTGAGGACTTTTGCATCTCTTTTCATCAGGGATATTGACCTATAATTTTCTCTGTAATGTCTTTATCTGTTTTTGGAATCAGGAGAATGCTAGCCTCATAAAGTGAGCTTGGGAGTCTTCCCATCTGTTGAATTTTGGGAATAGTTTGAGAAACAAAGGTGTTAGTTCTTTTTTTTAATGTTTAGTAAAATTCACCTGTGAAGCCATCTAGTCAAAAACTTCTGTATTTTGGGAGTTTTTTTTAAATTACTGCTTCAATTTTGTTGGTTGTAATCATTCTGTTCAGATTTTTTTCTCCCATCTTAATTTAGTCTTGGGAGATTTTATGTTTCAAGAAAGTTATCCATTTTTTCCAAATTGTTCAATTTGCCAACTTATAATTGTTTGTAGTATTTTATTATAATCTTTTGTATTTCTGTGGTGTTAGTTGTCACTTCTTAATTTCTGATTTTATTTGGTCTTCTTTTTTTTCTTGATGAGTCTGATTAAAGGTTTAACTACCTTGTTTATTTTTTTAAGGAAACAGCTGTTGGTTTTATTGTTCTTTTGTATCATTTTTTTACAGATCTATTTTGTTCATTTCTACTCTGATCTTTGATATTTTCTTCCTTCTACTCACTTTGGGCTCTGTTTGTTGTTCCTTTCCTAGTTTCCTTAGGTGCAAATTTAGATTGTTTACTTGAGATTGTCTTGTTTGTCAAGGTAGGTTTATATTACTTTGAATTTCCCTGTTAAGACTGCTTTTACTGTGTCCTTTAGATTTGGGGTTGTTGTGTTTTTATTTTCATTAGTCTGCATTTTCTAGCAGTCACCAAACCCGATGAATATTATGTTTTAGATTGTCCTCTAGCCCTATCCCTTTTCTCTAATTCTGAAACTTACCACTGTCTTAAACAATCCATAGTCCCCAGGAAGCAGAGCCTGAGGCAAAATTGGTGTTATTTTTACCAGGAAATAAATATAAAGCTAGGGAAGCAGGAGTGAGAAGAGGGGAGTGGACCAGGGAATGAAGCAGAACCAATACCAGAGTCTTTGCTGAGCTGGCCATCATTTGGTTTCAAGCGCAACTTAGTATTTAATTTTGTAGGAAAGTCCTCAGAAAAGAGTGTGAATGATTGCATCTCAGAATAGTATGTCCAGATGAGAAAGGAGGAGAAATTCAACCACTGGTTCCTATAGGTTGAAACTCACCTCATCAAGCATTAACTTCCTTGCAATTCCGGCTGTTTACATGGGCACTGAGCAGGTCCCATGACCTCTTATGCTTCAACATCAAGAGGGAAGCCTCAGCAATGTAGTCAATAGGCATGGAATATGGGAACAAGGGGAGTTACCATCACATGGCAGATACATGAAGTCAAAGTACAGACAAGAAATGGTACTACAGTGCAACTGATTCCAGACAAGAGGCCAAAGCCATGGAGACAAGATGAGGCTGAAAGGTCTCAAGTGGCACATAAGAGGTGTCTGATACAATATGCATCCAGCAATTTCTGCCACACTACTCTAAATTTGATTTAACTTTTCACTGACAAAGCCAGTAAACCCTGGGTACTCTGCTCAATACTGGGATGCTTTACACAACTGCATTAGTAACAACAACGGTAGAATGTAGCAGCCAGCTGCTTTAGGCCAGATGGTTTGCTAAGAGCTTGATAGGTGCTATTTTATTGAATCTTCACAACAGACTCAGATAGAAGACACGATTTTTGTTTGGTTGTTTATTTTTGTTTTTAATTTTATATATAAGGAAACAAATAGAGATGTTAACATAGCTGGTGATCAGTAAGGCCAGGATTTACACTCAGGAAATCACTCAAACCTTGCATGCTGCTGCAAGCATTAATAATGAGAAAAATTGCAAAATATGTTACATAATATTAACTATTCCAGGTACTTTGCATTTTCATTTGAATTTTAGAATCAATGTATAAATTACTCCAAATAAAAAGAATGCTAAGCCCTTGCTGGTATGGCTCAGTGGACTGAATGCTGGCTTGCAAACCAAGGGTTGCTGGTTCGATTCCCTGTCAGAACATATACCTGGGTTTTGGGCCAGGTCCCCAGTTGAGGGCATGCGAGAGGTATCTGATTGATGTACCTCTTGCATATCGATGTTTCTCTCCCTCACTTTCTCCCTTCCTTCCCCTCTCTCTAAAAATAAATAAATAAATAAACTCTTTTTTTAGAAAAAAGAAAAAGAATGCTAAGATTTTCATTGGGATTTCATTGGATCTACAGATTAATTTAGGAAGAATTGGTATTTTAATAATACCAAATTTTCTAATTCATGAACACAGTGAATTTAAGTCTTCCCTAATTTTTCTCAGCAATGTTTTCTAGTTTTCAATGTATAGATCTGAATATGTTGGCTTAAATTTATCACTAAATATTTTATATGTATATATTTTTTATTTTTAAAAGATTTTATTCATTTATTTTTAGACAGAAGGGAAGGGAGAAAGAGAGAGAGAGAAACATCAACGTGTCGTTGCCATTCATGTGCCCCCTACCAGATACCTGGCCCATGACCCAGGCAGTGCTCTGACTGGGAATCAAACTAGCAACCCTTGGTTCACAGGGCAGCACTCAATCCACTGAGCCACACCAGCCAGGGCTAAATATTTTGTATTTTTGATGCTATGGTAAATGATATTGCTGTTTTAAATTTCAAGTTGACATTATACTTCACTACTACATAGAAATATAACTGATTTTTACATATTGATCTTGTATCCTGTAATATTGATAAACTCAATTATTAGTTTTAGTAGCTTTTTTTTGTAATTTCATAAGATTTTGTTTTTTTAATTTTATTTTAATCATTGTTCAAGTACAGTTTTCTCCCTTTTACTCCCAATCCAGCCCACCCTCCCAACCCTCCCCACTTCCCTCCCATTACCACCCTCCCCTTAGTTTTTATCCATGTGTCCTTTAAATTTGTTCCCGTGAACCCTTCCCATTATCCCCTGAAATTCCCTCTTCTCTCCCCTGTGGTCACTGTCAGCCTGTCCTCTATTTCAGGGTCTTTGGTTATATTTTGCTTGTTTCTTTGTTTTGTTGTTTAGGTTCCTATTAAAGGTGAGATCATATGGTATTTGTCTTTCACTGCCTGGCTTGTTTCACTTAGCATAATGTTTTCCAGCTCCATCCACACTGTTGCAAAGGGTAGGAGCTCCTTCATTCTTTCTGCTGCATAGAATTCCATTGTGTAAATGTACCATAGTTTTTTGATCCATACATTTACTGATGGGCATCTTGGTTGCTTCCAGCATCTAGCTATTGTAAATTGTGCTGCTATGAACATTGGGATGCATAGGTTCTTTTGGATTGGTGTTTTAGTATTCTTAGGATAGAGTCCCAGCAGTGGAATTGCAGGGTGTAATTTCATAAGATTTTCTATAGGTGATCATGTTGCCTGCAAATAAAGGCAGCTTTACTTTCTTTTTCAATATGTGTGCCTTTTATTTCTTTTTCTTGCTTTATTGCACAGCCTAAGACCTCCAGTACAATCTTAAACAGAAGTAGATACTTTTGCCTCATTCCTAATTTTAAGGGGAAAGCATTCAGTCTTTACCATTAAGTATGATGTTAGCTGTGGTTTTTCATAGTTCACTTTATAAAATTTATAAGAGAGAACTCCTTCTTATTCATATCTTGAATGGATTTTGAACACTTTAACATTTTGAACATTATTTCATGTTTGAGCAATGATATTAATGTGATTAAAAATTTTCACCAAATACATACAAGAATAAGTCATGTTTTTTTTTAGACTTTTCTGTGGATTTACAGTATACACAATTAATAAAAATGAAGAATTTTCTCACTAATATTAAAAAACAGATATTTGACTTCTTTAGGCAACTTCAACATTAAATATAACCTTAAATGATTTGAGGTTGAAGAATATTTCCTCTTTACAACCAACAACTTGAAAGTTTAGTTTTGGCATAATGTGACAACTAGGAAAGTTAATTAAACTACAGTTACTGCAATGTGCTAATAAATACAGGTATTGGACTTCAAAGACATATATGTGACCCTTGAGTCGTATGTTTTACAAGATGTTTGAGTAGCAGTGCTGTCTCTGCTTTGCTCTCCTCCTGGAATAAGTGAAGGCCTGGACACTGTACTGGCACTGTGACTCTCCTTATTTATCGTAATGGGGCATGACAAAGCACATATTTTAAGGAAATTAGGCTAAGTTAAAGTTATCCTTGAAGTAGACTAACAAAAAAGTCAAAAAAGAACCATTGAAAATAAAATTCCCCAAACACCCAGAATCAAAAAGCTGATACCAAAGGCCCATTGTTTCTTATCATAAGTGCATAATGTACCATTTTATGAAAATATACAAAGATATTATCATAATTTCTAGACAGATTGTAAGGAAATCCTCTTTTTAAAAAAAGAAAAAAGAATCATACATAATGTACTATTATTTGGGAAAATCCATTGGTTTATGTGATAAACGCTAAAATAGACTGGTTATGTACCTGGCTAGGTGCCAAGTCATTTTTCTGTGAGCTCTAAGATAATGGACCTTCATTGTTCTGTTTGTTATCTTTGCCAATTCCTGCCAGATTTGTCCTCAGCAGTTATGTGGGCTTCTGCCATTTATCAAAAGTTTAAGGCTTAGAAGTCTCCACTTGTCTAAAATAACAATTCATTTGTTTAATAAATGTACATTTGATAGATTTGCAAGGCTTACTTGGGATTAGTATACTTCTACTCCTTGTAAATAGGGGAAATGTGTAAAGCCATATTGCCTTAGGAACTATTATGAAATCAGCCACATTTATTAGAGACATTTTCTCCATTCTTTGATTTGACAATGAATATTTTAAATTTCACTAATACAAGAAAATTATATTAGTGAATTATATTAGATAATTATATGAGAAAATTATTTAAAAGAAATCATATTTGGTAAAACAGATAACAAACTCAAGCACACAGAATAGTGGTAGTGTTATAAAATTATATAACATTAAAACAAAAAGGGACCTGATTTCATTTAGGAATATATTCTAATAGAATTTCCACACTATCTTTCATCTTCTAGAAATAAAGATTTCATTATGTCCTCTGGTCTTCTTTCCACCATTTAACTTCTGTACTACCAGAGTCATACAATTCTTTTGCTGAAATCTCTTTTTGCATTTTAATCATAAAACCCTCTAGTTCTGCCCTTTTAAGGAGTACGAATATTTTATCAATTAGACTCTAAACCTACACTTTTCAAATCTCTAAATGTTGTTTTATAAAAGAATGATAATACCACCTCAGAAACAATCCTGTAAAAACTTATAATTGTGCTTTATTTTGGTTTGGGTGCATGAGTATATGATAAACTAGACTGCAAAGAACAATGAAAATAGGAAGACAAACAGAGTGAGTTCCTACATTCACTTTGGAAAGCTATTTTGAAAAGTGAGCATCAAGCCCTGGCTGGCGTAGCTCAGTGGATTGAGCACGGGCTGGGAACCAAAGTGTCCCAGGTTCGATTCCCAGCCAGGGTACATTCCTGGGTTGCAGGCCATGACCCCCAGCAACCACACATTGATGTTTCTCTCTCTCTCTCTCTCTATCTCCCTCCCTTCCCTCTCTAAGAAATAAATAAGTAAAATCTTTTAAAAAAAAAGAAAAAGAAAAGTGAGCATCAAAATAGAAAATAAAGCAGGAAAAGACAGAAGGTAGAATTTTACATTATTTACATTAGTCACAAAATATAACAACAAATTTTTGTCAATATACTTTATTTGTTTATATTACTCAGAAGAGGTTAAGAAAAGACTATGTATAAAATCTTTTTATTTACATTTTTATTTTTATGTATATTTTACTGATTATGCTATTACAGTTCTATTTTTTTGTCCTCTTTATTCCCCTCCACCCTGCAACCACCTCCCACCTGCATTACCCCCACTAAGTTCATGTCATGGGTTGTACATATAAATTCTTTGACTTCTTCATTTCCCATACTATTCTTAGCCTCCCCCTGTCTATTTTGTACCTACCATTTATGCTTCTTATTCACTATACATTTCCCCCATTCACCCTCCCCAGCCACTGATAGCCCTCCATGTGATCTCCATTTCTGTGATTCTGTTATTGTTCTAGTTGTTTGTTTAGACTTTTTGTTTTTGTTTTTTAGGTTCAGTTGTTGATAGTTGTGAGTTTGTTGTCATTTTACTGTTCATATTTTTAATCATCTTTTTTGCTTAGATAAGTTCCTTTACTATTTCATATAATAGGGCAGGAGTGTCAAACTCATTTTCACCAGGGGCCACATTAGTCTCACTGTTGCCTTCAAAAGGACGAATGTAATTTTAGGACTGTATGAATGTAAATACTTTTTAACAAGTGAGAGCTCAACACTTCCGCCAGGTAGAAACAAGGTGCCAGGCTAGACAAAACAAGGAGGAGGGCTGGATTCAGCCCGTGGGCCTTGTGTTTGCCACGTGTGTAATAAGGGCTTGGTGATGATGAACTCCTTTAAATTCACCTTATCTGGGAAGCACTTTATCTGCCCTTCCATTCTAAATGAAAGCTTTGCTGGATAGAGTAAAGTTGGATGTAGGTCCTTGCCTTTCATGACTTTGAATTACTTCTTTGCAGCTCTTCTTGTCTGCAAGATTTCTTTTGTGAAATCAGCTGATAGTTTTATGGGAACTCCTTTGTAGGTAACTGTCTCCTTTCCTCTTGCTGTTTTTAGGATTGTCTGCTTATCTTTAACCTTGGGTAATGTAATTATGATGTGCCTTGTTGTGTGCTTCTTGGATCCAACTTCTTTGGGACTCTCTGAACTTCCAGTAAGTCCATTTCCTTTGCCAGATTGGGGAAGTTCTCCTTCATTTTTTCAAATAAGTTTTCAATTTCTTGCTCTTCCTCTTCTCCTCTTCCATCCCTATGATTCAAATGTTGGAACATTTAAAGTTGTCCCAGAGGTTCCTAAGCCTCTCCTCATTTCTTTTTTTGAATTCTTATTTCTTCATTCTGTTCTGGTTGAATGTTTATTTCTTCCTTCTTTCCAAATCTTTGATTTGAGTCCCAGTTTCCTTCCCTTCACTGAAGGTTCCATGTACATTTTCCTTTACTTCACTTTGCATAGCCTTTACTTTTTCCTCTACTTTGGGACCATACTCAATCATTTCTGTGAGCATCATGATTAACAGTGTTTTGAACTGTGCCTCTGATAGGTTGGCTATCTCTTCATCACTTAGTTCTATTTTTGTAGCTTTGATCTGTTCTTTCATTTGTACCATATTTTTTGTTGTCTTGGTGTGCCTGTTATATAGTAAGAGGTGGAGCCTTAGGTATTTGCCAGGGTGGAGCAACCCATGTTGCTGCATTGTGGTGCCATATGTGGAGAAAGCATCTGAGGAAACAATGCTGCTTGCTCAGTTCTGGGTGGTCTTTCAGTCACTTTCTCCACTTCCCACAAGCAAATTGGGCTCTTCCAGTGCTGATTCCTGGATAGGTGGGTCTGTGCATGTTCTAGGACCACGTGGGTCTCTCTAATGAACTCTCCAGTGAGTCTGGGAGTCTTTCCCACCACTGCAACCTGTAGAGGCCTTCACAGGCAGAGGTTTTGAGTCTTTTTTTTTTCCACACTGGAACCCTGGGTTGTAAGCTCTGCCTCACTCCTATTTGTTCTCCCATTTCTCCCATTTATCTACATGTAAATGTGGGACCACCTATTCCACCAGCTGTTGCCTTATCATGGGTCCTTTTCACCCTGGCTGCCCATCTCTACCCCTCCTACCAGTCTGAATGAATTTTTTTTTAATTCCTTCAGTGACAGACTTCCATACAGTTTGATTTTCTGGCAGTTCTGGTTATTTTTTGTTTTTAAATTTGTTGTTGTCCTTCTTTTGGTTGTGCGATGTGGCAAAGTGTATCTACCCACATCTCCATCTTGGCTGGAAGTCCAATGTATAAAATTTTAACACAAAGGAGAGGAATCTATATTTTAAAAAATATTTTATTTACTTCTTTTTAGAAAGAGCAGAAGGGAGGGAGGATGAGAAGGAGAGAAACATAGATCACTTGCCCCTTGCACACCCCCAGCTGGGGACCTGGCCCACAACCAAGGCATGTGCCCTGACTGGGAACCCAACCAGTGACCTTTTTGTTTGTGGGAACACTGCCCAACCCACTGAGCCAAACCAGTCAAAATTGAATATATATATATTTTAGAAATAGACTTCAGAAGTCAATTAACATCTGGGCCATTTCAGAGTTTTGAAAGCTGCTGTGTACCCCACAGTAGGCAAATACTCTCTGTCAGCAGGACAGAGTAAGCTGGAAGGCAAGTTGGGTTACACAACTTTTTATGGCTACCTCAAAGCTCTTAAACACACTAGAAGTTCACAGCAATATTTGTCAAAGAGTTCCATTTCCCATCTTGAGTTGAACCCTGATACTCTACTCAAAGGCCATAGCCTCCAAAATTCCCCCTCTCAGGGAAGGGAGAAGGGGGCAAGGACGGGGCAAGAACTGTGTTTGAGCTCAAGTAGGAGGGTTTAATTTCATCGTTATGTTAACAAACTGAGCATCTGTAGAGGTTGCTTTTGAACTTAGCCACTGGTCCCAGATGGGTACCCACAGACAGGTCACCTCATGTTCCTATGCTTATGGTTTTCTCTTATATTGAAGGAACTAACCTTATTGTAATAATCATTTGCAATATAAACATACATATGTCAAATCATCACATTGTATACCTTAAACTTACAAAATGCTATATGTCAATTATATCTCCATAAAGCTAGAAAAAATAAACGAAGGCACTGAAAACTACTTATTTTAGGGGTTGGCCTAAGATAAGCTGACAGGATTTCCCTGTGAGAGAAGACAAATGCTTTTCTTTAGAATAATAAACATTCCACAATTCCACAAAGACAATCCTTTATTTGTTCTTCTGCCCTGACAATGAGAAGTCACAAGGCCTCTTTCACCTCCTCCCAAGGTCACTGTGCAAGTCCAAGCTTCAAGAAAGACCACAAAGGAAAGATAAAAATCCCAAGGCAAGAAGGTATTGGTGTGCCTGCTATTCAGAGCTCTTCTCCATTCTACTTTGTCACTGACTCCCTGGCTCTACCACCATGGCCTCTGGAGCATTTCCATTATTTATCTTGATTTACGTGTGGGAAATCAGCTTTCCTTTTGGTTCAGCTGGGACTTGGTTGGAATTTTTAAAAAAACAAAAACAAACAAAAAAAAAAACTAAAGGAAAAGAAAGCAAATATGAGAGCAGACAAATGGATAAATTTACAAAACCCAGATTTTTTATCCTAATCTCATGGCGGTCCAGCTGTCGTCTGGTTGGATTGGCATTGTGAGTGGAGTTTATCCAGCTCTGGTTCATTTTCCTGGCCTCCACACTGTCTGGCCCGATAGGGTGAAGGCTAGACTGAGCTCCTCAGATTTCTGGCCCAACGTTACCTCAGAACAAATCATCTCTAGTGAAATCTCAGAAAGGATTTTTTGTTCCTCCTGGAACTTGCTTCTGGGTCTATTCTCTAGGATCGGCCCTTTGATGGTCAGCTCTAGCTTGGGTCTCTACGGTCTCTACTGATTTTCTATTTACAGCCCCTGATTTGGGTTCAGCTTTTTATCTCTGCTTTTCTAAGTAAAAAAAAAAAATTCCCTCCCTGATTTGTTAGGATTATCTTCTGATCTTTAGGCCTTCATATGTAGTCCACTTTATGGCTGTGGCCCATGGAAATCCTACTTTTGCTCAAATCCCTTTCTTCCTGCTTGGTTAGTTTGTCTCAAGAGAGTTATTATGGCTGGGTTTATGTTCATGTCATATAAACACACACACATATATGTTAGTAAAGATGTACATATATATCTTATATTAGTAAATATAAATATACATCATATATTAGTAAAGATTTTCTGTCTAGTTGTTCCATCAATTACTGTAAGAAGAGTACTGAAATCTACAGCTCTAACTGTTGAATTGTCTGTTTCTCCTTTCCATCTGTCAGTTTTAGCTTCATGCATTTGGTACTGTTTTTAGGTATTATCCACTTACAATAGTTAAATCTTCCTAATGTATTGACCCTCTATCATTATCAAATGTTCCTCTTGGTCTCAAGAAATATATTTTTAAAGTTTGCTTTGCTTGATACATCTAGACCTGCTACCATAGTTTCTGTTCGTACTGTGCGTCTTTCCCCATTCTTTTCCTTCAACCTATTTGAATCTTTGAATTTAAAGTGTGTCACAAAGATATCTATGCTTAGACAAAGAGAAGTATTTATGTATTTTTTTCCTCCTTTTAGGGTTTATCTTTGTGTAGGCGTGGTTATCTTTATGTCTATCCTGCTTAGGATTTTTCAAGCTTTTTTTGATTAGTAGATTTATGTTTTTCATAAAATTTGAGAAGTTTGGGACCATTATATCTTTGAATATGGTTTTCTGCCCTATCCTACCTCTCCTTTCTTTCTGGGATTTCTATTATATGTTTAATGTTATATTGTCTGATAAGTCTTTGAGGCTCTGTTTATTTTTTCCTCACTCTGTTTTTCTGATTAAATAATTTCTATTGCTCCATTTTGACTTCACCAAATACCTCCTTCTGCCGTCTCTAATTTGTTGTTGAGCCTATCTAGTGACATTGTATTTTTCAGCTCTAAATCTTTGTGTTTGTGTATGTATGTGTGGTTTCTATTTTCCATTAATATCCTCAAGTTATTAAATCATCTTACTATTTCTTTTAATTATTTGAACTTATTTATAATAGGTGCTTTGCAGTCTTTTCCTGATAAAGCCAACATCTGGGCTCACTAAAAGTCAGTTTCTACTGATTGTTTATTTCTTCTAAGTATGTGTTACACTTTCTTTGCATATTTCATAATTTTTAGAAAGCTGGATATTATACCTAATATGTTATAGCAACTACAAGTTTTTAGGGGTTTTGGGAGGGGTTAGCTCTCCTGCACTTGAACTGTAGGATTTGTCTTCCCCACAGATTGCAGCTGCTGATGTGTCTGCTGAGAATTTAATTGTATCTTTGTTTCTTTCAGCCTAACTTCTTAGGGTTACTTTTGTATCTGCATAACTTAGTAGTCAGCCAGTTATCTGGGCAGAGATTGTTTTCAAATACACCAAACCTGTAAGGCTTCCACACTCTGCTGCTTTATTTGCGCAGTGGCTGACTGGTACACCTGAAACTCAGCTGACTGTCAAGTGGCCCTGGGCTTTTTCTTTCTCCTGAGTTCTTTTGGGTCTGCTTCGTCCATGTGTACCAATTCCCAGTTATGCAAAGATGTATGAAGAGCCTATTTAGCATACTTGAGATGAGTAACTCTTCCGTGTTGTTACATTCAGATGCAGAAAGAAATAAAATGGTAGAGGCACAAGGCATGGATGGAATCGTAAAGAAGTATGCCTGGGAGATGAAAACCTGGAGAAATTACCTGTCAGATATAAGTGAAAAGAGGACTGCCATGAGGCCACTTAATTAATTGTTAGCAAGATGGTTTGTGTGTATATCTCTTAAAATGGTAGGCTTATCTTATATTATGACTTGGTATTTCTATATATAAAGTTCAATATTTAAATATGGTATAAAATGCCCTTTAAGATCTGTCTCAGTGTCTTCTTATCAGCCTCGCTTTTCACTTCCCACCTATTTTTATATCTCTACGCAGTTCCCACACATCACTTCCTATGCCTCAATAACTTTCCTTAACACACTTCTACTTGCCTGATCATTTAAGACCCAGAGAAAATGTTACAAATTTTGTGATACCATTTTCAATTTCTGAAGGCAATATATATTTTACTCCATTACGAGTTACAAATAAGAGGATGTTCAATGAAACATGGATCTTTGGCTAGCTCTAGTACAGAATGAGATTCAACTTATATCCTCACCTCCTTGCACACACCAAAATTAATATTTGATAGATGGAAGATAAATTTTAAAAAGTGAGATGCAATAAAGAAATTAACAGGGATTTTGGTTACATATGATAGACTGAACAAAGGAAAAATCTTCTCTCTTTCCTCCATAAAATTCACTAAAATAACCTAAGTACCTACAGGGAGAAGGTAACAAGAAGTGAGATAGTTCCTACCACTGAGTTTCAGAAAGATTCAGGCATGTAGTCTGAATCCTCAGCAACCTTTGAAGGCAGGGGTATAGGGTTCAGCTGATAACAGGAGGTTTAGTTGAAAGGAACAGTTAGTACACCCAGGTCCCCATCCCTGTCATAGGACCCTTTCCTCACCTCTGCAGAAAACTGGAACAAAGTTTACTCTGGAGAAATTGGACTAGCAAGGCTTTAAACTCTGGAACATTAGGCATAGCTGAAAGTGGGAGTGAGCAGGTTAAGGGGAGGGGTATCACATTGAAGTCATAATAATAATTAGTGGGATCTCCCACAGTTCTGAGAGACAAATTTAGGTTATACCCTTTAGACTAGAAATTGTAGGATTTTTTCTTGTGAAACTGGCTAGCCCCAGACAAAGAAATTAAAAAAATTTTTTTTAATTAATTTATTTTTAGAGAGGGAGAGAGAGAGAAGTAGGGAAGGGAGACATTGATTTGTTGTTCTGCTTATTTATGCATTCATTGGTTGATTCTTGTGTGTGTTACGTGTCCTGAATGGGGATTGAACCTATAACATTGGTGTATGGGGACAATGCTCTAATCAACTGAGCTGCCTAGCCAGGGCTAGGACTTTTTTTTTTAAGTATACAAATATACAGAGGAGGCTGCTCAAAGAAACAGTTACTCAAGTAATTAATTTTGAGGTCCATCCATTGACATGTTCTATCTCTACATCAAGGTTTTAAGGGTTTGAGGGTTTTTTTTAAAGAATTTTTATAAGAGTTTATTTGAGCTGAACAGATAGCATATGCCAGGGAGCAAGACCTCAAATGCTCAAGTGCTCAAATGCTTTTTCAATTAGCTATTTTGTTTCCTTCTTTTTTCTTCAACTGAGTTTTAGAAATTACTCTTCTAAGATTAATATTCTTCTAAGATTAAGTCTTTAACACTTAAGGCAAAAGATCATTCTTCTTAGTGATGACTAGGCCTGGGCCCAAAGGAGTTGCTCAGCCTCTCTTACTGCTTGAAAGGGTTTAGTGAAGAAGCACCATTTACCAAGACTGAGTCTCTGGCAGCCTGATGTTTGCAGATCCATACTTCCACCTTTGCACAGGCTGCTTCAAATTCTGTTACAGAAGAATCTAATAGAGAACTTGACTTTGCAATATAGATAATTTTTATCAGAATTATTATTCCAAGTCACATTGTTTGTAACCTAACAGTTTTCAGTATATAATTTACTTTTATTGAATAATCTATTCCCTATGTAGAAATGTAATCAACCAATACAAGAAAAATCCTTGAATTTGAACAGGTTAATCTTTCTCTTGGAAAAGGGACTTAGAAGTAATTCTACTCTTCTATTATACAGGAAAAACAAACAAACAATGGACTGTGAAGGCTGTGGGGATGACCATGTAGGCTGACAATAGGTCAGCAGGTGACAGGGGCTATGGTTGCTGCTGGGTAGATGATGATGGAGAAGATGGTGGCTGAGAAAATGACAGCTGAGGTGGTAGCAGATGTGGTCACAACAGACTCCATGGCTACTGAGTCAGGAGAGTTAAGAGGGTTGTAGCCTGGTGACCGGTGGTGATGTGATATCTCCTTGTGGCAAATCCAATGGCAACAACAGCCAAGGTGGCTACAGCCCAAGGAAGACAGGCCTTATTGGTTATGGGAAAGGCAGCAGCTATCAGTTAGGAGATGACAAAGTTGCTGTGACCACAGGAACTGGAGATAGAAGATAAATGTTTTGTAATACACAACAAGATTTTTTTTCTCTTCTACCCCAGGTCCCCACGGCTGCAAGTGGAAAACAGTCCAGCACCAACATAGCTCTTTTCCATTGTTGTGAATTCTCACCTAGACTCTTCGCAAACTTCAAGATAAATAGTCTGGTCATCTCTAATGTGTTTGTGCATGAATAGTCTCTTCTGTGGCTCAGGAAAACTAGAATATAAGCAGGAACTAGAAACTGGTTGCTAGAAACAAGAACCACAGACCTATAGCTCACCTCCACATCAGAGTTCCCGCCTTTGGACTCCCTTTCCTGACCCTTCTGGAGGGCAGTGCCCCATTCTGAACCCTCAGGATTGTAATTGGAGTGGCTGTCCACTTGAGGCAAGGCAAAAAGAGATAACAAGAAAGACTGTTGATGGGGGTGAAGACTCTGTGAGCAGGGGTTGGCTTCTTCCACGTTCTCTAATACTTGGACACACTTTTCTCTGTGTTACTACCTTAGTAAATGGAAATGAACCAGACATAGACAGATACTTTCCTGTTGCTCAGTCACCCAAGCCTCCAACTTTTCAGAATATATTCTCTGGCTCCTAACACACACTGTGCCCACACTTGTGTAGTGCAGCCAACATATTCTGACTCCAGAATAACTGGTTAACTCCAATCCTAATTCTTCCTGTGTGTTTGTTAGTCTAAGGCAGGCTTTCAAAACAGGCTTACTTAGTACTGCTCTTGAAAATGAAAATTTTAAAGCTTGGAATACAAATCAAGTATATACATACACACACACACACACACACACCATATATATATATATAATATACATTATATATATATATAATATACATTATATATATATATAATATACATTATATATATATATATATTTATATATATATATATATATATATATATATATATATATAAAATGACCAGTATAGGCAGGAGATAGTGATGAAGACTTGAATCCAAGTAGCTAAGGGTCAATATGGTTTGTGGCATATAATTTTGGCCTAGGGTAAACTTAGGAGAGAAAAGAAACCTCTCAGAAAATAATGGAGCCAAAGTGAGCAAATCCAGGGGGCTCTGGGCTGGTGACATTCAGGATCTCGAGCAAAGAAAAGAGCCAGTGTTCAGGCATTTGATAATGCTGAGCTATTACTTTAGAACCAGATGACCCTATAGACAAACCCTGAAACTTCATTCTCTGAAGAACAGACACCACTTTCTTCCCTTCTTTTCTGTTTTTCTCCAGAGACTCCCATTCCTCTCCCACTTCACATCAACAAAGTCCCAGAAACAATGTCCAGGGCTTAAGGCTGAGATGTAATAAGCTTCCTTAAATGCCATGTGCCATCTTGGGGAGTGGGAGGAAATAGAAAGAACCAAGCATTTACCTCACATCCTAATTGCTGCAGTGGTTACTATGTCCCACATTTGAGAGCAGTCCGAAATATGAAATGAAAACTGATGTAAACCAAAGTCTCTTTTCAATCACAAAAAAAAAGCATTTTGCCTAAATAATCATGAAACTGAAAAGTAGTTCAATTTAGAATGAAATGACTTTTGCCCTTACTATGGAAGTAAATGTTTAAACTATACACAACAAAACATCACAAAATGATACCCTGGGCAATTTAGAACAGGAGGGAGACTGGAGCTGTAGGAATGTGTTTTGGTCACATTACGTTTCATACTTTGGGTGATAGGTAGATTTGTGATCAATTCTCACACCTATATGGTAAGCTAACTTGCAGAGTAAAACGTTCTTATGGCACCACAATACTAAGTAGTATAAGTTTTATATTGCTGTATACCAAATTACCCCAAAAGTTAGTGGCTCAAAATAACAATAAATATTTATTATCATTACAGTTTCTGTGGGTTAGGAATTCAGTGTTGTTCTGGCTTAGGGTCTGTCACAAGGTTGCAGTCAAGATGAAATCAGAGGCTGCAGCCATCTGAAGGCCTGATGGGTACTGGAGGACCTGCTCCCAACGTTACTCACCCTCATGGTTAGCAAATGTGTGCTGGTGGCTGGAGACCTCAGCTCTTCTCCCGTGGACCGCTCCACTGACAGGTGTCCTACTGACTGTCACTCCCACAGAGTGAAGGATCCCAAGAGCACGGTAGAAGTGGCAATGCCTTCTGTGACTTTGCAGGAAGTCATACATTATCACTTCCATCATATTCTCCTTTTAAAAAGATCAGGTCCAACCTACGTTAGACCTGAAGGAAACTAGGCTCCACCTTTTGAAAGGAGGAATGTCAAATAAATGGAGGACAGCAACACTGATTTTAAATGCTGTTTCCCCATGCATATTTTAGATATACAATCTTTTTTTCTCTTTAAGGTGGATGCACTTGCTCTCTAGGCCCCAGTGTTCATGATATAACTCTGTTTTTTTCTTAAGGAAAAGAATAACAAGGACTGCAATGTGGGATTATTTTGTCATGTGTACTGGTCGATCTGAATTTTTAAGTTTCAGATGATGTGATATCAAAAGATGACAAAATCACTACAGCTTATTCTGTAGCAAACCATGAAAGAGGAGTAAATCCATAAAACTTTTAGATTCATCTTTAAAAGTGCCAGTTATCAATTTAATGTCTCTCAGCTCCAAATCCACCTTTCTTTATCCTGTTTCTATAGACCAGTTTTTCTCCAACCATCTATTCTGGAAATTTTGAGCCACTTCTGCAGACCAGCTTTAGTGCAGATCTCCTGAAAAGCTTATTTACCATGGGCAGGCATGTATTTCTGTGGTAGCCAGGCCCTCTTTGAAGAAGTCTGACCTGTTCTGCTAAATTCCTTGTTCCTCCATTGTTCACTTTTCCTTAGTCTATAGTTGATAGTTTCTTTTTTTTGTACTTGCTACTTACGGATGCTTTGGAGTTCTCATTTATCCTTTTTAATAGTTAACTACCTTTTATTATTTAACACTTCTTCTTTTTAAAATATATTTTATTGATTATGCTACTACAGTTGTCCCATTTTTTTCTCCCCTTTATTCCCCACCACCCTATACCCCCCTCCCACCAGCATTCTTCCACCTTAGTTTATGTTCATGGGTTACACAT
Organism: Phyllostomus discolor; assembly: GCF_004126475.2. Taxonomy (NCBI): domain Eukaryota; kingdom Metazoa; phylum Chordata; class Mammalia; order Chiroptera; family Phyllostomidae; genus Phyllostomus; species Phyllostomus discolor. Next base: position 87,862,825 of record NC_040908.2, on the reverse strand, counting down.
ATAAGGTCTCTGGCTTCTCCATTTCCTACACTAATCTTAACCTTCTCCTGTCTATTTTGTACCTACCATTTATGCTTCTTATTCCCTGTACCTTTCCTCCATTCCCCCCCCCACCCCCTCCCCACTGATAACCCTCTGTGTGATATCCATTTCTGTGGTTCTATTCCTGTTCTGGTTGTTTGCTTAGTTTGTTTGTTTGTTTGTTTGTTTCTTTTTTAGGTTCAGTTGTTGATATTTGTGGGTTCGTTGTCATTTTACTGTTCGTATTTTTATTATCTTCTTTTTCTTAGATAAGTCCCTTTAACATTTCATATAATAAGGGCTTGGTGATGATGAATTCCTTTAGTTTCACCTTTTCTGGGAAGCACTTCATCTGCCTTTCCATTCTAAATGAAAGCTTTGCTAGATAGAGCAATCTTGGATGGAGGTCCTTGATTCTCATGATTTGGAATACTTCTTTCCAGCCCCTTCTTGCCTGTAAGGTTTCTTTTGAGAAATCAGCTGACAGTCTGATGGAACTCCTTTGTAGGTAACTGTCTCCTTTTCTCTTGCTGCTTTTAAGATTCTCTGCTTATCTTTAATCTTGGCTAACGTGATTATGATATCTCTTCATGTATTCCTCCTTGGGTTCAATTTCTTTGAAATTCTTTGCGCTTCCTGGACTTCCTGGAGGTCTATTTCCTTCACCAGGTTGGAGAAGTTCTCCTTCATTACTTGCTCAAATAAGTTTCAATTTCTTGCTCCTTTTCTTATCCTTCTGGCACCCCTATGATTCAGATGTTGGAACATTTAAAGTTGTCCCAGAGGTTCCTAAGCCTCTCCTTATTTTTTGAAATTTGTGTTTCTTCATCCTGTTCTGCTTGAATGTTTATTTCTTCCTTCTTTCCAAATCATTGATTTGAGTCCTGGTTTCCTTCCTTTCACTGTTGGTTCCTTGTACATTTTTCTCTATTTTACTTTGCAAAGCCTTCACTTCTTCCTCTATTTTGTGACCATACTCAACCATTTCTGCGAGCATCCTGATTATCAGTGTGCATCTGATAGGTTGGCTATCTCTTCATCATTTACTTCTATTTTTGGAGCTTTGATCTGTTCTTTCATTTGGGCCATATTTTTTTTTGTCTTGGTGTACATGTTACCTAATAAGGTGCAGAGTCTTAGGTGTTTTCCAGGACGGGGCAACCCATGTCACTGTATTATGGCACTATCTGTGGGGTAGGGGTCTGAAAAGGAACAATGCCACTTGCTCGGCTCTTGAGTAGCTTTTAGTCACTTCCTCCACTGCCCACAAGCAAATTGGGTCCTTCTGGGTGCTGATTCCTGGGTAGGTAGGATTGTGTATGTTCTAGGACCCTGTGGGTCTCTCCCATGAACTCTTCTGTGAGGTTGGGAATTTCTCTCACTGCCTCAACCCCCACAGGTTTTTACTGCCAGAGGTTTTGAGGCTTTATTTCCTCTGCACTGGAACCCTGGTTATGTGGTCTGTCTCAATCCCCAGTTGTTCCTACCAGTTTATCTGCCCTCAGATGTAGGGCCACCCAGTCTACCAGCTGCCACCTCACCTGCCTGGTTCTCCAGCCACCACCTTGCCACAGGTCCTCTCTGCCCTGGATGCCTGTCTCTGCCCCTCTACTGGACTGGACAAATGTTTCTTCTTTAACTCTTTCATTGTCAGACTCCCATACAGTTTGATTTTCTGGCTGCTCTGGTTATTATTATCATTTTTAATTTGTTGTTGCCCTTCTTTTAGTTGTGCAAGGAGGCAAAGTGTATCTACTATTTCTCCATCTTGGCTGGGAGAAATATTTAACAATTATTTATTTAAAAATTTTTATATTCCAGTTGCTGCTATGATTTCAGTCTCCTGACTAAACTCTGACAGAAATAGAATTCATATGTGGAGTGGTCTGAGGAGACAGGCTTAGAAAGATGGATTTTGAGCAGTGGGTGAGTATTGGGCCTCTTGCCAATGGTAAATGAGATGCTAGTAACCAGGAACTGAAGCTAGGATCCCAAGGAAAAGGAGATGCTAGTAACCTGGGAAATGGAGCATTACAATTAAGTTATAACCTCTAATTAATTAAATGCCAATTAAATAATTGTTGTGGGAATGCATACAGCTGCTGTACTTGACCATTACAGACTCTTCTGAGTGTATTGGAGAGCAGACAGAAAAACAATAAGAATCTCAGGTCCTGCACCTCAGTTAAAATAATGTCCTTGGAACCACAAATTATGACACCCTTAAAATAATCTCATATCTTGTAGGTTCAGAGTCAGTGTTGTTGCAAATCAATCACAAAACTTAATTCAGTGGGTTGCAGATTTACAACATTAGCTGAATTCACATCCTGACTAGGTATCTCAAGGAAAATTAGGGCACTGATTGGGGCATTATGTCCCCCTGAAACTTGAGATGAGAAGATCTATTTGAACCCAGATAAAACTGAAAATCTGAGACTCCTGAGACACTCAAAGTCTCCTTTCCCAGTAGGAGTAAATTTCTGTCTTGTACCTGAGGTTACTAGCTTTCCTGTTACCAATTTACTTTAGGCATATGCCTTGCAAGGGAATGTTCTTTTTTGTCAAGACCCATCTCACTCGCCTTCTGTTTTTACTAGACCCATAACTATGGTCAAATCTCATAATGCTTCAAAGGGCCAAAACAACTATAGAAGGTAACAGATTACACACCAAAAGAATTGTAAGATTTTGTGACTATATATTTCCAGAAACTGGGGGGGTATGTACAAAAATGGATTGTAAAGGTATTTGGCTAAGGAGCACAGAATATAAAAATGGGCCAAATGAATTGATACAGGTGGATTTACTAGAGATTCCAGATTTAATGTGTTAGCTCTTGCAACTATAGGTGCCTCTAGTAGCTAACTTGATGGATTTACTGAAACTTGGACTACCTGGTGGCTTATGACAATGAGATTGAGACTCCAGAGCTTTCCTGGTATGATTTGTAAGAGGAAACCCATGGTTTTAGGAAGATGAAAAAGTTGGAGTAGATTCATTATGTGTGATCTACATACCTACTCTTCAACTACAGTCCTTTTTAAGTCCTGGTACACTTCTAGGGGTAGCTGCACCCCAGTTTGAAAGCCACTGGTGTAGACATTATTTCAAGAGACTTGGCACTAAAGGGAAGAAATAAGATAGTAACTGAAAAGGGATGCAAAGTCAAGAGAAATTTGCTGTTATTGTTTTTTTAAACTAACAGACTTATGTGTGTTAAGAGGAAGGTAGAAGAAGCAACAGAGAGGGAAAATAAACATCCAGACATGAGGATTACATATGTTTGTGATTACATATATATAATCACAGTGCATGTGGATTGTATGTGGTCCTGAGGGTTGCATATGAGCACGGCAGGGTAATACCTCCAGGAATTAATGTGTTGCTTTCTGAGTCTTCTCCCTCTCTCCTCCATTCTGTCACTGGTTTTAGGAGGACACCATTTCTCTTCCCCAAAGCACAATGATAACCATGAGTGAGCAGAAGTCATGGTTAACCACTCAACCACTTTGTGAGTAGAAATAAAAGGTCAAAGAAGGAGGCTGTATAAACTTTATCTCCTGGGGCCTACATTAGACTCTGGCTAGAGAAGGCAAGGAAAAGAGTGTAGAAACTAGGTTTGAGAAGATGAGAAAAGAGGACACTTTCAGTCTATCAAACCAGACTGAATACTGAGCTATTTGCCACTAACCACCCATTTTACCCTGTCCTCCCCCTGCCTGCTCCTTGCCTGTGGTCACTTGCCTTGTAGCATTCTCACATAGTAGTAAGCCTCCTCATTTGGACACCCTGTAGTACAGGAGGTGTATCCCTTCCCAATGTGAGATGAAAAGAACCAATCAGAAATTCCCCTGTGCACCAGGTTAGAGTGGACATGTAGTCCTCTTGTTTGAGTAGGTCGTAGCTTTTCTTTGGACAGTGTTATGGCACTGTTCATCTTTGTTATACAGAAACAAGTTACTTGCCTCCTGAGCTCCTAATTGTAGGTTTTCAGTTGTTTTGTTGTTGTTGTTGTTGCTGTGGACTGAATGGTTTTGTCCCTGCCAAAATTCATATATTGAAACCTAACTCCCTGAGATGATGGTATTAGGTGGTAGAACCTTTGAGAGGTGATTAGAATTAGATGAGGCCCATGAGAGCAGGGTCCTCCTAATGGGATTAGTGCCCTTACAAGAGTCAAAAAGAACTTGCTTTCTTTCTCCACTCTCTGCTCTCTTCCATGTGAGGACACAAGGAGAAGGCAACCATCTGCAACCCAGAAGAAGGCTCTTTCCAGAACTCAACCAAGCTAGTATCCTGATTTTAGACTCCCAGCCTCCAGAACTGTGAGAAATTTATTCAAACAATAAATTTCTATTGTTTGAAAGTCACCCAACCTATGGTACTCTGTTATAGCAGCCTGAACTAATGCATTTTTCAAGTAAGATTGATAAAAACTGATGACTAGACTCAGGAAGTAAAACTTGGAACATGGACTTATGAGAACTATATATGACTTTGGTCTCATTGATACACATCCCCAAAAATGGAAATAACAACAACAAAAAAGAAATTCACTTAAATTTTGGCTCCTTACCAGGTCATTAATTTAGGACATGGATATTTAAAAATATATAATTTTTTAATATAACTTTTCTATATAACAGAAAAGTTATAAATATATCTTTTCTGATACATATTACCTTTGAAGTAAAACTGAGTAGTTATATGGAGGCATACAAAAGCAAGAGAAAAACAAATAAATAATGCCAAAGAAAGTGAATTATACATTTGCAAATATTATAATATTATAAATAATGTCTGTAAAGAACTCTTTACTTTCTACTTCAAATATATCCCAAAGAAATGAACTTGTCACCTGCCACAGAATTAAGGAATAGAGCCTGATTATGATATACTTTGGGTCTCCTTTAGAAGCACCATTGAATTTTTTTCATATTGTATTTTTGGTAGCTGTTCAAAAAACGGTGCCATAAATTTGAAAATAATAACGAAATTTTGCATTTGTTAAATATCTAACAGTAGATCCTAGGCTCCCAGGGCTCATAAAATTTTTCTTCCCTGTTTAACTGACTTAGTTTAATACATAAGCTATTTTTATGGAGTTTGGTATGAACATAAACATAAGCCACAAATTAAGATCTAATCAATACAGTCAAAATACATGTTGTGAATCATTTTATACTGTCATTGTTAATAATGATGACATACAGTCTAAAAGAGTCCTAAGTTTTGATGTGTGTGTGTGTGTGTGTGTGTATGTCAAGATTATATATACAAGTGTGAAAACACAAAAAAAGTTCTCACAAAGAGTAAAAGTGGCCAACTATGCATTAAGCCATTTAATTAAATCATACTGAAAAACAGAATCTTCAATATCAATTCTGATCTTCTGTGGGCCTCAACAAATAGTCTCTTGGATGTTGTAATGGTTTTCCTTATATAATTTTAGGATAATATTTTCATTAAATTTAGAAAAAAGGATACTGTACTTGGATCTACAAAAAGAAATTAAGACCTTTAGTATAAATTAAGATACATATAACACTGTTTTTTTCCTTATTTTTGACTGCTTTAAAATATAACTGATTATCTAGAACAAAAATCAGTAGCATCACTATATTTTGCTTTTATAGCATATTAAAAGTATATTGTATGATAACTGCAACATAAAAGATAGAAGGGTAGAGTTGGAAATATTCTGCTTAAGGTCCTCAGCAGTATGTGAAATACTGGAATGTTATTGAAGGTGGGCTGTGATGAATTAAAGATGTATGTTTTAAACCCTAGGGTAAGCACTAACATTCTGAAAAATGAGATATAAATTGTAAGCCAGTAGTAGAAATAAAATGGAATAAAAAAATATTTAAATAATTAAAAAGAAGGCAGAAAAAGATGGAACAAATGAAATCACTACAAGATGGTAAATTTTTTGTTATTTTGTACTTTCAGCCATTTCTTTTTATTTACAGTTTGTGTTAAATGTAAATCAATTCTATAACATTAGAAATCCTATGAATCAAAGCATAAGTACACAAACAAAATATACAATCCAAAATAGGTGGGTAGCATTTAGGTATGAAACAAAAGGGTATGGTGTTCCTGGGTAGGTTTCTAAAGATGGAAAAAAATGACTTTGGTTATTAAGACTACTGTGGCCTTATTAGATACTGGAACATTTAAGTATCAGTATGTGACCATGAGAACAAAAAACGTTAAGGAGTGTATTTTTCAAAATGTTTCTGTTCATTGAGGCAGTTGTGAAAAGATTCACTTTCCAGAATCAAGTCCACATTAGGCTTTAGATCAGGCTCTAACTATCTAAAGATGTTGACCAATGATAGAAAGTGTTCCAAGTGTACCTATTTTGATCCATAGTTTTTTTTTTAAGTATGTACAGAAAGAGTACAAAAGTTTTTCTGAATTCAATGTAAGCTTCCAGTCTTTATACCCCAAATACCTAATTTATAGTTTTGGCTCTTTCATATATTTGCCTTTTCAATGATAAAATTTGTCAATTTTACCTTAAAAACCAATCATTCTTCAACTTGTAAAAAGTGTTCAGAGATTACTCTTGCTTTCTGGTCAAGATGAAATCATAGGCAAACATGGCTTGCTTCCTTGCACAAACAACCACAGCAAAATTACAGCTAAACTACAGAACAACTATTATTCAGAACCATCAGCAAATTGAGGTGTATGGAAGTCTGACAACTAAGGAATTAAAGAAACCACATTCACCCAGGTGAGTGGGAGGGGCAGAGACACAGAGACACAGAGACACAGAATAGGCTCATTCCAAACCCACATGTGATGGATATAAAATAGAAGGATATCTCAGGAGCAAGGGATCCCAGCTCCACACCAGACCATCCAGCCCAGGGTTCTAGCGCCAGGAAGATGAGTCCTCATAATTTCTGGCTGTAAAAACCAGTAGGGGTTGGGTCAGCTGAAGAAACTATGGGATTCTCAGGCAGCTCCTCTTGCAGGGCCCTGCACGTGGACTTATTCAGACTCACTCCCTCTGGGTTCCAGCACTGGGGCAGCACCTTGAAGGGAGCCAGTGGCATACGGGGAGGAACTGAAGGGTCTGGCATCAAGACAAGAGCTGGGGGGCAGCTTCCTCTAGGATAGAGCTGCTGACAGCAGCTGTTGTCCCTTTTCTGAGTCCTCTCCCACAGAGAGCTCCAATGTGGTGAAACGATATCTGAGTCTCCATCAACCTACCTCACATAGCCCTGCCTTGACAATTACTTAAGGCTCTGCACCATCCAACTTATGGACGCACCCAATCTGGTAACACTGGCTTCTCTGTATCAATGGCAGGGCTAGGCCAGGCTTCAGACTTTCTGAAATCCACTCAAAGAAGCAACAGGTGAACCAAGCCCCCAGGCCTCTTGCTGAGTGGCCCCAGACCCAGCACTAGCAGCAGCAGTCTACAGATTGCTTTGTAGCTTACACCAATGCGCACCAGACAGAAGGTGGTAGCTGACCTTGGCCTGAACCACCTGGGAAAACCCAGTGGCTGCACACCCAATTGATAGTTACAGCATGTCAGAGCATCACCACCCAACCACCTCCACAAGCCATGGAGGGAGGGAGTTGATGGCCAGTGGTCACAGTCAGTCCTACCAACTGTCTGGCCTTGGTACATCCCTCCCATTGACCTGCTGACAGCAATCAAGATTCTATTACAAAAGGAGGGAATACTCAGCCTATGTGGAGGGCACTCCTCATGTACTCAGCTTGGGGGATAGAGTAGGCTGTGCCACTGGACACAGGACACCTACTACATTAGGCCATACTACCAAGATAGGGAGTCAAAGCAGCTCTACCTAATACATAGAAACAAACACAAGGAGCCTGCCAAAATGAGGAGACAAAGAAATATGGCCCAAATGAAAGAACAGAACAAAACTCCAGAAAAAGAATGAGACAAAATGGAGATAAGCAATCTATCAGATGCAAAGTTCAAAACACTGGTTATAAGGATGCTTAAAGAACTCAGTGGGTACTGCAACAGCATAAAATGATCCAGTCAGAAATGAAGGAGACATTAATTAAAATAAGGAACAATTTACAGGGAATCAACAACAGAGTGAATGAAGCTGAGAATCAAATCAATGATTTAGAACATGGGGAAGAAAAAAGATATCCAATCACTTCAGCAAGACGAAAAGAGAATCCAAAAAATTGAGGATAGTGTAAGGAACTTCTGGAACAACGTCCAGCATTCCAACATTTGTATCATAGGGGTGCCCAAAGGGGAAGAGAAAGAGCAAGACATTGGAAATTTATTTGAAAAAATAATGAAAGAAAACTTCCCTAATTTGGTGAGGGAAATAGACATGCAAGTCCAGTAAGCACAGAGAGTCCCAAACAAGATGGATGCAAAGAGGACACTCACAGACACATCATAATTAAAATGCCAAAGGTTAAAGATAAAGAGAGAATCTTAAAGCAGTGAAAGAAAAGCAGATAGTTTACCTATAAAGGAGTTCCCGTAAGTCTGTCAGCTGATTTCTCAAAAGAAACTTTGCAGATTAGCTAGAAGGGATTGGCAAGAAGTCTTCAAAGAGATGAAAAGCAAGGACCTACAACCTAGATTACTCTATCTAGCAAGACTATCATTTAGAATTGAAGAGCATATAAAATGATCACAGACAAGGTAAAGCTAAAGGAGTTCATCATCACCCAAACATTGCTATATGAAATGTTAAAGGGACTTATATAAGAAAAAGAAGATCAAAACTATGAACATTAAAATGGCAATAAATATGTAACTATCAACAACTGAACCTAAACAACAAACAAGCAGAACAGTAACAGAATCATAAATATGGAGAACATTGGGATGCTGGCCAGTTGGGAGGGTGGTCTGGGGAAATGGGGGAAAAGGTGAAGGGTTTATGAAGTACAAATTGGTAGTTACAGAATAAGTGGAGGGATGTTAAGAGCAAGGATAGGAAATAGAATTGCCAAAGAACTTATATGCATGACCCAAGAACATGAACAAAGGAAGCGAGATTGCCAGAGGGAGTGGGGGGCTCTGGGTAGAGGGGGACAAAGAGGAAAGAACTGGGACATCTGTAATGATGTAATCAATAAAACTAAATGACATTAAAAAATAAAAAAATATTCAACATGCAGAAATAAAAAGCATTTGAAATTAGTTGAGGTTATTGTATTTCTGTTCTTTGGAATTAGTTTAGCTAAATGAATCTGGTGATCCTGTTGAATGTAATCAAAATTTACTCATTAAGCTTGGATTGGGGTAGATTCCAGTCCATCATTACCATGGCACATATCAATTACTACCCAAAATGCCAAATGCTATGTCAAATCCAAAGCCACAGAGGAAAGAGTTCAGTTCCCAAGACAACAGTGATAGGTTAACAATATAAAACTTTATCTAGAGTTATATCAACATTAAATTAGTTCTGTGAAACAATACATCGAGGATGTTCTGGAACTCCTGGAAGCTCCTTCTAATGTACATATGAATAAAACCATAGCTTTTTGGTTTTAATCCTGTTTTGTAGCCTTATAACTTTAATGAACCAAATGAAAACTGATTTTGTCCCAAATTCCATCCTTTATCTCTTAAACAAGATAAAATTTATTCATTTTCAAGGTAGACTTTTATAGGTCCATACTTCTTAGGCCATATTTAAGGAAAACATCTCAATTTTGAATGTGTACTTCACCTGGTACATGAAAGTCCAGCAGATTTAATATTGACATTCATCATCCAGTCAAACCCTGCACGTGTACTTCAAACCCATCAAATTTGAGATCCTCAACATTTTCTGTGTCAATAAAGTTAGGTGTGAAACTAGCACATTCAATTAAGACCTATTTTTTCCCTTAATGCCCTGGAAGTTTAGACACCATTTGGATTGGGATTTTTTGTTTGTTTGTTTGTTTTTGTTTTTGTATCCAATTACTTTATTTGAAGGAAGGGTACAAATGAAAGATATAAGTGGATGATTTGGTACAAGTTACAGAAAAGGTAAAGGTTAACTCCCACATGCATGCACTGCTTTGGTGACCAGGACAGTCACTCCTATGGCTGTGGGAAAGCAGCCTAAGGCTTAGCTCTCCTCGCTGTCTGCTAGAGTGTACTTGTCAAAGAGATCCTCTGCCATGCCAGGTCCAGGGGCCTCCAACCTGTGTAAGTTAATTATATGGTCACCAAATTCTTTGATGGATTTCATCCACTCATCCAGGTAGTGAGTCTCAATGATGTCACACAAATGAAAGTCATGTTTTTCAGTGGCCAGTTTGTGAAAGTCCAGTAGTGACACAATTCACACTTTTTTCCAAGTGTAATGCACACCCTTTTGCCTTCAGCCCATTCTTTCAGTCAGCACTGGTTTCTTGATATCTTGAAGGAAGATCCGGCTACCTCATTGGTTCTGCAGCTTCATTGGTTTTCCAACATGTTCTGTCTCCTCGTGAGATTGGTGAAGAAAATATTTGGCAACGTTCTTCAAAGCCACATCATCGAGGTCAAAGTAGTAAGATGTGGACAGGTAGTGGTAGGAAGCATAGAGCTCCAAGTTGATCTGGCAGTCGTTGGTGGCCTCTGCGTCCTGGTGGTAGTTTCGGTGCACCTACAAGGTGGACATGGTCTTCACGATGGGTGACTGGGTACAGGCGGCTCCCCAGTGCTGGAGTGGTGATGGGACCTTGGGGAAGCTGAGGGCTCTGCCACTGCTAGGAGACCCTTTTCACCAATAGGAGGTAGCAGAAGGATCTGGGTTGCTGGCTGCCAAGGGGGTCCCGTGCCAATTTACTCAAGCACTGTTGAAGCCCAAAACCATAGTGATTCTCCATGAAGACTGTATTGGCTTTAGAAGATGAAGTATAGGTGGCTCTCAGCCCAAGTCTTTTAACAGTAGAGATGCAGAAGAGAGAACAAGACCACAAAGAGACTGCCTGTTGACTACAGAGCACCACCACTTGCCCTCATGGTGGCATTCATTGGACTTGGGGTAGTTGAGATATTGTAGGTGTGATTGCTTACAGGTCTGTTACATCAGTTGTTTGATTTGAATATACCTGAGTGGGTAGAAGCAGTGCCAGAAGCAGCAACCTGAGTCTGAGTAAGCCTGGCTACTGTGGCTCTGCGCACGTCTGCTCTCTGGTGTGACGCGGGTCTCAATGGATGTGGGCTGCATGGAGAACCACAGGCTCTGAGTGGGCACAGGAAAAGTGGGAAGATGGTAGGTTTTAATCTGATCATATCAATAATTACATTAAATGTAGAGGTTCTAAACACAGCAATTGAATGATTAAATTGTTTGAATAAAACAAAAACTGGATAAGAAACAATACCCAAGAATATACTGTCTACAAGAAACTCACTTTAAAAATATAAAAACATAGGTTAAAAAATTAAATCTAGTTTAATCCCCTATTTACTAGGGTACTCAAAAAGTCCAATGTCGGGCATTATTGCCATCTCTTCTTCTACAATTAGATGGTTCAAAACTATCAGACCCTATGGGTAAACAAGAGACCTGTCCTTAGTCTACATAGAGATACACTTGTTCCTTGTACTACTACATGATACTATTTTCAATTGCCCCTTAGTTATCTCTGAGAATTGCTGCATTGGATACCCTTTACAGTGACCTTCTCTACTGACCACAGACTCAGCTACAAAGGACCCTACCTCTGCTCTCAGTGTTACACACTTGGTGACACAAGAAACACCTATCTGAGGTCTTACCCCTCAGAGACACTGCGTAGGAGCCACCTAAGTCCCCACTAATTATAGAATCTAATAGTTTCTCATCTTTTCCAGCCTCTTTCCCTAGATTGGATCCCTCCCTTCTCTTAAATAATTCATCTCCATTTTCCTATTAGCCTACATTAAAAAGTAAAAACATCTTAGCTCTTCCATAGTGACCAATAAATCCTAGCCTTCAACTTACAAAGCTCTGGTTTCTCTTTGTAAAGGACACTATGGTGTGATGGTAAGGAAGTACCTGTGTAATAGATTTCACTCACCTGTAAATAATAAACCTATAGTTACTCAAACAAATACAGATTTATTTTTCTCACTTAATAGGAATTTAAGTGCTGATCTTGGTTCTCCAACTCAGTGATGTCAGTATTGATGTATCTGTGGTTTCCCTGAACTTTTTCCTAATGATTATGAGATGGCATTGAATAGCTAGCCATCAATTCTGCATTCAAGAGAGAAAGAAGGGGGTAAAAGGGAAAAAGCAACACCAGTCTCATCTATTTTCTCCCTTCCTTCCTTCCTTCCTTCCTTCCTTCCTTCCTTCCTTCCTTCCTTCCTTCCTTCCTTCCTTTCCCTCTCTCTCTCTCTCTCTCTCTCTCTCTCTCTCTCTGAAAACAGAATCTTTCTTGGAACCCTGTCTCCTGACCAGCGGGCCCCAGTTATGTCCCATGGGTCAGAACTGGTTTCCAGGGCCATCTCTAGCTGCAAGAAAAGGTGGAAAAGCAAGAATTCTGCTCTTCAGTCTATATATGGGGAAGCATAAATGCAAAAGAGGTTTGGGAATGGCTTTCTGGCAGCCAGTTCACATTATCTTCCATAGCTCCTCATTCTTTCCTGATGGGTAGGAAACAAGGCAGAGTTAATTTCTCAAGAACAGTATCTTGGCACATCATGTCATAGCAGGTTGTTATATAAATGTGATGTCCAGACACACAGATAAAAGCCACTGTATTTCAGTAGGAAAAGAAAGAGCAAATCACACTGACTGTGCATCAGAAATGTGAGGAAAAAGTGCCAGAGGACAAGTGTTGGAAGAGTTGGGAGTGAAGTGGGGAAGAATTACAGAGATACTGACACAAGGAAGCACACAGAAATTAACAGCGTGAGGGCCCAGCACTCACAGACCCCATGTCAGGAGCAAAAAGGGAAGAAATGTCAGATGCAGTGCTGTAGACACAGCATCACATTTGAAAACACATAGAAGAACATTCTTTGTGGCCTTCCTACACCTAGAGGGACAGGATTAAGAAATTCTAAAGGCCAAGTCAAATGACTGTTTGTTACTGTCATTTTGATTTTACCATATGCTTGGACTGGACTGGGAAAACATAAGTTACATATTTAAATCTGATATATCAATAAAGTTGTACTTGACAGATATAGTTTCTTTACAATTTTGAAGAAAAGATACTTTGACATAAATAAAACCTACCTGGTAGTTGAGCAGTCATTGAGAGTAAAAACACAGAGTCCAGAGAAATGGAGATAAAATCCTACATTCAATTCCATATTATAATTCAATAAACTATCATTATTTTTATGTTATCAGCTAAACTCCTTTTCTTCACACAGACCCAAATCATTAGGAATTACTTGTGTGTGTACATGTGAATACACATATATATACATAACAAAGCCTTTTCTCTTGTCCCCTCTTCTCTTACCAATTAATTTAGCCATTCAACAAATATTCATAGAGCACCTACTCTTTCCTCCTACCCTTTCCTATTTCTTACACTGCAGACCTTAAGGGAGTCATGATGAGAATTATAAATTTGGGTTGAGAAGATATAAGAGAAAACATATCCACTTTGGACAGACATGGAAAGACTTCTCTTTTTTCTCCTATCTTGGGTCCTGGGAGCAGAGATCAGTAATAAGTTAGGAGGATCAATTACATGTCTAGCTCTCCCACTATCATGCTGGGTATGTCACAAGACATCTCTCTGTTTCATTGCCTTTTTGCTAAGACAAAACTGGTATTATTCCTTTATTTTTTCTTCTCCTTTCATCTCTCTTGTCCAATTACCTAACAGATCTGTTACACAGATAAATGAGATATTGCTGGTCACATTTCTTTGGGAAAAAATAAAACCAAACTATACATGAAAAACTTTTTTTTTCAATAGAGCTTTTATGCCTACCAGCAATGGGTCAGTTCAGAAGGAGAGATGCGCATTTGTGTTGAGAGTGTTAGAAAACTGTGATCCACTATACGTGGCTGCGTTTTCTATTTCTAGATGTTAATCTGAATGCATATTTCTTTCCTTCACTGTCTTTACTGATATCCCAATCTAAGTTATGCCCATGCATGATATCTTATCATTCCCTATAATTTTCCTTTTTACTATCATCACATTCATTTATGCAACCTATATTTGATGAGTACCTACAATGTGCCAGGAACTCATTGTTCTAGGTTTTGGAGATATGAAAGTGAATGGGACAAAAGTTTCTATACTCTTGAAACTTACTTCCTAATAGAAGAGACACACAATAAACAAATAAACATGCACATGCACATGGACACACACACAAGGTCAGGGGTTGATAAGAACGAGAAAGAAAATACAGCAGGCTAAGAAGATAGTGAGAAAGCATTGGGAAGGGAATGCTGTTTTAATATTTATTCTGAAGAGTTGATATTTGAACAGAGACATACATGAATGGAAGAAGAGACCCATCATAATATCTAGGGGGAAAACACTCTAGGCAGAAGGACACAAATCCCAAGGCCCCCAAGTAGGAATATGCAGACCAAACTAAAAAAATAGCAAGAATAGGAGGGAAGGTGAGCAGAGAGGCAGGCAAAGCCCAGATCATGTAGATCGTTTTATGTCATGGTGAGCATTTTACTCTAAGTATGGTGGGAACCCACTGAAAAGATATATAAAAGGAAATGACATAATGAGACATATTTAAAAATGATAACTCCCTGCTCTATAGAGAAATAACAAAAGAATGGGATAAAAAAACAGTTATGAATCTACTGGAGTGATGGAAATGACAGAAAATTGTGTCTTGAATGGTGATGAAGGTAGTAGGAAATGGTAAAATTGTAATATAGGTTGAAAATTAATGCAATAGGATTTTCTGGTTAGTTGAGTGAGGAGTATGAAAGAAAAGCTGTGAACAATTTTAAGATTTTTGGCCTAATCAACTGAATGAATAGGGGCTCCAGTAAATTATTTTAAAAGTGAGGCCCTGACTGGTGTAGCTAGGTTGGATGGGTGTCATTCCACAAAACGAAAGGTTGCTGGTTTCATTTCTTATTCAGGGCACAGGCCTAGGTTGCAGGTAGGGCACATATGAGAGTCAACCAATTGTTGTTTCTCACATCGATATTTGTCTCTCTCTCTCTTTCTCTCTCCCATCTCCTCTCTCTACAAGTGAATAAATAAAATCTTTTTTTTTTTTAAGTGAACACTAGTGGAAAAGTAAATTTGTGAGAAGTGGAGAAAGGAATTCAGAGTTCAGTTTGGGACATTTTAGTTTGAGAAGCTATTAGATATGTGAAAGGCAACATTGAACAGGCAAAAAGATATGGAAGTATCAAATTTAGGAAAATAGCTGGGGCTAAAAATATGAATTTAGGAGTCATAAATAAATTTAGGAGTCAGACCATGAAACTGGAAATCAGTTGAAGAAATGTTTAGAAAAAGAGGGTGTGATCAATTGTATCGAATGCTCTTGAGAGGATCAGACTGACTGAAAATTAACCATTAGATTTAGACACATAAGGTCAGTGGTGACCTCACCATAATGAATTCAGAATTCAGTATTTTATTGGGATAAAAATCCTCAGAGTTTTAATTAGACATTTGTTATTGAAGACCTGTTATAAATAGCAATCTCCCAAGCCAGAGTGTATATTTCATAAAAGTCAGGATTGTCTCTTTTAGTCACTAATTTATTTCAGTGTTTGGCCCTGTGCCTACCACATAGTAAACGCTCTGTAAATATCTGTGGAATATTCTGTTCTATTCAGATTATTTTAAAGAAATTAACTGTCAAGAATTTCCTTGAGATTGTTTGGGGATTTAGCAGTGATAACCATGGAATGGGAATGGGTCACTTATAAAGTCATTTAAGAACCACTCTTTCATTTTGATAAATATTGACTTTCTCAGTTTAAAATGTGTTTCAAGACAATAATGTAAATATATACATGATATGCCTAATATTTGGTAACTTAGGATTTAAAAAATACATGCATGTTTTAACTATTACTTGGTGTACAAAGTACAGAATTTATTTGAGGGAGAAAGAGTTGGAGGGAGGAACAGAATTTCTCCCAAGGTTATATTCCTGAGAGGGAAGAAAAGCATTTCAGTGTTTGGAGAGCCAGGCCTGTACCTGAGCACATTTCTTGTATATGCTCACTTAGGCTACACTATTGATTTTAGAACAGGTAAGATCTAAGATTAGTCTTGTGTTCACATTGGCTTAGATTCTCCCTTTGCTTAACTTCTTAGAACCAAATGAAATACCATGGAAAATTCAGTGATTTTTTTCTCAGATCACTAAGGAAGATTTGGTAAGTTACTGCTTTAGTGCATGAAAAGCCTCTACCATCCCAAAAGCTTTAATATAGATTCTTCAATGTACCTACTTTGCTCTAAGTTTGTGGATTTAAAACCTTTTTGGATGAGTATCTATACAGAGCATAAATCTGTATGTGATCAGCCCCAGGCCCAGTGGGATCATGATTAAACTTAGATACAAGGATGAATGAAATATACTTGGGAGGATTGAGGGACCATTGGGAGAGGTCACATGACTCCTGTCATGTTAAATATACTTCTGACAATGATGGTGGGTAAAAATGGCCTCTTGGAAAAAGTGTCTTTGAGAAAAAAGAAGGGAAATGGCAATTTCCCAGATTCACATGCTATTAATATACAATGTGTATCAAGCAAATTATCATACCAAGAGAAAATGTTAGGGAAAGGAAGAACTCAGTCAGTGAGTGACTGGTTTGTTACAAAATTGCAAATTGGGCCAATACTACTGAACTCCAAGACTTAATTATTACTGTCGCTGGCAATCCTGGAAAATGAACTAAAGGCTACTGTGCTATGTTTGGGCAACTTTCCCTTTCCCTTTGAACAGAAAAGGGAGAGGAGAGTCAAAGGACCAGAGCCAAGGCTGACTGGTTGTTATGACATTTTGGGATCCACAAGCCTGGAAGCTGACTTTACTTTGCCCCCTTAAATATTAGTTCTGAAAAATAGTTCTACTTTATATGGTCTAGATGGGAAGAATTAATTCTGACTCTTTCTAAGAACTTGTGGACATAAGCTTTAGTTATTTAGGGTAGAGTAAACCAGTAAGAATATTTGTTTCATTTAAATTCTACAGATGAAAGTCTCTTCATTCTCAATCTGCCTTTAATGCTGCTGATTCATCAGTTTAGTCCACATGCTTTATTGAGCACATGCTATGTTCTATTCTCAATGCCAAGCCTTGGGGTGTTAAAGGTAAATCCTGTAAGCAGAGACAAACATGTAAACCTATAATGTCAATAAAGTATTATAGGTAGTCCTATAGAAGTAAGGAAGAAGTGGTCAGTTCTGTTGGGCATGTACTCAAGAGGCTTCAGAGAGGACTGTTGGGCTGAATCTTAAATGGCAGTAGGTGAGCATTCATGGAAGAGGAGGAAGACCACCAGGTGTGAGGGATGAAAGTGGGAACTAGCCTGGTGAACTGAGGAATTACAAATAGTGAAGTATCATAGCCCAGAAAGAGAGAGAGTTGCAGAGAGTTCCAAGGGCCAGGAGGTAGGGGATGAGGGAAGTTGAAGAAAGAGCAAGATAAAGAAATAGCAGATAGTATTAACTTCCTCTACAGAACTATTGGTAAGCAAGAAGATGTAACTTTTTCTCTGAAACTTGGGCAGAAGTTGTTCTTAAAATGGGGATATATTGACATGTTAAAGTTAGTCTGTTTCTTGAGGTTCATAAGCCAAATACAATTCTACTATTTTTTTAAAAGATTTTATTTATTTATTTTTAGAGAGACAGGAAGAGAGGGAGAAAAAGAGGGACAGAAACATTGGTTGTCTTTTGTATCTGCGCCAACCAGAGACCGAATCCCCAATCCAGGCATGCAGTCTGATTGGGAATTGAATTGGCGACCTTTCGTTTTGTGGTCAATGCCCAACTAACTGAGCCACAGTGGTCAGGGCCATTTATACTGTCTTGAAACTACAAAACTGATTTTTGCCCTCCACTTTTTCTACAGCTGTTGGGGTTCTTTACTTGTCAGAGTGACCCAAACTTTTATTTTCAAGGGATCTGAGTCCTTATGGTCCCAACTTGTGTGATGTTACTAGTGCCTCCTACTGATTTTTAACACTGGCCATGGAGTGTGAAAAGGTGAATCTAGGAGGTCACCTCTCTGTCCCTATTATTCTGTAATAGTTCTCTTTCCCTTTATAGTTAGAATTAATCACCCAGCCTACGCTTGAACTTTTCTGTTTGATAAGAAATTGAAAAGTAAGAGTTTCATTTTCTAATTTAATGGCATCTTTGATGTGTCCCTTGACTGAAGTCTGAAGGGAGAAAATTCCTTTCCAATAATCTTTCAAGGTCACTTTTAAGAGGATGGAACTTGCAATAGTAGTCCTTATTGTGCTAGTGACTATATTAGGGAAGAACCAGCTGAAAACCGGTGTTGAACCCTTTCTTCTTTAGTCATCAAGTCACAGGGTGTTCCACACAGGCCATATGTGTAGGCTGGGGGAAAACTAGTCTCCTCCAGCTCCTAAGTTGGAGGCAAGGACTTAGGAGCAGGACTCTGTTAAACCAAGACCACTCACAGACTAACAGTGGGGAATCCCTCCCTTGGTAGGGCTGCGGTCAGGTCTGATGCCAATAAAGACAACTGTCAGGCTTCTAGCCCTCCTTCACTTATATTCATCTAAAAGTTTTTATTACTTTATGATTTTTTAAAAAAATTTAAATCTTTATTCCACCTGGAAGTTCAAGGTAGGAATCCAACTTTATTCTTTTTCTAAATGACTAGTCAGTTGTCTGAGTAACACATTTCTTTTCACCACTTTATCATACAGTCAAACACTGTTCATATTAGGATCTATAGCTGTACTTAATATTTTGTTTTACTAGCCATCCGTCTACTCCTGCAGCCATAGCTTAGCAGTAAATACTGCAGTTTAAATAATTGGCAAATTCTCCCTAAGATTCTTATGTATTAAGATCTTCCTGGCTGTTCTTGCATATTTTTATTCTTCCAGATTTTAAAATTATTTTGCCAAGTTCCAAAAGAATTCCATTAATTTCACTAAGCTGTAATAAATTTAAAGGTTGGTTTTAGGAAAAACTGACATCATTACAATGTGTGTCTTCCAATCCAAGAATATGACATGCTTCTTAATTTATGTAAGTATTCTTTTTCACTGGACACTGATTAATAGTGATACAAACTAGTGTCTTCTCAAGATATCAATTATTTTTTGTTATCAGTCCTGTTGTGAGAACCAAGTTCAACAAAATTTAATAATTTGATGTCAGGTCACCAAGTTCTCTTGACAGCATAAATACTTGAAGGTATTGTTGAAAAATGTGTTGTGATGATTAACTATTCAAGATTCCAGGTTGGGATTTTTTTGAACTGAATATAGAGGGATGGTCAATTGAAAAAAGAAAAAAACAAGCTGCTTGGACCACCAATATATATTTTCTTTATTTGCCTATGAAGGATATCTTTTAATGGAAAATTGTGTCATTATCCCAGAGCAGGAATTGAGGCTATAATGTTATCTTGGTCACATATTTGTGGCCCATCTGAGAATTGTTTGCATAAAGGTACTGGCTAGAAGCCACATCCACTTGTCCAAAAGCTATTCTAATATTGACAAGACAATAATGAAGAATGGTTCATGCCAAGTTATTTAACAAAGCTTGCCAAAGAAGTTACCATACCTGCTTTCATTGGCCATTATGTACCCAGTACCTGGCACAATGCCTGGTTTATAGTTGGTGCCTAACAATTTACTGAAGGAATGAAAGGAATCTTCAGTGAACATTTACATGTATGTTTTTTAAGGTAAAAATTTGAAAACTATAGCTTGTTGTCAGTATAGCTAACCCCTTCTCCCCCACCTCCATGGAAGAACCAACAACTTCTGAACTGGTAGCCAACACTGTTGAGACCTCCTGCCTTTGCCTCACCTAATAACTTTCTTCAGGATCTGCCTTTGAACTTTCATGAGTCCACTTTCCTCTCCAGTGGTGGGTGTTCCCAGATGGCTTCTCTTTCCCTTTCCACCAGCCGTCTGTTTGTCAAAGATCCTTTGTGCCTCCTACCCAACCAAGTCATAAAACCTTGAACAACTACACTGGCATTTTGTTATTGGCACTGGAATCAGAGAACAACACATTACAATTTGACTTTTGGAATGACACTGTATGACAAACTTTGCCTATTTCCTTTTTTGTGATGAGTAGGCTGGTGGGCTGGAATGAGCCAATTATAGCCAGAATGGGGCAATGACAGTACTTTTCACTCAGAGTTGCAGATATGAGTTTATGTATAAGCATGATGTTAGGCCAAAGGGAATGCAAAGTGAAAAAGAAGCATGTCCACCCAGGAGACACTGTGGCCAGGAGACACTGTGACTAGTATTAGGAGTTAGAGTAGAGAGCCAAGGGACTGGACAGCAGAGAATGCTGAAGGACATATCCAAGATAGCTGTAGCCAAAGCTGAGCTTTTACTTGTTCTCAGAGATACATGGGATGGATAGTCTGTATTTACTTAAATGTCCTAGAATGGAGCAGACATAATGGAAAATCATTGTTAAAGAGGTAAGTATAGATGTTTGGAGGTTATGGTATCTAAGCAAGAATTATTGAAAAACTAGGAGAGCCCTGGCTTGTGCAGGTCAGTAGTTTGGGTGTCATCCCACAAAGTGAAAGGTTAAGGATTTGATTCCCAGTCAGGGCACATGCCTGGGTTATGGGTGGGGTCCCTAGGTTGGGGTATGTGTGAAAGGCAATAGGTCAATGTTTCTCTCACCCATCAATGTTTCTCTCCACTCACTCCCTCCCTTCCCGTCTAAGAATATATTTAAAAAATACTTTAAATAATAAAATAAAGACTATGAAAGTCACAATGGGAATGCTAGAGAGACCAGAAACATATTTTAAAGCCATTTCAGAAACAGAACTATTTGTGTGGGAAAAAATGGCTATCTAGCCAGGAGTCATGAATTCTAGTAGTGTTAGTTGAGACAGGGAAGAAAGTACAAATAGAAAAATTAAAATGATCAAAGACATTGAGAAAAGTCAGATAGTGCCATAGTCAGTTTCATGGGGTCTTTTAAAATAGACTATTTAAAATGTATTATTAGGGGAAACCCATCCCACAGAGTTCTCCTGGTCTCGGAGTTTTCCTGGTCTTGGATGATATGAGTTGGCCTGTACACAGTCTGTCTGGTGGGAAAGGGGATGGCGATTCTCTCTAGTGGAGAATGTGTTGAATCCTTCCCTGAAATGGCTTTTATTGAGGTCAGTATGTACAAGGGTATACAGCATACATGCATAGCTCATCAATCAATGTCAAAAGGCTATGGTCATAGAAAACAGACATTATCTATAGATAACAACTGAAGAAACACAGAGATCTGCCTCAGGTCAGGGTCTGTTAGACATGCTGATGCCAGATGGTTGTTAAGACATGTTTCATAAGATAAGGAATTCACTCCTTATGCTTTGAACTTAAACATCTGGTTTATACAAAGCAAAGCAAGCTTCAAAGGATACAATGCATTCTTCAGGCCTGATTTCCCACAAGAACACTTGGTGCTAGTATTGGGTCATACCTGCCTCCTACATTCCCAGTTTTCTGGTCAAGTCTTACAGACCTCTTTCAAGGCCTCACTTGCATGGGGCTATAATCTCTGATACCACACAAAGTGGTCCCCAACACATTATGATTATTGTACGTGGCAGTTCAGTAATAGTGACATCCTTAAAAATTACTTCTATTTTAATGGTGTGACAGTGTGACGTACCCAGGTTACATAACAGCGTGGAGGCATATCCATAAAAAAACTTAGGGCTTTGAATATCTGTGACCTGCTATTGGACTCCATTCCTGTTCATAATTCAACTCTCAGAGTCCCAGTCCAACTCAGAGATGCAGACAGACACACACATACAAAATCTCCTAAATTATACATGTGATTTCTGAAATGGAAATTAAAATGATTTCTGGAAGAAGAATGAGCATGGCAATGGGGTATATGTGACCCTGACAGCTAACACAAGGACTTCTGGTTAAGATGGAAGCATAAGTAGACATGCTTCACCTCCTCACATAATCACAAGATTCAAAACTAAACTCAAATAAAAACACCCAGAACTGTCAGAAAATCAGACTGTATGGAAGTCCAACCAAGGATGAAAAGAAGACACATTTATCCACATGGGTAGGAACAGCTGAGACTGAGAGCCAGGGCAGAGAGGACATGGCGGATAGGGTAGTCCCACACTCATGTATGGTGGATAAAAATTGGGAGGGAGACCTTGGGAGTGAGTGATCCCAGCCCTGGCCAGACTGCGCACCCAGGGTTCCAGCACCAGGAAGATAAAGCCTCATAACTTCTGGCTATAAAAACCAGTGGGGGTTGGCACAACAGAAGAAACTTCCAGTTTCTCAGGAGATCCCATTTAAAGGGCCCTCGCAATCCTAGAATGTATGTGAACTCACCCACTCTGAGAACCATCACCAAGGCAGCAGCTAGAAGGGCATCAGTCACATACAGGAAGAGGGTGAAGTTACTAGAAATGGGGTGAGGGCCAGGCAAGCCTCTAGAGGCCAGGCAGCAGCATTGTCCCTCTCCAACCCCTCCCTCCCCCAAAACATCACAAAGTGGTGGAGCAGGTTGCCCCACCCTGGCAAAAACCTAAGGCTCTGCACCTTACAATTTAACAGGTGTGCTAAGACAAGGAGTCAAAGTAGCTCTACCTAATATACAGGAACAAACAGGGAGGCTGCCAAGTTGGAGAATTAAATATGGCCCAAATGAAAGAACAACAACAACAACAACAAACCAGAAAAAGAATGAAATGAAACAGAGATAGCCAACTTATCAGATGCAGAGTTTAAAACACTGGTGATAAGGATGCTCAGAGAAATCATTAAATATGGCAAAAACATAAGGAAAGAAATGAAGACTACACTAAGTGAAATAAAGAAAAACCCACAGGGAACCAACAGTGAAGAGAAGGAAACTGGGATTCAAATAAATGATTTGGAACATAAAGAAGAAAAAAAACATTCAATCAGAACAGCAAGAAGAATAAAGAATGCAAAAAAAAAAATGAGGAAAGTATAAGAAGACTCTGGGACATCTCCAAAAGTGCTAACATATGAATCATAGGGATGCAAGAAGGAGAAGAGGAGGAGCAAGAAATTGAAAACTTATTTGAAAAAGTATTGAAAGAAAACTTCTCTAATTTGGTGAAGGAAATAGACATACAAGGTTAGGAAGCACAGAGAGTCCCAAACAAGTTAGACCCAAAGAAAAACACACCAAGACACATCATAAATAAAATGCCAAAGCTTAAAGATAAGGGGAGAATCTTAAAAGCAGCAAGGGAAACACAAACAGTGACCTACAAAGGAGTTCTCATAAGACTATCAACTGATTTCTCAAAAGAAACTTTGCAGGCAAGAAGAGAGTGGTAAGAAATATTCCAAATGATGTAAAGCAAGGACCTACAACCAAGATTATTCTACTCAGCAAAGCTATCATTTAGAACTGAAAGGCAGGCCCTGGCTGGCGTAGCTCAGTGGATTGAGTGCGGGCTGTGAACCAAAATGTCGCAGGTTCAATTCCCAGCCAGGGTACATGCCTGGGTTGCAGGCCATAACCCCCAGCAACCGCACATTGATGTTTCTCTCTCTCTCTCTCTCTCTCTCTCCCTCCCTTCCCTCTCTAAAAATAAATAAATAAAATCTTTTAAAAAAGAACTGAAAGGCAGATAAATTGTTTCTCAGATAAGGTAAAGCCAAAGGAGTGCATCTCACCAACCCATTATTACATGAAATGTTAAAGGGACTTATTTAAGAAAAAGAAGAAGATCAAAACTATGAACATTGAAATGATAAACTCACAGCTATCAACAACTGAATCTAAAAATCAAAAACTAAACAAACTGGGCAAGTGGCTAGAGTGGAAGTGGAATTATAGATGTGGAGAGCATTCAGAGGGTTATCAGGTCAGAGGGGGAGGAGGAGAATGGGGGATGGGATGCAGGGATTGGGAAGCCTAATTGATTGGTACAGGGTAGATGGGGGAATATTGAGAGGAGTGTGAGAAATGGAGAAGACAGGGAACTTGTGTGCTCAACTCAAGGATATGAACCAGTGGGGGGATTGCTGGAGGGGCAGGGGTGCCAGGCAGAAGAGGGGCAAGGGAGGAAAAAGGTTGGGACAACTGTAATAGCATAATCAATGAAATAAACTTAAAAGTGATTTCTCTATCATCAATACTTTCAGATATAGATGGATAGATAAATAGGTCAATGAATGTATAAACATTGTTAAATGCTTTGGGAACTAGGGAGGTGACCTCTTTGTTATACCCATTTCAGGAACTCTAGAGTGATAAGACCATTGGTTTATCTCTTTCTCTCTTTATTCACTTCTTTCTTCTTTCTTTCTTTCTTCCAACTTTTTTTCCAGAAAATATTTATGAAGTGCTAGTGATATATCAGCTCATGCTGGTCTCTGAGAGACACAAAATTAAAAGACAAGTTTCCCTAACCTCTAGTATGGGGGATCCAAATTTTCATAAGGCCTCTCAGAGAAAAATCAAGGGGCCTTGAGGGAAATTTTAGTGCTGAAGGGTGAGCACTCAAATACCAGGATGAAAAGGAATAAAAGCTTTCCCAGTTTTGGCAGGAGAATCCTGAGATGTGGGAAAGGAGTGAAGGGCATGTGCCTTCTCATGGGACATAAGGCCAAGGGCAGAAAGGAAGGATAAGAATAGAATAGAGGGTTGTATGATACAGTTAGGTAGCCTCCCCCCACCCCCACAACCACCACTTCCCTGATACATGGGGTCTGTGAACTTGAAAGAGTCAAGTGACTCCTTTTGACAGACCAAAAGAGATGCAACCTCTTGGAGACCAAGTCATCTGAAATTGGCTAAAAGAGCTGTCCTACTTAGGAAGGAAATCTCTCTTTTGGTGGTAGAAAGAGCTAGAGCTTTGAGGGTGGGCAGCGGGAGGGTTTTTTATGTGAATATGAGTTAATAAAGTGCTGGCTGGAGAGGTTGTGCACTGAGGTGGAAAGAACAGTCAGAAGACAGACTTTAATTTTGTCTCCACCACTTATGAGCTGAGCGATCTTAAGCAAATAATTGCAATGAGTTGTAGTTCTCTCCATTTGTAAAACTCTCAAGTGATAATAACAAATGGTCCTGTTTATTGAATTATGTGAATTAGTTTTCAATGCTTACAACAACCCAATGAAATAATTGTTGTTGTTATTCCCATAATACAGATGAGGAAACTGAGACTTAGGAAAGTTGTGTACATTTTCAAAATTTACATGTCTAGTAAATGGCAGATCTGGAATTTGAACTCATGTCTTGATGTAAAACCCCATGTTCCAAACCATTTACAATTCTCGCTTCTCTTTTCTGTACAAGGGAGATCAAGTTTTACTAAAATGTTGTCAATTAATTTAACTATTAAATGCCTAATTGTTTAGATACTAAAACAGCTTAACTGTTTATTTTTAAATAATTTTTTAAAGACTTTTATTTATTTATTTTTTGTAGGGACGGAGACAGAGAGAGAAATACAAATGTGTGTTTGCCTCTTTATGTGTCCCCTACTGGGGACCTGGCCTGCAACCCAGGCATATGACCTAACTGGGAATTAAACCAACAACCCTTTGATTCACATGCTAGCACTCAATCCACTGAGCCACACCAGCCAAGGCATAATTTTTTAATACACACAATTTGGTTTTTTATTTTTAAAATATAGTTTATTGATTATGCTATTACAGTTGTCCCATTTTCCCCTCCACTCTGCACATCCTCTCCCATCCACATTCCTCCCCTTTAGTTCATGTCCATGTGTCATAAGTTCTTTAGCTTCTACATTTCCCACACTATTCTTACCCTCTCCCTGTCTATTTTCTACCTACCATCTATGCTACTTATTCCCTGTACCTTTCCCCCTCTCTCCTCCTCGCACTCCCCTATTGCTAACCTTCCATGTGATCTCCATTTCTGTGGTTCTCTTCCTGTTCTAGTTGTTTGCTTAGTTTCTTTTTGTTTTTGTTTTAGGTGTGGTTGTTAATAATTGTGAGTTTGCTGTCATTTTACTGTACATGCTTTTTATCTTCTTTTTCTTAGATAAATCCCTTTAACATTTCATATAATAAGGGCTTGGCCATAATGAACTCCTTTAACTTGACCTTGTCTGAGTATTTTTTCTGCCCTTCCAGTCTAAATGAAAGCTTTGCTGGATAGAGCAATCTTGGATGTAGGTCCTTGCCTTTCATGATTTGGAATACTTCTTTCCAGCCCTTTCTTGCCTGCAAGGTCTCTTTTGAGAAATCAGCTGACAATCTCATGGGAACTCCTTTGTAGGTGACTGTCCCCTTATTTCTTGCTGCTTCTAGGATTCTCTCCTTCATTTTTACCTTGGGTAATGTAATTATGATGTGCCTTTGTGTGTTTCTTCTTGGGTCCAACTTCTTTGGGGCTCTCTGAGCTTCCTGGACTTCCTGGAAGTCTATTTCCTTTGCCAGAATGGGGAAGTTCTCCTTTATTATTTGTTCAAATACATGTTCAATCTGTTGCTTTTCCTCTTCTCCTTCTGGTACCCCTATAATTCAGATGTTGGAATGTTTAAAGATGTCCTGGAGGTTCCTAAGCCTCTCCTCATTTTTTTGAATTCTTATTTCTTCATTCTTTTCTGTTTGATTATTTCTTTCTTCCTTCTGGTCCAGTCCATTGATTTGAGTTCCTGTTTCCTTCCCATCACTATTGGTTCCCTGTGCATTTTCCTTCACTTCACTTAGCATAGCCTTCATTTTTTTATCTAATTTGTGACCAAATTCAATCCATTCTGTGAGCATCCTGATCACCAGTGCTTTGAACTGTGCATCTGATAGGTTGGCTATCCCTTGGTTGCTTAGTTATATTTTTTCTTGTGCTTTGATCTGTTCTTTCATTTGGGCTATTCTTTTTGTCTTGATGCACTTGTTATGTAGTGAGGGGTGGAGCCTTAGGTGTTCACCAGGGTGGGGCAACCCACTTGCTGGGTTGTTATGCAGTATGTGGGGGATGGGTCCAAGAGGGAACAATGGCTCTTGCTCAGCTCTCTGCTGGATTTTAGTCACTTCTGCTGCTTCCCCCAAGCAAACTGGGCTCTTCTGGTGCAATTCCTGGGGTGGGTCTCTCCAACAAACTTTCCTGTGAGGCTGGGAGTCTCTCCTGGCAACTCAACCCCACAGGTGTTTTCAGTCAGTGTTTTGAGGCTTTATTTCCCCAAGCTGGGGCCCTGGGTTGTGTGGTCTGTCTCGTTCCCCAGTTTTTCCTGGTTTAACTTCATGCAAATGTGGGACCACCCAGTCAGCCAGCTGCCTTGTGCATTGCACCTCTCCATAATCACCACCTCACTGGGTCTGCCTGCTGCCAGCTTGTGCTCCCAGGGTCCGCCAGCTGCCACTTGCCATGAGTACTCTCCACCTGGCCGCCCAACTCTGCCCCTCCTACAGATCTGGATGAATGTTTCTTCTTTAACTCCTTGGTTGTCGGACTTCCATACAGTTCAATTTTCTGTCAGTACTGGTTGTTTTATTGTTTCTAAATTTTTGTTGTCCTTATTTTGGTTGTGCGAGGAGGCATAGTGTGTCTATCTACACCTCCATCTTGGCTGGAAGTCCACAGTCTAGTTTTATTTAGGGAATAGACTTGAGCCTGTGTATGCATAGTATTTTTTTCAAGCATAATTACTTTTTTCTGCTTTTATTTTTATTAACTTTTTTCTTTCATCTTTATACTTTACTTATTTTGTCACATAATTTCTTTTGAAGAAAGAAGAATCTTTTCAACATTATGAAAATCAGGGCAGTATATACCTTAATATTAACTGTGATTATCTACATATGGCCATTCTTTTCTTACTTCAGCAGTGACATGGGAAAGGATTGTGTAACTAGGAGTCTGAGGACCTGGATTATAATCCAAGGTCTGATTTCACTGTCCTATATCTTAGGGTAGCCAACCTCTTTGGTTGGTATTGCTTTATGTTCAAAATAAGGGGCTTAGACTTCTGATCAAGATGGAAGCATAGGTAAACATGGCTCCCCTCCTCGCTCAACCACAGCAAAAATTACAACTACACTACAAAATAAATGTTATCCAAAAGTGTCAGAAGATTGAGCTGTATGGAAGTTTCATGATGAAGGAATTAAAGAAGCCACATTCATCCAATGGGTAGGAGGGGCAGAGATGTGTGAGAGAAGTGGAGTCACGGAGAGGTGTAGAGAGGAGTGGAGATGCAGAGATGCGGAACTGGCAGTTCCAACACTTATGTGTGGTGGATAAAAATCAGGAGGATACCTTGGTAGTAAGGGATCCCAGCCCCCCACCAGAACACCCAGCTCAGGGTTTCAGTGTCAAGAAGGTAAGTCCTCATAACTTCAGACTACAAAAACCAGTGGGGGTCGGGGCAATGGAAGAAACTGCAGAATTCTCAGGAGTCTCTTCTTAAAGGGCCTGCAACAGACTTAGGACTTAGGCAGACTCACTCCATGTGGGCTTCAGCACTAGGGCAACACCTGGAAGGGCACCAGTGTTATACAGGGAGAAATTGAAGCATCTGGTATCAGGGAGAGTTCCAGGAGACAACTTCCTCCCAGACAAAACTCAAGATTCCAGACAGCAGCATTGTCCTCTCTCTGATCCCTCCCCTACACAGAGCCACAGAGCTGGTTGCCCTGACCTAATGATTACCTAAGGCTCCACCCCATCCAACTTACTGGTTTACTACAATAGGCCATGATACTAAGACAGGGAGTCAAAGTAACTAACTCTACTATATAGAAATGAAACAGGGAGGATGCCAAAATGAGGAGACAAAGAAACACGGCCCAAATGAAAGAACAGAACAAAACTCCAGAAAAATAGCTAAATGAAATAGAAATAAACAATGTATTAGATGCAGAATTCAAAACAGTGGTTATTAGGATGCTTAAGGAACTCATTGGGTACTTCAACAGCATACAAAAGACCCAGGCAGAAATAAAGGTTACACTAAGTAAAATAAAGAAAAATTTACAGGGAATCAACAGTGAAGTGGATGAAGCCAAGAATCAAATCAATGATTTGGGACATAAGGAAGAAAAAATATTCAATCAGAACAGCAAGAAGAATAAAGAATGCAAAAAAAAAAGCTTGGATGGGCTAAGGAACCTCTAGGACATCTTCAAATGTACCAACATTCAAATCATAGGGATGACAGAAGGAGAAGAGGAAGAGCAAGAAATTGAAAACTTATTTGAAAAAATAATGAAAGAAAACTTCTCTAATTTGATGAAGGAAATATATATACAAGTCCGGGAAGCACAGAGAGTCCCAAACAAGTTGGACCCAAAGAAAACCACACCAAGATACATCATAAATAAAATGCCAAAACTTAAAGATAAAGCAAGAATCTTAAAAGCAGCAAGAGAAAAGCAGATAGTTACCTACAAAGGAGTTCCCAGAAGACTATCAGCTGATTTCTCAAAAGAAACTTTGCAGGCAAGAAGGGACTGGCAAGAAATATTCAAAGTGATGTAAAGCAAGGACCTACAACCAAAATTACTCAGCAAAGCTATCACTTGAAGAGCAGATAAATTGTTTCCCCGACAAGGTAAAGCTGAAGGAATTCATCATTACCAAGCCATTATTATATGATATGCTAAAGGGACTTATTTAAGAAAAAGAAGATCAAACATATGAACATTAAAATGGCAATAAATCCACAAGTATCAACAACTGAATCTAAAGAACAAACTAAGGAAACAAGCAGAACAGAGACAAAATCATGGATACAGAGAGCGTTTTGATGGTTGCCAGGTGTGATGAAGGTGCTGAGGAGTGAGTGAAGAGGTAAAGGGATTAAGAAATACAAATAGGTAGTTACAGAATAGCTATGGGGATATAAAGTACAGTATAAGAAATGGAGTAGCCAAAGAACTTAAATGCATGACCAATGGACATGAACTAATGGGGGGATTGTTGGAGGGAATGGGGGATACCTGGTGGACCAGGGAATGTGGGGCAAAAGGGAAAAAGTTGGGACAACTGTAATAGCATAATTAATGAAATATATTAAAAATAAATAAAACAAGGGGCTTAGATAAGATGACTAAGATGGCAAAAATCCCTTGCAGCAATAATAGCCTATGATTCTTTGTAACTTTAGAAAAGGAAATAATTCAGAAGTATATAATTTTAAGCCAATTGCAAATAACAGAAAAGAAAAAAACTGAATTAAAGGGGTTTGACTAGATAATTTCTAAATTCATTCAAAGTTTGAAATTCTATCATCCAAAAAATACTGCATTGTAAACTTGTAGCACTTTGTAACATTTCAAAGGATTTTCATTTGAGTTATCCTTTCTGATCCTCATAGGGACAATATGAAATAGTAAGGAGAGTGATTTTATCCGCACTCTACAAATGAAGAAATGACAGATGAAGTGGTGGCCTCTGTTCACTAGGCTAGCTGGGGACAGAGCTGAGACAGAGGCTTCCTGACCCATGATCTGTCCACTATGCCACTGCCTCCCCTGGCTCAATAGATATTAACTGTTAAAGAAAATCACTTAGTACAAATTGCATTTTATTCTAGTTTGACAGGTGAGTAATCCTCAGTGATGAATTCCTTTTCAAAGAGTCCAGATTCTTTAGTTTATAAGTTTTTGAGTGATTTGTAGGGTCAACAAGGTTAGGACACACAGTATTTGCAAACTCCCCTAAATTCAAAATCATAAAAGTTGGAAAAATGGGTCTTCCTTTTTCTTTTCAACTTAAAAATATCAGGTAAATAATATACTAAATACTTTGACTTAAGATAATTTTCCTAAAACTCATGAGCCTCTGAGGACACTTAGCAGTGATGATTAAGTAACTCATCTTTTAATTACATATACCCATGTTAAATATTATTATGTATGTGGAAAAAGATCATTAGTTTAGTATGTTTCCACTCTGTAAAAATATGAATGAATGTATTATTGTTGAAGTAGTATGTTATTATTTCAGAGCAGTTTTACACACACATAATATGAAAATATTTTATCAGTACAGAAGTGTGTAAAATGAATCTGATCACCAGGCCATTTTGGCCCAGGCTCGCTCTGTTAGCAGGTACTGTTGTGAGATTGTGCAGCAGTTATCCATTTAATTGAAAACCATAGGCTTGCAGCTCTATTTCTCATTTATCACTTTTAGAAAGTATTTACTGACTTCTATCTATGAAAGATGAGGAATTTGTTTGCCTATATTTCATCCCAACTGTTCTGTTCCCCTTCTGTCTCCTCATTTGTGGTAGTTATATTGATTATATTTTTAATTTTTCTAAAAATTTTACTTAAAACTATTCTTTATAACTTTAATGAGTCTAAACTTCTATTTCTAGATTTATTTATCTAGATGGAATCTTTTGATTCCCACTTACGTGAGAGGGCTCCCCTCTCAATTTTTGTTATATATGTACACAGTCATAGTTTACTGTATTTACATTCTGCTGTAGGGGCTCGGAATAAGTCACCCCAAGATGTGCCTCTGTGGTACATGAAGTAGTTTGAACTAAAGGCAACCAACACCCTGAGGGCTCAAGAGAAACTGCAGCTTCCCATCAACACCCACTTTACTACCTGAAAGATTTTGAATTAGGGTCCTTGAGATAACTTTTTTAGACTTATCTTTAGGGGCAGGAAAAACTTCTAATTATTGAACATCTGTTCTTCTTATTGTCTTGCAATGGCCTTCTGAAGGCCCAAAGTACCTTCCTTATTCTTAGCTCAGAATGACATATACACCTCATTTTCCCTTTCTGCCTTTGAACCTCTATGTAGGTTGGGCTCCTGAACATATGTATTTAATTAAATTTGGTTATTTTTTCCTGTTACTTTGTCTCATGTAGATTTAATTATTAGACCAGTAGAAAGACTTCCTCTCCCACAGGGCTCTAATTATAATGAAGTCTTCTGAGGATTGAAAAAGGTAATCCATATATAAAGCAGGCAGCAGAGAGCCAGGTGCATAGATCGTCTGTGACTGCCAGTTGTTTTCAACTGAGTTGATTGGACAAACCCCAACTGAGAAAAAAATGTAATCTTATTTAATTGGAATTTTGTTATTTAAATGAAATTCTTCTAAGTCTTAAGGTGTAATGAAGCATTCTTTCCTTCCTTTTCCCCTTTTCTTGCTTTCTTCCTCTGGGTCATACTCAGATGGCATTGCTTGTTTTCTTTCTTGGATTAAAATTTGTTGGATTACTTCTTTGAGGTTTTATTTGGTGTAGGACAGGGGTGTCAAACTCATTTTCACCAGGGGCCACATCAGCCTCAAGGTTGCCTTCAAAGGGCCACATGTAATTTTAGGACTATGTAAATGTAACTACTCCTTAACTAGGGGCAAGGAGCTCAGGGCTGCCTCCAGGTAGAAACCAGGTGCCAGGCTGGATAAAACAAGGTGGAGGGCCAGATTCGGCCCACAGGCCTTGTGTTTGCCACCTGAGGTATAGGACCTGAGCTTGTAACAGGGTGCAGCCGAGAGGGGAGCCCCAAATAGGGATTTGTAATAGGATCCAGACGAGCTTGGAGATAATTGGCTCCACACCACAGGGCACGCCTGCCCAGAATGCTGGCAGCTGTAGCCAATTGTTGGAGGAACCGGAAATGGGGCTGCAGAAGAAGGTTGGCGCTGGGATTTAAACCAGCCAGGCAGCTATTTGGCATCTCCCTTTGGGATCGGACGTCTCTCTTTTGGGGTCACATGTCTGTTTAGGACCACACGGCTTTGGTGTCTTGGTTGGGACCATGAGGGTTTGGAAGTGTTCCCTTTTGCCACGTGGAGGATGCAGGGAGGACTGTGTGCATTTGTAGGGAACTTTAGTTTGTGTTATTTCAAATGAATAATAAATTCCTTTCCCTTTCCCTGAATCTCGGGTATTGAGAGAGATCTTTCCTTTGGCGGCAGACATAACGAACCTGGGGGATTCCTTTTGGGGAATAGTATATTGCCTCAGCTGCCCTTGGCCCCCCCCTTTTGTACTGTAACAAGCTCACTGAATTGTTTTTTAATCTTCACCCAGGGGTATGTTTATCTATTTGAGAGAGAGAGAGAAACATTGATGTGAGAGAAAAACATCAATTGGTTGCCTCCTGTATACGTCTTGACTGGGAATCAAGCCCACAATGTAGGTATGTGCCCTGACTAGGAATTGAATCCATAACCTTTTGGTGTGCAGGGACAACACTCTAACCAACTGAACCACATAGCCAGGGCACTCACTAAATTTTTGAGTGTATAATAATATCGTCTTTTAGCCCTCACATTTGATCGATACTTTTCCTGGGTTTAGAAATTTAAGACCCATCTTTTCTCCTCAGAACTTTGAAAAGATTCTTCCAATAGAATTGTTATGGGAGAAATTCGATTCTTGTTGACATAGTCAAGAATTACAGATCACCAAATCTATTAGCATGAAAACAGGATTTCTTTTTTTTTTTAGATTTTATTTTATTTTATTTTTAGAGAGGGAAGGGAGGGAGAAAGAGAGAGATAGAAACATCAGTGTGCGGTTGCTGGGGGCCATGGCCTGCAACTCAGGCATGTGCCCTTACTGGGAATTGAACCTGCAACACTGGTTCACAGCCTGAGCTCAATCCACTGAGCTACGCCAGCCAGGGAAAACAAGATTTCTTAGTGGTACGTTCTCATGGAAGAGAACTGGCCTTGCTGAGGTCAGGGTGAAAGGCACAGGTTCGGGGCATGGCAAGGTAAGGGCAGCAAGAGGCAAGGGCAAGGGTGGCAAAAGCTTCATTTCCTTTGTTCTGAGGACTTACATAGGTGGCAGGATGGGGTGAAGAAGTTACATATTGGTTGATGGGTAAATGTGGTGCCAGCTTCCCTGTGGAGATGTGACTACCCAAATGTAAGTATATGTGGGGGTCTGTTAAGCCTGAATCCTTATATTGCTGCAGATTACGTTTGGTCATCTTGTAAAACAGTTAAATGATAGGAGGCAATTAACTAAAATTGAGACAGTTACCCCAAGTTATTTAATGCTTTCTGTAAGCATTAGGGACTCCCTTGTAAAATGGATAGTGATCAGAGGTAGGCAATTAATCAAAGTTGTTTTATGGACTTCTTTTCTTGGCACTGCAGACCCCATCCTCTCCCAGGCCTTGAGATGAATACAGAGTTCCAAGGTTTTCTTTCCCAGATAGTGGAAACAATACACAATATTTTAAGGACTTTCCTCCTCCTGTGCTAACATAGTGGGGTTTTTTTGTGATGTTGGAACACCTGGCAATATTATTGGACCAGGCTCAGGACTGCAGAGTTAGTGCGTGAGACATGTCTCCCTTCTCATCCTTGCCTTGGTTTGCTATCTATCCTACCCAGCAGAATGTCAGGTACATCAGGGCAGGATTTTGGTCTGTTTGGTTCATTGGTATAACCCAAGGACCTAGAACAGTGTTTAGCACATGGTATATATTCAATATATATTAGTTATATTAATGATTATTGTTCCCCCCTCTTGGGAGCTTTTAGAATTTTCTTTTTGGTCTTAGAATTCTAAAATTTCACTAGTGTCTATAAATGTGTTTTTGTTTATTTGTTTGCTCTTCTTGCTCTGTAATTGATGAGTTTTGCCAATCTAAAAACTTTTTTTAAAGTTTACTTATTAATTTGAGAGAGAGAGAGAGAGAGAGAGAGGAAGAGAGAGAAACAAGGATTTGTTGTTCCACTTATTTAAGCATTCATTGGTTGATCCCTTGTGTGTGTCCTGATCAGAGATCCAAGCCACAACCTTGGTGTATCAGGAAGATGCTCTAACCAACTGAGCTACCCAACCAGGGTGGAAAATTTATTTTATAATTTTCTCAATTACTTCTTTTTCTCCATAGTACCTTCTAGAATCATATTTAAAGATTAGATTTCTTAGTGCTAACTCCCATGCCTCTTAATTTTCTTCTCATATTTTCTGTAATTTTGTCTCCTTTATCTTTCAATTAACCAGCTTACTCTTTTATTGTGTTTATATTGTTATTTAGCAACTCTACTGAAATTTTATTTTTAGTTTCCAAGAACTCTTTCATGTTCTGTGATGGTTAATTTTCATCACAAACATAATTATCTTAAGAATGAGGCAGTTATAGCCCTGGCCAAATGGCTTAGTTGGCTGGAGCATATCCCATACACCAAGTCTGCAGGTTCTCATGTCAGGGCACATAGACATAACTAGGTTGTGTGTTAGATTCTCTGGTCAGGGCGCAAGTGGGAGGCAACCAACTGATGTTACTCTCTCACATCAATGTTTCTCTCTCTCATCTCTACTCTCTCCCTTCCTCTCTCTCTAAAGTCAATAAATAGCCCTGGCTGGTGTGGTTCAGTACATTTAGTGCCAGCCTGCAAATCAAAGAGTCATCTGTTTGATTCCCAGTCAGGGCAAATGCCTGGGTTGCCAGCCAGGTCCCCAGTAGGGGCAGAATTAGAGACAACCACACAATGATGTTTATTTCCCTCTCTTTCTCCCTCCCTTCCCCTCTCTAAAAATGAATAAAAAATAAAAATAAAATTAAGAAATATATCCTCTGGTAAGGATTAAAGAATGAGGTAGTTATAAATTCCTCTGGTGATACTAATTAACATTTTTATTGCTCTTACTGAAACTGTTTTAATATTGATTTTCTTAACTGGCATTGGTGTCAGGAATGTGATTGATTTGTGCATATGTGGATTAGATTTTTTTAAAAAATTCCCTTTAACAGTTTGGATTATCTTTTTTCTTCAGCTTCAGTTATTCAATTTATTTTTCTAAGGCTTTCTCTTTCATATTGTTTTTTCTCATCTTGATGTTTCCTGTTGTTTATTTACTTGAATTAATTAAAAACTAAACAATCTTTTAATTTAGTATAGGTAGCTTGTGAGGGGTTCCTCTTCCATTGTTTAGGTCTGTTTCTTCAAGCTTCTCCCTTGAATGAAATAATTCACAGTTTTTGTAGAAGTAGGTGTGGCTTGTAGACCGGAAAGCTTCCCTGCTGGCAAAGAGCAAGAAGGAGGCAGGGGAACCCAGAGGTTTCCAGGGGAAGTGGGTGGAGGTGCATTATAAGCAGTTTATTTCCCCAGTGAGTTTATTGTAGATATTCAGAATGTCTTCAAAATCTTCTCTTAGACCACAAAATTATCACCAGGAACTCTGAGCTGATGGCTTGCTTTCCCAAGGGCAGTGCTTTGGCTTTAGCCTGAGGACAAAAGTCCCAGCTGCCAAGCTCTGTTTACACAGGTCAGAGGAAAGGGGCCCAGCTGTCCCTAGGCAGTGAATCCAGTTCTCTAATGAGGCCACTGAAGATTGCCCCATGGCCCATCATTGTATTATTGACTGAGTGTGAGCTCCCTTCTGGGGACCTCTTGGGAAAACACATGCTCATTTTTTTTGTGCCTGCAGTTTCAAGATACTTCTTATCAGTCTATACATCTGCTTTCTATTGTTCAGAAATTTCCATTGCTATTATTATCTTATTCTCTTTAAACAATTTGTCACTTTGAATATGGAAGGTATTAGAGGTAAATTCATGTGCTTAATCCACCAGCGTGTTGTGTGTGTGTGTGTGTGAATCACACAATTTGAAGAACAAATACAGTGCCTCACCCAGTTGATCCTTTGGGGAAACATGGAGTCCTATCAATTAACACAATACAATCCTTGAAGTCCTTAGTTGGTTTCAATGTTTTGCCCAGTTCATGCTTACTTAAAAAAATAATGTTGAACAATGTGTCAGGAATTATAGTTATAAAGTTTGGAAATAAAAAAAGTTCTAAAGTGACATTTTAGGACTATTGTGCAAAATTATTGGTACCTTTTAAAATGGAATAATTATTTTTGCTTTTTAGTCCTTTACCTCTGGATTTATACTTGAGTACCCCAACTCAATAGTAAACATAAGGGGCCACTTGCCAAAGCATTGTTTAACTCCTATCATCTGGGCACATCAATGTCATTCACTTGGATTTTCTTGGTTCAGATTCCTTTCTTTAGAAATCCCTTAAATGAGTGTTTAACTTAAAACAAAAACAATTTTTACTTTAAAAACAGAACCCAAACTTTGAAATGAGCAATATGCTCAAGAGTTAGTAAATCTAAGATCAAATGTGGGTGCTACCATTCACCAACTCTAGCACCCTGGGCAAATAATTTTAAGTTTTTAAGCCTCACTTTTCTGAACTTGAAAATGACCATAAAAATGGTGCCTACCTCATATGATGAGAACAAGATAATATACATAAGTGACTTAGCATAGTCCCTGACACATAATAAGGGTCCCATTAGATGTTAGCAATTATTATTAATGTCCACAAATAATTCACATTGTCAACATAAGGAAAGTTCAATCCTATACAGAATTTTTTAGTTTATTTGAGCCAAACTGATGACAATTGTTGGGAAACAAAATCTCAATGGATTGAGAAAATGCTCCAGAAAAAGGCAGTTTTACCACTTACTTTATGCATCAGAATCAAAGCAGAAGTTGGAAGGGGGCTACAGGAAATTCATTGGTGGTACACTAGATAGGCAGATGAAAGCCAAGGTGGAGTGAATCTCTGGAATTGGATAAAAATTAAACAAATACACATACTTCTTTTGAGTTTGTGGAGATAAGATCATTAACAGTCAACAATTAACATGATAACATAACAATGAAATTTGTGGTCTCTGCTCTGGTTTGTTGGAAAAAGGAAATTACTTTGATATTCAGGTATGTAAAGATACAACAGATAGGCTCAATTAAAGTAAAGATTGATCCTTGTCAGGAAAAATGCTGGCCCAGGACTTAGCTATCCATCAGGAACTGCTTTTAGTTAGAAAGTATTTTTTTAAATATTTTATTTATTTATTTATTTTTTAGGGACATGGGAAGAGAGGGAGGAAGAAAGGGCGAGAAACGTTGTTGCAAGAGAGAAACATCAGATCAGTTGCCTCTCACATGCACCCCAAAGGAGCCCCAACCTGGGACTAAACCACAACCCAGGTATGTGCCCTGACAGGGAATTGAACTGGCAGCCTTTTGCTTTGTGTTACAAAGCCCAACCAACTGAACCACACAGTTCAGGACTAGTTAGAAAGTTTTAATTTCAGGCCATTCAATGTGGTTACTTTAGGTCTCTGAATTTGTAAGTGTGCCACCCAGGTATCCCCTGAGTTTGCCGGGTTTAGTATGTGGCCCCTTTTTTATTTTTTGTCTACATCTATCTTACAGAACAGTTCTAAAATAAACATTCCATCTCTTCTCATTAAAATATTGGTAAAAATAGGAAAGTATTGTGACTTCCTTGTTCCATCTGGATAGTCTTTTGCATCTTTTTTATTGTACTAAAAATATACATAACATAATATTAACCATTTCAACCATTTTTAAGTGTACAGTTCAGTAGCAACCATCACTACCATCCATCTTCAGTACATCTCGCAAAACTAAAACTCTGTACCCATTAAATGTAACTCCCCATTTCCACATCCCCCAACTTCTGACAACCACCATTCTACTTTGTCTCCATAAATTTGACTACTGCAGATATATAAGTGAGATCATGCAATATTTTTCTTTTTGTGTCTGGCTTATTTCACTTAGCATAATGTTTTTAAGGTTCATTCAGGTTGTACCATGGGTCAGAATTTCATTCCTTTTTAAGACTGAATGATATTCCATTATATGTATATAGCACATTTTATTTGTTAATCTGTCAGTGGACACTTGGGTTGCCTTTACTCTTTGGCTATAGTGAGTAATGCTTCTATGAACGCGGGTATACAAATATCTGTTCAAGTTCCTGTTTTCATTTCTTTTGGGTACATATCCAGCAGTGGAAATGCTGGGTCATTTGGCACCATTTTTTTTTATTCTCGCTCTTCTCTTTTGGTGTCCCATGCCAGTTTGCATTTCTGTTTCACAGATCAATATGAAGATGCATTTTTTAAAAGAAGAGAGATACAGTTCTTTACCTCAGCCTGGCATAAAGTCAGCCTATGTTGTACCACTGTGATGACCCAGGGGAATCCACTCACCAGTCCTAAAGGCTCCCCTGGGGATGAGGAGTTGTTTTTGTGACCCTGTTTACTTGAGATAGGTGCAATCTTTCTGCCACCCACAGAAACAGCTCTAGAAGGACTACCTCTCAGTTGCTCCATGAACAAGGAAATGGTTAAGAGGAAGACTTGTATCTATCTATAAAAATTAACTTAAAAGAAGATTTTATTTACTTTTAGGGAAGAATCAAGGGAGAGAGGGAGAGAAATATCAATGTGTGGTTGCCTCTTGAGTGCCCCCTACTGGGGACCTGGCCCACAACCCAGGCATGTGCCCTGACTGGGAATCAAACTGGCAACCCTTTGATTCATAGGCCAGGGCTCAATCCACTGAGCCACAGCAGCCAGAGACAGAAATTTACTTTTATTCAACAGTGTTACAAATGGTCTTTGCATATCTGAAATGTACCAGACATGTGCTAGGCAACAGGGGTGCAAGTATGTGTGAAACTTGGCCTCCAAGTTTAAGGAGGAGTTAATAGGTATCCCTCTCCTGTTTCCTTCAAAGCAGAGATAAGAACTAAACCCTCATACAAGGATATTTAAGAATATGTCATAAAGTATTTTGGTGTGCTTTGGCAATGGTGGATGTTGGTTTGGTAGGTTCTGTGACTGGACAATGTATGGTCCCTGTAAGGAAAGGAATGCAAATTATGAATTCAAAATGAGTTATCTTCTCAAAGGGATCAGTTCAAGTAAGGGGTATGTAGAGAGGTGGGGGGAGGGTTAGGTGTGGGAACTGAAGCATAAGCTTTATTAACTTCACAATAAACCAGCATCTGGGTTTAAAAGGTATTAAAAAGATCTTTTACCCTCAAGTCTCTCCCTCAGTTGTCCTGTTATGTGCCCAAAGGTTCTATAATCCCCCCCCCCCCCCCCCAGTTAAGAAATTAAAGTGTTTGGTGATATTGGAAATGTTTGGGTGCCAGAAAGCACTTAAACCCATTCATATCATCTTCAATTATCTGGGGCCTGAGAAGGCTTTGATAGCAAGGATCAGCACTGGAAGGTAAATGAGGTTTTTTAAAAACCCCATGTTTGTTGTAGAATATTTGGAAAGGCACAAAGAGAAGCAGAAATTCACCTATTAATTGTTCTACCACCTAGAGACAGTCACTGTCAACATTGTGGTATCTTCCCAGTCTGTTTACATACCCTCAAATGTGTAACCTGCTTTTTTTTTCTGCATAAGAATACTCAGGAACATATCTGAACCATGGGTTTTGTAAATGTATACTTACACATTTTAAGAAATTTTTCCTTACAAAAAGGAAAAATAAGACATCTAAATATTGTTGAACAGATCCTCAAGGCTAGTCAGGTTAATATTACAAAAGAACAAAAAAGCAGTTGCTGTCACTAGAAAAAAGATGCTAAAAGTATTTTTTAATGTTATTCAAGTACAGTTTTCTGCCTTTTCCCCCTGACCCCAGCCCAACACCCCAGCCCTCTCCACCTTGCTCCCCTATTTCCACCACCCCCTTTGTTTTTGTCCATGTGTCCTTTATACTAGTTCCTGTAAACCCTCCCCCTTTTCCCCTGAGATTCCCTCCCCTCTCCCCTCTGGTCACTGTCAGCCTGTTCTCTATTTCAGTGTCTTTGGTTATATTTTACTTGCTTGTTTCTTTTGTTGATTAGGTTCTTGTTAAAAGTGAGATCATATGGTATTTGTCTTTCACCACCTGGCTTATTTTGCTTAGCATAATACTTTCCAGTTCCATCCACGCTGTCACAAAGGGTAGGAGCTCCTTCTTTCTTTCTGCTTCCATTGTGTAAATGTACCATAGTTTTTTGATCCATTCATTTACTGACGGGCACTTAGATTGCTTCCAGCACTTGCCTATTATAAATTGTGCTGCTATGAACATTGGGGTATATAGGTTCTTTTGGATTGGTGTTTCAGGGTTCTTAGGATGTAATGCTAGCAGTGAAATTTCTGGGTCAAAAGGCAGCTCCATTTTTAGTTTTTTGAGGAAATTCCATACTGTTTTCCATAGTGTTTGCACCAGTCTGCAATCCAACCAACAGTGTACTAGGGTTCCCTTTTCTCCACAACTTCTCGAACACTGTTGTTTGTTGATTTGTTTATGATGGCCATTCTGACTGGTGTGAGGTGGTATCTCACTGTGGTTTTAATTTGCATCTCTCCAAATGTCCAAACTACCCATAGCAATTTATAGATTCAATGCAATACCTGTTAAAGTACCAAAGGCATATTTCACAGATATAGAACAAACACTTCAAAATGTATATGGAACCATAAATGACCCCAAATAGCTGCTGCAATTCTGAGAAAAAGGAACAAAGCAGGAGGGATCACAATGATATCAAACTGTATTACAAGGCCATCGTAATCAAAACAGCCTGGTTCTGGCATAAAAACAGTCACATAGACCAATGAAACAGAACAGAGAGTCCAGAAATAAACCCAGTCTCTACAGTCAATTAATATTTGACAAAAGGGGCAGAAGCATAAAATGGAGTAAAAATAGCCTCTTGAACAAATGGTGTTGGGAGAGCTGGACAGCTACATGCAAAAAAAATGAAACTCAATCACCAATTTACACCATACACAAAAATAAATTCAAGGTGGATAAAAGATTTAAATATAAGTTGTCATACCATTAAACTCCTAGATGAAAACATTGGCAGGAAAATCTCAGACATTCCATGTAGCAACCTCTTCACTGATGTGTCCCTTAAAGCAAGGGACATAAAAGAAAGAATAAACAAATAGGATCTCATGAAAATAAAAAGCTTCTGCACAGCTAAAGAAAACAGTATTAAAATGAAAATAGAACCAACTGTATGGGAAAACATATTTTCCAATGATACCTCGGACAAGGGTTTAATCTCCAAAAAATATAAGGAACTCACACAACTTCACTCCAGGAAGACAAAAAACCCAATTAAAAAATGGGCAAAGGGCTATCTCCAAGGAGGACATACAGAGGATCCAGAGACATATGAAAGGATACTCAGTATTGCTAGCTATCAGAGAGATGCAAATTAAAAGTATTGAAATGATATTTTAAGATGTTTGATGTACTAAGCTGAGGTATTAAGGGGTCTGATATTTTAAGAAATTTTCTTCTTTTTGCCAAGTTGCTTTTTAAACCTCCATTTAAAAAATCATCTACTTGTGCCATGGCTGGTGTGGCTGAGTGAATTGAATGCCAGCCTGCAATCTGAAAGGTCACCAGATCAATTCCCAGTCAGGGCACATACCTGGGTTGCCGGCCAGGTCTACAGTTGGACCTGGTTGGGGACATGTGACAGGAAACTGATTGATGTTTCTCCCATCTCTTTCTCTCTCCCTTCCTTTCTCAATTAATTAATTAATTAATCAATTCACTTGAATAGGTAATGCATTTTCTAGCATGAAAATTTAAATGACAAAATGGTATGTAGTGAAAAGTAGGTGTCCTACTTGTCCTGTTCTCCTGAAGAATTTCCCGCCATAAAATCAATCACTATTAGCAGTTTCTTGTATATCTTTCCAGAAATTGTCTATACATACACAAGGATCAATATTTCTGCCTGTGTATATATATATTGATACATGTATTTATTCCCTCCCCACAAGTGGTAACATACTGGATCTATTATTTTCCAATTTGTTTTTGTTTGAGTGCTTTATTTTGTTTTCACTATCTGTAAATAGTTCATATATCATTATGTGTTGGATTAGTTTTGTTTTCAGTGTTTTCATTGTACTCCTTTTAATCATGATCTTTTAAACCAAAATCCAATGGAGATATTTTTAAATTGTCTCTGTTTTTGCTATTTCTCCTGTTCAGTGATAGGGTGACCTTCTTTGTACATAAATCTTTATGCAAGTGTCAAAAATACAGAGAGAGTACAATCCTGGAAAGGAAATTGTTGAAGTTTTTGATTTCTTATTCAATCCTAACCCTCACCATTTTTTCCTCCTTTTTTTCCAACAGAGTTATATCAAAATGTTTAGTTAAGCCAAAAGTCAGTATTTACATGACTAACATGTATTCACCACTGAACTAAATAGTATATTATAACCATACCTTCTTCCTGTATAACTTTCTGGTTTTCCTGGAGTTAATAATTTTCAATTTATCCCTGACCAAATTACTTAGTTTCCCACATACTATCATTATATTTTTTCCTAAATGATCCAACAAATTTGGCAAACTCTTATTAATTCCCCCCAAATTTTCTTTCTTTTTCCTCGAATTTTCAAACACATTAAACACTATATCAGATCTAGTTTTTCTCCTTCAGTGTTTCCCTTTCACACTTCCGCAGACATTTGTTCTTGGGATGGTTGCATGCCAGGTGTGACAGATGTCTGGCATCCCAGGACGCCCCTTTTGCCACTTCCACGTGGTCATCCTCTATTTGTTTCCCTGTGATCATCTATCCTCTTTTTTACTTGACGATGTATTGAACTGTGCTCTTTGGGAGCTTCCTACTAAATTATTTGTGGTAGGCAAATTGTTTAAGATTTTGTCTAAAAATGTCTTTATTTTCCACCTTACACTTATTGGGAGTTTGGCTGGGTATAAACATTTCAGTTACACAATATTTTACCTCGGATTCTTCAGAGCATTGTTCTATTGTATTTGAGTATCTTGTATTGCTATTAAAAATGCTGATGGCAGTCAGACTTATGATACTTTGTATATTATGTGGCCTGGTTTTTCATTCTGGAAGCTTTTAGGGTATTCTCTTTATTCCCACCATTCTGAAATTTTAAGATGTGCTTTTAAG
This sequence comes from Phyllostomus discolor, assembly GCF_004126475.2. NCBI lineage: Eukaryota > Metazoa > Chordata > Mammalia > Chiroptera > Phyllostomidae > Phyllostomus > Phyllostomus discolor. Next base: position 87,818,937 of record NC_040908.2, on the reverse strand, counting down.
AGTGTGGCAGAGACTGCTATCAGACCATCAGAAAATTTATTTTCCTTCCATGGTGTAGCGTGGTTGTGGGGAAGCCTGTGTCCAGCCCTGTGCAGCCATCTCCCAGCCCCTCCACATCTTGGAAGATCCTGTGACTAGTTATCTCCAAGGGAAAGAATGTGAGTAGAGTCAATTTGTCTGCTCATGTGTGGTAGGATCAAGGGAATAGATTAAGGGTAGGGGTGAGAAACTGGAATATGCCTACTGCTTGGCTAACAAATATCAGGGAATGTTTATGTTCCTGTTTCTACTCAACCTCCAGTTTTAACCCCATTCTTTCCTCCTGCCTTTGGTTGGTCCTTGGTGACTGAGTCTGACCTCTCTGGAAGAACCCACTCGTGTTGTATTCACATCTCTTTCTCAAGGCTCTCAGGTTGCTAGTCTCTCTACTCTGATAAGTTGCCTCTCATTCAATCATTTTGCGTTTTCCAGCAATGTATCAAAATCGTTTGCTGCTATTCTTTATCTTTACGAAAAATATCAGTTTCCCTCCTTTAACTGTTATTTTGGTGGGTTTTGGGTGGGTCTGGGAGTATGTTACTTTCCTACAAATGTTATGACAAATTACCACAAAATTGGTAGCTCAAAACAACAGAAACATATTGCCCCACATTTCTGGAGGCCAGAAGTCTGAAATCAGTCTCACTGGGCTGAAATCAAGGTGTCTCTAGGGCCATGTTCCCCCTGTAGGCTTTAGGATAGAATCTGTGCCTTACCTCTTTCAGCTTCTGATGGCTGCCAGCATTCTTTGGCTTGTGGCTACATCACACCAATCTTTCCTCTGTGATCACATGCATTCTTTTCTGTCTGTGTCACATCTCCCTCTGTCTCTCTCTTCTATAAGATGCTTGCTGTTGCACTTAGGGCCCACTCAGAGAATCCAGGATAATCTCACCGTTTCAAAGGCCTTAATCACACCTGCAAATTCATTGACATATACCATTTATAGGTTCTGGAAGTTAGGGCATGGGCATGTCTTTGGGAGCTATTATTCAGCCTACCACAGAGAGAAAAGATAAAAGGGTATGAACAATCTACCATAATTAATAGGAGTCCTTTCTATGTTTTCTTCTAGTTACCTTTAGATTTCCTGCCCTGGCCAAGTAACTCAGTTGGTTAGAACATTGTCCTGGTATGCCAAGGTTGCAGGTTTGATACCTGGTCAGGGCACATACAAGAAGCAACCAGTGCCCTGATCAGTGTGGTTTGGTTGTTTGGAGCATTGGCTTGGTTGATTGGAGTGTTTTCTTGCATATTAAAAAGTTATGGGTTCCATTCCCAGTCAGGGCACATACCTAAATTGCAGGTTTAATTCCTAGTTGGGATGTGTATGGGAGACAATCAATCAATGTTTCTTTCTCACATTGACGTTTCCCTCTCTTTCTCTCTCCTCTTTCCTCTCTCTTTAAAAGCAATGAAAAAGAAAAAAAAGGCCTCTGTGAGGATAAAAAAAAGAAGCAACCCCAAGGCAACCAATTAATGCATAAATGAGTGGAACAAAAAATTTGATGTTTCTCTCTCTCTCTCTAGCTCTCTCTCTTTCTAAAAGCAATCAATCAATCAATCAATCAATCAAATATATCTTTTTATACATTTAAATCTTTGATACATTTAGAGTTTGTTATGGAATAGAGTGTTTCTGTTATCCCAAACACTAATTATGGAATATTTTGTCTTTTCCTCCATAGAGAGAAAACAAGGGTTGACTCTTAAAAGCAAAAAATTAAAACATACTTTTCTGTAACAAGTATAAAACATTAAAAAAAATTTTTTTTAAACCAGATATGATTTTGGAGACATTGCTTTTGCTCACTTTGGATTTTGGAGAGTATGAGTGACATGGCTACCTCTGCATGGAAAACACAAAACCCCTTTTTCAGTGTCACTCCTCCCTTGATGAAAACACATGGCTTCAGGCAGCAGGATGACTTATTATCAGCATTAGCATCACTCCTATAGACAACAGTAGGAGAATTGTGTGAGATAGGGAATGATATCCTTACATTGCTCTGGCCTCCCAACCTTACAAGGAATGATAAACTTTGAGGTTTGCAAGCCTGCCACTGCAACTCATGTAGTGAGTAATAAGAAGACAAAACAAGTGAGGTCCCTAGTCAGACCTCTCAGGGACCACAGGCCTGACTGCTCCTCAACAGAACTTGAAAAAATACAAAATGTTCAAGTTTTTACCCTGTTCCTGGCACATCCTAAGGAAGGCACCAATTGCTTCCATGGAGGTTTCTGTGCAGGCTGTGAATAAGAATTTTTCTATCTCAGCTTTCTTTTCATTTATTTAAGGAAAGTTTAAAATATGCCAGGATAATTATTTTGTTTTAATGCACTGTAATTTAGTTCCTTTGTGGCTTTTGTGTGTACAAGTCACTTTTTGCAGCAGTGGTAGGAGATGCAAATAGAAGAGTATTATTTCTGAAAACTGGAAGTTTCAAACTGGATTTTTATTTATATTATCTTGTTTGTTTTAGTCTTAACTGTGACATTCATATTATTAAAAGACTGTCAGAATCCAAGAGATCCAAGATGGTGGAGGAATAAGTAAAATCTACACTAACTTCTTCCCAGGGCCAATTTGGAATTACAACTAAATTGCACAGAAATCATCCAGAATAAACAACTGAGCAATAGTAGGAGAGAAGCCTTATAACCATGACAGACAGAAGAAACAGCTTCACCACAATGTGGCTGATACAGAGTGCAGAGATGTGAGGGGGCTGGCTGAGCTCCCAAGGGTTGCAAATGAAGTGCCAGAGGAATACTTCAGTGGCCAACAGTGGTTCCTCCTGAGAAGTGTGAGGTCTAAACCCCAAACTGTGGGCTCCCCAGACTACACAACTAGCACCTGAAAAGAACCTAGACAATAACAAGCTGCAAAAAGTGGCAGGGTTTTTCTCTGCCAGAGACAGATGCCTGGAGTCACAGAAAGCCTTTTAAAGGGCCACTTTTATACTTGAAAAAAAAATTTCATTTGCAGCCACTTACCCTGGGCTCTAGCAAACGGGGACAGAGAGGACTAGAGGTGCCTGAGGAGAGAATGGGGCTGGTTGCTTTGGGGAGAGAATTGAGAGAGCAGCCACCAGTATCCTGGTGCTGAGCCATCCCCCATACTGCAGGGGCCATCTAGCTCAGGCAGAACACTCCCTTTAAAGTGGCATTGGCCTGAGGGTAAGCAATAGTCCCATGCTGTGGTGCATAAGCCTGACTGCTCATCACAGATTGGCTAGATTAGAACGGAAGGAGTCAGCCATAGACCATGGATCCCTGGAAGTCTCAAACAAGCTGCGTAAGGCCAACTGGGACACCATTTGACATCACCAGAGGTGGATCCAAAAAGAAGAAACAGTACACCAGCACATCAACATACAACACATGGGGGGTGGAGTGACTCTCAGTCAACCAGCTAGTAGGAAGGACCCACCAAAGCATGACCCAACAACAATCAAAACCCAATTAATACCAGAGAGCCAACATAAATAGCATAAATGGCATCCCAAGAGCATCAGGGTCAGGAGATCAAAGAGACTATACCACTGAATCACACAAGTTTCCTACCATATAAGGTCACATCATGAAGACAGGGAGTCAAAAGCAGATCAGTATAAGAAGTAGAAACAAACAAGAAGAGTACCTAAAATTGGGGAGACAAAGAACCCCCAAATAAAAAAGAGGAATCCCCAGACAGAGTGCTAAATAAAACAGAGGTAAGTAAACTGTTAGATAATGAGTTCAAAATAATGGTTATAAGGAAGCCCAATGAGCTCAGTGAGAACTACAAAGAACTATAGGAAAGTTCTAAGGAACTTACTGTGAACTGCATCACCAACAAAAAGAACATAAAAACTATCAATAAGAGCCAGGAGGAAATGAAGAATACAATTTCTGAATTGAAGAACACAGTACAAGGGACTAAAATCAGGCTAGATGAAGCAGAGGATTGAAACAGTGAGCTGGAAGACAAGGTAGAAAGAAATCCCCAAACAGAGCAACATAATGAAAAAACACTCCAAAAAATGAAGAAGGTTTAATGGAGCTGCAGGACAACATGAAACACAATAATATCCATATCATAGGAATACCAGAAAAGTAGAAGAAGAAGAAGAAGAAGAAGAAGAAGAAGAAGGAGGAGGAGGAGGAGGAGGAGGAGGAGGAGGAGGAGGAGGAGGAGGGGAGGAGCAAGGCATAGAAAACCTATTTGAAAAATAAATGACATAAACCTTCCCTAATCTGATGAGAAAAAAAGTCACACAAGTCTAGGATGCACAGAGGATCCCAATCAAGATGAATCCAGGGAGGCTCGCTTCATGACACATCATAATAAAAATGGCAAAATTTAAAGACAGAGAATCTTAAAGGTAGCAAGGGAGAAACAGCTAGTACCATACAAGGGAACCCTAATAAGGCTGTCAGCTGAATATTCAGCAGAAGCACTACAAGCCAGAAGGGAATGGAAAGAAATATTCCAAGTAATGAAAAGCAAAGACCTGCAACCAAGACTACTCTATCCAGCACTACTCTCATTTAAAATAGAAGGTGCAATAAGGAGCTTCCCAGACAAAAAATAGGCTGAAAGAACACATCTTCACCAAACCAGCATTGCAAAGAGGTGCTAAATAGACTGCTTTAAAAAGATGAAAAAAAAAGAGAGAGGAACACAAGAACAAAGGGAAATAATGGCAATGCATAAGTACCTATCAGTAATAACTTTAAGTGTAAATGTATTAAATGCTCCAATCAAAAGTTAGGGTAGCTGAGTGGATAAGAAATCATGTCCCACACACATGTTGCCTACAAGAGACCCACCTCAGAGCAAAAGACCTACACAGATCAAAAGTAAAGGGATGGAAAAAATATTCCAAACAAATGGAACTGAAAAAAAATTGGGATAGCAATACTTATGTCAGGCAAAATAGACTTCAAAACAAAGGCTATCCAAAGAGAAAGAGATGGACACTTCATCATACTTAAGGGAACAACACATCAAGAAGATATAACCCTTGTAAACATATATGCACCAAACATAGGAGCATCTAAATATATAAGGAAAATCTTGGAGGACTTCAAGAAAGATATCGACAGCAACACATTCATAGCAAGGTATTTTAACACCTCATTGTCAACAATGGATAGATCTTCTAAGCAAGGAATTCAAAAGGATATTTTGGCATTGCACAACACTCTAGGTCAAATGGACTTAACTGATATTCACAGAATCTTTCACCCCAAAGAAGCAAAATATATATTTTTTTCAAATACATATGGAACATTTACAAAGATAGACCACCTGGTAAGTCACAAAATGAGCCTCAACAAACTCAAGAAAACTGAAATTGAATCAAGCATCTTATTGGAAAACACAGTGGTTTGAAAGTAGAAATTAACCTCAAGGAAAAAACTCAAAAAACATTCAAATTCATGGAGACTGAATAACATGCCATTAACTAATGAATGGGTTAACAATGAGATTAAGGAAGAAATTAAAAAGTTTCTGGAGACAAATGAAAATGAACACAAACAGCTCAAACCTATGGGACACAACAAAGGCGGTTCTGAGAGGGAAGTTCATAGTAATACAGGACCACCTAAAAAAGATAGAAAAAATTCAAATAAACAACCCAACTCCACATCTATAGCAACTAGAGGGACAACAACAAACTAAGCCGAGAGCAAGTGGAAGGAAGGAAATAATCAAGATTAGAGCAGAATTAAATGACATCAAAACTAAAAGAACAATGGAAAGGATCAATAAATCCAGGAGCTGGTTCTTTGAAAAGATAAATAAAATTGACAAGCCTATAAACAGACTCATCAAGAAAATAAGAGAGAGGACCCAAATAAATAAAATCTGACACAAAACAGGAGAAAGTACAACCAATAACACAGAAATACAAAGGATTGTAAGAAATTACTGTGAACAACTATATGCCAAGAAATGTGAGAGCCTGCGCAAATTGGGCAAATTTCTAGAAATGCATAACTTTCAAAAATTCAATCAATAAGAAGCACAAAGCCTGAATAGACCAATAACAATTAGTAAAATTGAAGCCGTAATGAAAAAAACTCATGGTGTTACAGAACACAAGGGGGAGGGGCAAAGGCAATATACTATTACCAAAACGAACCCCCTAGATTCTTTATGTCCGCTGCCTTATAGGAAAGACATTTCTCAATGCCAGAGATTCATGAAAAGGAAAGGAAATGTTTATTTAATGCTATACAAACTTAAAGTACTGACCTAATGTCTTCATCAAAATCCCAAAGTCCGTTAAAATACCCACAAACACACACAGTCCTTCCTTCCTCCTTTGTCCAATCTGGGATACTGTATCTCAGGAAAAGAAATAGAAGTCTGTGGCTCAGGCAGCCCCCCGGTTCTTCCCAGTAATCCATCTCAGCTGGTAGGCCTCCCTCAGTTACTGGCACAATCAGCTGTGTTGCCAGGATCTCTACTAAAGCCAGGTGGTGGTTCCCCCCTTTAAAGCTGTGGGAGTCCCCACTCTGACAAAGCCACATGGGTCTCCCTCCACAATGGCTTCGAGGAGGGGGGTCGTCACTCTGCCAAAGCTGAGTGGGTGATTCTCTCTCAAAGGGCTGTGGGAGTCCCCACTCTGCTAAAGACCAAGTGGTTCTCTCCTCCTGCACTGGCTGTGATCCTCTCTCTGCTCTGCCACAGCTGCATGGTTCTCCCTCCACAATGGCTGTAAGGAGGAGGGTTGCCACCCTGCCAAAGACAAGTGGTTCTCCTTCCAATGGCTGCCGTGTATTGGTTTCAATTCCCATGCCAATCTTCCTCTGCAGCCCCATTTCCAATTCCTCCCACAATTGGCTACACTTGCCAGCATTCTCATATCCTTCCAGCTTTACTGGGCTGCCATAGTAGTCTGTGCAGGAGTGGCCCCATGTCATGGAGCCAATCATCTCCAAGCTCTCACACAGGCACTGTAACTTGAAGGACCTGCCCGCCCCCCCCCCAGTTACATCTTGGGGGGGAAGTTAGTTCCATTCCCCTGGCTCAGAGCATGGCCACAGCTATTTAACATATCTATGTAACCAGTTAAAGGTTATAGATATGTTAAATGACCAGACCAGAGGTTAGCCACAAAGCTGTTACTATGCAAAACAGCTCTCAATGCCCCTACTCCATTTGTCTCTTCCCCCAACCCACACCTGTGGGGGCGGAGGGGCGGGCCTGAGGACATCCTAATATTTCCTGGACACCCTGAGTTCCAGCTGACAGTCTGATGGGAACTCCTTTGTAGGTAATTGTTTCCTTTTCTCTTGTTGCTTCTAGGATTCTCTCCCTCACTTTAATCTTGGGCAATGTAATCATGATGAGCCTTGGCGTGTTCCTTCTTAGGTCCAACTTCTTTGGGACTCTCTGAGCTTCCTGGACTTCCTGAAAATCTATTTCCATTGCCAGAATGGGGAAGTTCTCCTTTATTATTTGTTCAAATAAGTTTTCCACTTGTTGCTCTTCCTCTTCCCCTTCTGGTACCCCTATAATTCAGATGTTGGAACATTTAAAGATGTCCTGGAGGCTCCTAAGCCTCTTCCTATTTTTTTGAATCCTTGTTTCTTCATTCTTTTCTGTTTGGTTGTTTCTTTCTTCCTTCTGGTCCAGTCCATTGATTTGAGTCCCAGTTTTCTTCCCATCACAATTGGTTCCCTGTGCATTTTCCTTCATTTCACTTAGTGTAGCCTTCATTTTTTCATCTAATTTGTGACCAAATTCAACCAATTCTGTGAGCATCCTAATCACCAGTGCTTTGAACTGTGCATCTGATAGGTTGGCTATCCTTTTATTGCTTAGTTGTATTTGCTCTGGAACTTTGATCTGTCCTTCCGTTTGGGCCATTTTTTTTTTTTTTTTTTGTCTCGTTGTGCCTGTTATGTATGAAGTGTGGAGCCTTAGGTGTTTACCAGGGTGGGGCAACCCACATTGATGGGTTGTGATGCTGTATGTGGGGGAGAGGTCCAAGAGGGAACAATGGTGCTTGCTTTTCTCTCTGCCAGATTCCAGTCCCTTCCACTGCTTCCCTCAAGTAAACTGGGTCTTTCTGGTGCTGATACCCATGTGGGTGGGCTTGTGCATGTCTTAGGACCCCATGGATCTCTCCAACAAACTCTCCTGTGAGGCTAGGTGTCTCTCCCGGTACTTCAGCCCCCATAAGTATTTTCAATCCGTGCTCCAAGGCTCTATTTCCTGGTGCTGGGACCCTGGTTTGTGTGGTCTGTCTCATTCCCCAGTTTCACTTGGTTTATCTGCATATGAATGTGGGACTGCCCGGTCAGCTAGCTGCCTTGCGTGCAGTGCTTTGCTTCACAATTGCAGCCTTGCTGGGTCTGTCCACTGCCACCCCATGCCTGGGCTCTACGAGCCACCACCTGCAAACCTAGGGTCTGCCTGCTGCGGTCTTATGCACCCAGGATGCCTTATGCACCCAGTGCCACTGCTTTTTGTGCCATGACCCCTCTCTGCCCAGCTGCTCAACTCTTTACCCCTCCTACTGTTTTGGATGAATGTGTCTATTTTAACTCCTTGGTTGTCCGATTTCCATACAGTTAAATTTTCTGTCAGTTCTGGTTATTATTTTGTTTCTAAATTGTTGTTGTCCTTATTTTGTTTGTGTGAGGAGGCACATTGTGTCTACCTACACCTCCATCTTGGCTGGAAGTGGTCTATTTATTTATTTTTAGAGAGAGGGGAAGGGAGTGGGAGAGAGAGAGAGAAAGATCAATGTGTGGTTGCCTCTCAAGCGCCCCCTTCTGGGGACATGGCCCGAAACTCAGGAATGTGCTCTGACTGGGAATCAAACCAGCAACCCTTTGGTTTGTAAGCTGGCACTCAATCCACTGAGCAATACAAGCCAGGGCTTTTGCCTTATTTTATGTACATTTTTTTCCTTCTCTGCCTGTAATACATATGTGTTCACCATAGACCACAGACTTATGACTTTAACTTTAATATAATGATTAACCAACTCATACAACTTAACACCAAAAAACCAAACAATCCAATTAAAAGTGGACAGAGGACCTGAATAGATATTTTTCCAAGAGGACATACAGATGGCTAATAGATGTATGAAAAAATGCTAACTACCACTAATTTTCAGAGAAATGCAAATTAAAACCACATTGAGATATTACCTCACACCTGTCAGAATAGCTATCATCAATAAATCAACAAACAAGTGTTTTCAAGGATGTGGGAAAAATGGACCCCCTGTGTACTGTTCATGGGAATGCAGACTGGTGAGACCACTATGGAAAACACTATGGAAGTTCCTCAAAAAATTTTAAAAAAGAACTGTCTTATGACCCAGTGATTCTACTTCTGAGTATTTATCCAAAGAAATCCAAAAATACTAATTTGAAAAGGTGTATACAGCCACGTTAATTGCAATACTGTTTACAATAATCAAGCTATGAAGCAACCCAAGTGTCCATCAATAGACAATTGGATAAAGAAGATGTGGTACATATATACAATGAAATAAACAAGAATGAAATCTTACCATTTGCAACAACACAGATGGACCTAGAGTATATTACGCTAATTGAAATAAGTCAGACAGAGAAAGACAGATACTATGTAATTTCATTGATCTAAAAATCAAAATAAACAAACAAACAAAACATCCAAACCTGGCTGGATGTGTGATGGACTATTTATGGGAAAAAAATCCATAGTATTTTTTTCAGTTGAGTCTGCCAAAAACGTTCCTTTCTACTTTGGCTCCATCTAATGGATGAAAATGACCAATGCTGTCTAAATTTTTCATTCCATTATGTCTTTGTTTGCAATCTTCAAATTAAGTGCAAATTTAATACATCTTCCCTTAACATTATAGTTAATATTGACTCTGTCAAGCTCTATTCCTAGACAAAAGGAGTGTAAATTATTTTTAATTTTTTAAAAAAAATCACTGATGAGAGGGAGAGAGAAATAAATATCAGTTTGTTGTTCCACTTATTACTGCATTCATTGGTTGATTCTTGTATATGCCCTGACCAGGGATCAAACCCTCAACTTTGGTGCATTGAGATGATGCTCTATCCAATTGAATTTCTTATCCAGGGCTAAATAATTTTTGATCAAATCCCCAGAACACATTTTTTTTTCTTGAAGGGAAGTTCTGGTGTTCCTTGGTAGTAATTGATTATAATACTTTGGCTAATGAGAGGTTATGGGAGCTGTAACCTCCCATTCATTTTCACTGGTCCTCGATTACAGCTTTTGATATGCAAAAGTTGCCTTTCTGGAAGACCTTCCATTGATCAATGTTACCTCTGTTAGAATCACAGGACTGACCTGGGTCTTAGGTTCTAAGTGGGCACATTGCTTATATAGCTTTCCAGTGCCTTTGCCTTCTTATCTCAAAAACATCTGTTCCACCAGGTTATCTACATATTTCCAACACCTGGAATTGCATTTCTGGCTTTTTCACTTCTACATTCAAGTCCAGGGATGAGTATTTTGAGTTTATCAATTCTTTCAACTAATGTTTGTTAAATGTCTACTATAGGCAAAACATCGATTTATTTAAATAAGAGTATTCAGCATACTCTTACTGGGAATATATTAAAGTTGCACTCTTATGGAGAGTTATATAATCTAGAAGGAAGGAAAGGATGGATATGGAGATAAACAATAAGTAAATATAAAGTAATGTAAGATGGCAGTAAATGCTATAAAGAATAATAAGAAAAGGAGCTAGAGAGTGGGGGGTAGGCATTCACTATGTTATGATTTGCAAAGGCCTCATTAAAAAAGTGACATCTGAGAAGAAACCTAAAGAAAGTGATGCAGTGAGGCATGTGGGTATCTGAGAGAAAAGCATGAAAAAAATAATATAAAGGAAGCCACCTTAAAAATGGAGTCAGAGCCCTGGCCAGGTAGCTCAGTTGGTTCCACAAAACAGCCAAACTTTATTCTCATTACTGAATAAAAATGATATCATTTTTTGGCTTTAACTGATCTAGTATCAGCACAATAAGAGCCAAGAACACTGTAAAGCACTTTGGTAATGTACAGCATCACAAAAATGTTTATTATAGTAATTATTAACTATTACTGCTATAATAATGGTCTACACCTACAAGACTTGACTTGTGAGTTAACCAGCTAGCTTCATTTTAATATGCTCTTAGCAAATTTCTCTATGCTTCATATAGACAAAGCTTGAAATATTATACATAAAACAACACAAACATTCCTTTTTGCTTAAACCCAAATTACTTTTTTCTCTCTTCTTCCTTTCTTTCTTTCTTTCTTTCTTTCTTTCTTTCTTTCTTTCTTTCTTTCTTTCTTTCTTTCTTTCTTTCTTCCTCCCTCTCTCTCTCTCTCTCTCTCTCTCTCTCTCTCAAGAAGAAAGGCTGGCCTGGCTAAATCTCTCCCATTGATCAGCCAAAGCAACTAGGACTCAACTACAAGAAGAGGGTGTACTCAGCCCCTACTAAGAGAGCACCTTAAATACCTAACTTGGGTGATAGCGGAGGCTGTGACATTGGACCCTGCAGGACACACTACATTAGGCCATACTACCAAGATATGGAGTCAAAGCAGCTTTAACTAATAGATAGAAGCAAACAAAGGGAGGTTGCCAAAACCAGAAGACAAAGAAACATGGCTCAAATGAAAGAATAGATCAAAACTCCAGAAAAAGAGGTAAATGAAATGGAGATAGCAATCTATCAGACACAGAGTTCAAAACACTGGTTATAATGATGCCCAAGAAACTCAGTGAGGACCTTAGCAGCATACAAAAGACCCAGTCAGAAATGAAGTATATAACATCCAGCAAAGATGGAGGCAAAGGTAGATACCTCCTTACCTCCTTGCACAACCAAAAGAAGGACAACAACAACTTTAGAAACAAACAATAATCAGAACTTCCATAAAATTGAACTGTATGGAAATCCAACAACCATGGAGTTAAAAGAGAAACACTCATCCAGACTAGTAGGGGGGCAGAGATGGGTAGGCAGGGTGGAGTGGACTCGTGGTGGGGCAGCTGCTGGAGGACCAGGACAGGCAAGGTGGTGGCTAGCAGAGTAGGTGGTCCCACATTTGGGTGCAGATAAACTGTGAGGAACAACTGGGGAGAGAGACAGACCACACAACCCAGGGTTCCAGCACAGGGGAAAAAGAAAGCCTCAAAATCCTGTAAAAATCCTCTGTGGGTTGCATCTGTGGGAGAAACTTGCAGTCTCTCAGGGGAGTTCACTGGAGAGACCCACAGGGTCCTAGAATGTACACAAACCCACCCACCCTGAAATCAGCACCAGAAGGGCCTAATTTGATTGTGGGTAGCTGGGGAAGTGACTGAAAGCCAGCCAAGAGCCAAGCAAGTGGACTTGTTCCCTCTCTGACCCCTCCCTCACATACAACATCACAACAAAGCAACATTGGTTGCCCAATCCTGGAAAACACCTAAGGCTCAGCCCTTTACTATATAACAGGTATGCTGAGACAAAATAATATGACCCAAATGAAAGAACAGATCAAAGCCCCAAAAATAGAACTAAGTGATGAAGAGATAGCCAACCTATCAGGTGCAGAGTTCAAAACACTAGTAATCAGGATGCTCACAGAAATGGTTAAGTACAGTCGCAAAACAGGAAGAAGTGAAGGCTATGCAAAGTGAAATAAATGAAAATGTACAGGAGACAACCAACAATGAAGGGAAGGAAACTGGGACTCAAATCAACGATTTGGAGAAGAAGGAAGAAATAAACATTCAACCAGAAAAGAATGAAGAAACATGAATTCAAATAAATGAGGAGAGGCTTAGGAACCTCCAGGACAACTTTAAACTTTCCAACATCTGAATCACAGGGTGCCAGAAGGAGAAGAACAACAGCCAGAAATTGAAAACTTATTTGGAAACATAATGAAGGAGAACTTCCCCAGTCTCTTGAAGGAAATAGACTTCCAGGAATCCAAGAAGCTCAGAGAGTCCCAAAGAAGGACACACCGAGACACATCAGAATTACATTACCCAACATTAAAGAGAAGGAGAGAATCTTAAAAGCAGCAAGAGTAAAGGAGATAGTTACCTACAAAGGAGTTCCATCAGACTGTCAGCTGATTTCTCAAAAGAAACCTTACAGGCAAGAAGGGGCTGGAAAGAAGTATTCCAAATCATGAGAATCAAGGACCTCCATCCAAGATTGCTCCATCTAGCAAAGCTTTCATTTAGAATGGAAAGGCAGATGAAGTGCTTCCCAGAAAAGGTGAAACTAAAGGAATTCATCATCACCAAGCCCTTATTATATGAAATGTTAAAGGCACTTATCTAAGAAAAAGGGGGTGATCAAAAGCATGAACAGTAAAATGACAACAAGCTTACAACTATCAACAACTGAACCTAAAAAATTAAAAAAAAAACCACAAACTAAGCAAACAACTAGAACAGGAACAGAATCACAGAAATTGAGATCACATGGAGAGTTATCAACAGGGGTGGGGCAGAGAATGGGGGAAACGGTAGGTAGAAAATAGATAGGGGGAGGTTAAGAATAATCTAGGAAATGGAGAAGCCAAAGAACTTATATGTATGACCCATGGACATGATCTAAGGTGGGGGGATGCTGGTGGGAGGGGGATGCATGGTAGAGGGGAATAAAGAGGGGAAAAAGTGGGACCACTTTAATAGTGTAGTCAATAAAATATATTTTAAAAAATAAATGAAGGATTCATTTATTCAAATATAAAACAATTTACAGGGAAACAACAGTAGAATGAGTAAAGCCAAAAATCAAATCAATGATTTGGAACATAAGGAAGCAAAAAACAACCATGCAGAACAACAAGAACAAAAAAGAATCCAAAAAAATGAGGAAAGTATAAACAGTCTTTGAGAGAAATTTAAGGGGTCCAATATTCACCTCATAGGGGTGTCAGAAGGAAAAGAGAAAGAGCAAGAAATTGGAAATCTCTTTGAAAAAATAGTGAAAGAAAACTTCTCTAACTTGGTGAAGGAAATGGATACGCAAGTCCAGGAAGCACACAGACCTAATTATGATGGATGCAAAGAGGCCCACTCTAAGACACATCATTATTAAAAGGCCAAAGATTAGGGATAAAGATCAACTCTTAAAAGCAAGAGGAAAGAAGTTAGCTCCTGGAAAGTTGCCAAATAGAAGCAGGAGGGAGAGAATGGATGAATAGGTGAGGGGATTAAGAAGTGCAAATAGGTAGTTACAGAATAGCCATGGGGATGTAAAGTACACTACAGGAAACAGAGCAGCCAAAGAACTTACATGCATGACCCTTGGACATGAACAATGGTGGGGGATTGCCTGAGGGAGAAGGGGGTGCTGGGTGGAGGGGGCAAAAGGGGAAAAATCAGGACAACTGTTATAGCATGATCAATAAAATATGATTTTAAATAAATGGAGCTGGAGCTGCCACACTAGAGAAATTGCCCTGAACATCTCATGACTCAAACCTTTGGCATGTTTTCAGGACAATAGTTGGTCTGAGCCTAAAGCAACATTGTGTCTCAAAGAACTATCTGCAAGGATAACAAGACAGAAGACATTATGACTATAGGACTGATGACTACCAAAATGAAGATCAAAGCCATTTTTTTAAAGAATTAGCCTCAGTATATTGGTTTATCTTCACCAGTAGAAATGCCTTACTTCTACTGATATAATTGTTCCCCTTCCCTTTCTCATAAACACCCCTTGCCACTGTCTTTTAATAGGAACACTCTTTGGGCTGCTGCCTGAACCAGTGGTTCCTGAATAGCTATTCTTTTAAATATCAAATAAATGCTCATTGCCACTTTGGCCTTTTATATTTAGGTTAACAAACATTTTAGACAGAAGGAACAAAAAATGAAAAGGCCCTGAAGTAGAAGGTCAATGTGGCTGGAAGGGAATAGGTGAGAGGTAAGAAGTGAGATTAGAGAGGAAGAAAATGTCAGAACATGTGGGGTCTTGTAAGCCAGTTCAAGGATTTTACGGTACTTCTGCACTGAATGAGATGGGAAGCCATTTTAATGCAGAGAGATATGATCAGATCACTGGGGAGAAGTAGGGAGGGGTGATAAGAGAACTGTGCTGGAGGCAGTGGTAATCAGCCTAGGATGGGATTGGCTGAGAAGCTGAATGCCTGTGGCGTGCATGGAATTATGGGCCAGAAAATAAATAAATTTATTTTAAAATAAAACAATGGCATAGACTAGCTCTTGGGTGGGCACTCTTCCTAAAGGATGTTTGGATGAACATGCTACAGCTGCCTGTGTTTCCCAAAGAATGATATTTGGGATGGATTTGGGATGGGAGAAGAACTCTAGGTGTTGCCTAGGATCAGGCTGGCCTGGCAGAGGGTGGCAAGGTTATTTTTCTTTGGATGTTCTAGAGGGGATAGGCTCTGAGGCAGAAGCCTGTTATGCTTCCAAAAATTGTGTAGCTTTTGTATCTTACATTTTTTAAATTTGTAAACTAACCTATACAAATAAGATAATAACAGAGGGGATTAAAATTAAAGATTTTAGCCTTAACTGATAGGTTTCAGTGATTACAGCTGGAACTCAAGATTTAAAATTATTTCAGCCTTAGTTGATAGGCTTAAGTGACTAATTCAGGTGGAAAGCTGTTATTCCAAAATTGTGTAGCTTTGAATAAAGGTGACTTTCCTTTTTCACCAAACCTCTGCCGAGATTGTGGCAGTGGGCAGCAGGACCCCACTTGCTGTTTGGTAGCAATTTAAGTATTTTGAGCAGAGAAATGACATGATTTGACTGAATTTTTTATAAAATTAGTGTTTAGAAGAAACTATAGAGAGAAAAAGATGCAGATGCAGAGAAACTGTTGGGAAGGGGAGAATCCCCCCACCCCATTAGTTCTTATGGTAGCACTAATAATAAAGTAATAAAATGGCATAAGGCTAGATTAACAGGAGGAAACATACAATCTAATACATGCCCAAAGGAGAATCAAGATATGATGTTCAGATCATAAAATGAGGCTTAAAGAAATGATCAAACCAGGGACCTTTTAAAACTTATTAGACAAACAATAAATTTGCAAGAAATTGACAGGACAGAGAAAGTTAGTGCTCATTAGAAAGGAATCTAGGCAGGGTTTTATCTTATCTAGCACATTAGTAAAAGAGTTACAAGGTTGGTTTATACAGGGCTTTTCAACTCTGGATTTTATAAAGCTTGACATCAGGTTGTTTTGCCCTTCACCAGCGGGGAGGGCACCTATCTTGGGAGAGCTAGTTTTTGCATTTAGAGAGACAAAGGAGAATAAGAGAGCTCCTCCCACTCCTGTTGCTTCTCAAGGGATTTTAATTCAAACTAATCAATATGCCATTGTTGGGATATCTTGGGGTGACCTGTGTCAGGCCTCCGTAATATGGTAGGGGGCTATTGCAATAATTCAGGCAAGAAATAACAGTACCTTGCTACCAGAGTAGTAGCAGATGGAGGGTAAGAAATGGTCCAATTTTAATATAGCCTAAGGATAGAATCGATAGGATTTGCTGATGAATTGGTTGGATATTAGACGAGAGATAAAGGAAAGCTTCAAGCATGACTGCAAGATTTTTAGCCTGAGTAAACCAGAGGATAGTGGTGCCATTAGTTGACATAGAGAAGAGGTTAAGAGAGGAAACTTTTTCATGGGGGATGGTTCCTGAAATCAGTAATTCCATTTAGCATATGTTAATTTGAGAGGACTAGTAGACATTCAAGTGGAGATATTGAGTGGGTAGTTGGAAAATCAGCTTTGGAATTCAGGCTTGTTGTCCTAAGAAATGTCCAAACCAATATCAATGACAATAAAAATAAAACAAAAAGGAAAGAAACACCCAAACCTTATAGAAACTTTTATTTGAGTTTATTTGAGCCAAAATGATGACATGCCAGGAAGCACAATTTCAAATACTCTGGCCAATGAAAATTTTGCAATTTTTTATACCTTTGGAATTAAGGAGGAAACATAAACAAGACTATATGAATGTGGGAAAAGGCAAGGCAGGGAAATCCCTATGATTATAGGATAGTTAACAAGATTAGGTGCCTTTTTGAGGGTAGTTCCTAGGGGTCTGGAAAAGGGTATTACTTCTGGCATTTCAAAGGTATACAAGATGCACAAGAACAATGGACTGGGCTTACTTAAAAACTTTTTACTAAAGAAGTTGTAGGCCTGGGGTGTGACTACCTACCATGACCTGTCCACTTAGGATTTTATGATCAGTTCACCCTTGGAGGTTATTTTCAGTCACTGACCTTGTGTATATTCCTGTTTTCATCCACAGGCTAGAGGCCTGAACTGGAAATACAAATTTATGCCTCAGCAGCATACAGTTATATGGACATATTTTCAAGTCAGGAGTCTGTGTCAGATCCTGGAGCAGGAAGAAGGAAAATAGGTTTGAGGACTGATCCCTGGACCTTCTAACATTTAGAGGTGGAAAAATGAGGACAAACCAGCAAAGAAGATTGAGAAAAAGCAAAACAAAGAAATGTGTGTTCTAAGGCAATGGAAGGAAGCATTTGTAGAAGGAAAGAGTAATATTAACAAGAAAATGCTGCAGATGGATCAAGTTAGAAGAGGACTGAAAATCGACCAGAACATTTAGCCACATGGAAGTTATGGATGATCCTGACTCAGGGATTTTCAGTGAAGTAATGAAGTCAAAGTCTGGTTGTAATGGTTTATAGAGGGAATGAGACGAGAGAAATGGGAGACAGAGTATGCGTAACTCTTTCAGATCATTTTCTGCAAATGAGAACAGAGAAGTAGAACAAGTAGAACAGTAGCTGGGGGAGGAGGGATGTGTTTTTTTTTTTTCTTTCCAGGAATGCTAGAGTAGTTTAATATTTGTAAACTGATAAATATTATTCATTACGCCAACACTTTAGAAAAGCCACATAATACTATTAATTAATGTAAAAAAAGTACATGATGCAATTCAGTAACCACTATATTAATAATAAAAACAAAGTAGCAATGGAAAGAAACATAAGAAAGTTCAAATCTCTATAAAAATTTATTTCAGCCATACAGAGGATATACATGGAAGCAAGATCTCAACAGACTGAGATAAATACTTCTAAAAATAAGTTTGCAGTTTCTTTTATTCATTTGAGATTAAGGAGGTAGTGTAAGGAAGATTACCAGAAAGTGGGAGAAAACAAGGTAGGGACTGGATCACAAGACAGTTAAACTCTTGAGGGTGTCACTTGAAGATCAGCTTACAGGTGTTGTCCTAAGGATGGTATTAGGAGAGGTTTCAAAGGGGGCATTTCAAAGGTTTGTTAGCCTTGGTGCATAAAAACAATGAACAGGGCTTGCTTAAGGCAAGATAAGCTTTTTAGTGAAGAAGTTAGAAGTCTGGTTGTGACAACTCACAATGACCTGCCTAGTTAGGAATTTATGATCAGATCACCCTGTGAAGTAACTTTCCATAGTAACACACTACTCAAAATTGACAAAACCATTTTCTAAAAATTTCCAGAAATTTTTATAGTAAATGGTAAAATGTTTAGATTTCCATTAAAATTGGTAACAAAGTAGTGATGCTCTCTATCACACCTATTTTATTTATTTTATTTTTTTAAATAATTATTTTATTGTTGTTCAATTACAGTTTCTGCATTTCTCCCCACCACTCCCCCACCCAGCCCAGCCAAACCCACCTCCCCCCCTTGCTTCTTCCCTCCCCCCTTGGTTTGGTCCATGTTCCTTTATAGTAGTTCCTGAAAACCCTTCTCCCCACTGTCCCCACCTCAGCTATTATTAGATTGTTCTTAATTTCAATCTCTCTGGTTATATTTTGTTTGTTTTTTTTTTCTTTTGTTGATTATGTTCTAGCTAAAGGTGAGATCCTATGGTATTTGTCCCTCACCACCTGGCTAATTTCACTTAGCATAATGCTGTCCAGTTCTATCCATGCTGTTGCAAAGGGTAGGAGCTCCTTCTTTCACTCTCCTGGGTAGAATTCCATTGTGTAAATCTACCATAGTTTTTTGATCCACTCATTCACTGATGGGCACTTAGGTTGCTTCCAGCACTTGGCTATTGTAAACTATGCTGCTATGAACATTGGGATGCACAGGTTTTTTGCATTGGTGTTTCAGGGCTCTTAGGGTATAATCCCAGCAGTGAAATTGCCAGGTCAAAAGGCAGTTCCATTTCTAGTTTTCTGAGGAAATTCCATACTGTTTTCTACAGTGGCTACAACAGTCTGCAATCCCACCAACAGTGCACTAGGGTTCCCTTTTCTCCGCATCCTCTTCAACACTTTTGTTGATTTATTTATGATGGCCATTCTGACCGATGTGAGGTGGTATCTCATTGTGGTTTTAATTTTCTTCTCTCTGATGGCTAGTGATGTTGAGTATCTTTTCATATGTTTCTGGGCCCTCTGTATGTTGTCCTTGGAGAAGTGTCTGTTCAAGTCTTTTGCCCATTTTTTAATTGGGTTTTTTGTCTTACTGGAGTGGAGTCGTGTGAGTCCTTTATATATTTTAGAGATCATACCCTTGTCCGAGGTATCATTGGAAAGTATGTTTTCCCATATAGTTGGTTTTCTTTTCATTTTAATACTGTTTTCTTAGCTTTGCAGAAGCTTTTTAATTTGATGAGGTCCCATTTGTTTATTCTTTCTTTTATGTCCCTTGCTTTAAGGGACACATCAGTGAAGAGGTTGCCACATGGAATCTCTGAGATTTTCCTGCCAATGTTTTCTTCTAGGAGTTTAATGGTGTGACAACTTATATTTAAATCTTTTATCCACCTTGAATTTATTTTTGTGTATGGTGTAAATTGGTGATTGAGTTTCATTTTTTTGCATGTAGCTGTCCAGCTCTCCCAACACCATTTGTTCAAGAGGCTATTTTTACTCTATTTTATGCTTCTGTCCCCTTTGTCAAATATTAATTGACTGTAGAGACTGAGTTTATTTCTGGACTCTCTGTTCTGTTTCATTGGTCTATGTGACTGTTTTTATGCTAGTACCAGGCTGTTTTGATTATAGTGGCCTTGTAATACAGTTTGATACCAGGTATTGTGATCCCTTCTACTTTACTCTTCTTTGTCAGAATTGCAGCAGCTATTTGGAGTCATTTATGGTTCCATGTAAATTTTTGAAGTGTTTGTTCTATATCTGTGAAATATGTCATTGGTACTTTAATAAGTATTGCACTGAATCTATAAATTGCTTTGAGTAGTATGGGCATCTTGATGAAGTTAATTCTTCTAATCCATGAGCATGGTACATGCTTTCATTTGTTTGTATCTTCCTTAATTTCTTTCTTCAGTGTTATATAGTTATCTGAGTACTGGTCTTTTATCCCCTTGATTAGATTTATTCCTAGGTACTTTATTTTTCTTGTTGCTATATCAAATGGAATTTTTTCCCGCTGATTTCTGTTTTTGATATTTCATTGTTGGTGTAGAAAAATGCCTTTGAACTCTGAGTATTGACTTTATATCCTTCTGTTTTGCCAAATTCATTTATTAGGTTGAGTAGTTTTTTGTTGGAGTCCATAGGGTTTTCTATGTACACTATCATGTCATCTGCAAACAATGATAGTTTTACTTCCTCTTTTCCAATTTGGATGCCTTTTATTTCTTTTTCTTGTCTGATAGCTATGGCTACTATTCCAGTACTGTGTTGAATAGGAGTGGTGAAAGCAGGCATCCTTTTCTTGTTCCTGATCTTAGTTGAAAACTCTAAGTTTTTCTCCACTGAGTATGATGTTGGCTGTAGGTCTCTCATATATACCCTTTTTTATGTTGAGGAATGCTCCTTCTCTTCCCACTCTACTAAGTGTTTTTGTGGTAAATGGGTGCTGTACCTTATCAAATGCTTTTTCTGAATCTATTGATATGATCATGTGATTTTTGTCTTTTGTTTGTTTATGTGTTGTATTATGTTTATTGATTTGTGAATATTGTACCATCCTTGCATCTCTGGGATGAATCCCATTTGGTCATGGTGTATGATCTATTTAACATACTGCTGGATGTGGTTTGCCAATATTTTGTTGAGGATTATAGCATCTATGTTCATCAGCGATATTGGCCTGAAGTTTTCTTTCTTTGTTATGTCTTTATCTGGTTTTGGGATTAGGGTGATGCTGGCTTCATAGAAAGAGTTTGGGAGTCTTCCATATTCTTAGTTTTTTGGAATAATCTGTAGAGGATGGGGGTTAGCTCTCACTTAGATGCTTTGTAAAATTCTTCTATGAAACTATCTGGTCCAGAGATTTTGTGTGTCGGAAGCTTTTTGATGATTTCAATTTCATCAGCTGTTATTGGTCTGTCCAGGCTTTCTGCTTCTTCTTCACTGAGTTTTGGAAGATTTTATTTTTCTAGAAATTTGTTCATTTCACCTAGGTTTTCAAATTTCTTGGTGTATAGTTCTTGGTAGTAATTTCCTACGATCCTTTGTATTTCAGTGGTGTCAGTTGTAATCTCTAGTCTTACATGTCTGATTGTGTTTATTTGGGTCCTCTCTCTTTTTTTCTTGATGAGCCTGCTTAAAGGCTTGTTGATTTTTGTTTATCTTCTCAAAGAACCAGCTCCTGGATTCATT
This sequence comes from Phyllostomus discolor, assembly GCF_004126475.2. NCBI lineage: Eukaryota > Metazoa > Chordata > Mammalia > Chiroptera > Phyllostomidae > Phyllostomus > Phyllostomus discolor. Next base: position 87,797,318 of record NC_040908.2, on the reverse strand, counting down.
GATCCTTAGAATTGTGCTTTTAGTCTCTGTCATTTAATTCTGCTCTGATCTTGGTTATTTCCTTCCTTCTACTTGCTCTGGGCTGTTTTTGTTGTTGTTCCTCAAGTTCCTGTAGGTGTAGGGTTAGGTTGTTTGTTTGAAATAACCTCCTATACTTCTATCTTTTTTAGGTAGGCCTGTATCGCTATGAACTCCCCTCCCAGGACTGCCTTCACTGTGTCCCATAAGTTTTCAGTTGTTGTGAGTTAATTTTCATTTGTTTCCAGAAACTTTTTGATTTCTTCCCTAATCTCATTCTTGACCCATTCATTGTTTAATAGCATGCTATTCAATCTCCATGAGTTTGAGTGTTGGGGATTTTTACCTTGAGGTTGGTTTCTCGTTTCAGTCCCATGTGGTCAAAGAAAATGCTTAATATGATTTCAATTTTCCTGAATTTGTTGAGGATTTTTTAGGTGCTATCATGTGGTCAGTCTTTGAAAATGTTCCATGTGCATTTGAAAAGAATGTGTATTTTGGTTCTTTGGCTTTCTATATATCGGTTAAGTCCATTTGATCTTGGGCATTGTTCAATGCCAGAATATCTTTGTTGATATTTTGTTTGGAAGACCTGTCTATTTTTTACAGAGGGGTGTGAAAATCTCCTACTATAATTGTGTTGCTGTCAATATCTTTCTTGAAGTCCTCCAAGGTTTTCTGTATGTATCTGGGTGCTCCTATGTTGGGTGCATAGATATTTACCATGTTTATGTCTTCTGGATGAATTCTTCCCATGATTATTATGAAGTAACCTTCTTGGTCTCTTTTTATGGCTTTTTTTGAAGTCTATTTTGTCTGATACGAGTATTGCTACCCCATCTTTTTTTTCCCTGTCCATTTCCTTGGAACATTTGTTTCCAGCCCTGTACTTTCAGTCTGTGTAGGTCTTTTGTTCTGAGATGGGTCTCTGGTAGGCAGCATATGTGTGGGTCATGTTTTCTTGTCCATTCTGCTCTTCTGTATCTTTTGATTGGGGCATTTAATCCATTTACATTTAAGGTTATTATTGATAGGTACTTATTTACTGCCATTTTTTCATACCTGTGTTCCTCTCTCTTTCACTGTTTTTTTTTTTTTTTTTTCCCAGTTCTTAAAGCAAACCCTTTAGTATCTCTCATAGAGCTGGTTTAGAAGAGATATATTCTTTGAGGCTTCTTTTGTCTGCGAGACTCCTTATTGGCCTTCCATTTTAATTGAGAGCCTTTCTGGATAAAGTAGTCTTGGTTGTAGGCCTCTAGTTCTCATTACTTGGAATATATCTTGCCATTCCCTTCTGGCTTGGAGCATTTTCATTGAGAAGTCAGCTGCTAGTCTTTTCGGGGCTCCCTTGTACATTACTTCCTGTTTCTCTCTTGCTGCCTTTAAGATTCTCTCTTTGTCTTGGAATTTTGCCATTTTAATTATGATATGTCTTAAAGTGGGCCTCTTTGGGTTCCTCTTGATTGGGACTGTCTGTGTTTCCTGGATATGTATGACTTTTTCTCTCATCAAATTGGGGAAGTTTTCCATCATTACTTTTTCAAGCAGTTTTTCTACTCCTTGCTCTTTTTTTTCTCCTTCTGGTATCCCTATTATATGAATATTATTACACTTCATGTTGTCCTGAATTTCCCTTAACCTCTCTTCATTCTTTCTGAGCCTCTTTTCCCTTTCTTGCTTATTCTGGGTATTTTTTCCTACCTTGTTCTCCAGCTCACTGATCCAATCCTCTGCTTCATTGATCCTGCTTTTGATTCTTTCTACTGTGTTCTTCAGTTCAGAAAATTGTATTCTTCATTTCCTATTAGTCCTTGTTGATAGTTTCTATTTCCTTTTTTATGTTGATATAGTTTGTAGTGAGTTCATTGTAGTTTTCCTGTATATTTTAGTAATTTTCTGTGAGCTCATAGAGCTTCCTGATAACCATATCAATATCTGATAGTTGAGTTGTCTCTTTTTCATTTAGCATTCTTTGTGAGGCTTCCTTTTTTCATTTCATTTAGGGATTGTTTATTTGTCTTTCCATTGTTTGTGAGACTCTTCTTGTTAGCCTCTGCTTCTTAAATTGATCTGTTCGGACTCCCTGGGTTTCTGCTATGAACTTCTATGGTAGAAGACCTGTGAGATCCAGTGGTGCAGTCTCCTTGATCTCCCAAGCTCACTGGTCTTGGGCTGTTGTTTATGTTGGCTCTGTGTTTGTCTTTGGGTTTTGATTGTTGTTGGGTCTTTCTTTGGTGGGTCCTTCCATCCAGCTGGTTAACTGAGGGTCACTCCATCCACCACCTCTTGTATTCTGTTGTGCTGATGTGGGCAGGTTGTGTTGAAGCTATTTCTTCTGTGTGTACAAGGTTTTGAGGACTCTCTTTTGCTCTTGTTCAGTTGTTTGTTCTGAGTAATTTCTCCACCATTTATTTGTATTTCCAGATAGGTCCTGGGTTGAGTTAGTGTGGCTTCCACTCCCTCCTCACCTTCTTCTTGTTATCTGTTGGTGATTCCTTTGTTGGTGGGTTTCCTCTTCCAGCAGGTATCCTGGTGTTCACAGCTTCCACCTACTCTTTTTTGTGATTAGTTGGAGGGGGAAGAGAAAATGGTTTAAGACTACAGGAATGTATTCTATGATATTTAAAGTATCAACCCATAGAGAGGAGATAGGAGATCCTTGGACTATGTATAGTGTTAACCATGATATTCCACCCAGCTAACCACTTTTTAGAAAGGGTGGAAAGAAGATATGACTCTTGTTGTTGGGGAAAGATTGTGAGTTGGATCTAGAAAGCAGTGAGCTTGTGGGAGGTCAGATTATGAGGTAAAGTGAGAGTAAAGGATAGAAAATAGGTGTGGTGTGTAAGAGAATAGAGTTAACCACAACAGTAATAAAGTTCAGGAAAGAGTGAAATGGACTAAGATCTGGGCAGGGTGCTGTGTAGTATTTACAATTGTATGGAACAACAATTATTTACAATAATAATGGAGCAACAATCATATGAGAGAATCTATGTGATCTTGATGACAAGAATAGGAAGTATAGGACCTAGAGTAGTGTGCTAATGAAACACAAGTGAAGGGAAAGACAGTAAATTAAAAATATACTATGAAAGAGAGAACAAGGGAAACCAATCAAACAATGCAATTTAAGCAGCCAAGAGAAGAAGACTAAACAGAAAGAAGAGAAATACAAAAATACTAGTGAAATGTAAGATGTAAGAATAATGAAAAATAATAATAGAAATATACAATAACTTGCAAGTTCTCTGGAGTAGCAAAGTGAAATTTGTCTCACTGTCTCAGCTGCTGGGATGCCCCCTCTTTGGGTACAACTCTGGTGTTTTCACAGTTCCAGGTTTAATTGTCTCACTTGTGGGAATTAAAAAAAAGAAGAAGAAGGAAGGAAGAAGAGATAAAAAGGGAAAGAAAGGAAGAAGGAATAAAAAAAAGAAAGAAGGAAAGAGAGGAAGGAGTTAAAAGAAAAAAAATTACTTAAAAAAAAGCCTCCTGCTGGCTTCAAGCTAGCCAAGCCAGTTCTTCTGGTCTTCCTGGCTGCAGCAGGCTGAGTGGGGACTGGTTTTGCTTTCCTTCCTTCCTTAGCAACACTTGCCCAGCCCCCAGCCTAGTTCCTCTGTTCACTGCCGGGCCCCAGTGCCCTTTTGCACCCAGCCTAGGCCGTTAGTCCACCATTTGCACTGTCCTTGAGGTGCACCAACTAGGGGCAATTCACACCCACCACTTCTCACTCTTTGCTGTCCGAGATGCTAGGGACTCTCAGCACCCCTTCAGGCTTGTTCAGCCACCCCACTGAGCTAAGTCTTTCTGGGGATTTCTGCCTCCCTGAGTCCTGTAGTTCTCCTCTGTGGGGGTGCCTCTGGTTTCCTCTTAGAGAGCCAGTTGGCCTTGCAGGGCAGGGGTGCCACTGTGGCTCCTGCTGTGGATGCAGGTGTGTGCCTCCTCTGCTGCTTCCCAGTGGGTGCAGGGGTGGGAGCATGGTTCCTCTGGGTGGTGGGCTCAGGAACACTCTGTCCCTGGCCGGTGGGTGTGGCAGGACGAGCAGCTACCAGTTCTGCAGGTTCTATCACATCCATTAACTTCAACATTATTTTTTTGAAAGGGGTTTTAAATACAAGTGGAAGTTTATTTAGAAGGTCACAGAGGTAGAAAAAGTGAGCCAGCTGGGCTGTATGGGCTCAGAAAAACAAGTTACAAAAGCAAAACAAGGGCCCTTGGAGCTTAGGGGGGTGGAAAGAGAACAAAAGTATGCTCTGTAGGCAGTTACCAAGTCCAGGGAGCGGAATTGTGCTCTGTAAGGAGCCTCAGAGTTCAACTGCAAAAATGCAAATGCTAGGAGACAAATTATGACATTAAAGCTCTGGTAAGTCCTCATAACCTAGGAACCACTACTACAATCAATATGTAGAATATTTTCATTACCCCAGAGAGTTCCCTCACACTTCTTACTGCCATGTTCCCTCGTCTCCAACCCCAGGCAACCACTGATCAGATTTCTATATAAAGAAAAGCCTTTCGAGGCTTCCAGTCAAGATCACAGGGTAGGCAGACATGGCTTACCTTTCCACACAACCACAACAAAACTACAACTAAAATATAGAGCAACCATCACTGATAAACAACAGAAATCAAGTTGAATGGAAGTCAGACAACTACGGAATTAAAGAAACCACATGAATCCAGACTGGTAGGAGTAGCACAGATATGGAACAGGCAGGTCCCATATCCATGTGGGGTGGATAAAAATTTGGGAGGGATATCTTGGGAGCAAGGAGCCCCAGACGCACAGCAGGCCCCTCGGCCCAGAGTTCCAGTACAAAGAAGGTAAGTTCCCACAACTTCTGACTGCAAAAACCAGTGAGAATTGAGTTAGTGGAAGAAACTTCTAGAGTCCCAAGCAGTTCCCTTTAAAGAACCATTATGCATTAAAAAGAACCATTTTATCAGTAAAATGGGAGCATGTATTAGGTGCCAGGCTAAGTCCTTAATGTGTCTTACCTCATTTACTCTTTATATCAACCCTTTGAGGTACGAACTGTTATATTCCCAATCTACAGATAAGGAAAGCAAGGCTCCAGAAGTTAAATAATTTGTTCAAGATCACACAACAAGTGATGAGGCAGGGATTCAAAGTCTAACTCTGGAGCCTATAACCTAGACTATTATAATATACTACCTTACCTTGATAACATAATTAGATAATCAAAGTATTAATGTATGCAAAAATGCTTAAAGCCCTTTATGCATGTTATCTTTACCTCACTACATGGGTATCATTCATCAACAGAGGGCATCAAGATTTAAAGAGAAAAGCACTAAGATGGTTCCTCAGGGCTCCTCGAGTTCCAGTCCTGAGTTCTGTGTGTCTTAGTGGCTGTGGTAAGTCACTTAATATTTTGAGCTTCAATTGTTTTAATTTATAAAAATGATTGTCATTGAGATCCATCTAGCTAGAAAATTATGCCATTTTCTCATTTTATGATCTTTTGGATCTAACTTTCTCTCACATACTGGCTCTAAGCATTCTCCTATAGGAGACTTGAATTTTCTACCCTTGCTCCCCCTTACTAAGTGCCTTCAGTTCATATACAAGATTATCAAAAAGTATAACATGCCTAGAAAAATCTGTGAACAATAGAAAAAGGAATCTTTTTCTTTTGAAAGTTGTGTTTATTTTGTTTTCTTTTGTTTTGAGTAGGTAGTACATTTACATTGTCCAAAAGTCAAAATACTACCACAAGTCATACACTGAGGAGTTCTGCTCCCTTCCTTGCCCCTGTCTACCCTATTCCCCATGCCTCTGTTTTTCCTTTATTATTTGTATTTCCAGTGCTTATCTATGCAAATTCAAGCAAAATGAATATAAATATTCTTATTTTCTCCCCCCATTCTTACACAAAAGATGATACATTATTTTCTTCATTATATGCTTTGCCTTTTTCACTTAACAATGTATCTTGGAAGTAACCCTGCATCAGTACACAAGAGCTTCCTTTCCTTTATTCATTTTTTAGCTGCATATTATTCAATTGTGTGGTAGTACAGTAATCCCCCTTATCCATGGAGGATATATTCCAAGACCTCCAAAGGATGCTTGAAGCCATGGATAGTATCAACCCCTACATATACTATGTTTTTTCATATATACCTTGTCACTTATGGCTTCTCTTTGTTACCAGACAGGGGCCTGGCCCTAAGTGGATCTGCCTAGGGCTAGCTGTAGCGTGTGGGTTCTTGATTTTGTGTAGGAAAGATTTCACAAGACAAGTCCAGGTGACTATGAGGACACATTTAGTAAAGCTGGGGACAGTGAAACAAGAAAGGGCTTAGCATATAAGAAGCGACAGGAGAGCCTAGGCAGGGCTGCCTTAGCTCACTGGGAAGTCAGAGAAAAGGGTGTCTTTGGGGACAGGTTCAGGGGATTAGCCTGGGACAAGCTGTGAGCTGCCCATTGCCTTAGAGTTTAAGAGATGTGTGCTTGGTGGGGAAGAAGTAGGGGAAGAAAAAAGGAAAGGAAATAGTGCTGGCTGCTCCCAGAGGAAGAACACTCACCCTGAGTCCTTTGTCTTGAGGCTTTTATCTCTCTTGCAGGCAGGAATCTTAGGCAAGGTCTTAGGGGAGAATTTCAGCAGAATAGTCATTAGTTCTCCAGGCGTGCCCTTTCAGGGTCATGGTTGCCACTGATAAGTCAGTGACAGGGCAGGGGTCATTAGTCATTGCAGTTGGTCCCAGCATCACCCACCTTGTTTTGCTTCTTTTCTGGGCCTAGAGCTGAAACACAACTGAGGCCTAGATGTTATCTCCAAGGAGGTGAACTTTTGTGTCTGGATGTAAAATGCTAAGTCATTGTGTTCAGCTATCTGTCTCAGTTCCCTATTCTGCTTGCCAAGGAATTTCCCTAGCTTCTCACTATCCTGCCTCATCTTTGCCATACAGTGATCCCTCACCTATCACGGGAGTTACATTCCAGAGACCCCTGCAATAGGTGAAAATCCACGAAGTAGTGGCATTATATTTATTTTATTTTTTTATATATATTTTAAGGCTTTATAAACCCTTCCCATACTCCTATAAACCTTTCCCACTCTCTTATTAACCTTCCCCATACTCTTATAAACACTTCATATGCTCTTAAACACTTTCTACATTCTCAAACCTACGTAATTTTAATGACATATAAAATTCTATATGGGTACTCACCAGTGAAGTATACTACAACTTGAATGATGAAGGTCATGAATTATGTAGCTATGCAGTACTGATGGCGATGAAGGTGATGATGATGAGATGAATGTACTGCACAGCCAAGAAAAGCAGTACAGCTCTTCTGAAGGCACCACTTCATCAGGTGCTTCATCAGGTGGTGCAGTATCTTTGCCCTGGGCTGTAACTTCTATTTCTGCTAAAGGCATAGGTGTAACTGATCTCTTCGTCCGAGTGATGAACATAATTATGGGGAGTTGCTGGTGCTGTTTTTTATCCACAGAGGCAGCTTCTCCATGCAGAGAAACATTCTTGAGTCTAAAGCATCTCCGAAATTTGTCAAACCAGCCCTTGCTGGCACTGAATGGGGTTGGTCTGGTGGGAGAAGCACTCGATGGTCCTGCTTCTGCGTCGTCGTCCTCATTTCATCCTCGTCACCATCATGAACGTCTGTGCTTTCCACAAAACTGTCATAAAGTTTCTTGGCCTTCGTCTGGGTGGTCTTAGTATCCAGTGAGATATTCTTCTTCCTGCAGTCATTTATCCACAGGGCCAATGCAGACTCTATCCTCACAATCACCTTATTGTGGGAAGTGACCACCCTCTTTGCAGTCTTGTTAAAAGTCATTGTTGCCATAGACCTAATATTTTTCTCATCTTTCTTTATGTAGTGAGCAGTAGATTCATTGATCCCGAAATGGTGGCCTAGAGCCACATAGCTTTTGCCTTCCTTTAATCTGTCGAGAAGTTCCACCTTTTCTTTAATGGTAAGCATATTCCTCTGGCGCTTGGGTTCAATGCCACAAGTCTTAGAAGGTGCAGAACATTTGGGTGGCATTGTAGGGTTTGAAATAAATTCAAACTTTTATGAAAATTTCACAAAAACACAACACTGCAGAACAACGCTACACACAGTGATCAGACATCAATGTGAAGTGGACAAGAAGAGATGCTGAATGTATGGGCACAGTGCTAGAGAGCAAAAAGACCGATGCTACAGTCACTGAGCCAAGCAGCACCCAGCACACAGGGCTGTGGTTGGTCACCTTCCATTCCATCAGCCAATAGTGCGCCATGTACTCATGTTGGCAAACTTGCGCAAGCAGTAGTGGCATATGCATTTCCATTGTGTACAGTATGGTATTTATCTGCTGATGAAATACATACTGTATTTTATTTCAATTTAATATTCTTTTAATATGTTTGAATTAGCATTTTTATATTTTTTATATTTAAAATTTTTTAGGCAAACATAATTAAAATAATAAATATCTATACTTATACATATAAATACATAAATACCTATAGACATAAATACCTATATAACACAAAATCCTGCGATAGAGTGAAAACTCCATTTTTTAAAAAGATTTTATTTATTTATTTTTAGAGAGGGAAGGGAGGGAGAAAGAGAGAGAGAGAGAAACATCAATGTGTGGTTGCTGGGGGCCGTGGCCTGCAACCCAGGCATGTGCCCTGACTGGGAATCGAACCTGCGATGCTTTGGTTCGCAACCTGCGCTCAATCCACTAAGCTACGCCAGCCAGGGCAAAAACTCCATTTTAAAAAAAAGCCCCATGATACAGTGGAGCCACAATAAGTGAACCGCGATATAGTGAGGGACGACTATATTTGAATTACCAGCATCACTACTCTTACATTTTGGGGCCATTAACTAAAATAATGGTTACTTGGACACAAGCACTGCAATACCAAGACAGTCACTCTGATAAATGAGATGGCTACTGGCTACTGACTGGTGGGGACCTGGCAGGGACTGTGTACAGCATGGATATGCTGGACAAGGAGACCATTCTTGTCCCAAGCAGGATGGAGTGGAAAAGAGTGAGATTTCATTATGCTACACAGACAGCACCATTTAAAACTTATGAATTGTTTATTTCTGGAATTTTCCATTTAATATGTTTGGACCTCAGTTGATCATGGGTAAATGGAACAGTAGAAAGCAAAACCTGCAGGTAAGGGAGAACTGCTTGCTGTACCATAGCTTATTTACCATATTTTTCAGACTATAAGACACTTTCCCCCCAAATTTGGGGGAGAAATGGGGGTGCATCTTATAGTCCAAATGTTGCTTCCCTGGCTCGCTGAGGGGGAGGGGCAGTGGCCTATGTTATTTATGTTATTAAATATTTTACCACATTTTTTGCTTCAAACTTTTTTTTTCCTATTTTCCTCCTCTAAAACCCAGGTGTGTCTTTATGGTCCAGTGCATCTTACAGTCCAAAAAATTCGGTAATCTCCTCACAAAGAACACTTGAAAGGCATTTCTAATAGTTTCTATTACAGACAATGCTGCAAATAACACTGTACACCCATTATTTTGTATCATACACAGCTGTATCTATAGAACAAATTTCCAGAAGTGGCATTCCTGGATTAAATGTAATCTAGGGGCTAAATGTAATTTTAGGACTGTATAAATGTAACTACTTCTTCACTTTAAATAGTTGAAATTATATTCAACCCTTTGAAGGCAACCATGAGGCTGATTTGGCCCCCAGTGAAAATGAGTTTGACACCCCTGACCTAGGTATATTTCAGAGCACTTCTTGTACATAGCTTCACCAAAATTGAGTTATTTAACATTGGATTTTTAAATATTCTAATAGAAAAATGATATGCACAAGGATTTTAATTTGCATGAAGGTGGAGCTTTTAAAAAAAGAGTCGAGAAGTTGAAATGCTGTTTAACATTTAAGGTAAGTTTTGATGGAAATGGGTTTTTCAAAGCAGATCCCAAGTCTGAAGCTTTGCAGCGGACTAGTAGTCAGAAACTCCTGTAAATAATAATTGACATTGAAACAAAACAATTTTTTAACTCAAAGCTTTATGTCAGCTAAGTTCAAGGAAATTTGGCAATTGCTCTCAAGTTACTCAATCTTAATCTAGAGATCAAATGCTGCATTCCTGGAGACCAGCCTTGAGCTGTCCCACAGCACTGTTAACTAAATTTTCTTTATTGTTAAGCTCTCGTCTGGCCTGCATATTAATAACTTCAAATTAATAACTGTATGTTAATAAACTGCAAAGGCAAAGTAATCATGGCTAAGGTCTTGAACAGAATCACAGAGTAAAAATAAGTATGAACAAGATGAAAAACAAATGGAGGAAATCCATTTTGACATCGAGTCAATGAAATTCATGCATACACACCAGCAACAGCACTACTTTCAGATTCAAAGACATGGTAATGTGTAGACTCCATTTTATTTTTCCTGTCAAGTCTAAAGGTGAATAAATCCACTTGTTGGAAGAATGTAATATAGAATATACATTGTATCTATTGTTTTTATGTGTTATAGAAACTACTATACTCAAGGCCATTTAGTATAATTTCTTTTGATAACATCCTAAACCTCATTTTATGTAAATATACTGTGCCCTAGTGTATTCATCAGTAATAATAATGATGCTGCTGCCTACCTCATAGTGGTTTTGTAAAGATGAAGTAAATAAAAAAATGTAAAGCACCTTGGACAGTGTTTGGCACACAGTGAGCACTAAGTAAATGTTAGGTATTATATTTATTCTTTTGCTAGTAAGAAATTTTATGTAACTGAAGAATCATTGGATGTGGTACCCATGGTAGGCACCATATATATTGAGGAAAGTCTTGAAACCTTAAGACACACTTCCAAATGGCTCACTATCAAAGGATAAATGGAGTGGAAATTTGAAAATATTTAAACTGAACAATAAATAAAATATTGCATTTCAAACTTGGGACACAACCAAACATACTACCTAGAGGGAATTTAAATACTTAGTGAAATTAAAATACTTCTTTTAAAAACAAAACTAAAAATTAATGAGCTAAATATCTAGATCCAGAAGTTAGAACGGGTGATCTAAATTACTTAGAATTAAGAACATCATAAAGATAAGTAAATAAAATTAGAAAGCAAAGATATAGCAGAGAAGATCAATGTTATTATTTGAAAAGACTAATAAAGTAAACTTTTGACAAGATTGCTCAAAGAAAAAGGAGAGAAAATGGAGACAATAATATGAGAAATATAAAAAAACAACTTAGCTATAGATATATCAAAGATTTTTGAAAAACATGAATAAATACTTGGAAAAAATTATGCCAAAAGATTTTGAAATGTTAGGTAAAATATACAATTTTCTAGAAAATTATAACTTTATAAACTACCTTGTAAATAAATACAAAACATAAAAAACCCCTGTAAGTATGACAGGTAAATAAAGCGAAACAACCAATCATTTATCTTGCCTTTCCTATACAGGCTGTACTTCAGGATGTTGGAAGAGAATGTGAGGTAAGCCTGTCTTTATAGAAGTAGTCTACGTAGTCAGTGAAGAAGGAAGGACAATTAGGACACCAGCATTTTGCACAGCCAAGTGAACTGTTTATGAGGAGTGGCTAATATCACTATTTAATAGTCAACCAACTATTAAATTTGAGGGGCATTTTAAAAAGTTAACAAGTACCTAAGAAGTAATCTTTAAGAAATGGGACCTGAAACCCAGAAAACCACTTGATAAAGTTCTTGTCAACAAATGATATTTAATTGTAAGCTATGATAAAGGAATTTATAGTATGTAAGCTTCACGGAAGTTGCATGCATCAAAGAATGGCTCCTGCAAAGTTCTGACCTGAGTCGTAGAGACTGGCTATGCATTAGCCAGGTGCAGGCAGTGGAATACAACAGCTGCAGAGGAGAAGGGCATGAGGCAGGACCAATGCTCAGTGGGCAGCAGAAAGAGCTGGAAGGGTGTTGTGTCCAGCTGAGCAGTTTGTTTTGTTCTCTTAATAAATGGTGATGGAATGTCATTTAATTGTTATCTCTTAAGGGTTGTGGAATGTCATTCGAAGACTTTCATCAAGAAAGTAACATGACCAAATCAGTATTTTGACTGGATCAGCCTACTGGCAGTGTGGAGGATGCCTTAGAACAAGATAGGGTGGGAAAGGGATTCCTGGACATGGACAACAGTGTGGTGATTGCAGGGAGGGAGGGGGATATAAGGGGACTAAATGATAATGGGAAAAAATGCAGTAAAGATTAAATTAAAAAAAAACAAAAAAAGAGAGAAGATACTTAGAGAAGCTATATTTAAAAAAATAAAAATAAAAATTTTGAGAGCTAAAAATAAAGACTGAAAATAGAAAGAACAGTTAAGACAAAGATAGTACTTTATGAAATATCAGTTGTAGTTTTAAAGTTAGAAAACTCACCAATATTATCAGCTGTATTAACAAATAACCTGGGAGTTCAGTGAGTAATTTCTTGGAATGAAATATACCTAGGTCTAATTTCATACTCCTTTTTAAAAATTTAGATAATGATAATTTCTGACTTTATCCCTAAATTATAGGCACACCTCATTTTATTATGTTTTACTTTTCATGCTTCACAAGCGTTGTGTTTCTTACAAACTGAAGGGAAGACCTACCATCAAAAATATTGACTTATTTTATTGTGATAATTGCTTTATTAAGGTGGCCTGGAACTGAATTTGAAATCTCTGAGGTATGCCTATATATGGATCATGTAGAAAGTTAAGCATTTACTATTAAATGTAGAGTTGAAAAATATATGCTATATTAATAATATAATACATAAAATTTAATGAATAATATATGTAAATATATAATAAAATAGAGATGTTCCTCACTTTATGATGCAGTTACATCCTGATAAACCAATTATAAATTGAAAATATTATTAACTGGAAATGCACTTAACCTACCAAATATCACAGCTTAGCTCATTCTGTTTCTATTGCATGCATATCACTTTCCCACTGTCGTAAAGGAAACATTGGAAGTCAAACCATTGTAAGTCAGGGATTGTCTGTGTAATAAAAATACCAAAATAATCATTTCTTGTGCTTATGCCTTGAGCTTGGGACAAAGAATGCCTAGATTTAAATTTTAGATTTGCAACTTGCTAGCAATATGATTCTAAGAAATTCACAAGTACTGTGCACCTCAGTTTCCTCATAAAAATAAGAGGCCAAGAGATTGCTTTGTTCACTGCTGTGTCTCCAGCATGGGCATGGTGATTTTACAAACTGCTGATATCAAATATTTATTGATTAAAGGCATTTATTACTTACAGGCAAATCTATTTTACAGAGTTGCTGTGAAGAAATGAGATAAAAATTGTGAAAATCCCTAAGGTAGTTTTTAACAAAGACATTATTAAATAGCTGCTTTGTGATAGGCACTATGCCAGGAGGTAGGAATATGAAGATGAATAAGATAGCATCCCTACTCTTGGGAGCTTCCGTCCAGAGGAGCTGCACAAAGTATATGTGATGGAGCACAGAGTAGGTGCTCCATAAACATTGTGAAGCTCAGAGTAGGTGCTCAATAAACATTGACTCTGAATTTTACGACACTTTAAAGTTCATAAAACACTTTCATGAACACTATCCTTTTTGAAACAACAGATACTGTAAGTTTTACAAGAATAAACAAAGGTCTTAGGCATTCAGCAGAGGAAGGGATGATCTGTTGGAATGCATAGGCATGACTTCATGGGAAAGAGAATTTGAGATGAATTTCAAAATATGCATGGATTTTAACAGGAATGAAAGATGGAGAGGTAGTTTTTTTTTTTTTTTTTTAAGATTTTATTTGTTTATTTTTAGAGGGGAAGGGAGGGAGATAGACAGAGAGAGAGAGAAACATCAATGTGCGGTTGCTGGGGGTTATGGCCTGCAACCCAGGCATGTACCCTGGCTGGGAATTGAACCTGGGACACTTTGGTTCCCAGTTCTCGCTCAATCCACTGAGCTATGCCAGCCAGGGCGAGAGGTAGTTTTATAAAAACAGAAATGTATAAGCGAAAGCTTGTCCTCAGTAATTCCATATTGTTTTTTATCTGTGTTCATGAACCACATGTTTACAAATCTCTGGAATATTGCTGCATGAATACTGGTAACTATAATCTTTGAAATCAATCTTTACCTGCCTTTGAAAATCTGGAGAATATTTTTTCTATCTCTTATTTTCATACATGTTTCATGAATTCTGATGATTGGTAGTGGAAGTTACATGACATTACTTTATTCACAAATACTTATGGACCCCTTGCCCTGTACCTGGAAGTGTGCAGGCTACTAAGATGAACTGTGAATGCAAACAACTGTTCTATAAAGCATAAAGCTGTAAGTGCCATAACCAAGTTGAAGCTAGAAAGAAGGGTTGAGAGGACAGGGAATATCTGCATTTTTTTTTCAGTATTCTTCCTACAATTAATTCATCTGACTTTGGAGACTTCATGCTATAAAAATATTAACTGTTCTTTCACAACCTCCTCTTTTGCAATACTTGTCTGGGTTTGTGTCCTTTCCAACTTGAATTCTTTCTCTTTATCATCTGCTTGGGGCAATTTAGGGGCTAAGCCACTGCCTTCAGTCATTAGATTAAAGGTCCAGTATACATTGTCTGGAGAGACTTTACTTTAGTCTCTTCTTTATTGTTCCAAATAGTCTTTCAACTATCTGTTTTTGTGTTTAGCATATTTGCAATATCCACTTGACTTTGGCCTTTAGTAGCCTTAAGACCAGTCTTAGGGGCACAGTCTTGAGTTTCCTCAGGCTTGTACTGTACTGTGCTTCTCCTATCCTAAGTTCTAAGGGTCCTGAAAGACTCCTGACCAAGGAAACAAGAGGCAGCCGCACTTCTCAGGGCTTACCTCCTGATCCTGTTTCTAGGGGCCCTTCCTTTGCCTCAGGGTCGGGGGGATGGGGACTGGCCTTAGGAAGAAGGCCCAGGAAGTTATCTATCATTGTTTGTGACGCACTAGGCTGGTTGTGTGTTTTGTGTTAGTCTAACCCCCAGAATGGCCCTGAAGGATGGAACATCTTATCCATGAAAGTGTTATGGAAACTCTGATCCTCTAAGAGAAAAATTTATCCAAGGTCTCAGAGCTTAACGGAGCTCAAAAGTGGTAGACCTTGAATTTGAACTTTGCTAATTTTTACCTCAAAGCCCATGCTCTTTCCACCACAACATATTACCATGATAAAGTATATTTTAAAGAACATCTTTCTGGTTTTTGTACAAGTCTTTTTAAAAATCTCAGTTTATCAAAGTTTCTTTTTAAGTCTCATGAAGTTCAAGTACGCAAGAAGCATTTGCCATTCAGACCTAGAATTACTACCTGCCCCCTTCAGTATCCTCAAATTTACTCATTGTGATGATTTATAACTTTATAATCATAACTATTCCTCTGGGTAGTACATCTATTGGCATTCTGAGATTTCTGAAGTTTCCTATTGTCCTTGTTTGATAATGTCCAGAATTCCCTTTTACGTTAACTAATTTGAACTCCGAGATGACACAATTTATCACGTTGTGTTTTATTTTAATGGGGGCGCAGGGAGGAGGGAAGAGCGGAACAAAAGAAAGTGGGTTAACTGGGGGTTGTTTTACTGTTATCTTTCTGTCAGACGTTCAGTTATCTTCTAAAATTTATTGTTTTTACGTGGCAACTCTAAATGCTTAACAAAGCTGCAAGGTTAAGACAAAACCTGGTCAGTAGGTTAAAAAAAAAAAAATCCAAACCCTAAATGCTTAGCCCCGCCCCCTAAAACACCAGTCAAGGAGGCGTGGGAGCCGCGGGGACGGGCTGTGCTTTGGCCGCTACAGAATTTATAGGGCACCCGGAAGGTTCACGGAGCCATCTCCGAGCAGAACGAGAGGGACCTCTACCATACCCCGGCCTTCCGGGACTCCTGTCCAGGACCGAGGGCGTCAGGCGCTGGCGCAGGTGTCCGTCGGCACGCAGGGAGCCTCTCGCCGCTGCTGTTGAGCGGCAGGCCTGCGTCCCTCCCGGTAGTTACTGGACCACTGGCGATGGCCTCCGCGGGGGTCGCCCGGCTTCTGCAAGCTTCCTCTGAGGCCCTCAGCCGCTCAGTCCGTGGATGGCTGTTCCTCGCCGGAGCCCGAGCGGGAGCCGGCGGCTTTCCGGGAAGCTGGGGGCCGGGCTGGAGCGCCGAGCCCCGCCGGGCGGCGACTCGGCCGTTGAGCATGTCGGCACCCGTGCTTTGCAGGTGAGGCGCTGGCCTGCTCGTGAATGCTTGAGTCCCTTCCTCAGGGGACAGCCCTCCCCCCACTCCCCCTCCCCCCTCCCCGCCTCGGCGCGGCCTCAGTCGCCGGGCTAAATTTCTGGCCCAGCAGAATTTTCTCTGCCTGTCGGCCGGCGCTCAGAACCGCCCGCCTCTGGCTCCTCCTTTTCCGCGGCGCTCCTCTTGACTCTGTATTGTCGCTGGGCGCCCTCATAGTTTTCCGGATTTCGCGCCGCAAAGTTTCCGAGATACAGACGCAGGGTGGCAAACGGGGACCCAGGGCTCCCGATTTTCTTTTCCGAGAGCCTCAGGAAAGCCGGGCGCTTTGCTGCCACTGGTTGCCCTTGTGGTTTGGCTCGAACTAACCTTTGCTCTTCTGCAGTGACCTTCGTAAGACGCACCCCATTGAGATCCCGGCCAGCAGTTGTTTTTTTTTTTTACAGAGCCTTTGTCCTGCAATGTTAGGATATCCTATCTGTAGTTCTTTGCCAGGGTACTCTCATTCTATCCTTCGTGCTTCCCTGTGTGCTCTGGTCTAGTTGATTGAGCGTTAGTTAAAAGCCGCTGCGTTGGAGTGGCTAAGCAGGGTTTTGAAATGGCTTTGGCGCTTACTGTCTAACTTCCTCAATCTTTGTGAACCTTAGTTTTTCCACTGGTAAATGGGCATAACAATAGATCTCACAGGGTTATTTGAAGAATAAATGAGAGAATACAGGTAATGCAGGTAGTCTTGTGCCTGGCAAATAGCAGGACTCGGTAGATGTTACGTGTTAGCAGCAGTAGTTTCTTAGGCCTCCGGTGTTGTTTCGTGTTAATTGTTGAAAGAGGTGTGAAAAAATTTACCCAGAATACGTCGAGGTTTTATATTCTTGGGCATATTTGTTTTTCAAAGACAATCTCCTTAGATATAATATAGATAAAATGTACTCATTTAAGAGTGCAGGAACGTACTGGGGGCCCCATATAATGCAGAACTACTCTGATCCCCTGCTGGCATGCATTAATAGGAAGCTAGAACTGGAGGGAGGGAGAAACTGTTGCATTTGAATTCTGCCTTTTCCAGTTCTTGATGAAGTAGCTGAGAATAGAGTGTAGGCTTTATTCCTCTTTCCCCCTTAATCTTGTTATATAGTGGGTGCACAATAAATTTGTTGCACTAACTGTGAAGGGAATAATGGAGAAGGCAAGCTGGATTTATTTGTCTCTATTTTCCCTGCACTTTTCCACTTTTGAGCTCCTTCCAGGAAGGTGCCTTATTTTCTACAATGGATGCTTCCTTGAAAAATTATTTAGAAATTGGTACATTTATTGAACATACTTGTGTAACTAGTATTTACATCAACATAAATGCTTTTGTAAATGGAAATTAAATCGCCAAAACTTATTGTTTGGATTTGGGTGTTATGAAGTTGTTTTAACTGGAGGCACATTTGTTCTATTCCCTCATAGCCCTGCTTTCCCCCTCATTGGCCGAGTTTCTGTTGATGGCCTTGCACTTCCTATCACAGACTTCGGAGCCACAGCTAGTATTATGTGAGATTTGAGCTGTCCAGTATGATCACCACTAACCACATGTGGCTATTTAAAAGAATTCAAGTTAAATAAAATTAAAGAATCAGTTTCCCAGTTGAACTTTTAAGTACTCAGTATCTGGAAGCTGCTGTACATCAGACATCGCAGTTATAGAACACACAGGGGTCAATTGGACAGAGCAATCTAGAAGCTGTAGTTCTGACTTTGAAATTTACGTCCAAATACTGTCACACAGTACTTTATATTTTGTAGTGATTTAAGTTGAAAAGAGCTTTCCATATATTATTTCACTTGATTTTTGAGAAAATCCCGTGAGGTAGGTAAATGATAGTAAAAATTCCATATTAAGTTGCTGGCAAAACTAGGACTAAAATTCATGTAGTTGTTGAGTACCATAATAGTTGACAATTCTTTAGTCCATGGGGTCATTTGGAAGAGTTAAGGTGGCTATGAAAGTAGAGAGTCTTAGGTGGGGGGCCCTTTTCTTATACCAATGGTCCCAGGCTACTCTGTGTGGTGAAAGGGAGGGTGGGTGTCAGCAGCTGTAACTCCCCTCCCTGAACTTCACCACAGCAACCCCTGACAGGTTTGTTAAAATATTTGCTGTGGTTGAGCAGAATAAATAGCAATGAGTTAGGGGTAACAAGTGAGAAACATAGTTGTTTGTGGTATTAGCTGATTAATTGATTGTAGATTTGGAAGGATCACAATGGTTTCCCAGTGTTACAAAATCCTTTCCTTGGGAACAGCTAAAAGCTTTTTGCTAGTTAGTATTGAGGGAGAAATCTACAAAACCCACCAACACCATTTGTTAGTAGTGAATGGTTAGAATTACTTGGGTAAAGTATGTATATAATGCTTTAAGGAAAAAAAGTGTTTCCACAAACTTTCTCTCTTTTAGTTTTCTCAGCAGCTTGGGGAAGTCACTGTTATTCCCATTTTATCCATAAGGAAGTAAGTGGCTTCCTATAGTCATGTAATGAATGCATGTCAGAACTAGGGCTAGAATCTACATCTGATTCTTACATCCATATTTTTCAACTACAGAAGAACCTTTCCTTTTTCATTTCTGCTTCTTCTCCTGTCCTTTGGTAAACCTGTTAGAACTCTTACTCTTCAGGGTTTTTTTCTGGGGTTGTACACCTCTAATACATAGCAGCAGTTCAGGCTTCTTAGCAACAAAAGGACTGAGACTTTAAATAAAAGTTACTAATCAGTATTTGTTGAGCTGTACTCTGTGTTATGTATTTTGCATACACTGTTTTCCCATTTTTATGAGGAGTCTGAGGTAAAAGAGAGTTCGAATTACCTCTTTGTACCTCAGCTCTGGGGTGCTCTGGAAGAATAGCAACCCTAAAACCTTTGGCTTGCAGTAGTGAGTACAAATGATGGAATTCTTTCTGTTGTACTTTTACCAGGTGTGTGTTGATGTCAAATCTCTAGACTGCTTTGCTGGGCTCAGATCCACGTTTCCATCTGGATTCTGGACATTCTCATATACTTTTTTCTATTAAATTAAACAGGTCTAAACTCAAGCTCATTTCTGTATTTCCCCAAAGTTCCTTCTCCTCCTCTGTTAACCCTACCTTATTGCCCCATTATTATTATTATTTTTTCTGCATTATTTCTTCCCTCTTTCTCAATCCGTTTTATATTGATGGTCACCAGAACCTTTTAATTCTATCTCCTGAATATCTCTTAAGCCAGTGTCTCCTACATCCTTGTGCTGTTTTAACTTACAAAGTGGCCTTCCTGCTTTCAGAATATCTTCATTCTCAGCCATTCTACCTGGAAAATCATGAATAATCAGAATACTTATTTTTAGAGCTTTTTTTTTGCTATGAAAAATAGTTGGAGAGTACAGGCCCTTTTGAGGGACTTTCACACATATTTTTGGTAATTTTTAATTAATGGAATTTTTCTTTTTCATTGTAGGGAGGCTATTATCTGATAGGGCTTCAGTTGCCTTGTTTGTGAAATGAGCTAATTTGATAATTTGCAAGATATTTATAGCTCTGAAATTATTTAATTCTAGGTTTTACTTACATTAAAATTTTCTTTGATATGGACCATTACAATCTATTGGCAGTTGTGAAAATTATAACTAATAATTTTAAGCTGAAGTACATATTTTCAATTGTGAGATAAAAATTAAAATGATCAATGATGGAGGATATCTAGTTGCTTATATAAGTTGTTTTCCAAAATTTTGTGATGTTTTTGAGAAGAGAAGAAACTTAAGTCAGCTAGTTGATAAATAATATACTGTCTTATAATAAAACACATAAGGAGGTATTATAGTTATCCTCCCACAGATTCAAACAAACAAACAAACAAACAAACAAACAATGTTTTCTGGTCTCTGATTTTTGAGTACACAGTGTGGACCAAGATAAGATGTTCAAATTCTCAGAAATCTATCACATTGCTGCCTGTAAGCAACAGTACCATCAGACACAGGCACAGTTGTCTTATATTAATGGCAGAAAGATTTGCTTTTCTAAAGCTCAGCACAGCCATGGTCTGGTCTTTTAGAGACACATTCATAGAAACATTGTTTTTTTGATTGCTGTGTGAGAGCAAAATAGACTTTCATGAGTGAAAATGATTGCTAAATATTTTCACATGACTGTGACCCATGACCATGATCACTAGGGAGACACATGATACATAGGGAGATACATAGCCTTAGTAGTGATGTAGCTGCCATTTCCTTTAACATGGCAGAATTCTCCTGGTGGGTGGGCAGATAGACATGCCTTTGATTTGTGGTATCTTCTTCCCAAATGAATTTGGAAAGAAAAGAAAGGACTGTAAAAGAGCACATTTGCTTGCTTGCACACACACATACACACACACACCACTGTTTCTTTGACCTTACAGGTTCTTAGAACAATTATTTTAAAGTATCTTTTGAAATTCTTGAAAATAATAAAGGACTGCTTCCTTTTCCAGCTCAGAAGATAAAATAACAGTCCACTTTTTAAACCGTGATGGTGAAATATTAACAACCAAAGGAAAAGTCGGTGACTCTCTGCTAGATGTTGTGGTTGAAAATAATCTAGATATTGATGGTTTTGGTGAGTATGAAAGATTCCTTAAAATTTTTAAGGGAAACTATTGAATAGGTTTCAACTCTGTTATTTGTTGGGAGGGGGAACCAATCAGTGTTTCTCTAACATCCATGTTTCTCTCTCTGGAATGAATTTAAAAAATAAATGGCTTATTTAGATAAAGAACTCACTGATAATTTCTATACAGGGTATATTCTATAAAAGTTATGTATAATTGATCTTCCTTGTATGAGTTCATATGTAGCTACATTTTAAACTAACCTTAGTTTCTCTGGTACTCTTTGACAAATGAAAAGTAGTACATAACACTGTAATGAAAAGTAGACTAGGGTCAAAGAGATTATAGTTCATAACCCTCAGAATGATAGTAGCTGTAAAAAGCAAGTGCTTAAGCCCTGGCTGGTGGCTCAGTTGGAGCGTCGTCCAGTGCACTAAAGGGTTGGGGGTTTGATTCCTAGTCAGGGCACATACTTAGGTTTCAGGTTCAGTCCCTGCTTGGGGCACACGTGGGAGGCAACTGATTGATGTTTCTCTCCCACATGTATGTTTTTCTCTCTTTCTATTTCCTCTCTCCATTCTTCTCTAAAATCAATAAACATGTCCTTGCATGAGGATTAAAAATAAGAAGCAAGTACTCAAAATAGAAGGTAACTGTTATTAATTACATAGTTATTAATAGAGGTATACTGTTCATTATATACTATGGTTCATAAACTGACATTGTCATTTACTAGCCATGAGACCTGGAGCAAGCCACTTTAACATCTTATGCCTCAGTTTCTTTGTAAAATTGGATTATAATATTTCTAAACTTGTGGGATTGTTAAAGATTAAACACGGTATTGGAAATAAAGTGCTTAGCACAGTGTCTGCTGTGTAAGAACAGTAGAATTTATGGTATTTTAATTTGACTTGCTCTCATTCTCCCCCCCACCTTAAAAAACTGGCAGAACTACAGTAGCTGTAAAAAGTAAGTGCTTTAAATATACATTAGCTATTACTATTAATGTAATTAGCAATACAGGTGCACCGTTCATTATAACAAATTTTAAAAGTACAGTAAAAAAGACTTCCCATGATCTCATCACACAGTGATAACTATTAAAAGAATCCCCTTTTTCCCGATACACCAGAAATATGGAAAATTTAATGCCAACACCGTCTTCAGTAGTTGGCTAAGAATTCTGCATTCACTAATGCAGACTTAGTAGAGAGCTTTTAAAGATCAAGGATCCTAACATGTTCAGAATTTTGGCATGTAAGTATAATCTTGAGATAAGCTAAACTAGGACCACAAAAGGTGAGTTAAGCCTAATTCACTATCTAGGATAAAGACGAAAAGAAATCAAGAAGTCTGAAATGTTCTCCTTATAAGGAAGAGGTTATTGTGACAACATGGGGGCAGCTATTTTATTAATTCCTAAAGCTAAATACAGGAGACCCTTTAAATATTGTTTGTTGTAAGTCATGTTCACAGATGCTCACCACACTCAAATAAGGCTAAGTACAGTGTAATGGATACAGTCCAGCAGTATCCATCTTGGCTGCAGATGCTCGTCAAAACACGAGAAAAACACAAAGACAACCAGGTCCTAAGGGGGAATAGGGACAGAAGGGCCACTCTCTCTTGTGGGGAGCGCTATGGCCACCCTCTCTCCTGGAGGGCACACCTTCCAAAGCAGATTTTTATTCTTGAATACCAATACCCTTTGCAAATTACAAGTAGTTAACTTTGAAAGGTGCTGGCAAATCTTCTGCTGGGAACCTAAGTTTTTTGGGTTTTACCATTTAAAAAGACTACAGGACTTTAAAACTTAGTTTCGTTTCCTCCCTGTGCCTTCATATTTTAATTAAAGAGCATCCTCCAGTAAGCAGATCTCACAGGGTCTTTCATATTCTATGTCTCAGGCCTGATTACCCCCGGGATCCACCAACTCTGGTCTGGACTGCACCGTCCCTGTTATTTCCGCAGGTCTGAGTCGGGCAGAGGAGACAAAGGCAGCTGGGAGACTTGGATTTCTCAAGGACTCAGGCTTTGGGGAAGGCCTGGGGGCAGGGGTGGATGTCAATCACCCCGCCATTTCCACAGCCCCGAGTCCGTTCCCTTCGGGCATTCCCACGTGATCCTGTCTGTCATAGATTCATTCTCTTTCCTAGAGAATTGTTACCCGTCATTGACTGCCAATCATGCAATAGGGAAACCAGGCATTAGAACAGGCAGCATTCATTCCAGGGAAATAAGTTCTGTCTCCTTAGCGGCTCCTGGTCCGGAGGTCTTTCACTCAGCCTAAGTCACGGGGGGGTTACAGCTTCCTGAGACCAGGCAGGGCGGTCCCCAGCAGTACAGAGTCTCTGTCCAATTTCTCCCTGGGTGATCTCATCCTTTCCGTGACCTCAACTCTTATCTAGATGCCCATAAACTCTTAACATTTACATTGTTAGCTCAGACCTCTTCTCTGAGCCGTGGACTACAGACCCAGCTTCCCTCCTATACATCTGTTCTTGGATATTGCACAGGTATTTTTTAAGTCAACATACTTAAACAGCTTTTGATCTACGCTGCCCCCCAACCCCCACCCTCAACCTTCCCTTCCTTGAGCCTTTTGTGTCAGTTGTGAGCGTCACTGAGCTTTTGAAGCCTGAAACTAGAGAGCATCTTATTCTGCCTTCTCCCCCATCCTCTACCTCCGGTCCATCAGCGGCTCCTGGGCTCCTGTCAGTTGTGTCTCCCAAGTATGTCTTCTATTCAAAGTGTGCCCTAGTCTGTCTATCCCTGCAGTAACTACTTGGGGCTGGGTGGGCACTGTATACCCAGAACTGTGTGGATCTGCTTCTGTTCTTGAGCCCGTAGTTAGGGTGATTTGTCATAGTACACATTAGACATGTCCCCTGATTAAAAACCATGAATAACTTTCCATTTTACTTAGGCTAAAATCCACATTCCTTGCCCTAGCCTAAATGGTTCTATATTATCTGGCCCCATCTGGCCATCCACCTCACCCCTAATTGTACTAGTTCTTTTTCTCACTTTGGCTATGCTGGCCTTTTCTCAAGAGCTGAACTCACCCAGACTTTTTACCTTTGAGACTTTGTATACACTTTACAATTTTTTTCTTCCTGGGATACTTCCCCCATTGCTATCTTGAAAATCCTATATCTGTCTAGTCTCAGTTTATGATACTTCCTTAGAGCCACCCAGTCCCAAGTAGAGTTTCTTTTACTAGCCTGAACCCATTATTCTCCTTTATAACATCCTGTCCATTTTTTTCATAGCATTTATCACAGCTTATTAATTATATATTTTTTGTTTACTTGTGTATCTTTCTCCCAAGAGACTGCAATGGAGGATAAAATCATTTCTGTTTTATTTTATTGTGTATGAAGTGAAATAATGAATGGATAAATGATTAAAAAGGAACAGTTGTGAATTTTGGAAGGAACACAAATTTATAAGCATTCTTATTTCCAACTTTTGTGACTTTAGAGTGTATTATAATATTTTGTCACTAGGGGGCAGTTACACCTCTCTGATCAAATTTACCTATTTTATTATCTCAGACTTCCTTTTTTTCTTCTGCATTACCTGTGTCCTTGATATGTCTGTTTTGAGGGAAATTATTTAAATTGAGAGATCCTGATAATGTTTATATGAATCTGTATTTATTCCTATCATGTTTATTGACTTCCTATTGTTATAATGTATTCTGGCTATTCTAGATCAAACTTTATTTTATAAAATTAGATTTTACATTTATATGTGGTTTCATATTTTTAGTATATAATATTCCTACACAGCTATCCAATGGGTTTTTGTTTGGGAAAGGGGTTAAGTGTTGGGATGGCCCATCTGTCTTGTCAACATCATAATAAATCTACAAGAAAACCTTAATGTGACATACATGTGCATGCATGCTTGCGTGTACACACACACAAAACAGCCTTTTCCTGTTGGCAGATGCTCAAGTTAAATGAAGTAGTGTGCAAGTATCTAACTTTCTCTGGGAATTAATGGCAAGAATTTCTGAGCATTTGTACAGAAGCTTAATAGTGTTTTTTTTTAATTCACTGGGAAAGTTTTATTCATTACCTACTTTGAAATTAGCCAGCAACAATGCCTTACTTATACTTAGTGTAATTTTTAAATTATACAAATTTGAAATTGTGCAGATTAACAGTATTAAGTGTGGTACTCTAGTAAAGTCAGAACTGCTGTGAAAACCCAAAACTGTTGTCAAAAATCTCATAATGTGAAGTGGGCAAGCTATGTGAACTGTAAATTTTACATTTGTTACTGTAGCTAAAGAGGCACCACTTTAGTTGGTAAACGAATACCTGCCATTCTTTGTTAGTGTCATGGGAACTGTGCTGTTTGCCGACATCTGAATGCCTGTGTAGTTTTGTTGACTCTAGTGCTGATATTTTAAACTGTGATTTGATTATAATTTAATATTTTAAACCTTTTAACAGTTTCAGCCAAGCATTCATTTTATGATAATGCTAAAAAATACATCTGAAAATGAGTTATTTTGTAAGTTAGAAGTTAGATGTGATAAAATGCTAAAAAGAAAGCCAAAAACCTGTCATGATACATATTATTGTTAATGTAGGAGAAAGAACTCAGAATCATTAGCCAAAATGCTGACAAAATAAAAGCAGCACTAAAGCATACATACCTGTAAGTTCATGAAAACTGTATAAACAGGCAAGGATGATGGATAAAATGTTGCCGCTGGGGGCTGATATCAGTATGGATGTAATGTATCCATAAGTCAGATTATTGTCTGTGCTAAGGCATGCAGTATTTTTAATTATTTGAAAAGTGGATATAGTAACGTAAAAAATTTTACTTCAAATGTTTGTTCTACCCAAGTATATTTTAAAACAAAAATGCGAGGGACTTTAGCAGCTCTGGGTGTAGAGGGGTGGTAATAGTGGCAGCAAGGGCAGCAAGAAGGTCACCAAAACACTTGGATTCTCACGTCTGCACAGGCATCTAACCACCAACCATGTGGAGCCAAAGGGTAAGGACCAAGACCACTGAGAAGTGCTGCCAGCGTGCCACATCCAGTGTGCTTGCCATATTCCAGCAGTCACAGAGTCAGGAGCCTAAAGAGGCCTTCACCATGATTGATCAGAACAGTGCTGGTTTTGTTGACAAGGAAGATTTACTTGATCTGCGTGCCTCCCTGAGGAATATTCAGCAGCTGAGTATCTAGATGCCATGAAGAATGAGGCACCAGGTCTCATAAATTTCACCATGTTCCTCACGATGTTTGATGAGAAGCTAAATGGCACAGATCCAGATATCATCATCAGAAATGCTTTTGCTTGCTTTGATGAAGAAGCAACTGGCAGCATTCAGGACAATTACCTGAGAGAGCTGCCAATAACAGCAGGAGATCGGTTTACAGACGAGGAAGTGAGTGAGCTGTGCAGAGAAGCACCTATTGACACAAAGGAAATTTCAACTTCATTGAGTTCATGCACATCCTTAAACATGGAGCAAAAGACAAATATGACTGAAAAGAACTCCAAATTCCAGCCACATGTTATAGCCACTTTGGGTATTTCTGAGACTTTCTCTTAGAACCTATTACATGCCCTAGCTTTACAGCTATTACCTTCCTTGTATTTATTCAGCAGTGTAGGCCACATGCATCTCAATAATCAGATTAAAAATGGGACTTTCTGTCATTTTCAGAATAGAAAATAAGGGTAATTTAACTTAACAGTCCCCTGCCCCCAGTAACTGCAGTCTACACAGAGTCAATATATTTTTTTCAGAGGAAGTTACTCAGTTTTTTCTGAACCATAATTATATGATAAAAACTGAAAAACCAAAAAATGTGATACGAGGATTATAGATTTATGAACTATTAGAACCCATTTCCCTACTTTATATTTTGTTTCATTGAGAAAATAACTCAAATTATGATATTTAAGCAATTTTCAAAATCTTCGAGAATGCATCCCTCATAAAATGCTGTCACTTTGTGCTTACATATATATGTGTGTGTATCTGTATATACAAATACATGAATATGTGCATATATGCATACATACATATATACACATGTACATATTTCCACCATTAATTTACTTATAAAACCAATCACTAAAAAATATCCTAAAAAGTGACAGCCACCAATATTGCTCTGGACTATATATAAGCAATAAGCGTAAGTCACATAACTTTTGCACTTTCAGTTCCCATACATGTCATTTTATTACTGTACTCATATTCTGATCAGCTGTCAGTTTTAGATTGAAGGCTATGTCGTGGTAACTTTTGTACTCTTTTCCCTTTTATAGATTGCCTCCCATTGCTTGTTTTGTAGAGTATTTTCCTTTGTATGTGATAAGAATAAAAACAACAAATATTTCCAATTTTATGAATAGGTTTTATTCCCCAAGACCATTTTTCAGGTCAACTACTTGGGATTTGCAATTTGCTTTCCCATGAAAATAATGTTATATATGGTGGCAAAATTTTCAGGCCAACCTACAGAACCTGTTTATTCATAACTACTTAATCACTGCTTATAGTTTGGTTTTATGAGAAAATGCATTGCAACTTCTAATTCAAGGTCAAGAACACCTTAACTTCTTGGACATACCTACTATACACACACAGACTCACTATGTGCTATACATACCCGCACTATATAGGGACTCCTTTTTCCCTCTTTACCTTATTCTAGGTAATGGGAACTATGCACCACTAGTTTTATGCCATTGTTGGAAAATATAATAAATATGATTTCAATCTTAAATTTTTAAAACTTGTTTTATGATCTAACATATACTCTCTCCTGGACAGTGTTCAGTGTGTACTTGAGAAGGATGTGTCTTGTACATCTTTGCTGCAGAGTTTTCATCTATAGTATTACTTGTATCACAATAGGACCTTATGTTTCTCTGGTTCAGTGTTAGCCATCTTATTTATATAAGATAAGTTGACTTCATCTTGAGTTTTGAAATTTCTTTTATATTTGAGTTTCTTTTTAGTATGAGGAATAAGAAAAACATGCATGGTCTCAACTTGTAGTGGAAAACGTTTGAAAGTGACTATAAAATAAGGAGCGATCATGAATGTGATATATTTATTTAAAGAATAAATATGGGACTAGAACATGTAATAGGAACTTAGCATGTAGGAACCAAAAGTTAATTTGTGTACACTCAGTATTTGTCAAATTCTTATTAGAATACGTTCTTCAGCTCTGAGCTTGGCAGCTTAAGCAAGATATGGAAACAATGGCACGGCTCATGAGAGGACAATAAAAATTATATTAGAGAATGAAAATAAAATCTTTAGGAAGGTTAGAATTCGACCTTCCTAGGGAAGAGAGAATTTAAAGTGTTTGAAGATTTGGATGGATGGTGAGTAACTCTTCACTTTGTCTGACCAGGTGGTACAAAAAGGAATGTCCTAAGCTTTTCTTTTAGGATTTATGGGCATATGGACTTTTCTTTCCATTTGAGGATGATTGAGACCATATTGTATGCAGTCTTCTTCCCCTGGCTTATCTGACATTGCACCTTCCTGGTTTTCTCTCTACCATTTGGGACATTCTTATTTTGACTGCCTTTCTAGGAGGGGTCCCACCTTGGCTCTTGCTGCCTCTGATCCTTCCTTTCCTATTTGCCTCTCTGACTTTGTGAAATCTCTTGACTTTTTCTTCTTTTTCATTTTAAGTCATCCTTTACACATAACCACCAGTGAGATCTATCCAAAATAAAGTATGCTACATTACTCTCCCACTCAGGATAGTTTTTCAGCTCTCTGTAACATGGGGCATAGGTTCACACCCGTAGTCTCTCCAAGAGCTAGGTGTGGGAGAAGGGTAACAGGTATTCATCAACCCCTGGCTAGTGTCATCTCTGTGGTAACCCACCATGAAAGATAGTTACCTGAGCCTGTGTTACCCATCCAGTGTGTTGGGAAACAAAGTGGAGAACAGTGGGCTTCTAGAACAAGTTCAAGCTCCTTAGAAAGCAAATGGTCTGCTGCCTCTGCAGCCCCCTCACACCTCCTGCCCTGCACTGGGAGTTTTGTTTTCCTCACATCTTCTGTTATACTTGGCTTGCAGGTTTCGGGATTTGCTCTTTTAATAACAAATCTGAAGAAAGTTTCTGGGAATATTTTGTAAGGGTTGTTTGACTTACATTTTGAAGACAAAGAAGGAGGCAGGATTTCCTGATTTTTCTCCTGGAATATTTCCAGAGGCATTTGCCATTTTAGTTTTGAGTTTGTTTGCACTGGGTATTTTTTAAATTGAATTTATTGGGGTGACATTGGTTAATACAATTATATAGATTTTGGGTGTACAATTCTATAATACATTATCTGTTTGCATTGGGTATTAATAAGATAAACAGAACTCAAGATAAGTGTATACTTATTGAATATGTCCATTTAGAATGGTAATACTTTTCTGTGGAGTCATAAAATATTAGAGCCAACAGGGATTAGGAACAGTAGGGATCATCTACTTCAATCTCTTATACAGATAAGAAGAAAACTGAGAGACTTGCCCAGGACACAGTGGATGGTGTGGTAGGTCCATCTGGAGCTTGGAGCTCTGACATTAAGGTTACACTACACCAGTTCTCCTTTTACTACAGGAGTTTTTCAACTTGATATATGTATCTGTGTGTATTTTTTTAAAGCAGAGAAAGCCCTTTCCTTTTTAAGTAAAGTATACTCATTTACCTTTTATGTGAAATACTGCAAATTTACACAAAAGTAGAAAACTAAGGTACTTGTTCAAATAACCAATTGGTGTGTATATATATTTGTGTATTATATTTAATATTTAAGTGAGGTGACTTAGACTGAATGGGAGGAACTAGTTGTTTTCAGCATTGGAAAACTTAGCTGAAGTCATGAACCATCTATTAATTAGTATTCAGTAGTATGACCTTAGTGTATTTATTTAACTTCTTGGGCTTAATTCGTTTTATGTTTATAAAAAGAAAGTTGAATTACTCTAAGATTTCATATAACTTTCAAAAAATAATTACCAACACTCGTATAGTACTTAGTATCTTATCTACAAGTCATGGTTGCAAGGACGTACTCATATGTTAAGTACACACTCATATATAATTCTCCCAACTACCATGTGATGTTGGTGCAGATAAAACTGTTGAGGAAGCTGAGGCATGATGGGTTAAGTGGCCCAAGTTGGTGCCCTTAGTAAAAGTGGAGCTGGGATTGAAGCCAGGGAGTCTGGCTGCAGAGTCCACACTCATTGCTCCTGTACTTTGCTCTGTGTTCTCCCCCTGCTTAATCCTGTTACTTCTTTGAATTAGATTTTATAAAAATGAACATTTAAGGAAGCCTCTCTTTCTTGATTGTTATAACAAAAGATGAATAACAAATATTTACATTATGAGGGAACAATTCTTACTAAAATGTTTTATTCATTCAGAGGAAAATTAAGGTTACTAGTTATTGATAGTAGTTCTCTTACATATATTATGTGTTGTTTATTGACCAAAAGATAATCTAAACCAAGCTGAAGTAACTCCTAGAAGTCTATAATCTTCAAATTTGTGTAATGACCTTTGAAAATTAGTATTAAAAAACAAATCAGAAAAATGACTTTTAAGGTGGAATTTAACAAGAACAATTCTGCACAATTCTGTTTTGTCAGACCCTCCTCGCTGCCACAGTTGGAGAAGAGCCCCAACCCAGGCTGAGGGAAGGGATTTAGAACTGCTGTAGAAGGGTGTGACAGGCTTGGGTATCCTCGGCTTGGAGAGGGAAGGACAATCTCAAATATATGAAAAGCTATTGTTTAAAAGAAGGAGTCACTAAATAGTTAATAAAATTTTCGTAGAAACAGAGTAGAAAGGTGTTTGCCAGGGGCTAGAGGTGGGGGAAACAGAGGGAGATTGGTAAAGGGTATAAACTTAAATCTGTAGAATACTTAAGGTCTGAGGCTCTGAAGTATAACATGGTGACTACAGTTGACAACACTGTGTTGTAAAATTGAGATTTGCTAAGAGAGTAGAACTTAAGTGTTCTTACTAAAAATGCATAATGGATGTGTTAACTAAATGATAGGAATATTTTTACAATGTATATGTATTTCAGATCATCACAGTGTATATTTTAAATATCTTACAATATTATTTGTTAATTATATTTCAATAAAGTTGTAGGGGAAAGGATTGGATTCCTTGGGATAGTATTGGATCAGTTGGTTGGAAGTTTGAGTTGCAGACTTTAGCTCAGTGGAAGCCAAAATGCAGAACTGGCTGGCTTATGCGGGTGTGGATTTCTTTCAGGTGGTTTTCAAGCAAAGGTTGGATAACCTGGGAAAAGGATATGCAGAGCAGATTCAGTCATTTCCCTTTTTCACAGCACCTGGCATGAAATAGGCACTTACATTAGTAGATTAAATATGGGACAGGAGAAATATCTGATTATTTAAAACCAATGTGACTCTTAGAATGAACTTACTCGATTCTATCCTGATTACCAGGAAAGACCAAGAGGGAAGAATGTATAACTTATTTGAATGTAGGTTTGGTGGCTTTCTCATTCCTCCAATATACCACAAAGCTTCATAAGTTGCATTGAGCTCTCCAGGATCTTTTTGAAATGATATGTGAAAGTGATTTCAAATTGAGTGTGTATGGGGGTAGAAGGTTGTCCCTGATTCTCACTATTATTCAGAAATAAAGTCTTATTTATGTATGCCAATGCTGATTCTAAAATTCAGAAATAATTAACTTCAGTTAATTCAATTCAAGTTTAAATTGTGTTTAATGTAGAGTGGAGTATGTTCAATGTCTGTTGCTTTCGTAGGTGCATGTGAGGGAACCTTGGCTTGTTCTACCTGTCACCTCATCTTTGAAAAACACATATATGAGAAATTAGACGCAATCACTGATGAGGAGAATGACATGCTTGATCTGGCGTACGGGCTAACAGATAGGTAAGATTTTAGGACCACTTCAGTTGTACTAATAGTTTGGGAAGATAAAAGTTTATTAGTTCATGTTTATCTAAGACCAGACCTGTGTGTGTAATACTGTTCTTTCTGCATAGATAGATAGCAGTTATAAACTTTGAATATAAAATACGACATTTCTCTGTTTTCACTATTTTGTGGTTTACCCCTTATGAAACTTTCCTTTTTACTAAAGTAAAAAGATAGGTTTCTTTAGTTTATTTTTATTCCAGAAATTAATATTTATCACAATTTAATGTGTTGGAATTAAATCAAATGCTTTTTATGGTATTATAGAAGGACAGATTTGATAGTTGAACAAAATTATGATGGAAAGTTTTACCTACTTGAGAGAATGGAATTTTTAAAGAAACTTAATATATAATAGTAAGTATGTTAACATGAATAGTTCTAGGTGTATATTAAACTACATCAGTCAGAGGTTATTCTTGTTATTAATTAATAGGTAGAATTACTCTTAAAAGTGGTAAGATCTAAAGTAACAAGTGAGTGATATCAAGTGATGCCTTATTCTTAAAAATTATATAATTGGTTGGGATTAGGGAAAGTAGCTAGTTGATTTACTGTTTTAAGGGGCAAGATAATGAGGGCTTATGTAAGGTTGATTTTGGTGTTTAACTATAATTTGGTGGTCCTGATGAAAAATAGTTTTTTTTAAAAATTAAAAATAATAGTAATAATAATAACTTTATTTCACATGTATTATGTAGTTAAAATTTTGTTAGACCCTGAACAAATTATTTTATTTAAAAAACATAAGCTGCCCTGGCTGGCGTAGCTCAGTGGATTGAGCACGGGCTGGGAACTAAAGTGTCCCAGGTTCGATTCCCAGCCAGGGTACATTCCTGGGTTGCAGGCCATAACCCCCAGCAACCCCACATTGATGTCTCTCTCTCTCTCTCTCTCTCTCTCTCTAAAAAAATAAAATAAAATCTTTAAAAAAAAAAAAACATAAGCTTTCTTTTTCTAGCAAACATGCTTAGGTCACTGGAATTTACTTAGAGGTGAAGAATAATTCTATCCCTTTTGCAGTTCATTTCCCTCTTGGTGGAGGTGAGACTGATACCCTAGGAAGAGGAACTGGGAAAATAGTATCTCTTTAGAGTCCCAGGCGGAGCAAATTATGACTGCCGTCTCTCTGTTCCCCTCACATCTTCAGGTGCCACTGTCTCTGTCAACACCTTTTTTCAGAAAGGATAATTAATACACAGAATACACTCAGAGATTCTGTTAATTTAGTTCTAAGAATTGTTTCTCTTCTAATAGGAAGAGTACATCATAGCCAAGTCCTTGACCTTTTAATAGGTAAACTTTGTATGTGCATAGAATAGATAATGTTCTAAGTGAAATGAAAAAGAAAATTAGAGGAGAGCTACAGTTAGAATGTCAAAAGATACAAAAGCCTAATGTAAATGTGAACTAGCCAAGAAATTTGATAGTAACATTCAGAAATTTTAGAACACAAACATGAAGAGTAAGGACTAGCTTTTATGGCATTCACAATAGGACGTCAGCAGTTATTGGTGGAATTAATGGTTGATAGGATGAGAGATTCAGGAATTATCTCTGAATCTGTATTTGATGATTGTTGGTACTTGCTGCCACCAGTTTCCATGGATAACCTACAGAAAGGCCTCAGTTTCTGTATTTGTAAGATAAGATATTTGAGGACAAGAATAGCTACTACATACAGTTGTTGTATGAAGTGCTATGGAGAAAGCATTCATTAAATGGTAGTTGTTAGCATAACTATAATCATATCAATTTATATGTCAGATACTAACTACAGGTAATTCAAGATTATTTCTAGCCATCAGAGTTAGGCAGTGTTATCACCATTTTCTAGGTTGGAGAACAAGGTTTAGTTATCAGAAATTTGCTCAAGGCTGTACAACTACAGAATGATTTGAATCATTCTGTAATTTGGTTAATTTGGGCCAAAAGCCCTTCATTTTTTACTTTTTAAGCTGCTTCCCCAATCTTAGAAGTAAACAGGACACCCAGTATATTTCCACTGTCAGTTATATATGACAAGGGTGACTGGAGAAAGTATTTTCAAGGTTTGCACAAGCATCAGAATTTTGTGAGACTCCTAGTGAGATCATGGAGGAAGACTTGCTGTCTGTCTCCTTTTCCAGAGGTGTAAGACTTTCTACACTGGGTAGACTGTCAAGCCACAGGCCTTTGAGGTTGAGAAGCAGGGGAGAAAACAGCCACAGGGTGCCACGACCTTATCTTCCAGGGCCATCGAAGGGATAGTTACTACACAGATAGTTAATAATACCCAGCAGGGGCTCTCGGTGCTACTCCTGCCTGTATTCCCGTAACACACTTTTGACTTACTGTACCTTGTTTCACTGACAGCTGTTTCTGTCTCTTTCTCTTACTAAATTAAAAGTTCCTTGAAGACTAACGCTATCAAATAACCATCTGTCTCTCTAGGGCTCACCACAGTGCTAATTAATTGGTCTAAATTGGTTTGCCTCATTTTCTCTATTGCAGATGGAGCTTCATGTATACTTGAGTGTTGTCAAGGCTGTGTCTAATATGCCAGTAGGAACTAGTGTAGAAGGGGATTTCTTTTTCTATTAACAATCAGTGTTTCCCATGGCTGTACTTATTCCCTTACTCATAAACTTCCCACCATGTCCTCATTGCTCACCAATTAAAACCTGAACTCTTTCACTGGTTTGCAAAGCTGTCTGGCCAGACCATTTTTGAGCCTGTCACTCTTGTCCTTATCTGTCCTGTGCAGCAGCTAAGCTAAAACCCACACTGCCTCAAACGTACCTGTAATTCTGTTACCTTTGCCTCAAATGTCTTTCTCCTTTCTCTTTTATTAAATATTAAACCCTGCCTGTTCTTCAGAGCCCATTTTAAACACCAGTTCCCCTGGACAGAAGTAAGTGCTTTCTCCTCAGACCTTTTGGCTTTCACTCTCTGGCATTTGTCACAAGCTCACGTGTTAATATCTACTAATGTGTGTCATCTCTTCTATTTGGTTGAAAGTTCACTCTTTAATACTCATTAGCAGCTAATCCTCACAATAGTCTAGTGAGGAACCTGTTTATTATGCATTTTTAGGATGAGATTAGGAAACTAGAGTTTGGGGAGGGGCATTAAGAAAGTGTACACACCATGTTCAGGCTGGATTCTCAACCACTGGTCTGTTGGGCTCTAAGGCTCTAACCCACCCCCGCTTCTTTTGGTGCTCCTTGGGCGCCCAACATGTAAGAGATATTCAAAGGATTGAACTGAGTTGCTGTTCTTTGTACCTCAACTGACGTTTACTTCTGTGCCTTTAGATCTTTATTTAGTAAGTGCTTAGATATATTAATGAAACCAAGACCTGCGTATAATAGTCCATCAAATGGAAGACAATTTGATTGTAGGACTGGCATTTATTTTTGTGTGTCACTAAGAAAGAAAAATACTGCTAGTAAAAATAGAGCACAAAGTTATCATAGCATTTAACCTATTTTGTGCAGAGTAAAAGAGCTATTTTGAATTACGTTGGCATGATTTGTATATCCCTGTTAAGAAATGAAAGTATAAATAAAATTGGTAGTAATTCTGAAAAGAAAAAGAAAATGGAATTATAGCTATTCTTTTAATGACAGATATTGCTTTATGAATATCAAATTTATACTTCTACAAATATCAAATTTATACTCTGCTATGTTTCTGTATTTTTAATATTTTTGTTTTGCAGTCTTTTGCACTATTTTTGACTGAGAATTGTTACTACTACATGTATTGAATTTAATTACGTGACTGTGACTGTGACTGGTAATTAAATTCAATACATGTAGTAGTAACATAATTCTCATAACTCATTTGAAGAGACACCTACATGAATATTATAACCAAGTTTGTAGCTCTGAGCTCTATGTGACTGCCACCTCACAGTGATTGTGTGGTGTCATTGATTTTAAGATTTATTTCGATTTTAGAGATGTTAAAAGTGCAGGGAAAATGTGTCTGATAGTTTATGACTTCCAAATTTCTTGTTTTAAAGTCTTTATAGTCTGTATGATTTTAATTACCTGAGAATTGATTAATCATTTACTTGGCGTTGCTAAAACCTGTTTCCTTCACTGTTGTGCCTCTGATTATTTTATTTCCTGTCCTTTCACCAAAAAGCAGTTGTTCTGGTAAAACAATTAATAGATGATGGACACTAAAGACTACAGTGAAGCTTTGGTCCACTAGGCTTTTGTTTTTCATGGTCTCATTTCGTTACTGTCTAGTTGAGTGGAATGTAGCTTTTTCAACTTAATAGAAATTTAAATGGTAAATGAATTTCTAACTTCTTTGGGTAAGAAACTATTCTATACAGCTGCATAGTTTTATAAATAATAAATACTTAATATTAAACCATACCTTCTGCTTTTTTATGCAGGTCACGGTTGGGCTGCCAAGTCTGTTTGACAAAGTCTATGGACAAAATGACTGTTCAAGTGCCTGATGCCATGGCTGATGCCCGACAGTCCGTGGACATGGGCAAGAACTCCTAGGATAGAACAAATAGGAATATTTTATAAAACTTTACCTATTTTTATAATTATTACTTAATACAATTAAATGAGAGCATGGATGAATGGGTTTATTATTATGACCAGCTTTACTACTTTAATTCACCTTGTATAACTACTAAATTTTGTAGTTCAAAAGTATGCACTCTTTATTTAGGTTAAATTATAAAAAGGAAATCATATATCAGAAAGTAGTATGATAAAATGTTATCTGTTTTACCTTACGTTTGTTTAGCAACATTAGCAAAACATTGTCATGTAAATCCTATGCCTACTTGCCTATAAAGTAGGTTTGAAAAGGTATTACCCCTGTTAGATGTGGGTGAAGGCAGAGATCTAGAATGGCTTGTGGGGCCTTACAGTGAATTAGCAAGTCTGTGCTACAATTCACATCTTATTACTACAAATCAGATGTTCAGATTAAAACTGGAGAAATTGTGAATATCTTATTTATAGTAGTAATTAAGTGTGAATGTGTATGGAAAAAAACTATTGCTTTGTGAACTGATCAATTTCAAAGACCGCTGTAACCTTATACATAAATATTTCAAAATTTTGATTCAGTGAAAAGTGTAAGTCTGAGCACAGGCAATATAACAGAAGAACTGGAGAAATACAAAATTAGGTGCCTATTCTTTTCTATCCTAAGTAGAATGGACTGTCTTTGTAATATTTTAAAAAATAACACTGATGTATAAATCTTTGCTTGTAACAGAATAGAGAATTTGTGGATTAGGTTTTCTCTGTCCTGAGTTGCACAAGGAAATGAGCAAGCTTCTACACTGCACAGCCCAAATGGAGCTGCCCAGGGTGGGGTGAGCTCAGCAGCATGCACAGTCCCGAGGAAGAGGGGGGATGGCTTGATCACCACAGATGACCAGTTTTGCATGACAGACATTTGTAACTTTATCTTTACTATGAGTACACTGGTAGATGATAATAAAGCGGTATGCAGTATGCTCTTGGAAATACAATATAACATCAGCTAGCTTAGACTAATTGTGGGGAAGGAAAATAAATGAAAGACAATAGTAAACTATAAGACCTTTGAGTTACCTTCAGGTCCATCCATGCAGTTTGATCATTTGCACAAATATTTAAGAACAATATTTGACCTACAACATTATGTTCTGTCCATTGAGGAATACGGAGATGAACATGAAAGGATACCCTCAGGGAGCTCACCTTTAATTAAGAAAAAATAAAATATTTGTGTGCAAAAATAATTTGCTTGAACCAAGTTGACTGATTTGCCAAATAGAATATGTTAAAACTAATTAATGTGTAAAAAGTAGTTAGGAAAAATTTAAGGTTTCCAATGTTCATTTGACATTTTGTAACTATCGAGTGCCTTCTATGTGGAGAGGGCTATATATTAAAGTACTTATTTTAGTTCTCTTTATTAGCTTCAGTATTCTCCTTGTCTTCTTCTGTGGATTACCTAAACTTACCTTTCCAGAACTTTCATGATGACATTCAGCCTAAACTTTCTAAAATTTAGATTCTAATTTCCTCAGATTTCAAATTAGGAAAGTTTATATTAAGGAAGTTTAATTGTATTATTTAAATAAAATCTACCAAACATTAAATATCCTAAATTGGTTTGTATAAAGATTATTTTTTTCAGTTTGCAAAAAAATTATCTCATGTTTAATGGTGTGTGCTTTTGGGTAACTGTTACCTGTTGCTGCAAAACAAATCACCCCAAAATTTAGTGGCTTGAAACAACAATAATCTTTTATTGTCTCCACTTCTGTGGGTCAGGAATTCACAGAATGCAAAGCAGGGATGGCTCTTCACTGCTCCACAGTATCTTGGTTCTAAGTGGAAAAACTTCACATTGAGGGTTTTTAGTGAGGAGAGGGGGAAGGGAGGAATAGGGGAGAAAAGGTACAGGGAAGAAGAAGCATAATCGGTAGGCATTAAATAGATGGGGAGAGGTCAAAAATGGTATAGGGAACAGAAGACTCAAAGAACTTATATGTACAACCCATGGACATGAACTAAGGGTGGGGGAATGCTGAAGGCTTTGGGATGTGCAGGGTGGAGGGGGGAATAAAGGGAAAAATTGGGAAAACTGTAATAGCATAATCAATAAAATATACTTTAAAAAAAACTTAAAAGGCCAGGAGCTGGAATCCCCTGAAGACTGATGATGATTCCCTCATGGGACTGCCATGTAGATGCTGGTGTCAGGTGGGGGTCTAGCGGGGACTGTTGACTGGAACACCCACAGGTGGCCTCTGTGTGGCCTGGGCTTCTTCACAATACGATGGCTGGGTTCTGAGAGCCAGCAGTGTGAGAAAGCTTGCATTCCCGGCATGCATGTATGCTTTAATGACCTAGTCACGGAAGTTTCACAGTATCACTTTTGACTTTTTTCATTAGATGTGAGATTCTAAGTTTGGCCCATCATATGAATAGAGGGGTGTCAAAAAATTTACATTCATGTTTTAAAGCCCCACAGTAACTGTTATTTTTAGGTTAACTTAACATCATTGCCTATGAAAACTGGCCTTTTAACTAACCTCTAAACTTTTTAAGAAGGACTAGATTTTAGTGTTGTATTGTGTTTTGAAAGATTCTTGTGTCTTTATTATGTTTTATTTGTTTTATTCTGTAACTCCCAACGCTTTTCTTCTTGACAGTTGATTTAAATCAGAGGGAATAGTTGTGGGCTGTCTTTCAATGCTGTGTAATTTAGTTTACATTTCTCTGTCATTTTGCCATCAAGAAAGGTGTCTTCCTTTGGTATAATACTCAATATAATTGGTGGTTGTGTGCTAATACTTAATATTATCCGTAATTTTCACAGATAAAACCAACCTTTAATTACATAGGTAAGTCAGAGCTATGAATGCCGGATTACTTTTTTAAGTGAACCACTCTAAAAATTTCCAAAACCTTTGCCTAACTTCCACTGTGAAAATACTATCTAATTTTTGTCTTACAGGACAGTTTTTCTATTTTCTCTGTGTGGGTGGTAATTCATGTGGTTTCCATAATGGTCATTCAGCATTCATTAGAACTATTACATTTCACTTGAAAGATTGTTTTCTAATGGAAACTTAGATTTATTACATGTTTTCCCATATTTCTTTTTTTCCTTTTTACAACTTGTGTAATTGCTTTTCCTTCCTTTAAACTACCTGAAATATTGTGGTAAACTACATTTTGTAAAAGGCAAAAGTTTGATACAATCTGAAGAGAAACCAGAGTATAAGGTAAACCACATTTTGGATCAGAATTTGTTAGATAGCTTTCTTCCTTACAGGATAACTTATCACTCTATAAAATAAAATAGGAATAATGTGTTATATGTGCATTTAAAATAGTATATGAAACCTTATTCTAAGTGTAAACCATTCAAAAATGTTAGGTATTACATATGAACTTTATTTACTATTGGAGAAATACTTAAGAATAGAAATAAGATCTTGGTTAAGCAATGAAAGGGTTCCTTGAATGTGTCAACACATCACATGATATCGTTATTTTTAGCAGATTTTTTTATGTTTATAAGTTTTTAGAGACTGAAAAATTAGAAAACCAGCTGGAAGGAGGAAGGCGTGCTCACTGGAAGATAAGTATGCATGGCTGTAACAGGACAGGCACAGAGCTGAAAGATAATTGAAACCTACCAGAGACAACTGAGGAGAGAAGCTGGCAGGAAAGATCTTTACCTTTAGAGATGTTACTTCTGCAAAAACTGTTAGTAATAAATCATCTAATCAGTGTTTCTCTCTTTGGCTCCCATTTGTTTATCTTATTATCTGGATGTATTATTTGTCATTTATTTTTAGACTTGATTTGGTAATAGTGTTATAAAATTAAGCAGAGCCATTGTGTCTTGCTGGATCCCTTTGCCAATCATTTCTGAAACCATTAACACTCAGCCTAATTTATCCCAGTAGTCATGATCGCTGCGTCGGTACTCTGTCCCAGCACTGCCTTAGATAGCCCTTTATCATTTACTACATGTGTTATATTTAACTACATAAAGTACACTGGCACTTGTTACATTTTCTGATAAACCTGACACATTTTAAACAAAACCTGGTCTTACAAGGAATATGCTTCTCACATTTTCCTGTGTGGCAGTTATCTGTATGTGGATGGGACTCTGAGCTCAGTATAGGCCTATGTACTGAGGCTGCATCCTAACCCCAACTTGCCAGGAGTCAGGATACATAGAAATGTTTCCTTGAGAGATCAGGTAATTTCCACTATATTAAAAAAGATTGTGTTCAACTTGTCATAATTTTTTTTTAACATCTTGGATGAAACAGCTTTTGAATGGGCTGAATGCAGATGCCTTTGCTGGTCTTAGATCTTGTAGGTCATTGATTCTTGAAATCCGAGTGCTGAGGTCCTATGGGTGGTACATGGACTCCCTTCTCTTTAATCATGGGACTCTGTCATGACCATACATACACGCAAATGGGCACTTCTTCATCTTAGAAGTATCTGGCATCGTGAACTTCTGATAGTCCCTCGCAGTTCCTCCTCAGCATAAGGCTTCTTCCTACTGTTCTTAATGAGAATTCCTCAAGACAGTGAAAAAGGGATGGGTAGTTAACACAAATTTTCCCAAATCAACAACACAAAGGCAGAAATATAGAGATGCTCTTCTTAATAGTTTTGTTTTAATGTTCTCTCTTCAATAGAGCGTTGTTTTGTTTTTTAACTGAAGTCCAAAGACTGAGCCTCAGAGTAAGCTCCCTTACTCTGAGTAAACTGAGTAAGCTCCCTAATGAGAGTTGAGGGGAAGCAAGGGATTAGAGCATTGTCTAAGCTGGGTCACCTAAGGATCATCTGATGTTGTAGGACTGGGGCATTGGCAAACTGTATCTTGTGGGTCAGATCAAGGCCACCACCTGTTTTATGAGAACACAACCATGTTCATTCATTGCTTACTGCCTATGGCTGCTTTCCTGCTACAGCAGCAGAGTTGAGTGGTGACAGAGAGCACAAGGCCTGAGACACAGGGAGGGACAAAAGTAGGTTTATGTTTCTTAGGGAAACTGATTAAATAATAGAAGAATAAATTCTTGTTTCGTGTACTCACAATTGTAAACCTGCTTTTGCCCCACCCTGTATTTGCTATTTGGTGATCACTGCTCTAGGGGAGGTAACTGATTTAGTACTTATTATTAATTAGGATCCACTTCTTCTAAAGTTAGATGTTCAATAACTTAGAGAAGATGGATAAATTGCAAAGGATTTCTGTTTTTGTAGACAAGGCAAATACGAGAATTTCGGTTTCCTCGCCATGCAGGGAGTTACTCAGTTTTGTGTCTCTCTGGTCTTACACAGCGTTTTTTCCCCCTCTGTGTGTGTATCAGTTTCTCATGTTCTTTGAACCAACTTTGTCTCTCTGCTGGTCCCCTTGTTAATGAATTAAATCTTTAACTCATACTCACTATGTATGACAGTCCTTTATAATTCATAAGAAATTATATAGTGAATGCTTGAGGCCTGGCTTTGTCTCCACATTTATGTTCCATCTTGAGTTATCACTTAATTCTGTTCAGCCTCTGGTTATTCATCTGTTCGGTAAAGATCGTTATACCCACACCTGAGCCAAAGTACTCTCACCCATATAGTAACATCCACTGGACACAGTTATTTAAATTCAAAGATGTGTGTAAACCCTTTTGTTAACTGCAAAGCACTACATGATTGTTGGTTGGTGCTTCTTGACAAAACCTAGACCTTAGGTATTAAAGCATACATAGAATTCCTGTTATGTATGAACTGCAGACTGATACTTGATTCTTTAACTTTTATATTTAGAATACTTATTTTTAAAAAGCAAATGGATAAAAAGATTAATGTGAAGTCCAACTACCCATCTGATGAATGTACTAAAAATGGAAGTGCTTTATTATCTTATGTTAGAGGAATATTCTGTTGATGACCACATCAAATCCTCAAGAAGTTGTTATGGATTGAAAATTTCTAAACTATAATAATTACAAAAGGAAGCAAATGCCAGAATACAGCTATGTATAGGATCTGGAAATAAGTCATTGCCTTTTTATTGAGGGAAAGGGGAGTGATAACTTCTGATAAAACTGAAAGAAAGGAAGTATCTTGCTGAAATGAAAATATAAATTACCATATTTTTCAGACCATAAGACACACCTAGGTTTTAGAGGAGGAAAATAGGAAAGATTATTTTGAAGCAAAAATGTGGTAAAATATTTAACATAAATAACATTTCACCAATGTAAATGTAAACAGAACTCAACAACAGTATTAACAACCATTATTCCTCCCAAATTGGGATGGGGAAGCGGGGGAGAAAGTGTGTTGTCTTAGTCTGAAAAATACAGTATTTTTTAGAGCAACATCAGTTCTTTCAAACCACACAGTTCTTTTTAATATTCCCAAACTGTTTTTAGGAAACCTGTTTTGAAAGGGATAACTACTCTACCAATGATCCGCTTACTCCCCACTCACTAAATTGAGACATACATGAAAGTTTAAATATATTTCTTTAATCAAGCTCAAAAATATATTTACACATTTCTTGGCAGCCCAATCTAATTTTTTTGAAGTATGATCATTGGATACATCTTGCACAATAGATAAACTATTTTTTGAGCAGAAGTTAAAACACTCTGGGGAAAGTTTTAATAATCCCAGGAGGTTTCCATGTAATCTGTTATGATGAAGTACATACTCTGGATACTCGGTTTTAAGCTCTATATTGTACAACCAAATGCCAGGAAGATTCTGACATATACAGTGATTTCAAGTGATGTAGCCTACCTAAGGTCATATTTGAATAAGGGTTGCTCCTGTGGTCTTTTTAAAAAGTCCATTCTGTTATTCATTCAGTATTCCAAATGCCTTCAGGAGTATCTGACACATAATAGATGGTTAATTTATATTGGTTCAATTTGTTAAATGAAACTCCTGTGAAAAGACCTTTTTCCTTTGTCCACCACTGTGCCCCAAAATATTTCAGGGGTATAATAGCAGGGGCCTAGGAGGATAAAATCTTGCATTAGAGTTTTGGATTAAATAAGTATAATTATGTGAAATGAGTCTGCTAAACCAAAGAAAGAAAAGCAGAAAGGTTCTATAACAACAGCACCTTCTGAGGTTAAAGTGTTGGGTTATAACTCTTATCAGGAGGATGAGGAGACAAACTTCCAAGTGCTTTTTAATTTT
The DNA here is from genome assembly GCF_004126475.2 of Phyllostomus discolor. Classification (NCBI taxonomy): domain Eukaryota; kingdom Metazoa; phylum Chordata; class Mammalia; order Chiroptera; family Phyllostomidae; genus Phyllostomus; species Phyllostomus discolor. The sequence goes on along the minus strand of NC_040908.2, from coordinate 87,753,713 downwards.
TATTACTTTTGCCAGACAGATGAACTCTTGAGGAAGACAAAATGACTGTTTCTTTTAAGAATGCTGCCAGAATTGACTAAACAAAGTTTTGATGTATGTAGCAGTGGAATGGACATACTTTGACCTGGTGCCCACCTCTACCCACTTCTTTGTACCTGTGTGTCCCAGGGTGCACTGCCAACCGAGCACACCTTTGTGGAATGGAGGGAGGCTTCCTTTATTATAGGGGACAAAAAGAGGATGGCTTCAGGAAGGTGACTCTCCTGTTCTTCTTTTTCTCCATGTTTATCTAACTGTTGTACCAGTTCTCAGCCAATCAGCTGGTTCCATTTGTGCAGTAATCATGCACAATCTTGGAGCTCTTTCATAGCCCCAGTGAAACACCATCCTTTGAGGGGCAGAGCCTCATCTTTATATGGTTAATGTGCACTCCTCAGAATATCCATCATCAAGCTCAGAATTCATGCCAAGTGGCAGGATAACAGAACTTATCACAAGGCATTAGATTATGAAACCACCTGTTGGCGTTCATGTCCCCATTATCCCACAACTTTTCTCATGCCACAAGTCCAGTTTTGTGGACTGCCTACAGCCTTCCAAACCAAAAGTTATTTGGAGGGAGAGCAAAGGAAAAACTAAACAGGAAATAAGTAAGCCAACAGTCATCACCTAATGCAACTGCATAGAAAAGTTGAAAATATTTTAAGTGTTTTCAAAATGTTTGTAGATATCAAAGAGCCAAACCATCTGGGTGAAGCATTCCATTAGTCTTATTTTTTTGTAGGGGCATTAATTGTGAATTGGAAAAAGCTCATCCCTGCCCAAGTTAACATACTTTGCACTTAACACCTCATTCAAAACTCCCAAGCATGTTAAATTCTAATTAGTAATAACACTTAGAAGGGCATGGCTGTTAATATTTTTTGTTTAAATGTTTGTACATGAGGCTTGAAAAGGAGAGGAATTCTTCCTTACTCCTTGGAACTCACAAGTCCTGTCAAGATGCTAATTCTATCTTACCTCCTCTTCCTCGCCTCTCCCCCTTCATGTCTTTCCATTCTACATTGACCCAGCTCCTTCAAGCACCCCTGATCTGATTCTCTGGGTGCTCTGCCTATCCCCCCTTTCACCCTGCCTTGTCACCTAACCCTACCCGTGTCGCTGTCCTCCCCTTTGTGTAGTGTAGTGCCTATTGTGTCATCCTTTCCAAGGTATCTTCTTCCTCCAACCAAATACTAACACTGAGTAATTAGCAGGAGAGAACTTATTAGTAGGACTCATTCAGATTTGAAAGAACTTTTCAATTTGGTCACTTGATAAACGGGAGGAGATGAGGGGCTACGATTTTGAATAAGGAGGAGACATCCAGGATGTTTAGGGTCAGTCCTTGAAGACTCAGGAGTCACCTGTAAGGTCCCATGTTGGGATGGAAATAAGACCATACCCCATCTGGGGGAGGAGGGTGGGAGGGTGGTAGCTGCTGCTATTCCATTTCAGCCAGTTGCCAAATAGTAGGAAGGCAGGCCAGTATTTTCAGACTTTTTTCCAAGAGAAATTAGTACCCAAATTTTCCTGTGAAATACGATTGTTCCATGTTTGCAAGGATTCTTCAGTTTTTCCTTAATATATGGGGGTGAACAAAACAGCCAACTGCAGATGTAGTGAGCTGCCACCTTGCAACATCTGGTCTAGAGAATCCCTGAGAAGTGGCTCAGTTGGGTCCTAATTATTAAGATTTTCATATACCCAGAAGCCTCTGAAATGTCAACATGGCTCTCTTTCTGTGAATTCGATTTTTAAGGAATGATTGAGTCACCTGCTAAGGGATTCTCTGGGTTTCGGAGGCTGGCCAGACCTGGGGTGTGCCAGTAGTTTGACCATGGACTGGGGTAGATCACCAGGCCCATCTAGGCTGTCAGCCTGATTCTAAGGTGACCTCTAGGCTACATGGGTTTCTGATGGGCCTGTATTCTCTCTGGTCACCATGTGAAAATGGCCAGGTGTGTCATCCAAGATTTCACAGAGTCTTGCTTTAATAGATCTAAGAAACCTTTAATAAGCCTGGATTAAAAGTATCCTCCATTAAGATGATCAGTCTGAAAACAAAGTAGATCATTTCACATTCCATAAGTGCAGCCCAAGCTCCTTCATCTGGAATGTGGTGTTCTCATAGCACAGGACCCCTGCAGTTCCCTGCATACCTGGTGCAGTTGCATAACTGCATTTGCTTAGACTGAGCCTTGGACTTTCCTCCTGCCCCTCTGGTCCTAATTCTTGATGCTCTTTTTGGTGTCTCTGGGAAGTCTCTGAACTCCCAGCAGGTGCTCATTGTCCCCTTTCTAGGTCCCCCAGGATATAGTTTCATCTTAGCATTTATGATACTAGAGTGTATTGAGATTGGCTGTTGGTGTTTGTCTCTGCCACCAAGCCAGAGGCATGTCCTGTGTGTCGCACTGCCCAGAGCCTGGTGCTTAACACACAGTAGGCAGTCAATAGGCACTTGTACTAAACACAGGAAAACAGAGTGGGTGCCTTCATGCTAGGGGGTGAGCCATGTGAATGCTAAAAAAACAAACCAAAAAACTAATAGAAATCCCCCCAAAACAAAAAGAGTAATCATGTAAAGTTCTAAATATCCCAAACGCAGGAAGGAGTTATAGATACATTACTTGTCCCTGGCTTGGACATTTTTTTTGGAACAATTTGAATATGTTTCATAGTTACTTCCAGCTAAGTTTTCTTTTGTCTTTTGCCCTATTTTGGAAGGGCAGAGACTTCCAATCTAAGATATGTGACGTTGGAAGAGGAAACAAGAGAGGAGGGAAGATAATATCCTTTTATTCATTTAACAAATATTTATTGAATATCTACTATGTGCTGGGGACTCAGCAATGAATAAACAAAACAATTGAATTCCTGCCCTTAAAGTAATAGCTTACTTTCCAGGGCCAGTGGAGGAAATAGAAAATACTTGAAAATATGGGGTGTTTTAAGTGTTGCTAACTGCTTTGGAGAGCAGTAAAGCAGAGAGGAGGGATGTTGGTGTTGGGTGGCAGAGAGTGAGGAGCTGCAGTTTTGAATGGGGTGATCTCTGAGGTAGAGAGCGTTCCAGGGTAGAAAGGGCGTAGGGAAGCCAGGGGGCACTGGGAGGGTAGTCAGAAAAGTCAATGAGTGGAGAAGGAAAATTTCCAGATAGTGCAAGCCCTGTAGCCCACAGAAAGGACTTGGCTTTACTCTTGTGGGATGGATGTCTCTGGAGGGTTTTAAGAAAAGCAGTGTGATGTTCTGACTTATGTGCACAGCTTTCTGAGCTAGGTGTTCACATGAACTACCTCATTTAATCTGATCAAGTACTCTGTAAGGTGTGTGATGTTATTTTGCAGGTATGGACTATACAACATTTTCCAGGGTCAAATATGCAATAAATGAGGGAGCCAAAAGACAATCTCTATAAGCCCTGACTTCGTCCTTTGTAAAATAATAATGATACCTATGAACCCTATACAGCTATTATGAAAATCAAATGGTTAAAAGGGGCCTAGTAAAGTGCTTGAGGAACTTAATAAATGTTTTCTTTGTCACAAGGTCATACACACGATAGCAAAGTCAACACTAGATAGAACACCTCCACCTTTGAAGAGGCTAAACTAGGCACATTCATGAGCCTCATAGATTGCAGTTTCCTTCTCTCTTCTCTCCCCCTGCTCTCTCTTGGTTCAGTTTCCTTATCTCTATGTTGAGCCTATTGGACTGCTTTCTACAGCGATGTCCACTGAGAAAGCTTTTTATTGGATCTGCATTGTCTTAGATCTCTGTCATACTACCCCTTTGACAGTCAGGGTTGTGCACACTGGGGAGCATCGTCAATCTCCAATGGATTTTCTGAGAGGTGTGATGATAGATTGGTCAGGTTAAATGGCAATGTCACAATCAAGTTTGTGTCAGTGGTTTTACAGAAGGGTCATGGCTAAGTGCCCAAAGGAAGATCTCAGAGTTTTGGAAGATGGAGGCAAAAGGCAAAATGTCACTGCTTCCCAGCAATGCTGGCATGATGCTGCCTCTTGTGTGTTATCCCTATTACTTTATAAGTATCTTCTGACCTTTACATTCTCTGACAGTTATGGGTCTTTAAAAAAATGACTCAAGAATATTACCATTATGCAGTTGCCTAGGAACAAGGCCTAAAATACACCTGGCTTTAATAGAAGAGCTAAAATGAGTTTTCATTTTTTGGCATTGTCTCTCTCTTTTCTCCGCTTTCTCCTCTCCCCACCGTTTCTTTGTATCAACCATCAATTGCAATAGAATTTCTCACTAATCCTTTCTGAACAGTTTGAAATGAAGATACTGAAGTTTGAGAAAATTTTTCCATCATGGGAAACTTTAGCAACACTAACATGGTGTTTTGAAACCTAATCCCACTTACATGTATCATGTAAAGAATCTGTATTGTCAAATCACTCACCACTAGCTTTCTGAGGAAGCTTTGGTCAGCACTCCTGAGAATGTTAGAAGGAAGAACAGTATTTGTTTCCTCATCAAGGATTGTTCTAGTACAGTTTTCCAAATAGGTACAAACATAATTTTCTGACCCATAAAAATTTCTATTCACAACCCTAATCCCTGTCCCAGGATTCTCTGTTTCTTCTACTTCTTTTATCAATGCAGTGTTCAGTTCATGTCTTCCTTTCTAGTGCATGTTGCAAACATAAACCCTCATAACCTCATAAAAAGAAAAGAAAAATAAAGCCCTGGCCACCGTGGCTTTCTTGGTTGGAACATCATTCCATAACTGAAAGGTTGCAGGTTTGATTCCTAGTCAGGGAACATACCTAGGTTGCTGGTTTGATCCCTGGTCTGGGTGTGTACAGGAGGCAACTAGTTGATACTTCTCTCTTGAATTGATTTTTCTCTCCCTTCCTCTCTCTCTAAAAGCAATGAAAACAAAAATTGTCCTCAGGTAAGGATAAAAAAAGAAAAAGAAATAGTGGAAAGGGAAAACAGAATATATTCCATTTTTTTCACGTCTGCTGTTTGATCTCTGCCAGGGGACATAAACTGATTTGCAGCAATGCCTCTGGTGGCAAAGGTCACATACCATCTTATTTGTTCATGAGTCCAGAAGTCCCAAGGCCAGGTCAGTGTATCAACCCCTACTGACTATTCAGACATTTTGTGGAGGTTCAAGGACCCAGCTCTGCAAGGAGAGGGATGAGGATACTTTGTGTTCAGATAAGAACTGGTCAAGAACTAGTTCCCGTTGCCTGGCATTATCTCCAGGCCATTTCCAGACTTTCCTGATCATAAAAAAATACCTGATGGCTTGTTAAAATGAGTCATTCAAAGCCTGTCCCCTGAAGACTGATGCAGCAGGTCTAGCATAGAACTTGGAAAGCAGCTTTCACGAGCACCCTGGGTGATTCTTAGTAGGCAAGTTTACTAAACACACAGGCCTTGGGACCACACAGGGTAGAGTCCAGGAGCCTTAGGGCAGCAGACAAGGCTTCCAGTGACCTTGCTTCTTTCTTTCTTTTTCTTTCTTTTAAAGTATGTTTTATTGATTATGCAATTACAGTTGTCCCATTTTTTTCTCCCCTTTATTCCCCTCTACCCTGCACCGCCCTTCTCATCAGCATCCCAGTCCGCTTAGTTCGTGTCTATGGGTCATACATGTGAGTTCTTTGGCTTCTCCATTTCATATACTATTCTGAACCTCCCCTTGTTTATTTTATACCTACTATTTATGCTTCTTATTCTCTGTACATTTCCTCCCATTCCCCATCTTCGCACTCCCCACTATTAACCCTCCATGTTATCTCTATTTCTATAATTCTGTTCCTATTCTTGTTGTTTGCTTAGTTTGTTTTTGCTTTTTCTTTTTTTAGGTTCAGTTATTGATAGCTGTGAGTTTGTTGTCATTTTACTGTTCATATTTTTAATCATCTTCTTTCTCTTAGATAAATCCCTTTAACATTTCATATAATAAGGGCTTGGCAATGATGAATTCCTTTAACTTGACCTTATCTGGAAAGCACTTTTTCTGTCCTTTCATTCTACATGATAGCTTTGCTGGATTGGATTGAGTAATCTTGGATATAGGTCCTTGCCTTCATGACTTTGAATACTTCTTTCCAGCCCCTTCTTTCCTACAAGATTTCTTTTGAAAAATCAGCTGATAGTCTTATGGGAACACCTTTGTAGGCAACTGTCCCTTTCCCCTTGCTGCTTTTAAGATTTTCTCCTTATCTTTAATCTTTGGTAACATAATTATGATGTGCCTTGGTGTGTGCTTCCTTGGGTCTAACTTCTTTGGGACTGTCTGAGCTTCCTGGACTTTCTGGAAGTCTATTTCCTTTGCCATATTAGGGAAGTTCGTTCCCCTGCATTACTTTTGCAAATAAGTTTTCAGTTTCTTGCTCTTCCTCTTCTCCTTCTGGCACTCCTATGATTCAGATGTTGGAATGTGTAAAGTTGTCCCAGAAGTTCCTAAGCCTCTCTTCACTTTTTTGAATTATTGTTTCTTCATTCTGTTCTGGTTGAATGTTTATTTCTTCCTTCTCCAAACTGTTGATTTGAGTCCCAGTTTCCATCCTTTCACTGTTAGTTCCCTGTATATTTTCCTTTATGTCACTTTGCAAAGCCTTCACTTCTTCCTCTATTTTGTGACCATACTCAACTATTTCTGTCAGCATCCTGATTACCAATGTTTTGAACTGTGCATCTGGTAGGTTGGGCATCTTTTCATCATTTAGTTCTATTTTTGGAGTTCTGTTCTGTTCTTTCATTTGGGCCATATATATTTTTTGTCTCGGTGTGTCTGTTACATAGTAAGGGGTGGAGCCTTAGGTATTCACCAGGGTTGGGCAACCCTCTTTGATGCATTGTGGTACTGTATGTGGGGGAAGAGTCAGAGAGGGAACAGTCCTGCTTGCTTGGCTCTCAGCTGGATTTCAGTCACTTCCTCTGCCACTCACAAGCAAACTGGACCCTTCTGGTGCTGGTTCCTGGGTAGGTGGTTTTGTGTACATTCTAGGATCCTGTGGTTCTCTTCAATGAACTCTCCTGTGAGGCTGGGAGTTTCTCCTGCTGCCACAACCACCACAAGTTTTTACAGCCAGAGGTTTTGAGGCTTTATTTCCCCTGCACTGGAACCCTGGGTTGTGTGGTTTGTTTCGCTCCCCAGTTGTTCCTCCTGGTCTATCCACACACAAATGTGGGACCACCCAGTCTGCCCACTGCTGCCTTGCCCACCCTGTGTTCTAGTCATTGCCTTGCCACATGTCCTCTCCACCCTGGCTGCCTGTCTCTGCTTCTCCTACCAGCTTGGATGAATATTTCTTCTTTAATTCCTTGGTTGTCAGACTTCCATACAGTGTGATTTTCTGGCAGGTCTGGTTATTTTTTTGTTTTAAAATTTGTTGTTGCCCTTTGGTTGTGCAAGGAGGCATAGTGTATCTGCCTATGCCTTCATCTTGGTGAGAAGTTTCTGCTTCTTTCTAATCTCACCTTCTCTTGCTCATAGTTTCGGCCCAGACATGACACCTATATGTACCCCACTGGGTGCACAACTCCAGGCCTTTGCTTGTGGCTCTACAGACTACTCTGTGGCTGCACATTCTCCTTACCAGTTTCCCTGTGTTTTAATATTCAATTCAGGTATCACTCTTGTGTTTGTGGAGTGGTCTGCTCTTGTTTCTAGCACAGAAATAGCACCTGCCCAAATTTATTGCAATTATTGGTTTCTTTATTTCACCTCTACCCCATGCTTCTCAGTTTGAATGCAAGCAACCTTGTGTGTTTTACATTTGTGTATGCTTCATGACAAAGTCTGCAAGAGGACCTGGCAAATGATAGGTGCTCTGTAACTGGTGATTAACTGCTGTCTGCAAAACACTAGACTGTGAACTCGAGAGCTGGGTCCTTCTTCTCTGCAACCTCTGGCACCTCATTCACTGTCAGTCATTTGAACATTAGCTAAATGAATCATTGAGAAATTTGACTTTATAACCAGGCTTTGGTCCCCTAAGAGCTCTTAGTGGAGGGAGGATTAAGTAACCACAATTTTGAAAGTAAAAGAGGAGCCAAGTTGGGGAGAACCATGGAAACTGAAAAAGGAGAGAGGAAAGAGATATGCAGAGAAGAGGATGCCGGGTGGGCTATGGCAGTGAAGGGGGTGAAAAAAGTATTGAGAAGGGGATAAGAGCTGATTGTTTCTGAACAACTCAGTTTTTGTTGGTAGTTTCCAAAGACAGCCCAGGGGTCACCAGGGCCATTTCCACTATCCGCCCTTCCCTCATGGCTCTGCATACAACCTAACCCAGAGTGAGCACTGACACACTGCCTTGTGGTCTGTGGTCTAGAGTCAGAGTGCCAGGGCCCCATGTCTGGTTCCACCGTGCTGACCTTTTTCTGGGGCAGAATGCTCAAATATTTTATGCTTTCAGTCTCCTCATTTATAAAATGTCTGTATTAATAGTCTATTATCATAAGGCTGTTGTAATAATTAAGTATGGTAATTCATACAAAGTACTTAATACAGTGGTGGCACCTAGTAATTAGTTGTAGTGCTAGGCATTGGGCACAGTATATATTAAATAGGAGAGTAGCTAAGAGCACAGGCTTTGAAATAAAATGGGTATAGTTTAGAGACCTAGCTCTAGTGCTTCAGTCAAGTTACTTCTCTGAGTTTTAAGTGTAAAGTTGGGGGAAATAGCTACTATTTAGTGAGCACTTACTGGAGGCTGAGTACTTTGAATTCATTAGCTTGTGTGAACCACACACTTGTTCTATGAGAAGAATATTACTCTCCCATACTAATCCCCCAATTTCAACAAGTATCAACTCCTAGTGATCACTGTTTTATCTATAACACCCCTGCCTCCCATCTTCCTACCTTCCACCCACACTGGAGTAGTTCCAAGCAAACACCAAATAGAATTTCAATTCACCTGTCAACATATTTTATAGCACTTTGGTGGCTTCATCACATTTGGATTTATTGTAATCTAAGTAAAAATCTTGGTTCTGGACAGGAAGCATAGTTGAACACCTTGTCTGTTGTTGTCATCCATGTCTTTCAACTTCTGAACCCCCCTTCTCAGCCTCCTGATGAGCTGATACCATTCATGCTGCAGGGGGCGGTGGGGTTAGAAAAAGAATGAGGCTAAGTACCCTGCCAGCCAAGTATGAAGGCCTTGGACAGACAGGGAGAGTAACAGGAAACTATCTCTTTTGCCTTGGCCTTGTGCAGATAAACTGGGTGAGAATCCCTTGGTTGACTGTTCCAGGTCACAGTCAAGCCAGCATCATCCTGTATAAACCTGCTCCCCACACCTAAAACTGTCCACATGGCTCAGTGCCACAGCTGCTTAGAAGAAACCAGGATCTCTTCTGGGGACTGTTCCTAGGCCACTGAGATCTCTTTAGAACTTGTTTCCTTTAAGTAACAACAATGAGCTTTCAAGATGTTGCACAGGCAGACTGACAAAACAAACCAAAACAAACAAAGAAAACCCCCAAAATATTTGGACTAAATTGTCAGTTGGTCCTGTTAAATCAGGCTATCATTTTGGCTAACTTGTCAAAAGTTCTTCACATCCCAAATCTAAAAGAATTCTAAAATACCTGAGCACTCTGGTAAGCACAAAACTGTCCTGAATATTTTTCCTTCTCATGGACATTTTCCTTTTCTTTGCCATTCTGAGACTAACGTGTTGTTTAAAAGTTCCCATTTTCTTTTTTTCTCGTAGATCATGTTGCCACTGGTGCAACTAGCTATAAGCAGATTGGTTCACCACTGGTCTAAAACAAAGATCAATCCCTGTATAATAGGAAACACACTCAAGTTGCAACTTCTGAATTTTCTCTGTAGATTACTATCAGTTCCTCTTGAGAAAGATTCTAACCCTCATGGAATCTCCTAATGTGTTCTTTTTGATGGCTCTAGGACAAGTGTAAGGTAAGCTTGAAGCCAGAGATTTTTATTTATTAACTTATTTTTGGTGATGCTGCCAAGATTCCTACTGCAACATAATTTCTAAGGGAGGCAGTATTATATAACCATTGCATCAGATGAAAGCCACCTCTGGTCCTTCTGCCTGCAGGAAGGCTTCTCTTCCTCCTTGATAATGAGCTGGAGATTTTCAGTGGTGAACAGGCAAGTACCATACTGCTTTCTCTTTGTTACAGAAAAGTCTTGATGTTAGCCCATGGTGTCAAGGGAAATCAGTATGCCTCTAGAAGGAAAGCCTGCTTATCTGGGCTTTTTAAATAAAGATTTTATTTATTTATTTTTAGAGAGAGAAGGGAGGGAGAAAGAGAGAGAGAGAGAAACATCAATGTGTGGTTGCTGGGGGCCATGGCCTGCAACCCAGGCATGTGCCCTGACTGGGAATCGAACCTGCAATGCTTTGGTTCGCAGCCCACGCTCAATCCACTGAGCTACGCCAGCCAGGGCCTTATCTGGGCTTTGCCTAAGGACTGGCAGAGGTTTTTACACTTCTGTGACTGCAATTCAAAGCTTCTTAAACAAGTAGGTGATAAAGTTCTCATTTAGATGGGTTACTGAAATTTCTGTTTCCAGATGCCATCAATATATGTATTTACAGCAAGTCTGCTCCTACTGCCTCTTCACAGTTCTCTGAGTGGTATGTGTGAGCTCAGTTTTGAAACTCATGGTCTTTATGACTTTGATTAAATTTAGTTTTAAATTCTAATTCTCGAAATCATCTCTGTCTCTGTCTCTGTCTCTCTTTTCATTTTACACACATAATGAAACTGGAAAAGTCGACATTTGTGCTGCCTGTCACACAACCTGAACCAATAAGTGGAGAATGGACTCTTTATGGCACTTTATCTAGATGCCAGTGATCTGAGAAGATGCCAGGTTATGTATTCTCAAAAACCATCTTGACATCTCATCTGAAGCTGACCTTTTTTATAGGGAGAAGGAAAGGCTAAGTAAGATGTTTGGAAAAAGGTTAATCAGTTAAGAGTTGTAGTCCTGTGACAATTTTCCTAGTATTTTTCTATTTGCTGATAAACAATTCTTTATCTGAGTCAATGGACTTCCCTCCCTGGGACACAGTGGTGCAGATTCCATCCCCATCGCTTGTAGACGACCTCCTGGAGTAACATAGTTCATGTCTTCTAGTTCCTGGAATAACAGGTTTCCACAGCATTAAAATCTTTAACTCTTATGTTCCCATAATACATATTTATATATATATATATATATACACACATGTACACCCCTACTATATATGTGTGTGTATATATATCATATACACACACCCGTGCACACACACACACAAAATCTATCTATCTATCTATCTATCTATCTATCTATCTATCTATCTATCTATCTCGTGGGGAGACCTAGCACTTCCCCACAATAATCAGCAACCTCTAAGGCAGCAGAAGACAGTAGCTTGGCCTTGACTTCTGGCAGGCAAAAGATAACATCTTGACCTAATCTGTGGTTCAGCTCCTGAGCTCTAAGGTGGAATTACTTCCTGATTATTTTCTCAGGAGACAGGACAGAAGGACACTAAAAAGACCTCAGAGCCATCCTTAAAACCTTAAGAAATGATTCATTCCCCTTACCTCACCTCCCACCGATCAGCTCCCAGCATGACTCCAAACCCTTAATCATGGTGTCTTGTGATTTTTCCCTATGTAATCTGTAATCTTGTGATGTTACCCTATATAAGCTGTAACATACAGGCCTTTGGGGTGTTCAGGCTTTGGGGTATTAGCTTCCTGTCCTCCTGGATGGAACCATTCATAATAAAGTAGCCAATCTTTCTCCACTACAATTCTTGGTGTCTGATGTTTGGCTCTGCCAGTGCCAGGTGGGCAAACTCTTTTGGCTCTACAACAGTTTCAGTGCTAGTTCAGGAAAACCTAACACAAAAAGGTGGCCCTAATGGCCCTCTGCATTTTAGTTAACAGCACTTGATGACTGAAAGCTCTATTCCTCTTGATTTGGTGTTGTGCCAAGAGAACTCTTCAACTATATTAAGTAAGTCTGACCATATTCATTCACATAATTAACAGTAGCTGCCTAACAGACAAAACCTTAAACCTCAGTGACTTACTACAAAAAGGTTTATTTCTTGTTTCTAAGAAGTCCCATCATGTGGAGTAGAGGTAAAGAGATTTTCTAAAGTGCCATGGCTAGGCTTTTTTGTTTCTCTCTCTGGAAGGACAGGGCCACAGCCAAGGTGGCATGGTGAGGGAATTCCTTTCTCCTGGAAAAGGTTTTTGGTCTGTGACTACATGATACCATGAGTACTTTTGGCCCTGAGATTTGGGTAGTATCTTTCTGTAACAAATTAACATAACATAATAGCATCAATTTTACTGACTATGGAGGTCCACTGGCAAATTTCTACCAATTTTTAGGGTCCCTCCCATTGTCCTATGCTCTTGGCTCCACACATGTTGCTTTGGTATACCCCCAAACATGGGGTATATACCATTTGGTTAATCAAAACATGACAAGTTTCAATAGTTTCCAAACACACACACATCATAAAAATATTTACAAACATATGTTTATAACTTTATGAATGTGTTGAAGTCAGTACACACCAAACAATATTTCAAAAATCCATTTTGTGGAGAGATATATACCAATTTTGTGGATAGGGAGATTCAAAACTGTTAAAAATGTCCATCCTCCCTAAACTGATCTATGTATTCAACATACTGCCAATCAAAATTTCAGGAGCCGTTTTTTTTTTTTAAGAAATTGACAAGGCTATTCTAACATGCATATGGAAACACAAAGGACCTAGAACAGTCAAGACAATTTGAAGAATAAGAACAAAGTTTGAAGACTTACACTACCTCAGTTCAAGATGAATTATAAATCCACATTAATCAAGACATTCTCAGATTGATATAAAGATAGTTATATGGATCAATGAAACAGCATGGAGAGTGCATAGATACTCACATATATAGTCAGCCAATTGTGACAAAAGAACAAAGGCAGTTCAGTGGAAGAAAGACAGTTTTTCAACAGATGGTGCTGGAATGATTGGAATTTGTATGCAAACAGATGATCTGTGATTCATACTTGTTCCATGTGCAAAAATAAACTCTGAATGGGTTAAAGATCTACATGTAAAACCTAGAAGTATAAAACTTTAGAAGAAAAGATAGATAATATCTTTGTGACCTTGAGTTAGGCAAAGAATTTTTCAGCTATGACACCAAAAGCATGGTCCATGTTAGAGGGAAAATGGATAAATTGGACTTCATCAAAATTAAGATGGAAGAAAATATTTACATAGGACATATTTGATAAAGGGCTTATATACAAATATATAAATACCTCTAAACTCAATAGAGCAACTGAAGAAAAATAAAAAGAATTAAATGAATACTTCATCAAGGAAGGTACATGTTTGAAGGGTAAATACATGAAAAGATGGTCAACATAACTTGTTACTAAAAGAATGCCAATTAAAATCACAATGAAATACTACTACACATCTTTAGAATGTTAAAAATTAAAAAGACTGATAATACAAGTGTTAGCAAGGATGTGGAGGAATGGGAAGTCTCATACATCTAGTACAACATTTTAGAAAATAATTTCTTTTTAAAAATCTTTTTAGATTTCTTTTTTATTTATTTATTGTTTTGAGAGGGAAAGAGAAACAAATTTGTTGTTCCACTTTTTAATGCATTCATTGGTTGATTCTTTTTTAAAAGATTTTATTTATTTATTTTTAGAAAGAAGGAAGGGAGAAAGAGAGGAAGAGAAACATTAATGTGTGGTTGCCTCTTTCGCACCCCCTACTGGGGACCTGACCCACAACCCAGGCATGTGCCCTGACTGGAAATCGACCCTTTGGTTTGTAAGCTGGTGCTCAATCCACTGAGCCACACCAGCCAAGGCTCATTGGTTGACTCTTGTATGTGCTCTGACCAAGGATTGAACCTGCAACCTTGTTATGTGAAGGACGATGCTCTAACCAACTGAGCTGCCCTGCCAGGGCCAGAAAGTAATTTCTTAAAAAGTTAAATATAAACCTAAAACATGACACAGCCATTCTGTTCCTACTGGAATGAAAGCATTTTTTCCCCCATACAAAGACAAACAGGACTGTTCAGAGCAGCTTTATTGTAGCTTTATTTGTGATAGTCACAAACTGGAGGCAACCCAAATGTCCATCAACAGGTGACTGGATGAACAAACTTTGATATATCAATACAATAGAACGCCTCTTAAAAATGAGAAGGAATAAACTATTGATACACACTAAATCATGACTAAATCTCAAAATAGTTATACTGAATGAAAAACACCTGACAAAAAAAGAATACATACCGTACAATTTCATTTATATGAAATTTCTATTCTAGAAAATGCAAACTAACTTATAGTGACAGAAAGAAGATCAGTGGTTGCCTGGGTGGGCAGGGAGTCGGGAGGATAGAAAGTTCATGAAGACATTTTGGGGATGATGTAATTGTTTGCTATCTTGATTGTGTTGATGGTTTCAACATATCAAATAGTGTACTTTAAATATGTATGGTTTGTCAATTACTTCAATAAAGCTGCTGTTAAAAATCCACTCATTGTGGGCATTACTCTTCTCCAAAGTTGTATTTTAGGCTTCACTACCATGGGAAGTTCTTCTCTTGGCCTCTCCCACATAATTCCTTGACTCTTTTCTTCTCCTCCATAGTTTCTCCTCACCTGCCGTTGCTTGCTTCAACAATACGTTTTTTTCCTTGTCTCCTGCTGCCAGTTCTGCCCTCATTCCTGAACTCTGAGCTGTGACTCTAGCTCAAACCTCAGCCCTTGGCCTTACCATTCATCCTGTCGTAGTTCACAGTCCAAGTTCTGGAACAAAAGCACATGGATTCACAAGCTCTGCTCTCCTGCTTTCCAGCCAGGAGCTTCAGCAAGTTACTCATTACCTTTATAACTAAGTTTCATTACCTACAAAATGGTGGTGAAATCAGTAGTATGTACTCTTCTATTAAGGTTGCTGTGAAGGCCAAATGAGGTAACAAATACAGAATACTTAGAATAATCTTTGGCATGTAGTCAGTCTTCAATACATGTTAGTTGTTATTACTTCTAGGACCTAGTAGCATTTTTATAAGTTCAGACAATTCCTTCCTTAAGAGGAACTACAGTAGTTACCCCTTATCCAAGGGGGATATATTACAAAACCTCCAGCAGATGCCTGAAACCACAGGTAGTACTGAACCCTATATATACTGTTTTTCCCTGTATGCACATATCTTTTAAAAAGTTTAATTTATAAATTAGGCACAATTAAGAGATTAACAACAATAACTAATAATAAAATAGACAGTTATTACATAATGCTGTAATAAGAGTTATATGGTCTCTCTCAGAATATCTTATTGTATTGTGCTTACCTTTTTCCTTAAAGGAAGCATTTTATGGCTTCACTTTGGCATATCTGAATTGCAAGCATTATTACTCTTGTGCTTTGGGGTCATTCTTAAGTAAAATAAGGGTGACCAGAACACAAGCACCATGGTACTGCAACAGTCCATTTGATAACCAAGGCAGCTACTCAGTGACTCACAGGTGGGGAGTGTCTACATTGTGGAGACACTGACAAAGGGATGATTTACATCCTGGGTGGGAAGGAGCAGGACTCGGAAGATTTCATTATGCCACTCAGAATGGTGCACAATTTAAAATTTAGGAATTGTTTGTTTCTGGAATTTTCATTTAATATTTTTGGACCATGGTTGGCTGCTGGTAATTAAAACCATGGATAAGGGGGGGCTATTGTATGACAATAGAGAAGGAGTTAATAAGTTATGATTCATCTTCTCAGTGGAATATTATATGTACCTTAAAATGATCTTCTTATGAATCTATAATAATTTTGGGGAAATGCTTGTTAAATAAAAATAAAGCAGACTTTATAACCACTCACACAGTGTCATTTCAGCTACGTACGAAAGACCAAATGAAAATTATGCACCGAGTAAAGAATGAAAGGAATTATACAGAAATATTCACAGTGTTGTCTTTCATCTTTCATAATGGAAAAATGTTTAAAAAGAATCCTTTAGTTGCTAGTGAATACCTCTGCAGCAGGGTGCGGGGAGCTACACACTATATACTTTATTAGTTAATCTCTTATCTAGCCAAGCCCTTAGCAGGAAAGAGTGCAGTGAAGCCTGGGGTGGAGAAATATGTTAGAAGGGAGGGGAAAGGTTAAAAGAAGATACATATGAAAGTTGAAGAAGAAACTGTAGGAAAGATGGGATATGCCAAGGAAATTATTGCTTTTCTGATATACCTGGAGCCAGAAGCATTTGCTGCCCCACCTTCAGGTGGGCATGTCCAACCAATCTATTGCTGAAAATCACTCTGGTGCCACTTCATGTGGAGCCCCAAGGTGGAGGCCCAGTCATGCCATGCTGGCTACTCACACCTTTCTCTTTGGCTCAAGGCCTGTGCCTGTTAAATTATTAATAAACTACACAAATCACCTCCTGATCTTGCATCTCAAGAAGAAATTCAACTTTTGTTACCCATAAAATTTTTATCCTCATTTATGCTTTTGTTATACATATTTAGTTGCACAGAGAAGACAGGCTTCCTCTTTTCTCCTTTCCTTTTCTTCTCTTACTCTGTGATCTTCTGAGTTGAGTGCTTTGTTTTCCTAATCACATGAAGCTCTCGAGATGAGGCAATGCGAGAAGTTATATCAGTTGTTGGACCTTGGATCCGTGGTCAGCCTAGCCTTGGTCATCTGGAGGGACTGGTAATTTTTGCTGGATGTCTCCTAGTCCAAATTAGACCCTAGCACATAGGCCTGGTAGACATGTGTTCTGTTAGGGACTTGGCTTATCTAACTTCTGTCTGCTAACTGAACCACCAAGGCTAGGAAACTAGAGACAGCCCTAATGCCTTTTGCTCAAGAAATCAAGAAAATAGAGCTACTATATTATATAGGCTGCAGGGTAGGAAAAGTATCCTCACTTTGAGAGGGAGCCAACTGATGAATACATATTTGGAGCATTTCTACAGGGCAGCCTGGCTGTAAATGCCCCAAAGAACATTGGCACCCAGTCTTAGATGCACTTACCATGTCTGTCCTTGGAGACAGCACAGGCCCAGCTGGAGTGAGAAGGTCAGACTGGGGAGAGGGTGTTCCCAGGCACCAATTTGCCAACACACCCAAGAGAGTTCATCACTGAGGGCAATCTGAAGCTGCATGCTTGTAAATAAAATTATTTTAATTTGGTGTAATTGCTAAAATATTAAAGCTTATTGTTGAGTTGGAAAATACAGAAAAAGAAATGATAAAACAATATTTTGGACTATTTTATTTAATATTTTATTGTCATCATTTACATAGTTGAGCATTCTAATGTATACAATTTTTGTTTGCTGCTTTTATTACTACATATAACATCAGTCTTTTCTAGTGTTGAGAATACTTTGCAATCATGTGTTGTAATTGTTGCTTAATATTCTCTCCTACTGTAGTTTCTTTAGCCATTCTTCTATGGTTGCACATTCAGGTTATTTACTGTTTTTCAGTATTATGAATAGTATAGCAATAAATGCCATTTTTAAAGGTTTTACTTACTTACTTTTAGAGAGAGGGGAAGGGAGGGAGAAAGAGAGGGAGAGAAACATCAACATGCAAGATTTACATTGATTGGTTGCCTCTCCACCAACTGGGAACCTGGCCCAAGCATATGCCCTACTGGAAATCGAAGAGGTGACCTTTTGCTTTGTAGGCCAGTGCTCAATCCACTGAGCCACACCAGCCAGGGCTAAATAGCATTTTTATATTTCTAGTTATTTCCTTAAAATAGAATATCAGACTTCCGGCAAGATGGAGGAATAGGTGGGCGCACTGTACCTCCTCGCACAACCAAGAACAGAGCAACAATTTACAACAATGATTTGCAGTCATAATATCAGAACTGTCAGAGGATTTATCTAAAAGGAAGACGGACAGCCTAGAAGTTGAAGTAGACCCGCACATCCAGACTGGTAGGGGACTACGAGCCGAGCGAGCAGGCGTGGGGCTGGCGCGGGTCGCAGGCGCGCAGAGGTCGGGGGAAATTTGGCGCAGAATCGGCGCGACAGCAATCCGGGACGCAGGAGCGAGCGCAGTGGTGTAGCGGTGATCCCTGAGTACGCAAGCGGCGGCTGGGGGAATCAGTGGGGCAGCGACTGGGGATCAGGGCAGAGCTCACAGCCCAGAAGCCCAGGGAAGTGTCTGACTCCAGGAGAACGGAAGGGTCGCCATTGATCCCTCCTGTCCCCGCTCCCGCCCCTGCCCCCACATATAACGTCACAAGCTAGCGACTGGGGCGCCCAGCACCGGTGAACACCTAAGGCTCGGCCCCCCACCGTAACAAGAGCGACCAGACCGGAGAAAAAATAAATAAATAAGTAAAATAATAGGAGAGATGGGGAAAGACGTAAGATGTGTCCAGCAGAACAGATCAGACCCCCAGGACTCATCCTTTTGAGTGACCAAGAAATAGCCAATCTATCAGATGCACAGTTCAAAACACTGGTGATCAGGAAGCTCACGGAACTGGTGGATTTTGGATCCAAATTACATGAAAAAATGCAGATTACCATAAAAGGGATGCAGGAAGACACACGGAGAAGAGCCAATTGTGAAAGGAAGGAGTCTGAATCTCAAAACAACACAGTGGACCAGAAGGAAGATAGAATCAACCAAGCAGGAGAGCATGATGAAATAAGAATTCAAAAAATTGAGGAAAAGATTAAGAGCATCCAAGACACCTTTAAACGTTCCAATATCCGAATTATAGGGGTACCAGAATCGGAAGGGGAAAAGCAACAGATTGAGCACGTATTTGAACAAATAATAAAGGAGAACTTCCCCAAGCTGGCAAAGGGAACAGTCTTCCAAGAAATCCAAGGAGCGCAGAGAGCCCCAAAGAAGTTGGACCCAAGAAGAAACACACCAAGGCACATCATAATTACATTAGCCAAGGTAAAAATGAAGGAGAGAATCCTAGAAGCAGCAAGAGATAAGGGGACAGTCACCTACAAAGGAGTTCCCATCAGACTGTCAGCTGATTTCTCAAAAGAGACCTTACAGGCAAGAAGGGGCTGGAAAGAAATATTCCAAGTCATGAAAGACAAGGACCTACATCCCAGATTGCTCTATCCAGCAAAGCTCTCATTTAGAATGGAAGAGAAGATAAAGTGCTTTTCAGATAAGGTCAAATTAAAGGAGTTCATCATCACCAAGCCCTTACTTTATGAAATGCTAAAGGGACTTATCTAAGAAAAGAAGATAAAGAAAAGACATGTATAGTAAAAGGACAGCAAACTCACAATTATTAACAACCACACCTAAAGCAAAACCAAAAGAAACTAAATAAACAACTAGAATAGGAACAGAACCACAGAAATAGAGGGCACAAGGGGGGGCTAGCAGTAGGGGTGGGAGGAGGAGAGAGGGGGAAAAGGTATAGAGAATAAGTAGCATAGAATGTAGGCTGAAAATAGATACGGGGAGGGCAAGAATAGTACGGGAAATGTAGAAGCTAAAGAACTTATAAGTATTACATATGGACATGGACTAAAGGGGGGGAAGGTGGGTGGGAGAGGGGGCACAGGGGGGAGGGGAGTGAAGGGGGAAATGGGACAACTGTAATAGCATAATCAATAAAATATATTAAAAAAAATAAATAAAATAGAATATCAAAAGAGGACTCTATGAGTGAAGATATTAAAAATAGCTATCATTTATTTTATTATTTTTTAAAAATTATATTTATTGATTATGGTATCATAGTTGTCCCAATTTATCCTCCTTTGCCCCCCTCCACCCAACATGCCCCACTCCCTCAGGCAATCCCCACACCATTGTTTGTGTTCATTCGTCATGTGTATAAGTTATTTGGCCACCCCATTTCCTGTAATGTACTTTAGACCCCCCCGGCTATTCTGTAACTTTCTTCTCCTCCTTCTCCTTCTCCTTCTCCTTCTCTTTCTCTTTCTCTTTCTTCTTCTTTCTTCTTCTTCTTCTTCTTCTTCTTCTTCTTCTTCTCCTTCTCCTTCTTCTGCTATTGGTAAAAAGGAAAGGAACTACTTATTAAAAAGTTATACAAGTTTAGAGTAATGGCAGAATCCTGCTGTTAAATCTCAAAAGTCCCTTTAAAACACCCACAAACACACACATAGTCCTGACTTCTCTTGCCAAACCAGTCCAGTCAGGGGCACCATATCTCAGGAAAAGAAACAGAAATCCATAGCTTGGCTAGACTCCTGGTTCCTCCCAGTAATCCATGCTTGGCTGGGCAGGTCTCCCATAGTCCCCAGCACCATCAGCTGTGTCACTGCAATCTCTAGTTCTTAATCCAAAACCACATGGCACCTCCTCATGGCCTGCCAGTGAGAGTCCTTTCACACCTTTTCTTCCTGCATGGACACTTTGTCCCCCTATCCCTCATAATTGCTGGCCCACCTTTTAGTTTAAATCCCAGCCTGGAACTTCCTCTGTAACCCTATTTCTGACTTCTCCTACAATTGGCTACACCTGCTAGCACTCCTGTATTCTGTGCTTTTCTTGGCTGTTATAGTTAGTCCAGGAAGGTGTGGCCCCATGGTGTGGAATGAACCATCTCCAAGCTCTTGTGCAGGCACTGTATTTGGGAGAGCTGCCTCCCAGTTACATCATGGGCTAAAGTCATGCATACCTTACTGGCTCCACTTGGGCTAGGAAACTAGCCTGCTGTTATTGATATGCGAAAAAACCTCAGCTGCTTTTTCCAGACCCCAAGCTGGGCTTGTGGGGGGCTCTGAGGCCTCTCAGCCTACACCCCATTACAAATCCTCCCTTTCACATATAACCCTTTATATTCTTATAAAGGGCAATGGGAGAAGGTTTCATTTTCTTATAGCTACTTCCAGCTGGACATGGCTGCCATCCTACCTATCTTTGGAATGAGGGGTCCCTGAAAGAGTGGGGTGTGTAATAGAGGGTGGCCTACCCATTAGTGGGAGGACCTTGCAGAGTCTAGGTCAGTTGGCTGTTACTGGGGAGTGGCAGGCTTGATGTCCAAAGGCTGGTATTACTGAATAGTTGACATCCTTGTTTTATTTTGGAGGTGACAGATTTGGCAAGAGCATTAGAAGGTGCAATTATCATAACCACTAAATGACAAAGGCAGGTGCTAATTCTTCAATATCCCACATTAGGAAAAGAACGGCTTAACTGGAGGAAGGTGTGCAAGGCATGCTATACCTGTACAAAGCTCTTTCAGACTTACCAAATTGGAAGAGTTCCAACCCTCATACAGGGGTGATCCTCAGAAAATGGCAGATCTCACCGCCTCCATTTTTGCCACTCATCACCCAAACTGGGCAGATGTACAGTCTCTCCTAGATATTTTGCTAACAGCAGATGAGAGATGGCTGGTTCTAAGTAGGGCTGAGCAAGATGCCCAGCATCTCCATGAAGAGGACCACCAGGGGACCCTTGACCCTACTTGGGCAGTTCCTTGGGTAGACTCTAACTGGGACCCAAATTATAGTGGGGGCTTAGCCTCTTTGAAACAATACAGAAAGTGCATATGGTAAGGGCTTAGAAAAGGAGCACCCAGGCAGAGGAGCCTGAATTTGATACAGAATCTCCAGCAGAAGCCAGATGACAATCCTTCTGAATTTTCAGAGAGGATCTATCAGGTTTATAGGAATACATTGATGTATTCCAGACATCATGGAATACATGGTTGGAATACATGGTTGATGTATACAGCAATACATGGGTGTATCGCTGACCCAGAGGCACCAGAAAATGTGAGAATGATAAACATGACTTTTATTGGGCAGAGTGCCCCGGATATCAGAAACAAAATCCAGCATGTAGATGGGGTACTGGGAATGAGTCCCTCCCAGCAGGTGGACATAGTATTTAAAGTCTACAATGCCTGGGAAGTAGGGAAGGTAAAACAGACCATGGGGTTTTTAGAAACAGTCCCAGGACACCAAAAGAAGAGGCAGGACCCTAAAGCAGAGAAAGGGGACCCATTAGGTGCCCACTATTGTGCCTGTTGCAAGAGGGGCCCTAAAGAGAGGAGCAAAGACCCAATAGGCATCAATCAATGTGCCTACTGCAAGGAGGAGAGCCGTTTGAGGAATGCATGCCTGGGTAGCAAAAGGGAAAATAGAAGTGAGAATCCAGACAGAGCATGTCCCCATAGAAAAGGGAGTACAATATAAAGGCATGTATCCATTCAAGAGCTGGCAAATGTGCTTCACATAAATGCCTAAAACCAAGGGAAATTTCAAATTTTTGTTGGTTGTTATGGATACTTTTTCTGGATTTGTAGAGGCATATCTCACTAGGACTGAAAAGACAACTGAGGTAGCAAAACTGTTATTTAAATAATTCCTAGGTTTGACTTTCCCAAAGCATTCAAATTGACTATGGACCATTGTTCACTTCAGAGGTCTCCCAGATTTTGGACAGGCATTACAAATACCATTTGTACTTCTTAATCCCCTCACCTCTTCACTCATTCCCCCACAGCCCCCTCCCATCTGGCAACCATCAAAATGCTCTCCATATCCACGATTCTATTAGTGTTCTTCTTGTTCACTTAGTTTATTTTTTTGATTCAGTTTTTGATAGATATATGTTTATTGCCATTTTATTATTCATAGTTTTGATCTTCTTCATTTTCTTAAATAAGTCCATTTAACATTTCGTACAATAATGGTTTGGTGATGATGAATTCCTTTAGTTTTTTCTTGTCTGGGAAGCTCTTTATTTTTTATTCTAAATAATATCTCTGCTGGGTAGGAACAATTTTGGCTGTAGGTCACCACTTTTCATGACTTCGAATATTTGCTGTCAATTCCTTCTAGCCTGCAAAGTTTCTTTTGAGAAATCAGCTGACAGTCTTATGGGAACTCTCTGTAGGTAACTAACTGCTTTTCTCTTGCTGCTTTTAAGATTCTCTCTTTATCTTTAGCCATTGGCATTTTAATTATAATGTGTCTTTGACTGGGCCTCTTTGAATCCATCTTGTTGGGGATTCTCTGTGCGTCCTGGACTTGTATGTCTATTTCATTCACCAAATCAGGGAAGTATTCTTTCATTATTTTTCAAATATATTTCCAATTTCCTGCTCTTTCTCTTCTCCTTCTGGCACATCCATGATGTGAATGTTGGAATGTTTGAAGTTGTCCTAGAGGCTGCTTACACTATCCTCATTTTGGGGGGTTGATTTTTCTTTCTCATTATTCGATTGGTTGTTTTTTTCTTCTTTATGTTCCCAATCATTAATTTGACTCTCAGGGTCATCCACTCTACTGTTGTGTCCCTGTAAATTGTTCTTTATTTCAATTAGTGAATCCTTCATTTCTGACTCTATCTATTCTATGCTGCTGAGGTCCTCACTGAGTTCCTTGAGCATCCTTATAACCAGTGTTTTGACCTCTGCATCTGATAGATTGCTTATCTCCATTTTGTTTAGTTCTTTTTCTGGAGTTTTGATCTATTCTTTCATTTGGGCCATGTTTCTTTGTCTCCTCATTTTAGCAGGCTCCCTGTGTTTGTTTCTATGTATTAGATAGAGCTGCTTTGACTTCCTGTCTTGGTAACATGGCCTAATGGTAGTAGGTATCCTGTAGGGTCCAGTGGCAAAACCTCCCCATCCCCCAAGCTGGGTACTCAAGGGGTACCCTTCATGTGGGCTGAGTATACCCTCCTCATGTAGTTGAGCCTTGATTGCTGTTGGCAGATCAATGGGAGTGATTTGCCCAGTCTAGGCAGCTGCAAGGACTGGCTGTGACCACTTAACACCAACCTTTGCCCTCTGTGGAGGACCAGCTGAGCGGGGTCAGGGTGGAGGTCCTAGTCATGTAGGTTAGACACCTATAAATGGGGAACAAAAAGGGGTTTAGAGAAAAGCCTTAAGCATTAAGCCTCCGGGATAATGAGGTTCTGGTCTGCAATGAATACTTCTAGGCCTGAGTTGTGTTTCAGCTCCAGGCCCAGAAAAGCAGTAAAACCAGAGGGAGAGATGCCATGGCTGACATCAGGACCAGCTGCATTGACTAATGATCCCCTGCCCTGGTGCCAACCAATCAGTAGAGACCACTATTCTGAAAGGATACACCTGGAAAGCAGATAAATATTGTATTAAGGTCTTCCCCTGGGACTGCCCCTAAAATCCCCACCCTTAGAAGTTCTTAGGATGGAGGACCAATGTGCTTTCCTTCCCAGGAGCATGCCCCAGCCCTCCCCCTCCACCTCCTCTTTCTCCCAGACATGTTACCTTTACCTTTCTCTCTCCTAGGCTCCAAGGGCCCCATCTTTTGCCTCTGTTACTTGTTTCCTGAACCCATTTCTTCTACCACTCACTTCTTCTACCTCTTTGACTTTTTAAATAAACTTTCTCTTGTAGTTTGAGTCTTGACTCTGGATTCTTCCTTAGCCAGAACCTAAGTACTGAGGTTGCTGAATTGAGGTCTAGTCTGACTCCACAGGTCTAACTCCATGGTATGAGCCTGGTGCCGTTTTCTTGCTGCCAACAAATTTAAGTTGCATTTAGAGATAAAATATTGTTGAGGAAGGAAGTTCTAGAAAAATTAATATTTTTTGACAAACAAAATGAAAACAGAAAGAAGTAGTAGGTGGCCTAGCATGGATAAACCATATATAAGGACCAGAACTGTTTTAATGTAGGCTCAAGCAGGAAGCATACTGAGGCCTGAACTTCATCACAGTCATGGAGGGATTGTATTGATGAAATGCAGGTGGGAGATACAGGACTAGCTCCTGTAGGAACCAAAGGACTTGGAAAGCTCGGGGAGGGAAGCTTCCCTAGTATTGACATTATGGAGATTAAATCCAGCAGGGAGACACAGTGAAGACAGAGACTGAAAATCAGATGGGCAGTGGCTTTCTGGTCATGGGCAAACAGTTTATTCGAGAAAATAGTCCATCAGTGTTTGGGTATATGAGGATCAAGTTAACACCCACCTCCCCACCTCCAAATGAGTCAGAGAAGAGCCTGGCATGGTGGCTCCATCTGCAGAGTGGAGTTGGCATGGAGAATAGCAGCTGATGTAAGATCATTCATCCCTGGGGGACTGTTTCTTTCCAGTTCCTGCACTGGAATGTAAGCTTCATGAAAGCAGACATAATTTTGTTAACTACTTGATCTCAGTACATTTCACAATAACTGTTGCATAATAGTAGGTTCTCAATTATTTGCACTTGGTGCTGGTCTGTTTTAGTATACCCTAAGTGTTTAAGCAGCAAATCACCAGATCTGCCCGCTCCTGATGTTAGGCATGAAGCATTCTGTCAATGGCTATCTGCTTTGAAATACAATGCGGAGGTCCAGGCTGATAGTGTGTTGATAGATATACTATGGGAGTAGGCTGGAAGTGGTGAATGGCAGGACAATTTCTGTCAGATTACTACTTCCCCTAATCCTTGCGCTGGGCAGACTGCCTCATTGGCTCCTTAAGTCCCTCAGTTCCTCAGCTTCTACCGGTGAGAGAGGCCCATAAAAAGAGTTCCTGAAAGGGAAGTGCCTGGGGCTATGGGCTTCAACATTCAAAAAAGCAGCAAATCTTCAAAGATTCAAGCTTTTCCTCCAAACCATTATTAAAGCTTTCCCAGTGGCTTGGTAACAGTATGTGAACTTCAAGGATTCCTCTTCCAATTTGGAAGAGGAATTTCTCAATTTTAGAAAAGCTGGAAGGAGCTATTGCCAAGGCAACCAACAGAGGCCATAGTATTTGTTCTCATTCACTTTAACCATGATCAAGTCAACTCTAGGGGTCACAGGGAGGAGGGAATAAGCCCTTCTAAGTAGCTAATCTTTGCTTCCATCCAGCCACTTGCTCCTCAGATAAATGCAATTTATTACATCTGATAGCTGGCTCTGCAGCTGTGGTGCAAACAGGTAATTTCTTCTTTTATCTTGTGGTCTGAGACTGCTCCCTTATTAGATACATGCACTGATTGAAAGCAATGGAGTTATAAAACATGCTTTCAGGGAAGTTCAGAGAAATCAATTTTTCCCATCAGTTCTTCTTGGAGAAGAGCAACAGCCTCTTAGCTGACTTCTCTGCTTCCATTTTTACTCTCTGAAAAGCCAGGTTCCTCACAGCGTAGTCGTAGTGATCTTTTAGAACAGTAATCATGTCTTGTCTCTGAATTTCCATTAGTGGGTTAAAAAGTCTCTAATGAGAAGAAAATCTAAACTTCCTATGAGGGAGGCCCACAAGGTCCTGTGATCCGAGGCCTAAAAGGCCCCAGCCCCAGCTCCCAGCACTTGCCCCTCACTAGCCTACTCTTACACCCTTTTCTGTTCCTTGTGCTTCTGGTGTGACTGTTTCATTCAGTCCTTCCCAGCTCTATCAGTCTGAGTTCTGGTAATGCTGCCATGAGCTCATACTTTTCTCTAAACAGACTAACTCTTAAGTAAATTCTCAGTTACTTCATGGAAATATCCAACACTAACAAATGTGCTCAAGTCTGTAAGATGGGACTAAAACCTGGCCTTACCATAGACCATCTGGAATTCGGAAGGATGGAACTAGAGAATGGAAGAGACAATGGGAGCTTGGCGGAGAGAAAAATGGAGAAAGTAGTTGCACAAAAGAGAAGAGGGGGGTTGTTCCTGAAATAATTTTGTATTAAGATTTAGTCATTATATACGCAATGGTATAATACTAATTCTGGGTAGACTGTGATGAGTTAAGAAACCATAGTGCATACTGATCATGTATCATAGAAATGTATACTTGAAGCCTATATAATATTATTAACCAATGTCACCCTAATAAACTTAATTAAAAAATCCATATTGCAAATTTTAGAGCAGCCATTTAAATATATACAACAAAGAAATATAGATAAACAAACCAACAAAGGAAATAAAATGGAATACTAAAAAAGACTATACTGACTAAAAATAAAAAAAAAAGAAAAAAAGGAAAAGGGATCAAGAGCAAATGGGAAATATAGAATCAAAAAGCAAGATAGTAGACACGAACTCAACTCTATCAATGATTATAATAAATGTACTGGTTTCCTAGCACTAGCATAATGAATTACCACAAATTATGTGGCTTAAAACAATAGAAATTTATTCTCTTATAGTTCAGGTGACTAGAAGTACAAAATCAGGTGCTGGGCAGCACCTTCTAGGGTTTCTGTTCATTGGCTTGTAGCTACATCAGTCCAATCTCTTCACATGGATTTCTTTTCTCTGGTTCTATCTGTGTCCTCTTTGTTCTTATAAGGACACCACACATTGGATTCAGGGTCTATTCTAATTTCCAATTATGGCATCTTAACTAATTATCATCTGCAAAGACCTAATTTCCAAATAAAATCTCACTCTAAGATTCTGGGTAGATATGAGTTTTACGGGGACACTATTTAACCCTCTAAAAATATTAATGAATTAAACACTGTGATTAATAGACAAAGATTATCAGGATATTTTTAAAGCAAAACTTCATTGTATTCCATTTATAAGAGATATACTTTAAACATAAAGACACAGAGAGATTAAAAGTAAAGAGTGAAAAAAATGTCTACCTGCAAATTGTAGTTCTTCCAGTGTTCTGGATAGAGCATTATCAGATAGTTAATTTGCAAATATTTTCTCACATTCTGCAGGTTGCCTTTGTGTCCTGTTAATGGTGTCCCTTGATACACAAAATTTTTAATTTTGATGAAGTCCAGTTTGTGTATTTTTTCTTTTATTGCCTCTGCCTTTGATGTCATATCTAAGAAACCATTTCCAAATGTAATGTAATGAAACTTTTCTTCTACATTTTCTTGTGGGAATTTGATAATTTTAGCTCTTACTTTTAGATATTTAATCCATTTTGAATTAATTTTTGTATATGGTGTTAGGTAAAGGTTCAACATAGTTTTGCAAGTGGATATCCAATATTTCCACTACCATTTATGGAAAAGATGGTCTTTTCTTCATTTAATGACCTTGGAACTACTGTCAAAAGTGACTTATATGTGAAGGTGTACCTTTGGGCTCTCAGTTCTCCTCCATTGTTCTATACTTGTCTTTATGCCAGTGCCATACCGTTTTGATTACTGTAGCTTTGTAGTGAAATTTAAAACTAGAAAGTGTGAATCAATTTTGTTATTTTTTTCAAAATTGTTTTGACTATTCAGATTTCCTTGAGATTCCATATGAGTTCTAGCATGCAGTTATCTATTACAGAAAAAATAAAGTATTTGGATTGCACTGAATTATAGTTCACTATATTAGGTCTTCCAATCCATGAACATGGGTTGTCTTATCATATATTTATGTACTCTTTAATTTCTTTCAGTAAGGTTTTGTAGCTTTCAGTGTTCAGATTTTTTTTTACTTCCTTGGTTAAGTGAATAACTAACTTCTTCTTTTTAATACTACTGTAAATGAAATTGCTTTTTTAATTTCCTTTTTGGTTGTTCATTGCTAGTGTATAGAAATTCAAATGACTTTTTTGTGTTGATTTTTTAACCTGCAACTTTGCTGAATGTTTATTAGTCATAATTTATATTTATTCACAGATAAGATGTATTTAACATTGAATGGGGATTTACTATGTTTCAGGTACTGCATAAATTATTTTACTTAAGGTATATCTAAACTTTTCATTGAAATTATAATGTATCATAATGTTCATTTAACAAATAAGGAAACATCTCCATTTATAAATCCAATGTGGTAATATATTTAAAGTAAAAGATCTAGAATTAGTGAATGCAAGTTGACAGAGACATTTAGCTGATAAGATGTCTGACTAAAGCACAAGCTTTTAAACCCTGCTCTGTACAGCCTCCCTCCATCATCCTGCTTCTGTGCTTCATTAAAGCCAAAAGAAATGATTGGCAAGGGAGTTACCAAAGCTGAACTCAACCCATTTTCTGTTTAGCAAGACAGTTATAGGTATCAATTAAACAAATGAGCATCTATGAGGCAAAGTATTAGGGACATTGGCAACTTAACAAGGCACAAACCCCTTCAAGTTCTTCCTTGCCTAAAATTGATCCATGGCTCTTTGCCCACTGTGGAAGGAAGTGGAAGCTCCTGGCAAGGACCTATGATACTTATCATGTCCTGTCCCTCTCCACTGAACTGGTCTCCTTTTGTCCCCAGGCCCTGGGTCATGGCCCAGGTGATAGAATTACTATCTGTTCTCACCTTCATGGTTTTGCCTGAGGTGGTTGCTGGGCCAGGAATGATCCAGCCTTAACCACCCCCCCCACTTCTCATTCTTCTCCCCTAGACAGGGGCTCTCACTCTTCTCTCTGGATGACCTGCTCTGTATTTCTTTTCTTGCTGTACTAATCATACCACATTGCCATGGTTTGCTGGCCTCTATCTTTTTGACTAGGCTCTGAGCTTTCCACTGGCCTGGACACAGAACAAGTAAGATTTATCTTTATGGCTCTCGAAGAGAGCACAGCTGTTTGTTGAAAGAATGAATAACTAAATGAAGAAGTGTATTAGAGATGGAGGCAAGTGAAAGGGCTAGGCCTGAAGGTTGAGACACTGCCTGCAGAAGTTATAAATTACAATTACAGTAATAGTGATGGTAACCATTTACTGAGTCTCTACTGTTTGTCTGACACTGCATTATACCCATCACATCCATTAATTCATTTAATCTTCATGATGACTTATAAGGTAGAGCTCACTTGTGGTGACAGAGCCAGTAAGACAAAGTGAAGACTTGAAGGCAGATTTGCTGACTTCAAATTCTAGCCTTTTCTAGTAGGAAGATGTAACTCACAGATTTTTCCTCCTGTCACAGCTGTGCACAGGGTCAGCCTTATATGTCATGGTCTTGGGCAATGTGTCTGAAGTTTAAAACACAGAGACCCTGACAGTCCCCCTCAGTGAGATGAATTCCAGGAATTTGGAGGGCTGATCTAAGGAAAAGATATAACCATAAGGTGGCAGCAGCACACTTAAGCTTTATTTGGGTGCTACTTTAATAGATTTGCATAGTTGGGGGGAACCCCCTGGAGCATGAGACCATCCAGGAATTACAGCCTGGGGGCTGCCACTCAGAAGAGGAGGAGGGTGGTGAGGACATTTGGCCAAAATAGATGCATAGGTAGATATGCTTTGCCTCCTTGCACAACCAAAGAAGAAAAACAAATTTAAAAACAAAAAATTATCAGAAGTGCCAGAAAATCAAACTGTATGGAAGCCCAACAACTGAGGAATTAAAAAGAAACACTCATTCAGACTGGTAGGAGGGGTGGACAGGCACCTGGGTTGGGAGAGGATGTGAGGCAAGGTGGTGGCTGCAGGACTGGGTAGTCCAACATTTGCACAGATAAACTGGGAGGAACAACTGGGGAGCGAGACAGACTGCACAATCCAGGGTTCCAACATGGGGAAGTAAAGCCTCAAAACCTCTGGTTGTAAAATTCTGTGGGGGTTGTGGCAGTAGGAGAAGTTCCCAGCCTCAAAGGAAAGTTCATTGGAGAGACTCAGAGGCTCCTAGAACATACACAAACCCAACCACTTGGGACTCAGCACCACAAGGGCCCAATTTGCTTGTTGGTAGCAGGGACAGTGACTGAAAGCTGGCCGAGAGCTGAGCAAGTGGCATTGTCCTCTCTGTGATCCCTCTCTCACATATAGTGCCACAATGCAGCTACCAGGATTGCCTCGCCCTGGTGAATACCTAAGGCTCCACCCCTTACAAATTAACAGGCCCACCCAGACAAAGAAATACGGCCCAAGTGAAAGAACAGATCAAAACTCCAAAAGCAGAACTAAGTGATGAAGATAGCCAACCTATCAGGTGCAGAGTTCAAAACACTGGTAATCAGGATATTCACAGAAATGGTTGAGTATGGTTGCAAAATAGAGGAAAAAGTGAAGGCTATGCAAAGTGAAATAAAGAAAAATATATAGGGAACTAAGAATGGAGGAAGGAAACCAGGACTCAGATCAATGGTTTGGAGCAGAAAGAAGAAATAGACATTCAACCAGAACAGAATGAAGAAACACAAATTAAAAAAAAAACATGAGGAGAGGTTTAGGAGCCCCTGGGACAACTTTAAACATTCCAACATCCGAATCATAGATGTGCCAGAAGGAAAAGAGGAAGAGCAAGAAATTGAAAACTTATTTGAACAAATAATGAAAGGAAACTACCCCAATCTGGCAAAGAAATAGACTTCCAGAAAGTCCAGGAAGCTCAGAGAGTCCCAAAGAAGTTGGACTCAAGGAAGCATACACCAAGACACTTCAGAATTATGTTACTCAAGATTAAAGATAAGGAGAAAATCTTAAAAGCAGCAAGAGAAAAGGAGGCAGTTACCTACAAAGGTGTTCCCATAAGACTATCAGCTGATTTCTCAAAAGAGACTTTGCAGGCAAAAAGGGACTGGAAAGAAGTATTCAGAGTCATGAAAGGCAAGGACCTACATCCAAGATTACTCTATCTAGCAAAGCTATCATTCAGAATGGGAGGTCAGATAAAGTGCTTCCTAGATAAGATCAAGTTAAAGAAGTTCATCATCCCCAAGCTCTTATCATAGGAAATGTTAAAGGGACTTATCTAAAAAAAAAATGATAAAAAATATGAACAGTAAAATGACAATAAACTCACAACTATTAACAACTGAACCTAAAAAAAGAACAAAAGCAAAAACAAACTAAGCAAACAACTAGAACAGGAACAGAATCAGAGGAGAAAAAACTGGGACAACTGTAATAGCATAATCGATAAAATACATTTAAAAAAGGAGAGGAGGGTAAGGAAACTCTCTGGGAGAGGGGGCTGATGGGGGCTTCTGGGTCTAGGTAATGTCACTCGACAAGGTGAGGAGTCTCTGGGTTAGGGAACTTGTAAGGGCAGCAGTGGATGGGGCTCCTCATGCCAATAAAATCCATGGTTAGTAGATTCACAGGGTATGTAAAGCAGAAAGACTGTAAATGGCTCAAAATCTGCTTAATTGGACTCAGTTTAAGAGAATTGGATGTGTAAAATTTGAGTTCTGTGTTAGCTGTGTTTTGCTCTGAACAGATCCCAGCCTGCTGTGATGAAGTACAAAACCCAGGTGCCCATATACAGTGGCTGTCTTTGACTCATTTCTGGAATACCCTAGGATCTTTAATCCCTAGGGAGAGTCAGACCAATATAATAGGCCCATAGAAACCCACCCAGAGCTGAATCAGCCTTGTTATTCAGGGGGTCTTACAAAAGGATATGAGTCTCTTAAGAGGATCGCTAAAAATGTAGCATTTAAACAACTCTAAACAGAAATGCCAGTAACTTTAAATAATTAGTTTTAGTCAGAACCCTACCAGTGATGGGTGAATAGGTAAACTAGTAAAAATATTAATTGGGAGACTGTTTTTCTCTATCCCAGTGCATTTACTTGATGAAACTTGACAAAGTCCAGAAGTCTCACTAGAGTTGGCCAACACTGTGTATGTGTGATGGCGGGCCTGAGCTTTACATGTACAGAGGATTCATAATCATAGCAGCTAACACTTGCTCACCTTTACTCTGTGCCAGATGCTGTGCTTCTCAGAGTATGATCTGTGGGTTGGTGCCGGCCCATGATCTGTTTGTTAATGATCCATAACAATAAATATAGAAATTGACATTTTTATAGCAACTTGACATTGCTGCACTTCTACACATGAGATCATTGTTCAAGCATTTTATTTTCATTGTATTTTACAAAAGGATCAGTTTAAGTCTGGAAAAGAAAACAAAGACTGAAAACTGGTCCTTTACTTCACGTAGTTTGAGAAACACTGTTCTATGATATTATTTCCACTTCATAGATGAAGAAACAAAGGCTCAGAGAGATGAATTACTTGCCCCAGGCAACACAGTTAGCAAGTAGGTACTGGGATTTGAACCCAGTTTATCTACTTTACTTCAAGTCTGTGGTCTCAGGGACTGTGCTGTGAGCCCTCAGATGCTATAATTGAACCCACTGACAGTCATTTGACTGCTGGTTGTGGCTGAAGCAGCTTTTAGCGGAGCACTTCCATTTACTGACTCCAAAGCCCATTACAGAATTTGAGGTGACCCATCACTGGGCGGGAAGTAAGCAAGAGGCTGCTGGCGGGACCTGGACACTAAGAGGGAAAGCTAGGGCATAGGTATGTGTTATTAATCACTTGTGGTCAGGAAGCCAGGGGTTCCAGTCACAAAAATGAGGGTTTCAGTACTTTGTGCTAATTACCACAGTTTCACAGCTGTGATCAATTCATGTTTTCTCACTGTGCGCAAGCCTGGTCTATGGGGACTGATGTGAAGAGGTGTAAAAATAAGTTCTGTTTCCAGCCAGATTAATTATGGGCTCTGTGGAGGCCCCAGTGCAACTGCCTGGGCCACAAGATTGATTGGCTCAGGCCCCAGGTCCAGCTGCAGGGAAGCCATACTAGATGATATAAGGCTGCCCATGGGGGTGCAACTGAAGCTGAGAGGCAGTGACCTGGCCCAGTGCTCAGTCTTGCCTCTCACTGCAGCCCCCTCTTGAAGGCCCTATGTCCTTTTTTTCCACCAAATGAAATGTTCAGCAATGTGCTGAGAAGATAAAAATGAAACCAAATGTCTGTAAATTGCCTAGGACAGAATGAAGAATGTTGGGGAGGCTCAACACAAATAGTTGTTATTGTTATTAGTGTTTTTTATTGTAATTCTTAATTTCTGCAAACATCTGTTTCTTTCTACTAAACGTTGAGTTCCTCAAGGTCAAGGACTGTTTCTTATTTTCTTTGATCCCTGGGACCTAGTATGGTGCTAGGCACAACTCAGATGCTCTGAAGGAATAAATTAGTTGATTGAATGACACTAATTTGCATTATTTCCTCTTTATAACTAATTCATTTCACTTGTTACTGGCTTCCTTCTTCATAATATCCATATCTTGTAAATAACTAATTAATTCCCAGATGTGCTTGCCCCAGTATTCCTGGGAACCCAGCTTCCAGTCCTTTTGTTAAGCAAGACATCTCTCAATTCCATAAGACCCCTTCATAGCCTTTTAATTCATTTACACACATTCAATCCATAATTATTGGAAGCCTGTTTAAATCAGCACTGAGTTAACAGCTGGAGGGACAGCTAAGAGAGGCACAGTTTCTGTCTTCAAGTTATGCTTTGATTGGGGAAAACATACAGAAGGGACCTGAACCCAGGCTTGCAGGGCTAGAGGAGCAGTCCTGACCAGAAGAGGGCTCAGTAGAGTATTGCTGGATGAACTGGAGGTGAGAGGGGCTGGGGTGGTGAGCAGGAGCCACTGTTGTGGCCTTTGTAAGTTGTGAAAGGGAAGTTGAACTTTACTCAGGGACAAGGTGTGAAGTGGTGGCTGGGGCAGGGGTGGGGTGTTGGTAATAGGTATGTGGGAAGGAGTTGGGAGGCTGACACTATTGGGTTTGCAGTGTAGACATCTCACTTTCATGGCAAAATAGGAGAGTGGACTGGAAGAGGGAAAGCCTGGAGGACAGAGACAAGGTTTGTGTCAGATTTAAGTAGACTGGGTTTGCTTCTATAGAAAGCCTGAAAATGCAGAATCCTCTTTGTTGCCATGGCCAGAATTCTAACAGGCTCTTTTTACTGAACAAACAGCTGTGTGAGCCCTGATTCAATCCACAAACTGCTTAAATAAATTATGTATGTCAGTACTTCAAAGACAAGCAGTATGGCCCTGTGTATTTCATAAGGTGGTGAGTGAAGGGGGTCCTTGGCACCACACATTGTGTGTGTGTGTGTATGTCTCTAGAGGAAATGAAGAGATCTCATTTTATACAGGGAAGCAGAAAAATCTTTAAGACAGTGCAATTCATTGCTTGAGATTTGTGGAATAAGCAGGCAGGAGTACTGAGAGCTTGATCAAGCCAACTGAAGGATGCACTGAATACTGGTGCTTTCTGAGGGTCGAACTTCTGTGAGACAAGGGGCAATGGCTTGATGAAGAAGTCCTGGGAGAACGCAGGCACTGTGTGTGTGTGTGTGTGTGTGTGTGTGTGTGTTGTGGCAGAACGAAAGTAAATGTGTGTGTACTTTTGGTAAATGATTTCAAGCTGCTAACTGAATTATAAAGTTAAGAAATGACACCTCTGAGAAACTGCTAAGGAGAATTGCTCACTCCGCCCAGTCAGAAGTCACAGGTGGTAGGGCAGGAGTGAAGCTGGGAGATAGTTGCAGTCTCATTTGTGTGAAGAGACAGATATGAATTAGATTTCTATGCCTGCTGACAATAGGGGAGCAATACACTTAAAATACAATTGTTGGAATAATATATTTTCACCCAAACTAAGTTTTCCTAGGAATGTGTAAGGTTCCCTTTGGGGTATCCTGAGGGAAAGGGCAGGGTTTTTGAGAATGGCTTCCTGGGAGTAGGGGTCCCTGGCAGTGCTGGGAAGGAACCCGCTGGGAATGGTAGGTACAGATGTTATTCATGAGCCTGCAGCTCCAGACAAAAGGGGACCTCTGCACAAAGGTTTAGGCCAACCGAGAATGGGACACACTAAATGATTGTGGCTAGGATGTACTGAGCAACAACTGTGGGCCAAGCACTGGCCTAAGGTCCTGCCCTTTCTTATTTTATGGATTCCCTAGGACAACCTCTTGTGGTAAGTACATGATAATCCCATGTTACAAATGAGCAAACTGATGCTACTATAAGGTAAGTAGCTTATTCAGCATTACTGAAGTAAATATACTTTGGGATTTGAGGGAGTAGATTTTCTCCAGCAGCAGCTCTGGGACAAGATGACATACATATCAGGGCCATCCTGGCTCCTGTCCTGATTCCTTAGCCATGACCCAACACTCATATAATAAATTTATGTTGGGCTGAAGTCAGCCAGAGTTGGTTTTTGTCACTGGTGACCACTGAGCTCTGACTGACATGATCATAAGCCATCAAGCGGAAACAGCAGGATTTGGATCCAGGCAGGCTGGCTCCTGAGTGTGTTTTCTTAGTTGCTCTAGTCTGTGCCCAAAGGCAGCAGCCACAGAGGCACCTCTACGGACATTCAAGATGGAAAGAAGGCCCACTGAGAGTTGCCTGAGAGCCACTGCTTCTCTGCCTGTCAATGTGCAAGCTATGTTCTCACCATTCTAGATGTGTTTATATCTTCTGAGTGAAGCACAGAGGTGGAGATCTTGGTCCCACCTCCTCTAAGGCCAAAAGTTTTGTTTCTAGGGTGGTCACTGGAAGCCACAGACACACCGCACCTTTTCCTCAGGTCTTGACTCAGACATGCCTTCCCCACAGGTTCCTTCAGCTTCTCTGTTCTTTCCTTCCTGCTCCTAAAAGGGCCTGGTACCAGCCACACAAGCTGTGGTGTGGTGTCATCCAAGGTCAGTTTGTGGTTATGTCTTCTCTCTGCCATTCATCCTGGAGGTAAGGCTTAATTCCCAGGTGCAGAAATACAATGTTTCAGGAAGCAGGTAAGAGAGGGGCTGTGGCTGGTGGTTGCAATCACACTTGTCTGTGAGAGACTGGAAGGTGTT
Organism: Phyllostomus discolor; assembly: GCF_004126475.2. NCBI lineage: Eukaryota > Metazoa > Chordata > Mammalia > Chiroptera > Phyllostomidae > Phyllostomus > Phyllostomus discolor. The sequence goes on along the minus strand of NC_040908.2, from coordinate 87,717,193 downwards.
CTGCTAATGATAGCTGCCTTCAAGCAATTGTTCTCCACTTTTGTGGGCTTCTCTGTTTCACTTAAAGATTGTCCTGCCCTGTTGGCCAGATTTGCTACAAAGACAAAGCAGTTTGGTCAGGAAAATGCCAGTCTGATCATTTTCCATTCTTGTATGTTTCCTTGCCCATCCTAAGTTTCTTCCATCTGAATGATTTTTTTCCTATTTTTCCTGTCTTGTTACATTGCTCTCTGGCCCATCGCTAGGGCATCTGGCCTCCTGGAGTCCTGCATTCCATGTCCCAGGAAGCCAGCAAAGAGGCCCAGGGTAGAAAATGGGACTTTTTTTTTTAAACCTACTTAGTTCAAGAGAACAAAGGCATAAAATTTGTCATTCAATGAACTCATTAGCAATGTGGAAGGGATTAGTTTCTAATTACTTTAAACTTGAAAAGCAAAATAAATAGCAATAGAACAAAGCAATCAATTCATTAATCTCATAATGCCACTTTTCATTTGATACGTAGCATAGTTGATTAAACTCTATTTTCATTTTTTTTATTTTAATCACCGTTCAAGTACCATTTTCTCCCTTTTACTCCCATTCCAGCCTACCCACCCAACCCTCCCCACTTTCCTCCCATTACCACCCTCCCCCTAGTTTTTGTCCATGTGTCCTTTAAATTTGTTCCTGTAAACCCTACCCATTCTCCCCTGAAATTCCCTCCTCACCCGTCTGGTCACTGTCAGCCTGTCCTCTATTTCAGTGTCATTGGTTGTATTTTGCTTGTTTCTTTGTTTTGTTGTTTAGGTTCCTGTTAAAGGTGAGATCATATGGTATTTGTCTTTCACTGCCTGGCTTGTTTCGGTTAGCATAAAGCTTTCCAGCTCCATCCATGTTGTTGCAAAGGGTAGGAGCTCCTTCTTTCTTTCTGCTGCACAGAATTCCATTGTGTACATGTACCATAGTTTTTTGATCCATTCATTTACTGATGGGCATCTAGGTTGCTTCCAGCACCTAGCTATTATAAATTGTGCTGCTATGAACATCAGGGTGCAAAGGTTCTTTTGTACTGGTGTTTTAGTGTTCTTAGGATACAGTCCCAGCAGTGGAATTGCAGGGTCAAAAGGCAGATCCATTTTTAGTTTTCTGAGGAAGTTCCATACTGCTTTCCATAGTGGTTGTACCAGTCTGCAGTCCCACCAACAGTGAACTAGGGTCCCCTTTTCTCCACAACGTCTCCAACACTTGTTGTTTGTTGCTTTGTTTATGATGGCCATTCTGACTGGTGTGAAGTGGTATCTCATTGTGGTTTTAATTTGCATCTCTCTGATAGCTAGCGATATTGCACATTGTTTCATGTGTCTTTGGATCTTCTGTATGTCCTCCTTGGAGAAGTGTCTGTTCAAGTCCTTTGCCCATTTTTTAATTGGGGTGCTTGTCTTCTTAGAGTGGAGTCGTGTAAGTTCTTTATATATTTTGGCGATTAAACCCTTGTCTGAGGTATCATTGGCAAATATGTTTTCCCATACAGTTGGTTCTCTTTTTATTTTGATACTGTTTTCTTTAGCCATGCAGAAGCTTTTAATTTTGATGAGGTCCCATTTGTTTATTCTTTCCTTTATGTCCCTTGCTCTAGAAGACATGTCAGTAAAAAAAGTTTCTTCATGAAATATCTGAGATTTTCCTACCTACATTCTCCTCTAGGACTTTAATGGTGTCACGGTTTATATTTAAGTCTTTTATCCACCTTGAATTTACTTTTGTATAAGGTGTGAGTTGGTGCTCGAGTTTCATTTTTTTGCACGTAGCTGTCCAGTTCTCCCAACACCATTTGTTGAAGAGGCTATTTTTATTCCATTTTATGTTGCAGCTTCCTTTGTCAAATATTAATTGACCATAGACACTTGGGTTTATTTCTGGGCTCTCTGTTCTGTTCCATTGGTCCATGGCCTGTTTTTATGCCAGTACCAGGTTGTTTTGATTACAGTGGCCTTGTAGTATAGTTTAGTGTCGGGTATTGTGATCCCTCCTACTTTACTCTTCTTTCTCAAAATTGCAGCAGCTATTTGGGGTCATTTATGGTTCCATATAAATTTTTGAAGTGTTTGTTCTATGTCTGTGAAATAAGCCATTGGTACTTTAATAGTAATTGCATTGAATGTGTACATTGCTTTTGGTAGTATGGACATTTTGATGATATTAATTCTTCCAATCCATGAACACGGCATATGTTTCCATTTGTTTGTGTCTTCCTTGATTTCTTTCCTCAGTGTTATGTAGTTTTCTGAATACAGGTCTTTTACCTCTTTGGTTAGGTTTATTCCTAGATATTTTATTTTTCTTTTTGCTATTTCAAATGGGATTTTTTTTCTTGATTTCTGCTTCTGCTGTTTCATTGTTGGTATACAAAAATGCCGTCGATTTCTGGATATTGACTTTGTATCGCGCTGTTTTGCCAAATTCATTTATTAGGCCAAGCAGTTTTTTTGCCGAGTCTATAGAATTTTCTATGTACACTATCATGCCATCTGCAAACAGTGACAGTTTTGTTTCCTCCTTTCCGATTTGGATGCCTTTTATTTCTTTTTCTTGTCTGATCATTGTGGCTAAAACTTCCAGTACTATATTGAATAGAAGTGGTGAAAGTGGACAGCCTTGTCTTGTTCCTGATCTTAGTGGAAAAGATTTTAATTTTTGCCCATTGAGTATGGTGTTGGCTGTAGGTCTCTCATATATGGCCTTTATTATGTGAAGGAATGCTCCCTCTTTTCCCACTTTGCTGAGTGTTTTTATCATAAATGGGTGCTGTACCTTATCAAATGCTGTTTCTGCATCGATTGATATGATCATGTGGTTTTTGTCTTTGCTTTTATATGATGTATTACATTTACTGATTTGCGAATATTGTACCATCCTTGCATACCTGGAATGAATCCCACTTAGTCATGGTGTATGATCTTTTTAATGTACTGTTGGATGCGGTTTGCCAGTATTTTGTTGAGGATTTTAGTGTCAATGTTCATCAGCGATATTGGCCTGAAGTTTTCTTTCTTTGTTGTGTCTTTATCTAGTTTTGGAATTAGGATGACGTTGGCCTCATAAAAAGCATCTGGGAGTCTTCCATCTTTTGGGATTTTTTGAAATAGTCTGTGAAGGATAGGGGTTAGCTCTTCCTTAAATGCTTTGTAGAATTCTCCTGTGAAACCATCTGGTCCAGGGCTTTTGTGTGTTGGGAGTTTTTTTTATTACTGCTTCAACTTCTTTTATCGTTATTGGTTTGTTCAGGCTTTCTGCTTCTTTTTCATTGAGTTTTGGAAGATTATATTTTTCTAGAAATTTGTCCATTTCATCTAGGTTTTCAAATTTCTTGGCATACAGTTCTTTTTAGTAATTTCTTACAATGCTTTGTATTTCTGTGGTATCTGTTGTAATCTCTCCTCTTTCATTTCTGATTGTGTTTATTTGGGTTTTCTCTCTTTTTTTCTTGATGAGTCTGCTTAAAGGCTTGTCAATTTTGTTTATCTTTTCAAAGAACCAGCTCTTGGATTCATTGATCCTTAGAATTGTGCTTTTAGTCTCTATATCATTTAATTCTGCTCTGATCTTGGTTTTTTCCTTTCTTCTGCTTGCTCTGGGCTGTCTTTGTTGTTGTTCATCGAGTTCTTGTAGGTGTAGGGTTAGGTTGTTTGTTTGAAATGTTTCTAACTTTTTTAGGTGGGCCTGTATCACTATGAACTTCCCTCTCAGGACTGCCTTGGCTGTGTCCCATAAGTTTTGGATTGTTGTGAGTTCATTTTAATTCGCTTCCAGAAACCTTTTGATTTCTTCCCTAATATCATTGTTGACCCATTCATTGTTTAATAGCATGCTATTTAATCTCCATGATTTTGAGTGTTTTGGGGTTTTTTCCTTGGGGTCCCTTGTGACCAAGCTTCAGTCCCTTGTGATCCGAGAAAATGCTTGGTATGATTTCAATTTTTTTGAAATTCTTGAGGCTTGTTTTATGTCCTATCATGTGGTCAGTCTTTGAAAATGTTCCATGTACATTTGAAAAGAATGTGTATTTAGCTTCTTTTGGATGGAGGGTTCTGTATATATCAATAAAGCCCATTTCATCTAGGGTATTGTTCAATGCCACAATATCTTTGTTGATATTTTGTTTGGAAGACCTGTCCATTTTTGATAGTGGGGTGTTAAAATCCCCCACAATAATTGTGTTGCTGTCAATATCTTTCTTGAAGTCCTCTAAGATTTTCTTTATGTATTTGGGTGCTCCTATGTTGGGTGCATATATATTTACAATAGTTATGTCTTCTTGGTGGATTCTCCCCTTGAGTATTAAGAAATGACCTTCTGGGTCTCTCTTTATGGTCCTTTTTTGGAAGTCTATTTTGTCAGATATGAGTATTGCTACCCCGGCTTTTTTTTCCTGTCCACTTGCTTGGAAAATTTGTTTCCAGCCCTTCACTTTCAGCCTGTGCATGTCTTTTATCCTGAGGTGGGTCTCTTGTAGGCAGCATATGTGTGGGTCATGTTTCCTCATCCAATCAGCTATTCTATGTCTTTTGATTGGAGCATTTAATCCATTTACGTTTAAGGTTGTTATTGATAGGTACTTATTCATTGCCTTTTATGTATGTGTTCCTCTCTCTCTCTCTCTTTTCCTTTCTTTTCTTAAAGCAGTCCCTTTAGCATCTCTTGCTGAGCTAGTTTAGTGGAGGTGTATTCTTTTAGACTTCTTTTGTCTTAGAAGCTTCTTATTTGGCCTTCTATCTTGATTGAGAGCCTTGCTGGGTAAAGTAGCCTTGGTTGCAGACCTCTGGTTCTCATTACTTGGAATATTTCTTGCCATTCTCTTCTGGCATGGAGTGTTTCCTTGAGAAGTCAGCTGTTAGCCTTAATAGGGCTCCCTTGTATGTTACTTCCTGTTTTACCCTTGCTGCCTTTAAGATTCTCTCTTTGTCTTGAAATTTTGCCATTTTAATTATGATGTGTCTTGAGGTGGGCCTCTTTGGGTTCCTCTTGATTGGGACTCTCTGTGTTTCCTGGATTTGTGTGACTTTTTCTCTCATCAAATTAGGGAAGTTTTCCATCATTACTTTTTCAAATAGGTTTTCTATCCCTGGCTGTCCTTCTTCTCCTCCTTCTGGTATCCCTATTATATGGACATTACTACGTTTCAGAGTGTCTTGCATTTCTCTTAATCCCTCTTCATTCTTTCTGAGCCTCTTCCTTTTCTTGCTCTTTCTGGGTGTTTTCTTCTACTTTGTTCTCTAGCTCACTGATCCAGTCTTGTGCTTCATCAATCCTGCATTTCATTCCTTCTACTGTGTTCTTCAGTTCAGAAATTGTATTCTTCATTTCCTCTTGGCCCTTGTTGAGAGTTTCTATTTCCTTTTTCATGTTGATGTAGTTTTCAGTGAGTTCATTGTAGCTTTCCTGTAGTTTCTTGGAGCTCATTGTGAGCTCATGAGCTTCCTGACGATCATTGCTTTGAACTCAATATCTGATGGTTGAATTGCCTCTATTTCATTTAGCATTCTTTCTGAGGCTTCCTCCTTTCCCTTCATTTGTGGATTGTTTCTTTGTCTTCCCATTGTTTGTGAGACCCTTCTTGTTAGCCTCAGCTTCTTAAATTGATCTGTTCTGGCTCCCTGGGTTTGTGGTGTGAACTTTTGTGGTAGAATAGCAGTGAGTTTCAGTGGTGCAGTTTCCTTGATCTCCTAAGCTTACTGGTCTTGGGCTGTCATTTAAGTTGGCTTTGTGTTTGCCTTTGGGTTTTGATGGTTGTTGAGTCTTTGTCTGGTGGGTTCTTTCCACCAGCTGGTTAACTGAGGGTCACTCTGTCCACCACCTCCTGTATTTTGTTGAGCTGGTGAGGGCAGGTTGTGTTGAAGCTGGTTCTTCCGTGTGTATAAGGTTTAAAGAATTCTCTCTTGCTCTTGTTCAGTTGTTTGTATTGGGTACTGTCTCTACTGTTTAGTTGTATTTCCAGATAGGTCCTGGATTGAGGTTTGTGTGGTTACCACTCCCTCCTTCATCTTCTTCTGTTGTTATCTGTTAGTGGTTCCTTTGTTGTTTCCTTTGTTAGTGTTTCCTCTTCCAGTGGGTATCCTGGTGTTCACCACCTCCACCTATTCTTTTTTGTCATCAGTTGCAGGGGGAAGGCAATATGTTTTAGGACAGCAACAAAGAATTCTATGATATTTACAGTAGTAGCAAGTAGGGAAGAGATAGGAGATCCTTTGACTACATATAGTGTTAACCGTGGTCTTCCACCCAGCTAGCTGATTTTTAGAAAGGATGGAAAGAACATAAGACTCTTGTTGAGGAAGGAAGGATTGTGAGTTGGATTTATAAAGCAGGGAGGTTGTGGGAGGTCAGATTCTGTGGTAAGGTGAGAGTAAAGGATAGTAAATAGGTGTAGTGTGTGAGAATAGAGTTAACCACTATGGTAATAGAGTTCAGGAAACTTTGAAATGGGCTAAGATCTGATGGGGGTGTGTTGTGAAGTAATTACAATTGCATGGAACAGCAGTTATTTACAATAATATTATGGCAACAATCATATGACAGAATCTATGATATCTAGGTAACAAGAGTAGGGAGTACAGAACCCTGGGTAGTGTGCTAATGGGCACAGGTGAGTTAAAGGACAGTAGATTAGCAATGCAGTATGGAAAGAGATATCAAGGGAAAGCTGTCAGGTCATACAATATAACCAGCCTAGCAAAGCAGACTATACAAAAAGAAGAGGGATACAAAAATACTATTTAAAAAAGATGTAGGAATACTAGAAAAATAGTAATAATACAAATATGCAATAACTTGCAGGTTCTCTGTAATAGCAGAGTGAAATTTGTCTCACTGTCCCAGCATTGTGATGCCCCTTCTTTGGGTTCAACTTTGGTCTTTTCACAGATCCAGGATTTTGTCTCACTTGTAGGTATTTAGAAAAAATTTAAAAAAGTAAAAATAGAAAAGGCAGATGAAGGAAGGAAGAAGAGATAAAATTGGAGGACAGGAAGGAGGAAGGAATAAAACAAGAAATCAGGACAGAGAGGAAAAAGAAATCAAAAGAGAATAAAAACAATAAAAATAAAAAAAATTGTTAAAAAATAGAATCAAATTAAAAAATCTCTTGGTTTCAAAGTGGCCAAACCAGTTTTTCTGCTCTTGCAGGCTGAGGCAGGCTGAGGGGTGATTGGTCTGGCTTTTCTTCCTTGGTCAGGGGAGCTCGCACTGGCTTCCTCACTGTCTGGGAAGCTAAAGTGGCTCCTCAGCTTTGCGCCCTGGGTGTGGGAATCAGGCCTTTCCCCAGGGTTACTGCTATGGACTGGGGTGCGGGGATGTTCTCCCTGCACACATGCTCACGCACCTTCGGCTGGGTGGCAGGGAGGCTGGAGCGACTGATCACTTTAGGAGTATTCCCCAAACAGTGTCTGTCTTTTCACTCCTTCCTCCTGAGAAATTCCTCTTGTTCAAGCCTGCCTCTCCACACAATGGCCTGGCTTCTCCCGCAGTCCAACTCTCCAGCCAGACCAGTGACTGTGGGGTTCGGGTCCTGCTGCTCAACCCAGCCTCTCCAGTGTCCACAGCCTCCAAAGGTACTCACAGCCATTGTGTGTTTGTTTGCTAGCACCTGGATTCCTCCCAGTGCCACTCAGACCTTGTTTGGCTGGGGAAGGAGCAGTTGTCCCGGCTCTCTCCCAAGGACTCTGTGGCAAACCCAGCAGTGGGCCCTGGGCCTGGGGCTGTAGCCCCTGGACCACATGCTGGTCCCCGGGACCCTACCTTGTTGCAGCACTCTTCTCAGGGTCCGGTTTTTCGGTTCTGTCACAATCCTTGGCCCCCTATTTTCACATATGCTGAAGTATGTTGGTTGCTTGCTTCTCTACTCCATAGATCAGTCAGGATTTTCTGCCCTGAGCATAGAGAAGCTGAATCTGCTCCTTCCTACTCCGATGCCATCTTAGCCCTCCTCATATTTTCATTTTATTTTCAATAGCTAAGATATGCACATGGTTCACAAATCAGTAAGTATAAAAGTTATACAGAGATAATTTCCCTCACAAACTTGTTCTCCATCTGGCCTGCCTCATAAATAATCAATAATTTGCATCTTTAATAAATGGAATTCATTAGGGTGACATTGGTTAATAAAATTATATAGATTTTTAGCTACACAATTCTATAATACATCATCTGTATATTGTATTGTGTGTTTACCACCCCAAGTCAAGTCTCTGTCCATCACCATTTACCTACCTTACCCTTTCCTAACTCCCCCATCCTCTTTTCCCCTGGCAATCACCATATGGTGGTCTGTGTCCATGAGACTTTCTGTTTTGTCTTTGCTTAACCCATGCACGCTGCTCATCCAGCTCCCAAAACCTCTCCCTCTGACAACTACCAATCTGTTTTCTGTATCTAGTTCTCTCTCCATTTTGTTACTTTATTTTGTATATTATCACATGAGTGAAATCATGTGGTATTTGTCTTTCTCTGACCCGTTTATTTCATTTAGCCTAATGCTTTCCAGGTGCATCCATGCCATTGCAAAAGGTAAGATTTCCTTCTATTTTTATGGCTGACTAGTATTCCATTGTGTAAATGTACCACAGTTTTTTTATCCACTCATGTACAGATGGGAACTTGGGCCTCTTCCAAATCTTGGCTACTGTAAATAATGTTGCAGTGAACATAGGGGTGCATGTGTCTTTTTGAATAAGTGGTTTGGGTTTCTTTGGATATATCCCCAGAAGTGGAATTACAGGCATATAAGGAAGTTCTATTTTTAATTTTTTGAGAAAACTCTATACTGTTTTCCACAGTATGACTGTATCAATCTGCATTCCCACCAATAGTGCACAAGAATTCCCTTTTCTACACATGCTGGCCAGTACTACTTGTTTTTGATTTATTGATGCAACTGATTCTGACAGGTGTGAGCTGTGATTCTGAGAGGCGATATCTCATCCCAGTTTTAATTTGCATTTCTCTGATGATTAGTAACATTGAGCATCTTTTCACATGTCTATTGGCCATATGTATGTCCTCTTTCGAGAAGTGTCCATTCAGGTCTTTTGCCCATTTTTGAATCGGATTGTTTGGATTTTTTTGGTCTTCAGTTTATAAGTTCTTTTTAAATTTTGGATATTAAACCTTTATCAGATATGTTGGTGAGTATGTTTTTCCATTCATTGGGTTGTCTTTTCATTTTGTTGATGGTTTCCTTTGCTGTACAAAGCCTTTTTAGTTTGATCTAGTCCCATTTGTTTCCTATTTTATGTAGTCCCATTTGTTTCCTTTTTTGTTTCCTTTGCCCAAGGATATGTATCATAAAAATATTGTTATGAGAGTTCTGGCCAAGATGGAAGCGTAGGTAGAAACCCTTTGCTTCCTGGCACAACCAAAATGAGGATAATGGCCAATCTAAAAATCAATAAACAACCAAAAGCTCCAGAAAATCAAACTGTATGGAACTCCAACAACCAAGGAATTAAAGAAAAAATCAACCAGAACACCCAGACCCATAAGGTGGCAGAGAGTGCAGACAGACAGAAAAACCTTGTCGATGCTGCAGACCATGGGGGTGGGGCTGGCTGCCGAGCTCGGAGAGCTGCTTGTGGGGGCTGACTTAAGGGGAAACTGAGACTCAGAGCTGACTGTGGGCTGTGGCTAGGGTTGCTGCAGTGGGAGAAACTCCCAGTCTCACACAAGAGTTCATTGAAAAGTGCACTAGAGATGAGCAGGTGAGCTGCATTGTTCCCTCTCTGGTCCCTCTCCCACAGGCAGCACCACAGTGCAAGAAGGAGGGTTGCCCTACCTGGGTGAATACCTAAGGCACAGCCCCTTTACAACTTATCAACTGCACCAAGACAGAGAAATATGGCCCAAATGAAGGAACAGAACAAAGCTTCAGAAAGAGAACTAAATGAGAAGGAAAACATCAACCTATCTGGTGGAGAAATTAAAGCCCTGGTAATCAAAATGCTCACAAATCTGATTGAGCTTGGTTGAAAAATGAAAAAAACAAATGAAGGATACCCAAAGTGAAATAAAGCAAATATTCAGGGAACCAACAGTGACAGGAAGGAAACTAGGGCTCAAGGCAACAATTTGGAACAAAAGAAAGAAATAAATATCTATCCAGAAGAAAAGAAAGAAACAAGAATTCAAAAAGATGAAGAGAGACTTAGGAACCTCTGGGACAACTTGAAATGTTCTAATATCTGAATTATAGGGATGCCAGAAGGAGAAGAACAACAGCAAGAAATAGAAAACTTATTTGAACAAATATGAAAAAAAACTTCCCCAATCTGGCAAAGAAAACAAACTTCCAAGAAGTCCAGGAAGCCCAGAGAGTCCCAAAGAAGTTGGACCCAAAGAGGAGCACACCAAGGCACATCATCATTAAGTTACCAAGATTAAAGATAAAGATAAAATCCTAAAAGAAGCAAGGGGAAAGGAGAGAATTACCTACAAAGGGGTGCCCATTACACTATCAGCTGACTTCTCAAAAGAAACCCTGCAGGCAAGAAGGGGCTGGAAAGAAGTATTCAGAGTCATGAAAGGCAAGGACCTACATCCAAGATTAGTCTATCCAGCAAAGCTATCATTTAAAATGGAAGGGCAGATAAAGCACTTCCTAGATAAGGTCAAGTTAAAGGAGTTCATTATCACCAAGCCACTATTATATGCAATGTTAAAGGGACTTCTGTAAGAAAAAGAAGATAAAAAATGTGAACAATAAAATGACAACAAACTCACAACTATCAACAAATGAACCTAAAAGAAAAGAAAAACAATGAAAACAAAACCTAAGCAAACAACTAGAACAGGAACAGAATCAGGGAAATGAACATCACATGCATGGATTTAGGTGGGGAGGGGGAAGGGAAGAATAGGGGAAAAAAGGTACAGGGAAGAAGAAGCATAATTAGTAGGCATAAAATGGTAAAGGAAACAGAGGACTCAAAGAACTTATATGTACAACCCATGGACATGAACTAAGGCGGGGGGATGCTGGAGGGTTAGGGTGCAGGGTGGAGCAGGGAGTAAAGGGAAAAATTGGAAAAACTGTAATAGCATAATCAATAAAATACTTAAAAAATTAAGAAATAAAAACTAAAATAAAATAGGATCTTAAAAAATATATATTGTTATGAGAAATGTTTGAGATTTTACTTCTTATGTTTTCTCCTAGGATTTTTATTGTTTCTAGTTTAACATTTAAGTCTTTAATCCATTTTGGGTTTACTCTTGTGTATGGTGTAAGAAAGGAGTCTAGTTTTATTATTTTTACATGTATCTGTCCAAGTTTTCCAGCACCATTAATTAAATTGACTATTTTTACCTCATTGTATATTTTTGTCTCCCTTGGCAAATATTAATTGACTATAAAGTTGTGATCTATTTCTGGGCTCTCCCTTCTGTTCCATTGACCTATATGTCTGTTTTTATGCCAATACCATGTTGTTTTGATTGATATGGCCTTGTAGTATAGTTTGATATCAGGTAGCATGATTCATCCAACTTTGTTCTCCTTTCTCAAGATTGCTGACTATTTGGGGTCTTTTGCATTTCCATAGAAATTTTTGGAATATTTGCTCTAGTTCTGTGAAATATGCCATTGGTATATTGATAGGAGTTGCATTGAATGTATAGATTGCTTTTGGTAGTATGGACATTTTAATAATGTTAATTCTTCCTGTCCATGAAATGGAACATGCTTCCTTATTTGTTCCTTCTTCAAATTCTTTCTTCAGAGTCTTATAATTTTCTGTGTACAGATCTCCTACATCCTAGGTTAAATTGATTCCAAGGTATTTTTTGGAAGCAATTTTGAATGGGATTGTTTACTTAGTTTTCCTTTCTGATAGTTCATTCTTGCTATATAAAAATGCAACCAATTTTTGAATATTTATTTTCTATCCTGCTACTTTACTAAAAAATTCATCGATCAGTTCTAGTAGTATTTTCTAGTAGTAATGCTAGTGGAATCTTTAGGGTTCTCTGTATACAGTACCATGTCATCTGCAAATAATGACAATTTTACTTCTTCCTTCCCAATTTCCATATCTTTTATTTCTTCTTCTTGTCTAATTGGTGTGGCTAGGACTTCCATTACTATGTTCAATAAGAGTGGTAAAAGCGGACATCCTGTCTTGTTCCTGATGTTCAGGGAAATGCCTGTAGTTTTTACTCATTGAGTATGATGTTGGGTTTGGGTTTGTCATATATGGCTTTTATTATATTGAGGTATGTCCCCTCTATTCCCACTTTGCTGAGAGTGTTTATCATAAATCCATGCTGGATTTTATCAAATGCTTTTTCTGCATCTAATTGATATGATCATGTGGTTTTTATGTGGTGTATCACATTTATTGGTTTGCAGATATTGTACCAACCTTGCATCCCAGTAATAAATCCCACTTGATCATGGTATATGAGATTTTAATTTATTACTGGATCCAGTTTGCTGATATTTTGTTGAGAATTGTAGAAGATGGTCGGTGAATTTCTGGTAGGGAGACTTGGTGAACACAGTCTCTTTCCAGAGGTCGGGGGTGAGATAGCTGTAGGTCTTAGAGGTGGCATCAAAGGTGACCTTGGCAAAGTTGCCCACGGTGGCATGCAGCCCCTGGCTGAGGTGTAGCAGTCATGAATACCAGCCATCATCAGCAGCTTTTTGGGCGCAGGGGCTGAGACAATGCCAGTGCCCCTGGGGGCAGGGATTAGGCACACCAGCACAGAGCCACAGCACCCAGTCATCTTACAAGGAGCTTGCCGATCTTGTTCCCCCAGCAGCCTTGCAGCACAGGGACAATGGAGAGCTTGGCCAGGATGATGGTTCCATGGATGGCAGTGGCTACTTCCCTGGAGCACTTAACACCCAGACCAAAGTGTCTATTGTAATGCCCAATAGTGACAAATGCCTTGAACTGGGTCCTCTGACCTGCACGTGTCTGCTTTTGCACGGGCATAATCTTCAAAACCTCATCCTTGAGGTATGCCCCCAAGAAGAAGTCAATGATCTCAGATTCCTTGGTGGGCAAAGAGATAGATTTGCTCCAGGGACTTGATTTTCATGTTCTTGACCAGGCAGACCAACTTGGTGATGAAGATCCACTCCTCATCCTTGGCCTTGCGTCTGCCATCTCCACAGCCTTGACCCTGACCTTGACCCTGACCCCGACTTGAGCCCTGTCTGCAACCTTGGCCCTGATGCTGCTGCCAATTCCTCCTTCGAAGCCACTGTGGCCTCCCATTCCAGGGCCTTGGGGGGTCTCTGGGCACTCCCGCAGCACCAGCATCATCCACCATTTGGTGTTCCTTGGAGAAAAAAAGTCTCTGATTCTTCCTGATTCATTTTTGGAAGACTGTATGTTTCTAGAAATTTATCGGTTTCTTCCAGGTTGTCCAATTTATTGGCATATAGTTGTTTGTAATATTTTCTTACAATCTTTTGTATTTCTTTGTTGTCACTCGTTACTTCTTTTTCATTTCTGATTTTATGTATTTGGGTTCCTCTCACTATTTTACTTGATGAATCTGGTTAAATGTTTGTCAACTGGTTTATCTTTTCAAAGAGCCAGGCCTTGGATTTCCTGATCATTTGTATTGTTCTTTTAGACTCTATTTTGTTTATTTCTACTCTGATCTTTATTACTGCATTTCCTTCTGTTTACTAACTTTGGGCTTTGTTTGTTGTTACTTGTCTAATTCCTTTAAGTGTAAAGTTAGATTGTTATTTGAGATTTTTATTGTTTCTTGAGCTAGGCCTGTAGTGCTAAGAATTTCCCCCTGGTCGGAGTTAAGATGGCGTCGGAGTAGGAAGCAGCAGATTTGGCTTTCCTCTGCTCAGGGGAGAAAATCCTGACCGATCTATGGAGTAGAAAGGCAAGCAACCAACATATTTCAGCATTTTTGAAAACAGGGGACCAAGGATTGCGGCAGAACCAAAAGAACAGAGAACGGATCCTAAGGGGAGTGCTGCAACAAGGTAGGGTCCCAGGACAAGCGTGTGGGCCCGGGGCTGCAGCCCCAGGCCAGGGGCTGCTGCTGGGTTTACCATAGGGTTCTTGTGAGAGAGCCAGGTCTACTGCTCCCTCCCCAGCCGAGCAAGGTCTGAGCGGCTCTGGGAGGAATCCAGGTGCTGGCAAACACACGGGGGCGGTGAGCGCCTTTGGAGGCGGTGGACACCGGAGTGGTGGAGTCGCGCAGCGGACCTGGACTCCCATGGTCACCGGTCTGTCTGGAGCTTTGGCAGTGGGAGTAGTCAGGCCACTGCGGGGAGCGGTGGGCTTGAATGGGAGGAATTTCTCAAGAGGAAGGAGTGAATAGACACAGACACTGTTTGGGGAATTCTCCTAAAGTGATCAGTAGCTCCAGCCTGTCTGCATCCCAGCTGTGGGCGCGCCGCCAGCCCACCGGCCCACCAGCGGACGGGTGTACTGGGTGCGCCTGCAGGGAGAGCATCCCCACACCCCAGCCCACAGCAGTAACCCTGGGGAAAGACCTGATTCCTACACCCAGGGCCCAAAGCTGAGGAGCCAGTGCAAACTCCACTGGCCAAGGAAGAAAAGCCAAACAAATCATCCTTCAGCCTGCCTCAACCAGCAAGAGCAGAAAAACCGGTTTGGCCACATTGAAATCAAGAGATTTTTAACTTGATTCTATTTTTTTTAACAATTTTTAACTTTTTAAGTTTTATTGTTTTTATTCTCTTTTGATTTCTTTTTCCTCTCTTACCTGATTTCTTGTTTTATTCCTCCCTCCTTCCTGTCCTCCAATTTTATCTCTTCTTCCTTACTTCGTCTGCCTTTTCTATTTTTTACTTTTTAAAATTTTTTCCTAAATACCTACAAGTGAGACAAAATCCTGGATCTGTGAAAAGACCAAAGTTGAACCCAAAGAAGGGGCATCACAACAGCTGGAACAGTGAGATAAATGTCACGCTGCTATTACAGAGAACCTGCAAGTTATTGCATATTTGTATTATTATTATTTTTCCAGTGTTCCTACATCTTTTTTTTTTAACAGTATTTTTATATCCCTCTTCTTTTTGTATAGCCTGCTTTGCTAGGCTGGATATATTGTATGACCTGACAGCTTTCCCCTGATATCTCTTTCTATACTGTATTACTAATCTACTGTCCTTTAACTCACATGTGTCCCATCAGCATACTACTCGATGTTCTGTACTCCCTATTCTTGTTACCTAGATCTCATAGACTCTGCCATATGAATGTTGCCATAATATTATTGTAAATAACTGCTGTTCCATGCAATTGTAATTACTTCACAACACACCCCCATCAGATCTTAGCCCATTTCAAAGTTTCCTGAACTCTATTACTGTGGTCGTTAACTCTATTCTCTCACACACTACACCTATTTACTAACCTTAACTCTCACCTTACCACAGAATCTGACCGCCCACAACCTCCCTGCTTTATAGATCCAACTCACAATCCTTCCTTCCTCAACAAGAGTCTTATGTTCTTTCCATCCTTTCTAAAAATCAGCTAGCTGGGTGGAAGACCACGGTTAACACTATACATAGTGAAAGGATCTCCTATATCTTCCCTACTTACTACTACTGTAAATAGCATAGAATTCTCTGTTGCTGTCTTAAACCATTTTGCCTTCCCCCTCCAACTGATGACAAAAAAGAATAGGTGGAGGAGGTGAACACCAGGATACCCACTGGAAGAGGAAACCCAACAACAAAGGAACCACTAACAGATAACAGCAGAAGAAGGTGAAGGAGGGAGTGGTAACCACACAAACCTCAATCCAGGACTTATCTGGAAATACAACTAAACAGTAGAGACAGTACCCAATACAAACAACTGAACAAGAGCAAGAGAGAATTCTTTAAACCTTATACACACGGAAGAACCAGCTTCAACACAACCTGCCCTCACCAGAACAACAAAATACAGAAGGTGGTGGACAGAGTGACCCACATTTAACCAGCTGGTGGGAAGGAACCACCAAAGAAAGACTCAACAACCATCAAAACCCAAAGGCATACACAAAGCCAACTTAAACGACAGCCCAAGACCAGTAAGCTTGGGGGATTAAGGAAACAGCACCACTGAAACTCACTGCTATTCTACTAAAGAAGTTCACAACATAAACCCAGGGAGCCAGAACAGATCAATATAAGAAGCTGAGGCGAACAAGCAGAGTCTCAAAAACAATGGGAAGACAAAGAAATAATCCCCAAATGAAAGGAAAGGAGGAAGCCTCAAATAGAATGCTAAATGAAATAGAGGCAATTCAACTATTTGATATTGAATTCAAAGCAGTGATTGTCAGGAAGCTCAATGAGCTCACAATGAGCTACGAGAAACTACAGGGAAGCTACAATGAAC